>NC_053393.1:43393450-44011859 GCF_905171765.1 Bufo bufo | reverse complement strand
TCTCTTCTCTCAGGATAGTGTGAGGGAACAGGGGCGCTGACCTGGCGCAGCGTATCATTATAACCAGGATAGTCCATAAATGCAAATTGTCCATAATATAACAGTAGAACAATATAAAACGATGTAAAGTTCTTGGAGGCTCAAGGAACAAATATGAGTCCGTACCCAGGCTTGCAACAGAGTTAAACAGGGGTTTCCCGTGAGGGGCTACCTGGGCTCATGATGTAGTCCTCAAACCTCACAGGTGGGTGTCCCCTGGTAGAACGGGTAGACCTCCTTAGTGGCGGAGATTCTTCCTGCCTGAACTCAGGAAGGTCAAGGGAGCCTCTGGAACTTCTTCAGGAACTCTCTGAGGTAAGGTCTCCTGAGACGGGAGACCAACAGGAACAGGAGCAGGAACCAGCAAATTCAACCAAGGCGTGAGGGCCCAGTGGAGTGACTCTTTATCGTGGATCAAGTTCTCCACAGCCTGCATAGGGTCCATAGGTGGAGCCGGCAATTCTTCCTCAGAAGGCTCAGGCTCCATCTCCTCTGCCGCTGGTTCTCCTTCGATACAGGGTTTGAGACGGTTCCTGTGAACGACTTGGGGACCTTTTCCTTCTCTGGAGACCTGGTAAATGTGGGCTGCAGCATTAGGTATGGCAGTGATAAGGTAGGGAATCCTTTCCCATTTGCTGTCCAACTTACTGGTCCGGTGGTTGTTTTTCAACCAAACCTTGTCTCCAAGAGCCAGGGGTCCCGCATGGGCAGTCTGGTCGTAGTCTTTTTGCTGATGTTCCCGGACATTCTCCATGCGTTCTTGCACAATCTCCTTGGCATTAAGAAGACGCCTCTGGTGCTCCACTACCCAATCAGTCCTGGGCAGTGGGTTGATCACATCCGGTACTTGTACCCCCAGGGAGTGGTCCGCAGGTAATCTCCCTTGTCGCCCAAACATCAGGTAGAATGGGGTGTAACCGGTGGAACAATGGATGGTGTTGTTATAAGTGTACATCAGTTGTGGCAACAGAGTAGGCCAATCACCCCTCGTATCAGGGGGTACTGCTCTCAGCATTTCAATGAGAGTTTTATTCATCTTTTCACAGAGTCCGTTACCTTGCGGATGATAGGCGGTGGTCCGGACTTTCTGGCAGTTGTGCAGCAGGCACATCTCATGGAACAGCTGTGACTCAAATGCAGACCCTTGATCGGTGAGGATCCTTTCTGGACAGCCGTAGGGCAGAAGGAAATGTTTCCAGAACGCCTCCGCTGT
Source organism: Bufo bufo (assembly GCF_905171765.1). Lineage (NCBI taxonomy): Eukaryota > Metazoa > Chordata > Amphibia > Anura > Bufonidae > Bufo > Bufo bufo. The sequence continues at coordinate 44,010,607 of NC_053393.1, read as the reverse complement.
AGTCTTGGCTGTCAGGTCTTTCACAGGCACTGCTACGACAAACTTGGTGAAGTGGTCAATTATAGTCATGGCATATGTATATCCAGAGCGACTCGGCTCCAACTTCACATGATCAATCGCGACCAATTCTAGAGGAGCTGTACTTACAATAGGATGGTGAGGCGCCCTCTGGTCATGGCGTTCCGTCCGCCCCACAGCACAGGCAGTGCATTCTCGGCACCATTTCTCGATATCTTCTCTCATCCCAATCCAATAGAATCTCCTCCGTATAGTGGCCTCAGTCTTTTGCACCCCGAAGTGTCCGGACTGGTTGTGGTACATGTCCAGTACCAGGCTGGCATCCCGACGTGGCAGGAGAATCTGGTAGACTCTATCACAGGACACTGGATCCAGACTCCTTCTGAGCAACAGGCCTCTTTGAAGGAATAGTTGGTGGCGATGTCTCCACAGTCTTACTAGTTCTGGGTCTGCACTCTTCCTGCGGATTCTCTCAGGGATTTTCCCACTGGTAAGGAAGTCGAGCAGTTCACCGAGGACTCTACTTTCGGACTGGAGCTTAATCCATCTTTCTTGATCGCCTCTGGACTCAGGATCATCTGATGAGGGAGGATCAGCAGCAGGGAGATTTTCAGTACGGATATTATCCTGCTGGGCGAATTTATTGTAGAACGCAGGCATCTCCACTTCTTCCCAGGCATCTTTTAGCTCATCTGGGGCCTCTGTAGTGGGTAGCCGCGACAGGGCATCAGCATTATCATTGGAGCGGCCTGCCCGGTACTTCACAGTAAAGTCATAGTTGGCAAGGCGGGAGGCCCATCTTTGCTCCAGTGCCCCTAACTTGGCCGTGTTCAGATGCGCCAGGGGATTATTGTCCGTGAAGGCAACAAATGGTGTGGCAGCAAGATAGTCTTTGAACTTTTCAGTCACAGCCCATACTAAGGCAAGAAACTCCAGCTTGAAAGAACTATAATTCTGGTCATTCTTTTCGGCTCCCTTCAGGGATCTGCTGGCGTAGGCAATTACCCTTTCTTTGTTGTCTTGCACTTGAGCCAACACGGCCCCCAGGCCTCTTTTACTGGCATCCGTGTAGAGGAGGAACGGCTTCTGATAATCTGGGTAACCCAGAACAGGGGGTTCAGTCAACTTCTTCTTTAGGATTTGAAAGGCAATTTCTCGTTCTTGGTTCCATTCAACAGGAATAGGGGTTTTCGGGCTCTTCTTTGGATGCCCCCTCAACAGTTCCTGGATGGGATCCGCAATTTGTGCGAAGTGCGGGATGAAACGCTTGTAGTACCCTGCAAAACTGAGGAAGCTTCTCAGCTCTTTCACGGTCGTTGGAGTAGGCCAGTTGCGGACAGCAGCAAGTTTATCAGGATCAGGCTGTATTCCGTCGGCACTGACAACGTGCCCAAGGTATTTGACCGCTGGTTTCAGCAGGTGGCACTTGGATGGTTTGATCTTGATGCCATATTTAGCAAGAACTTGAAACACCTCACCCAGGTGCTTTAAATGGTCCTCATACGTCTTGGAATATACAATGACGTCATCCAGATATAAGAGTACAGTCTCAAAATTCCTATGGCCTAAACAACGTTCCATCAGCCTCTGGAACGTTCCTGGAGCGTTACACAGTCCAAACAGCATATAATTGAATTCAAACAGGCCCATAGGTGTAGTGAAAGCAGTCTTTTCTCGATCTTCTGGGGCCATGGGTACTTGCCAGTACCCACTGGTTAAGTCCAAGGTAGAGAAATAGGCTGATGACCCCAGAGCAGTCAAGGACTCTTCAATGCGTGGCAATGGATATGCATCTTTGTGGGTGATTTGATTAATTTTTCTGTAATCCACGCAGAACCTTATGCTGCCATCCTTTTTCCGGACAAGAACTAAGGGCGCAGCCCAGGGACTATGACTGTCCCGGATTATATTAGAGTCTTTCATCTCTTTTATCATCTCTTTCACAGACTGATAGGTAGTAGGTGGTATGGGTCTGTGCCTCTCCTTAATAGGAGGATGAGAGCCAGTGGGTATGGTGTGTTTGATTACACTGACCTCTCCGTAGTTCGTGGAGTGCTTACTGAAAGCCTGGTGGTGCTCCTTCACCAGCCTCAGGACTCCCTCTATTTGCTCTTTTGGGGTGGATTCGTTCCCCACATGTAGTTCTTCCCACCGGGATGTCGTAGGGGTGCTGCTGCTCTGTGTGGTCTGGAACACCTCCGTGGCAGGCAGACGGATTACATCCTGGAAAGACACCTGGAAAAGCTGAGCAACGGGGCAATGTTTAAGGAGAGTAACGGGATGATCACCAAAATTAATTAAGCGGACAGGCACTTTACCTTGAGACACAGTCACCATGCTCTTGGCTGTCCGTACGAAGGGATGATTTTCAAAGGGAATAGGTTCCACTAGGGCTTGATAGTCCTGGCCCTGGATCCCTAACACCGCACGGCACCACAGGATGATCTGGGAGTTTGGAGGCAGAATTACCGGTCGGTTATCCCGGATCCGGACAGTGCAAATTTCTCCTTTCTTATTGGCAAACTTTTGATGAGCACACAGCACACTAATAGTCTTTTGGATAACTCTTCTGGAAGCAGGTGAGGCTGAAGATATAGTTTGATTTAATGCGTCAAGCACTTCAGAGTAACAATTTTTCAGAACGTTAGTCCCTAAGATCACAGGGTGTCCTCCTTTATCTCCTGCTTGTACCACAATCACGCCTTGCTGTGGCAAGGCTATGCACTTTCACTGGCTTACCGTTGCTGGCAATGATATCTAGCCAGGACTCTGGTGGCTGGGTGAGAAGACTTGGATCCCAGAACTTGTCAAAGTCAGGCCGTTGAATGGTGGTGACCTGTGACCCAGTGTCCAGGAGGGCTTCAAAGGGTATCCCGTTGATGCATATATTAATTTTTGGACGGGATCCTACATACTTAGGCATCCAGCTTGGATCCTTTGGACCTACTGTTCTACCTCCCGAGGGGCGGTCCTCTGCCTCAGGGGTTGCCCGTTTAACTGCCAGCACATTGATTCAGTATGTCCATATTTCTTGCAGTGGTGGCAGACAGGCTGCTTTCTGCTCCTGGGCCGGTACCTTGGTCGCCCATCAGGCTCTTTTGGGTATACGTCCCCATATGCAGGTGGGAGCCTTGGAGGAAAAGGACTTTCATCTTCCAGTAACAATGGTCTCTCCCATTCCTCTATCTTTTTGCACACCTTCTCTAGACTTAGAGTAAGATGGTTCACTTGCTCCATGAGGGCTGCCACTACTTCCGTGACTGGAGCTTGGGTGGCCTGACTGACCCCTGCAGACCCCACATTCACAGTCTTGGGCTGACAAGCCTGGGGCTCATAGGAGGCTGCCGGCCCTGGAGCCGGGTTCTGGCCCAATATACTGATGGCCAATTCTTTAAAGTCCAGAAAGGCACAGTGGGGGTGTTGAGCAGACAACATGCGTAGCTGGCCCTTTAAATGCTCATTACTTACGCCTGCAATGAATTGCTCTCTGAGAGTCCGGTCCTGGTCCTCAGCTTCTTTAGGATCCACTTGGACTACCGCTCTCAGTGTCTCTTGTAAGGACAGGGCAAAATCGCGGAGCGACTCTCCAGGCAGGGGCCCTAGGGTCGGCTGGGGATACTCCAGAAGGCACGACTGGGGCCACCTGTCCGATTTCCTCAGGTGTGGACATGGCGTTGCTAGGTGGGTATGGCCCTTTAAATGTAGCAGAGCGGACCGGAGCGGCAATGATAATAACTTTTTTTTTTTGCCAGAAAAGTCTTTTGTCGCTAACGGGGCTCCCTCCGGTGCCCTGGCAGGGGTCGGGAACGTTCCGGTAAGGTAAATAGCAGAGCCGGCAACAGTTTTAAGTTGGTACTCACTCCGGTGGTGCTCGCTCCAAGTCTCGCGAGATGCGCGGCTACGGGCGTCGGACGTCCTGCGTACAGCGTCAGCAGGTGGGTGCGGCCTCTCGTAGCTCCGGGACTCAGGTAGGCGGCACCTTTTTCTTCAGACAGGGCGGCGTTCTTCCTCCTCGCCGGCTGGGTGATGACTCCGCCTGGTTCTTTTCGCGCCAAAGTCCTCTTTTTTTCGCGCCAAACAGTTCACCGGGCGCACTTGTAATCCACCTCAGGTTTAAGTGGCAAAATGGCTGTCTATTCACTGACAGCAAGCGGTGGCTTAAACAAGCAGCAAACAGTCCAGAAAACGTTATCTTCACACCGCTAATTATGACAGTTCTTTGGCCCAACAATTTTGAATAAAACAATAGGGCTTGGTCACTTTAAGGCAGTTTTTAGCACACAGTTTTATATCCGCAATGGCGCAGGAATGTTCCGTAAATCCTGTTCGTGACGCCAATTTATGCAGCACGCCAGACCTGCAGGGTATAGCGAAGCGAGGTCACGGTTATAGGCAATCGAGGGTTGCTCACTGTATTAGAGAACCCTGGGCAGGCATGCGGCAGTGAATGAGAGGTAGACACAGTTCCTCTGGGGCACACTCTGTATATAGGGACCAGGCCTGATGGTGGATGAGGTGCCCTGGATGTTACAGGTATTTTTAGTGCCTGGGGCAAGGTCCCTGTTGGATTCGTGACGCCAGTGCCTGTAACGGTGGCACACCGATTTATAGGAGGAATAACTGAGTACTCAGTGGATAAACCAAACGTTGCTTTACTTGGTGAACACAGTCCAACTTTGTACATACAGTTACAGGTGATAGTGATGATAATGCAGTCCCTTGAACAATACTTCACAAGCAGGTAGACTTTGAATAGTGGCAGGTATTAATCATACAGGATACTTGGAGGGCATAACGGTTGATGCTTTACAGTGCAATGCTGCTCTATCCCCTTCAGCTATACTAGCTGGCTGGATCCCAAGGCCCGGATGCCTAAATGCTGGCTTTAATCCTTGGTATGTAAATCCTTCCTCCAGTATTGGCGCTTGCTGTACTTTATAGAACCTCTGCCCATCAGGGTACTTATCTGACCTGGTATTGTCCTTACTCGGCTTGAGGGTAACTGCAGGTTTCTCCCAGGAGGTGCTGTCCTGCAACTGGGGTGTCTCTACTGAGCTAATCCTAGCCTCAGGAGCTTCAGGTGGACGAAGTAACTCCTCTAGTCCCCTGGAATGAACTACCACTCCCCTGTCTGGGCCTTCCTATATATATCTAGGGCTCTCTAGCTCCCTCTAACGTCTGGGAGGCTAAACTACACCCTGACAGGCCTGACACCCAGCTAACACAGGGAAATGCATACATATAACATTACAGGTAATAACAACACATTAACCCCTTTTGTGCAGTGCCCACCTTTACCTAGTGGGACACTACACAATGGTCAATCGTTCTGTCGCTAAAAGTCCAGGAGAGCGTTCCTCGCTACGTAAGAATGGCTGAAATGTAAATACAGTCTCCTGGACATGATCAGCATCCTATGCAAGCCAGTGTACTTTTTAAAAAAGAGTTGCACGACTAGGTTAATGATGTGCACCATGTACGGGGCATGTGTTATTTCCCATAGGTTTTGGGCCGCCACAATGTTCCAGCCATTGTCGCTGATCACCTTGCCCAGTTGGAGTCGGCGGGGGGACAGCCAGCAGGATGTTTGCTGCTTGATGCAGCTGATAGGCTGTGTGGCTACTACCCAGGCTGATCAGCTCTAACACCACATGGCAACGCTCTACTTTACACCTAGGAGGGATTGGGAGCGACGCTGTGTCATGCTGCTGTTGGGAACAGGAGGATGTCCATGGAGGAGGAGGTGGAGCGGGCGGATAAGCTCCTGGTGTGGGAACCAGAACCATATACAGTTGCAAGAAAAAGTATGTGAACCCTTTGGAATGATATGGATTTCTGCACAAATTGGTCATAAAATGTGATCTGATCTTTATCTAAGTAACAACAATAGACAATCACAGTCTGCTTAAACTAATAACACACTAAGAATTAAATGTTTTTATTGAACACACCATGTAAACATTTACAGTGCAGGTGGAAAAAGTATGTGAACCCCTAGACTAATGACATCTCCAAGAGCTAATTGGAGTGAGGTGTCAGCCAACTGGAGTCCAATCAATGAGATGAGATTGGAGGTGTTGGTTACAGCTGCCCTGCCCTATAAAAAACACACACCAGTTCTGGGTTTGCTTTTCACAAGAAGCATTGCCTGATGTGAATGATGCCTCGCACAAAAGAGCTCTCAGAAGACCTACGATTAAGAATTGTTGACTTGCATAAAGCTGGAAAGGGTTATAAAAGTATCTCCAAAAGCCTTGCTGTTCATCAGTCCACGGTAAGACAAATTGTCTATAAATGGAGAAAGTTCAGCACTGCTGCTACTCTCCCTAGGAGTGGCCGTCCTGTAAAGATGACTGCAAGAGCACAGCGCAGACTGCTCAATGAGGTGAAGAAGAGTCCTAGAGTGTCAGCTAAAGACTTACAAAAGTCTCTGGCATATGCTAACATCCCTGTTAGAGAATCTACGATACGTAAAAAACACTAAACAAGAATGGATTTCATGGGAGGATACCACAGAGGAAGCCACTGCTGTCCAAAAAAACATTGCTGTACATTTACAGTTTGCACAAGAGCACCTGGATGTTCCACAGCAGTACTGGCAAAATATTCTGTGGACAGATGAAACCAAAGTTGAGTTGTTTGGAAGAAACACACAACACTATGTGTGGAGAAAAAGAGGCACAGCACACCAACATCAAAGCCTCATCCCAACTGTGAAGTATGGTGGTGGGAGCATCATGGTTTGGGGCTGCTTTGCTGCGTCAGGTCCTGGACGGATTGCTATCATCGAAGGAAAAATGAATTCCCAAGTTTATCAAGACATTTTTCAGGATAACTTAAGGCCATCTGTCCACCAGCTGAAGCTCAACAGAAGATGGGTGTTGCAACAGGACAACGACCCAAAGCATAGAAATAAATCAACAACAGAATGGCTTAAACAGAAGAAAATACGCCTTCTGGAGTGGCCCAGTCAGAGTCCTGACCTCAACCCAATTGAGATGCTGTGGCATGACCTCAAGAAAGCGATTCACACCAGACATCCCAAGAATATTGCTGAACTGAAACAGTTCTGTAAAGAGGAATGGTCAAGAATTACTCCTGACCGTTGTGCACGTCTGATCTGCAACTACAGGAAACGTTTGGTTGAAGTTATTGCTGCTAAAGGAGGTTCAACCCGTTATTAAATCCAAGGGTTCACATACTTTTTCCACCTGCACTGTGAATGTTTACATGGTGTGTCTAATAAAAACATGGTAACATGTAATTCTTTGTGTGTTATTAGTTTAAGCAGACTGTGATTGTCTATTGTTGTGACTTAGATGAAGATCAGATCACATTTTATGACCAATTTGTGCAGAAATCCATATCATTCCAAAGGGTTCACATACTTTTTCTTGCAACTGTAAATCTGGATGTGTCAAAAGGACCAGGCCTTCTTGCTGCTCTGCTGCCTCATCGCTGCCGTGAAAAATATTGACCCAGTGGGCTGTGAAAGACATGTACTGTCCCTGCCCAAAACAGGTGCTCCAGGTGACCATGGGGCGGGCACCTTGCCGCAGAGTGAGAATTGCAAGGAGTGGCCACGTGACAGTGCAAGGGAGAGATGGATTTTTTTGAGAAATAATGGCTAGGTATCTTCCATTGATCAAAACCGAAAAACAAATTAGAAATAGCTATAACTAGGTCCCTTCTGCAAACTGAAAAGTCAAAACTGAAAAAATAGAACCCTTAAAATATTCTTTATTTGGTATTCTTTAAAAAGACCCTGATTGGTCACCCCTTATTTAAATGAACATTGGGTCCAGGAGACAGTGTGCATGAGGAAATGTCTTGTTCTTTCCCTGCAACGGTCCTAGTTAATCCTCAGCCCGGAGGCATCCCCTGATGGTGGGAATCCTCGTCCCCGTACCTACCCTGGAAAGCCCTAATACGCCCTAAAAGCCAATAAGTACCCTGTTATGCTGACGCGTTTCCCCCCAGCATATGGATTCATCAGGAGGTACATACAAGGTAAAAAAAGAGGGCTAGTAACAAAGGCGTAACTGTCCCACCCCCCACTTCACCAAACCTGTGGAGCACAGGGAACGCCTAGATATGGGGCTGGTTGATGCCTGGATAAATGGTGTGAACATGTGACCGGGTTCCTCACTTGTGTCCAGGTTATGATGCATCCAGCTCCACCAGAGGTGCCGAGATAAAGCGGCCATTTCCTCATGCATACCATCTCCTGGACCCAAAGTTAATTTGAATAAGGGGTGTCCAATCAGGGTCTTTTTAAAGAATACTAAATAAAGGATATATATTTTAAGGGTTCTATTTTTTCAGTTTTGTATCTTCCAGTGAGGCTGAGCGCACGCCATCAGCTCCCTAAAGACAGCAAACTCTACTAAATGGTACGGCAGAGACTACACCACCTGCAACTTGGCCAGTTGAGAATTAAAGGGGTTTCCCGGGCTTTTAATATTGATGACCTATCCTCAAGATAGGTCATCAATATCAGACTGGCGGGGTTCCGACACCCGGCCAATCAGCTGTATGATGAGACGGCCTGTGCAGTACACACGTGCCGTCTCCCTTCTCTCTTCCTGCTCACCGCTGCTCTCTATGGCAGAGCAGCAGTGAACAGGAAGAGAGACAGGAGAGGGCATGTGCACACCCCCGCCGATCTGATATTGATGACCTATCCTGAGGATAGGTCGTCAATATTCAAATCTCAGAAAACCCCTTTAATCCTTCAGATCTTGCACATGGTAATGCTTTTGTCTCCCGACACTGTGCAGAAGAACTGCCAGATGGGAGACACTCGCACAGAGCTAGCGGCAGCCGAGGCTGGCTTAAAGGGGTTCTCAGGGAATTAAGAAAATGAAAATACTTAAATATTACTTTATTATAAATATATTCACAAATACCTTTCATTAGTTATAATGGATCATTTTGTCTGGGGAGCAATCATAAGGGGAAATAAAATGACCGCCATCCTATTAGTACACACAAAACCTGTCCTAATCACACAGGAGGACAAGTTACTTCTCAATGCTAAAGAGCTGCCTCATCCTCCTCTCTGCTCTGCTTGTTAGGGATTATGATCCTGAATACAGTTTAATAAAATCTTCAGCTGAATCTGTGGGAATGGAGAGCATGCTGCTCTGAAGTAACTTGCCCTGCTGTGTGATTAGGACAGGTTTTGTGTGTACTAATAGGACGGCGGCCATTTATTTATCCTAATGATTGCTCCCTAGACAAAAGGAGCCATTATAACTAATGAAAAGTATTTTGGAATATATTTATAATAAAGTAATATTTGAGTATTTTCATTTTCTTAATTCCTGGAGAACCCCTTTAAGTCTGACACTTTTTGAGCCTGAAATCACAGTATCAGCAGTTTCCTAGCTGACCATGATAGAAGCATATCTGACCCTGGCGCTTTTTTTTGGGAGGTTCTGGCGATACGTTGCCTCTGCACTTTATTGCTGCTGTTGTCACCAGCCTCACGCAATTATTGCTATCATCATCCTCACCCTCAACTCCATTGTTGTTGGTCCCCCCCCCCCCAAATTTCATGCTTTATGTTAGTTCCAGGTGAGGAGGTTGCCTCAGGTGGCGAGACCTAGAGAGACAAGAGGGGGCAGTGGCAGCAGAAAGGCTAGGTGCACCCCATTGTGCCACTGCCCCTACCACCACCACTGTGGCTACAAGTGCCTCTACTACCACCACCACCACCACCTCCTTCTCCATAGCTACGCATGGGGTCCCCACCTCCGCCTGAACCTTCTCCTCATGGCATTCCAAACGCTGACTGCTCTCACACAAGTCAACAGGGAGACTCTCTTGACTATCTGACATGAGGGGGTGGTGGGGTTTGGTTTTCTCTTCTTAGGAAAAAAGTAGACACCTCACTAGGAGGGGGCAGTGAAGATAGAGAGAATGCAGCGGAAAGGCTTTTTTGGGGGTTGCAAGATGGAGGAGCAGGAGAAATGCTGTGATCCCTGGCTCCAAGGCACAGTGTCAGAATCAGAAGTGACCTCCACATTATCTTGCTGTGAGTAAGGAGAACTGAGCCATCCAATCCACAATCGTATCCTCTTTGTCCTCAATAATAATGTTGTGCCTATTGGAAGCAAGGGAGACCTGTGGCCTACTAGTAGTAATACTACTACTGGCTGTATGGCTGGGGCTGCTACTACATACATTCTGGGAGACCGAGGCATGGGTCTTTCTTTTTGCACTCTTCCATTTTCCAGACATTTTATTATGAGGCCTATAAATAATAGGTCACAGGTTACCTATAAATGAAAAGTTGTGGGTTTGGTATGCAGATTATTAAACAGTACTAGCTAAATTCTGTAATTTAAAGACAGAGGCACAATTAAATGTCCCTCCTCTTCTACAAAAACACTCCACACTAGTATTGACAATTTACTTTGGTAAAAATCCAGTATTTGCAGTAAAATGTCTTTGAAATACATGGTCTGATGCAGTAATGCATTCACTAACATGAGTATAACATTACATTTTTTGCTGTAAAATGTCTTTCAACTACATGGTATCTCGCAGTAATGCAAGTTATTTGTAATAACAATAAAGTGCATTCGGTAACACAGATATAAAAATGGCATTCCATTATTGCTTTTGCTGTAACTACCTGTTATTTTGCAGTGAAATCCAGCACATTCAGTAACATGGGTGTAATGGTGCAGAACCCCAAACAACCAGACAGAGTTTAAACAATGATGGATTTATTAGATTACGGCAGAACAGTCCAGAAATTATATGCAGGTAATCAATCCAAATAATAAGTTGTGCAGGAAATCTCACAAGGGAACGCCAGACCAGGCCAAAGTTCATATGCACAGAAATAGTCAGTGCAACGTAGTACCTAGGGACAAGACATTTCCAGGGTCCGATCCAAGGTCCAACACAAGACAAACTGTTCCGCATAGAAGTTTCCCACAGGCAGTCTCTAGAGATGGATTGAGGAATTCAGAGGTCATGCACAGGTAGTCTGGAAGAATGTGAACAGCAACATACACCCAGGTTGTCAAAGCAACAGTGGGCCCTGACCAGCCAGGGAGATGTCTATTCCTCATAGGCCATATGATTATCCTAATCCCTGACACTTGTGCGGCCTTGGCTGGTCATTGATAACTTAACCCATGCCTGCCCTCTAATCTACTAGAGTTTATGTACAGGTATATTCCCCGTCAGCGGCCGGCGTAGCGAATAATATGCGCGTACGTTCGGCCGCATAACCCTTTACGAACCTCTTCTCGAGCGTGCACGTGGACGCTCAAGCGGCCCAGCATGTATACGCAATCACGTCGGCACGGACGCTAGAACCGTGTCCACCGCAAAGAAGTCGGAACCGAAGATTCCGCAGGCACATGCGTGACCTGTCCCGCTACTCCAATGGGGTCCACCGCAGGCCAAGCCCCACGAGAATTCCTGGGGGCCCCAGTGGACCGCCAAACAGGAGAGTGCCTTACATTACCCCCCCCACCCTCGAGGAGGCGGCTCGGAAGACTCCAAACGGGCTTTCCCCGGATTCTCACGGTGGAAAGCTGCCACTAATTCATCCGCATGAAACTGGCGAGCAGGTACCCAACATCTCTCCTCTGGACCAAATCCTTTCCAGTCCACTAAATACTGGAGGGACCTCTGGACAAAACGGGAGTCCAAAATCTTATTAATCTCGAATTCAGGCTCCCCTTGAACCTCCACCGGAGATGGAGTTTGAATGAAGGGAGCTGACTCGACTGCAGATTTAAACAGTGAAACATGAAAGGTGTTCACTCCTCGAATTGATGGAGGAAAAGCAACCTTGTAAGTCACCCGATTGATCTTCTGTGTCACCTAATATGGACCAATGAATCTAGGCCCCAGTTTGGCAGATGGTTGGCGCAAGGGAATGTTCCAGGTGGAGACCTACACTGGATCTCCTACCTTAAACTCATGCTCCGCAGTGCGATGACGATCAGCAAATCTTTTCTGTTGCGCCACCGCACTACGAAGATTCCGCCACGCCAACAACAAAATGGGTTGCCTATCCTAGAACCATTGGTCTGCCACCGGTGAGTCAGTGGAGGCCCCTACCAGAGAGGAGAGTCTTGGATTTCTGCCCCTCACGCACCTGAACGGAGACATCTTGGTAGAGGCATGTTCGGAGTTGTTATAGGCCACCTCCGCAAAGGGGAGGTGAGCTGCCCATTCCACCTAGCAGTCTGACACGAAACACCGGAGATATTGTTCCAGAGTCTGGTTCGTTCTCTCTGTCTTCCCGTTGGTCTCTGGGTGAAAACCAGATGAAAATGACAACATAATCCCCAAATGAGAGCAGAAAGAACGCCAAAACCGGGAGATAAACTGGACTCCTCTATCTGAAACAATATCCTCCGGCGCCCCATGTAATCGGAAGACATGTTTGACAAACAGATCTGCCAGCTCTCCAGCCGATGGCAATCCCGGGAGTGGTATAAAATGGGCCATCTTACTAAAACGGTCCACCACTATCCAAATTACCGTACAACTGGAAGACCTAGGCAGATCTGTTATGAAGTCCATGGACACATGGGTCCATGGGGCCGAAGGAATAGGCAACAGAAGCAAAGTACCATGGGGAGCGGACCGAGCCGGTTTACATCGAGCACACATACTACATGCCTGAATGTAGGCTTAGATATAAAAAAAACATCTTAGGCCACCAGACATGACGTTTACAAAGGGACATGGTCTTTTTTATCACCAGATGCCCGGCCGACTTAGAGTCATGTAAATGTTGTATGACTCTGAGCCTGAAGTTTACAGGCACAAACAGCCAACCTTCAGGTTTGGTAGGAGGGCTCTCTGCCTCCAAAGGCAGAAGAAGAGAAGACAAATCCTCCATTATATCTGGGGTGTTCATAGCGGCTACGAAGCACCTCGCAGGAATAATGGACTCAGGCTCAGAGTCACGTACCAAAATGACCTCTGGGAAACAACGGGAGAGGGCATCTGCTTTGACATTTTTGGGTCCCGGTTTGTAAGTTAACCCCGGTTTGTAAGTTAACCGGAAAATAAAACAAGTGAAAAATAATGCCCAACGAGCTTGACGAGAATTTAACCTCTTGGCACCTTCAATGTATTTGAGGTTTTTGTGGTCGGTGTAAACCATAATGGGATGTTCCGCACCCTCTAGCCAATGTCTCCACTCTTGAAAGGCCAACTTAACTCCCAGAAGCTCTCTATTGCCGATGTCATAATTGCATTCGGCTGGTGAGAGTTTCCGGGAGAAAAAGGCACAAGGATGAAGCCTCTCAGGATTTCCAGAATACTGGGAGAGAACCGCCCCCACACCAACCTCAGAGGCGTCAATCTCGAGGAAAAAAGGACGAGAAGTGTCTGGATGAATGAGAATTGGAGCGGAGCAGAAGGCCTGCTTCAGCGTCTCAAAGGCTTCGCCAGCCTCTCTCGTCCACTTTGATTGGTTCGCCCCCTTCTTAGTGAGGTTCGTGAGGGGCACTACCACCGCAGAAAAGTTCTTAATAAATTTGCGGTAGAAGTTGGTGAAACCTAAGAAATGCTGTAATCCCTTCATGTCCTTAGGCGGAGGCCAATCCAGAACAGCTGAGAGCTTGGATGGATCCATCGGCAATCCGCGTTCAGGGACAATATACCCTAGGAAGGGCAATTCTCTCACCTCAAACAGGCACTTGTCAAGTTTGGCATATAGGCGATTCTCTTTCAGCTTCTGGAAAACCTGACACACATGATCCCGGTGAGTCTGTGGGTCCAATGAGTAGATTAGTATATCGTCTAAATAGACGACCACGAATCTACCCGAGAAATACCGGAGGACATCATTAATGAACTCCTGGAAGACCGCAGGGGCATTACAGAGACCTAAAGGCATTACAAGATACCCGTAATGCCCGTCCCCGGTGTTAAATACGATCTTCCAATCGTCACTCTTACAAATGCGTACCAAATTATATGCGCCCCGCAAATCGAGCTTGGTGAAGACTCGGGCCCCCGCCACCTGAGAGAATAAGTCCTCAATAAGTGGAAGAGGGTACCGATTCTTCACCATAATTCGATTGAGGCAGCGGAAATCGATACAGGGTCTCAATCCGTCGTCTTTCTTCCCCACGAAGAAGAATCCCGCTCCTGCGGGAGAAGGAGACGGTCGAATGAAACCCTTATCGAGGTTCTCTTTTATATAATCCCGCTGGGCCTGAATCTCAGGCCCAGTGAGATTATACAGATGTCCTCTGGGTGGCATGGTACCTGGCAATAAATCAATAGGACAATCATATGGCCTATGAGGAGGTAACACATCAGCTCCCTGTGGGCTGAACACGTCCTGGAAGTGATGATAATGTTTAGGTAACACACTCAGAACTTCCGTGGATGCCAGTGGCAACTCCGGACAAATGCACCTAGTGAGGCAATCAGAACTCCACTGGCAAATTTGTCCGGAGCGCCAGTCCACTACTGGATTATGAAGTCTCAACCAGTGGAGACCCAAAATCTTAGGAGTGGATGGCATGTCCAGGGTTAAAAGGTTTAAGACCTCCCGGTGACCATCACCCACCATTACCTGCAACCCGGGTGTCATCCACAACGACCGGCCTTCTTGAAGGGGAGACCCGTCCACAGCGGTGACGGAAATTGCTGCTTCCGGCTTAACGACTGGAATCTGTAACTGTCGATCCAGGAAAAAGTCGATCAAATTTCCGGCAGCTCCCGAGTCAAGTAAGGCGGAAAAAGGATGGTCCTTGCCTTGTCATTCAATAGAAATGGGTATGGGAAGCCGACTTCTTTTAAGAGGAGGCAGCAGAGCACCTACTGGGTTCCCCTCGATTCCCACTAGGCTTTGTCGCTTGCCGGCAGGAGTAATGGGCATCTCTTTTTTTTTTTTATTGAACATTTTATTTATTTTGGTACAAAACAAAATGTGTTTTACAGAACATTCTTATCAGGAATGAACACTATTAAAAGTATTACAGTGTTAACATGGCATCCATATAGCCAATTGGCAACATAAAATATTGTATAATAACAATTTACAATTCTAACCCTACTAAAGTTATTCCCAAACCTTATTGCAACTCAACCCCACCTCCCCCCCATTCCCCCTCTGGTCTGGATGTGCCTCCTCTATTCTACTAAGTCTCATAATCCGAAACAATGTGATAAAGTATCTATAAAACGATGTCCCAACTGTCCTTTGATATGCTTTGTCGGGTACCATTCTGTGTGTTGAAAATTACGCATGAGATTTTGTATTTCTACATTTGTCAGATGTTTGGCAATAAAGATCTGCCATTTGTTTAGGAAGATAGTTGAAATATGGTTTTTCTTTTTTTCTGCTTCCAATTTGTCCATTAATAAAAAGTACTGCATTTGCCCGTGGAACTCTCTGTCAGATGGTGTATGTGGCGTTAGCCATTTGTTTAATAGGCATCGCAAAGCTACCAATAAAACCCTATCTATCAGTCTCGGTATCTTTTTCCCTTCAGGATAACTATGAAACAAAACCACGAGTGGCTCAGGTGGTAGTTCTATCTGCCAAGTCCGTTTGATCCAAGATAATATCCAACTCCAGTAGGTTTGTAGCATTGGGCAGGACCATATACAATGATCCAAATCTGCCCTTGATTGGTTAAATTTTGGACACGCTGTTATCCTTTCGGGAGCCACATTCGAGGCAGGTAGATTAAACGCAAATATTGCTCTGTGTGTGAGCCTAAACTGCGTCTCTCTCCGTCCCTCACATGTGACGGCCTTTCTAACTCTTATCCACCCATTCATCCACTTTACAGAAAACCATTACTTGGTAGAATTGTAGAACGTGACTCTGTGGAAGCGGATATTTGTCCTGGAATTCCGACAGAGACAGGTTCCGAGCATCCTTGTCATGGAGTATATGTTTTAAGGAGTATATTCCTCTAGACTTCCACGTGCGAAACCATTTATTGTTATTACCTGCATTGAATTCTGGATGATTCCACAAAGGTCATATGTTTGGAAGACAAAAATGTGAGCCCAAATAATTTCCTCACTTCCTTCCAAGTCACTACCGTGTCCCTAATCATCACTGATAATTTGATATCTGAAGGTAGAGATGCCAGTCTGGGATGCAATAGAGCTCCCAAGTCCCATCCTGCGGCCAGTTCCTTTTCCAATAAAGTGTTTGAATAATGAGAGGTCTGATGTAGCCAATCTCTACAATGTCGAAAGAGGCTTGCTAGATTATATCTCCTCAGGTCCGGAAATTTAACCCCCCCCCCCCCTTCATCCGATGGAGAACACAGCGTTTTCATAGCTATTCTCGGTTTTCTACCGGCCCATACAAATCCCGAGAATCTTTATCAGAGCCCTCTCAGTAGGGGTAAGACAAGAGGACCCCAGTTCCATGGGTTCCTTAGCCGACGATCAGCGTTGATTGCCTGCTGCTGGATTTCCCCATCTAGTGATGGTGGGGATGGTAGAGATAATAACAAGTCTCTGACAGGGTCAGATAGTCCCAACCGGAACCGGTGCTGGAAAGCGCCATCCCCCCAGTTGGTAAAAGTAGCCCAGCGATGGAACTCTGAAGATAATTCCTCCGCTGGGCGTCGTCCTTGTTGGAGATGTTCCAGCTGGGTCTCAGCAGTACGAGTGCGGTCTGGATCATCATATAATAAACTCATGGCATGAGCCAAACGCGGAACTCCCGCCAGGAGATTAAAGTCCCAATGTTGCGGATCCTTCCTCAATAGGGACATAACAATGTCGATTTTCTGTTTGGTATTCCCTGAAGATGCAGGACGTAATTCAACATATAAATAGCAGGAATCACGGAAGTTGAGAAACTTCATGCCTTTTTCCCGAAAAAAACTCAGGTAGTGATATCTTGGGTTCCACTCGGGGTTCTGCTGGAGTCGGGTCGGGCAACCCCTGAACTACCTGAAGGAGGAGTTTAAGCTCGTCCCCGACTGTTGCCAGTTGTGCGTGGATCTTGTTGAGATTTACAGCAGAGATGTTCATCCTCTGTTGGACCAAGAGATTGGTCAGTTGCATTAATTGCTGCTGGATATTATCCATGAAAACTGGAGGTTGGGGCTCACTGTTCCGTAATGGTGCAGAACCCCAAACAACCAGGCAGGCAGAGGACCTGCCTGCCTACTGACCCCTGATCGGCTGATCAGCCCCTCCCCCAACTTCCTCCTAGGATCATGTGCTCCTCCATTTTCCTACTGCCTCATTGCTTTCCCCACCAATTGTCATAGTAAAATAGTTATTAGTAAGATAAAAAGTCAGAAAACTCATTCGGA
This sequence comes from Bufo bufo, assembly GCF_905171765.1. Classification (NCBI taxonomy): domain Eukaryota; kingdom Metazoa; phylum Chordata; class Amphibia; order Anura; family Bufonidae; genus Bufo; species Bufo bufo. Next base: position 43,993,298 of record NC_053393.1, on the reverse strand, counting down.
AGTTATACTGAGCACATGAGCAGTAATAGGGCCATGTCCATGAACCCTTATCTTTAAAGGGGTTGTGTTATCAGAAATAACTTCCTTCACATGACTGCCGCCTCTGTAAGGAAAACACAAGCTGCTACAATGCAGAACCCACACAGTACAGTACTGGAGGGGTTACATACAGTCCCATGTAGTGTGAATGGAGCGGCAGTGCCCATGCTCAACCATTGCTCTATGAAAACAAGGACTTGGGACCCCCTGTTCTCATAAACACTGGGGCCCCCGTGGTTGGACCTCCACCAATCACAGACAGTTGTCATTCCGGGTTAATATTCACTGATGTGAGAGGTGGGAATGTGACAATGTCTTGAGAAATAAACAACCCTCCCCCACCTTCCCTTCACATGACACAGTTCATGGGTTAGTCACTCTGTTAATATTTACCCGTTATCAGTTGTCACATACCATGGACTAAACCTCTTCCTCATTTTACATATCCGGGGGCCGCACACCTCATACAATATCTCTCTATCTTCGCTCTCGCTCTCTCTCTCTATCTCTATCTTATATGTATCTTCTATCTAGCTCTCTATCTTCTATTTATCAAAAAAAAATGAAAATGGCAGCACCGGGCCAAACGTAGTAATGTGAGGTGCAAACCCAAAGGGACAAGACAATAGCTAAAAAATAAAATAGAAAAAAGGCATCACACTCAAAAAGGAAACTTAAGTGTGCAAAAATTCTTACTAACACATGCTGGATGTGACATTTCGGTTCCATACCTTTCTCTATCTCTCTATATTCTATCTATTTATCTATTATCTATCTTTTATCTATCTATCTATCTCATATCTATCTATTATCTATCTATCTATCTATCTATCTATCTATTATCTATCTAATATCTATCTATCTATCTATCTATCTATCTATCTATCTATTATCTATCTATCTATCTATCTATCTATCTATCTATCTATCTATTATCTATCTAATATCTATCTATCTATCTATCTATCTAATATCTATCTATCTACAGATGTAGTAGGGTTAACACTCATACTTTATGAGACGTGTTATCTAAACTAAATGCGTTAAGTAAACACCTTCAATTGCTTATCAATGGCTTTTGTTTCAAGATAACGCGATGAGTCAAGAAATTTGAGTTAAAGGGAACCTGTCACCATGATTTTGTGCATAGAGCTGGGGACATGGGCTGCTAGATGGCCACTAGGACATCCGCAATATCCAGTCCCCATAGCTCTGTGTGCTTTTATTGTGTTAAAAAATAGTTTTGATCCATATGCAAATGACCTGATATGAGTCCAGTGTCCGGAGATGAGTCCAGCGGAAAGGAGCCCAGCACCGCCCCGCGTCCTCCGAATCTCCTCCTTGCTGGCTGACGTCACAGAGCTGGAGCGCCGAAATCTCGCAATGCGCGAGCTAGCGCATGCGTAGTTTGTTCCCTGTGCTGATGCCAGTACAGGGAATGAACATGAAGCCGACACTGCGCATGCGCTAGCTCGCGCATCGCGAGATTTCGGCGCTCCAGCTCTGTGACGTCAGCCAGCAAGGAGGAGATTCGGAGGATGCGGGGCGGTGCTGGGCTCCTTTCCGCTGGACTCATCTCCGGACACTGGACTCATATCAGGTCATTTGCATATTGATCAAAACAGTTTTTTAACACAATAAAAGCGCAGAGAGCTGTGGGACCTGGGTACTGCGGATGTGCTAGCGATCATCTAGCAGCCCATGTCCCCAGCTCTATGCGCAAAATCCTGGTGACAGGTTCCCTTTAAGAGTTTGTGTGCCAACCCTGCTACATCTGTATCTATCTATCTATATCTCATATTTATCTATCTATCTATCTATCTATCTATCTATCTATCTATCTATCTATCTATCTATTATCTATCTATCTATCTATCTATCTATCTATCTCTCTCATATCTATCTATCTATCTATCTATCTCATATCTATCTATCTATCTCCTATCTATCTCTCTCATATCTATCTATCTATCTATCTATCTATCTCATATCTATCTATCTATCTGACTATCTATCTATCTATCTATCTATCTATCTATCTCATATCTATCTATCTATCTATCTATCTATCTATCTATCTATCTATCTATCTATCTATCTATCTATCTATCTATCTATCTATTATCTATCTCATATCTATCTATCTATCTCTCTATCTATATCTACCGATCTATCACAGCAGCAGCTGCACAAATCTCTCTGCCAGTCGTTACAATGTATCAGTCTGCAATCTGTGTAGCTCACAGAGCATTGTCTACACTGGATACAATTGTATCCACTACTCAGCTGATAGCAGGTCCAGCTGTGTACAAGATTACTGCCTCTGAATGCTCTAGTTTACTGACAGCAAGCAGAGATCTTGAAAATGGTGAATAATGAAAACATAAAGGACATTAGAAAATGTATGTATAGAAAAGACTATTATGTGCTGTCCATAGTGAGACCCCTGCTGCTGCCCCTACGTCCTCCGAACAGCCGCCCTCGCAGCAATCCGAGCGCTGACACATGTGACACTGGGATTATGTTCCTGTTTACCAGCGTACAAGGGTTAATGTTACAGTTCCATGTAAACCCCACAATTAGGGGAACATCGGGGAGTGATGGCGGGTCAGAGTGCCTGCTACAATGTGACGAAGCTGCAGCTGTTGCTCTCAGGATGCAGCCTACGGATTGAGTTTCCAATTTTGCAATAACAAAGCTGAGGTATAAACAAAGCCACATGTCAGAGTCGGAGGCCGGGCCCGGGACTTCCGGCAACAAAGCCTGCCCTATAAATAGCATAGAAGAGGCTGGGAACAGCAGAGAGAACAGCGCCAGCGCAGCAGAGATACCCAGGACAATAGCGCCCAGCACACAGGACCATGCCTTTCCTAGGACAGGACTGGAGGTCTCCCGGCCAGAACTGGGTGAAGACTGACGACGGCTGGAAACGCTTCCTGGAGGAACACAGCAACTTTGTCAGTGACATCAACAGGTCAGTAATGACAACTACAATCCTTCCATCTATAAGAGGTGGATTATCTACGCCATAGTCAAGGACATAGCTCCGTCTATAGATGTAGCAGAGCTGGATTTGTAATCCATCTCTAACGAGCTGCGTTGTTCGTGTATTGCGTAAGACAACAAACAACACACACGGCTCTGCTGCCTCCGATAAAGACGACGCTACTCAGCTCTGCTACATCTAATAGTCGTCTGGTCATCAATTGTCCTACATCGCGCAGAGGGATCGCTCTTTCCATGGTGCTCCTAAGAGCTTACAATCTAGATTGGAGTACAACCCATGTCATCTAGAAGGGCTGTATTAGGGGCATAGAGCCTGCTGGGAGTTGTAGTTTTGCAACAGCTGGAGAGGAGATGAGACTGTTTCAGTTTGGTGCAATGCAGTTACATCGTATCCGCGCAGCAGCAGCAGAATGTCCTGCGACTCTTCCAACTACAAGTCTCAGCATCCTCAGCCCCTGCTATTTGTACGGGGATGCTGATGGGGCAGGCAGTGACGGCCGCCTCCGGAGCGATGTAAACAGTGACTTGGCCGCCCGAGCTTTCTAGAGATCCGTTTCTTCCCTGTGATCCCAGCTATGTTGTTTTTGTTTCCCTTCAGAAAAAGCATGTGACCTGCGATGCCCACTGCCGCCCTGCAGGTGGCGGCAGAGCGACCGCTGACAGAACGCCTGGCACAGCGCCCGCAGGGTGACATTGCCCAGAACGGTTGGCAGCTGTTGTCACCCTCTATGCACACAGGGACGGGGGCTCTGGAACGTAGGAGAGCAGCGCTGACATTGCGCAAATGTTTTCATTGAAGAGAATATACGTATAATTTACGACATCCTTTATGAGCAATAGATTCTAAGCAGTGTCCTCGGCTCACGCAGCGTACCGTATTCTACGACGAAACGCTGCGGGACCCCTGTGCCAATGATCCCAGACATAGGATCCCCATGCGATACATAGGACTATGGTCACACGTCCCATTAAAGGGGTATTCCGCTTATAGAGACTTATCCTCTCTCCCCTCAGATTGGTGGGGGGGGGGGGTCTTCCATAACTTTCTATAACCAGAATACCCCTTTAATGACAATGTATTCCCATTTAGGACGATGCTATATCGTGAACGAGTCGACCATAACCCACGATAATCAAATAAAACAGGAGCGTCATTTAGATTGCAAGCTCTTGGGGTCAGGGAAATCACAGAAATGGTTATACAGTACATCGTATTACAGAGCAGCAACTGTTCGGGGAACTACAACTCCCAGAATCCTCCTTTCACTTCTATGGGAGTTACAAGTACGGCCAAGCAATTGTGCATGCTGGGAGTTGTAGTTTCACAGCAGCCTCAGTGCTGGAGGCTCTCAGGATCCCTAATGGACATCGACATATTCTAAACTGACTCCATCGGCAGAACAGTTCTCTTTCCCGTCCTGATAGTTTGCTACAATGGGTCAGCGCAGTTAACATGGAGTCCAATCACAGAGGATTGTCTAGACTGGATGCAAGGGTCACAAAACCTCAGCTGTAAAAAACAACAACATTCGATCGGTACCGGTATAGATTGTGGATGCGAGCAAGAATGTTTCCATTCGCTGACAAAAGCAGAGATCTTGAAACATAAACTATGTGAGAACGTTTCGCAATGTTTCATTATGCAGTGATAACGGTGATCACCGCCCGTAAATCATTAGCGCCATGTCATGGTCGGGGATACGGGGCCTCATGTATGCAAACTGCCCCACACCGGCATCGGTTCCATAACAGCCAATCACAGTCCATGTTTCATTTTTTGGCAGCAGCTTAAGAAATGAATGCTGATCTCTGATTGGTTGCTTACTACCCTTTATTAGAGAGCAGTAGTCGGCTATTCAGTTGTTGTAAAACTACAACTCCCAGCATGGAGCTGGCCGTGAATGATTTTTTTTGCAGGAGTGGGTATAGTTTTCCATAGGGAAACTACAGTCATAACTCCCATCATTGTAGGTGTCTTAAGGACCAGCCCAGCCGGCGGGGGCAGATCTCCCGGATTCGTCACTTTCTGGCCACACTACATGTTATTTATAGACCTCAGTGCCTAGGGTTGATCCTGCTGGCAGTCCTTGCCTCTGGTGACCTGCCTTTGTGTTGTGTAAGAGATGACGTGTGACAATGACAATGTTAAAAGTGCTTTTTACTGGGAAAGCTGGGTGACAACCACTACGGCTGCCGTCCCAGCGCTCACCCAGCTTTCCTAGGTGCCCGAATGATATATCCCCTCTAGGCAGTGATACATTCCTGATGTCGTCTCATTCACTTAAAGGGGTTTTCCGAGACTTAAATACTGATGGCCTATCCTCTGGAAAGGTCATCAGTATCTGATCGGCGGGGGTCCGACACCCGAGAAGGCACCGGCACTTGCAGTAGCGCCGCCGCGTGTGATGTCACGTTCCTCGGTCACATGGCCTAGGCGCAGCTCGGCCCTATTGAAGTGAATGGGGGCTGAGCTGCAATACCAAGCACTGCCACTATACAATGTACGGCGCTGTGCTTGGTTTGCTGAGAAGAGGCCGCTGATTAGCAGGGGTCCTGGGTGTCAAACCCCCACCAGATACTGATACCTATCCTTTGGGGGAAAAAACTAAAGTAAAAAAACTCTCGGAAAACCCCTTTAAGTGAAAATAAGCTGCAATACCAGACACAGCCTGTGGACAGTGGCGGCGCTGTAAGAAAGGAGCCATGTTTTTTTTTTTTTAAACTTCATACAGACCCTTTAAAAAAAAACTTCACGCCAACTCTGATCCTATGTGTTTCCACCTATAAATCGCAGAGCTGAGCTTTCCCCCTATGCGGGAAAGGCCTATTATGCTACTCATCCTGAGCTTACTGTTTCATGAATAGAATTCTAGAATTACAGGTTGGCTGTTTGCTACCAAACTTACATTGGCGGCACAGCAGAATAAGGCAGCAGGGTGCATAATGGGAGTTTTACCACTAAACCTGAAAAAGACGCCGTTTCGGCTGTGCCCCCCCCCCCCCCCCCCCCGCCCATTCTTTGTGATGTAGTGGATCTGCCTCCTAGTGCTATTGGCCTTGTTACAAAAGAAGGGATAAACCATTTGAAAATTAGGGGTGTCCACAGAATTTGCTTTATGTGAGGGATGTGTAATCCTGTCAGGAATCCATCTGGCTCTGACATATCGTTCCCTCTCTTATGTAACCTATTGTTGGGCAATATTCGGGATAATAGAAGAATTTGCGTGCACGGCAGGAGCGCGGTTGTTGGCCCCCATGCCGCTGTCAAGAAAGGATCCTTTTTAGGACTGTATTCGCAGTAACGATTTATTTATTTATTTACTTATTTATTATTTAAAGGGCATCTCCATATTTATTACATTATATCTATTTATCTAAAGGCATCGTACATGATAATACTTAGGGTTCTGCAGCAACTTGCCGGGAGAACTTAAACTATCTGGAGTCCCGATGCAAAAACTGTACAAGGACCCCACAAGGGCAGTGGGGACACTAAGAGCAAGATGTGATTGCTGGCTCCTCACCCCCTATCATTATGCCCCTGGGTTTGCCCACAGTCAGTGGTACTGGTGCCTGTTGGTACATATCCCTTTAAAAGGCACTATGGGGGATACATAAGCAGCATCTGGTTGCATCTCCCACCAGTGCTTGCAAATTTTGGGCAGGAGGTGCAACTATTAGATTGTCATACCGTCTCTTTAAATCAGCAAGAAATACCGACTCAGCTCTGCTACACCGGCAGGTCGAGGCTTGTCTGCGTAGAAGCATACATTATTACTGCCCTGTATTCCTGTGCTGTGAGTCATTGCAAGCTATTACAGATTCCAGGATTTCGTACCCATAGAGCGCCCCTGGCACCATGCCAGCGCTCAAGGATCCGCAGCATACCAGGGGATTTAAAGGGACAGTGCTTTTGAGCTTATGGAAACAAACACTGTGTGTGCTCTCCCCTCTCCAGTCCCCTAAAAACTAGGAAGTCTTCAAATCCTGCGCAGAACCATATAAAATATGCTAAGATCAGCCAACGTGAATGTTTCCATTCACCGACAGCAAGCAGAAAACTGTGAGGATCGGCATGCTATTTGAAGCAAGTCCAAGGGTGGCTTAGGAACTAGGAGTAATCTGCAGGCAGATCCCCTACACAGTCAGTGGACGGGCTCTCTTACACATTTTACTGTCGCTGATACATTGAAGCAAATTACCAGGGCAGGAAGAGAATTTGTGCTGCCATGTTTAGCTCACAGAGGAAGGCCCTGACTGGATATAGTTATAGCAAACCCTCAGCTTTGAGATGTTGCCATTCACTGACATCATGCAGAGATCTTGAAAATGGCGAGGCACTGAATTTCATAGTTGTATCATTTTACATTATAGAAGGATCAAAGGGGTTTGTGCCACCCGGACAGATGATACGTGATGGATGGTTGGGAGTAGCGGTGCTGGGAACCCCCACCATGAAGACAGCGGGGGTCATCTGAGTGGCGGGACGGTGGCGCATGCGCAGGCGCTACATTCATTTTCCATAGGACTGCCAGCAATAGCGCTGTACTCAGTCCCATAGAGAATGAATGGACAGCAGCGCACATGCCTGACTGTCACGTCATGGGGGGACTCGGGGGCCCCTGTTCTCATGATCAGTGGGGATCCCTGCAATCAAACATTTAAGAAGTTATGGAGGGACAACCCCTTTAAACTCTATTAACCTACAACATGTCCTCCCCCCTCCTCCATATTGTCTTGTATATGGTCCGGTCTGACAGATGGATCTCTGTGTCTTTCCAGCTATTGCCATGTGGAGAACTACGTGGAGAACAATAAGGAGAACCTCATTACTAACCTCAACTACGACAGCGCCGCCAAGAAGAGAAAGAAGGACCTCCTCAACAACAATACAAAGACACGATGTAAGTGACCGTAAAGCAGGGCGCGTCCACCCGTCTATGAGCAGGGTTCTCAGGGTTAGTCATACAGAAGCCCATCATACCGCACTGTATAGGACTGATACATGACTATTATACTGCAGTGTATAGGACTGATACATGACCATTATACCGCAGTGTATAGGACTGATACATGACTATTATACTGCAGTGTATAGGACTGATACATGACCTTTATACCGCACTGTATAGGACTGATACATGACTATTATACTGCAGTGTATAGGACTGATACATGACTATTATACTGCAGTGTATAGGACTGATACATGACCTTTATACCGCAGTGTATAGGACTGATACATGACCATTATACTGCAGTGTATAGGACTGATACATGACCTTTATACCGCAGTGTATAGGACTGATACATGACCATTATACCGCAGTGTATAGGACTGATACATAACTATTATACTGCACTGTATAGGACTGATACATAACTATTATACTGCAGTGTATAGGACTGATACATGACCTTTATACCGCACTGTATAGGACTGATACATGACTATTATACTGCACTGTATAGGACTGATACAGGACCATTATACTGCAGTGTATAGGACTGATACATGACCATTATACTGCAGTGTATAGGACTGATACATGACCATTATACCGCAGTGTATAGGACTGATACATAACTATTATACTGCACTGTATAGGACTGATACATAACTATTATACTGCAGTGTATAGGACTGATACATGACCTTTATACCGCACTGTATAGGACTGATACATGACTATTATACTGCACTGTATAGGACTGATACAGGACCATTATACTGCAGTGTATAGGACTGATACATGACTATTATACTGCAGTGTATAGGACTGATACATGACCTTTATACCGCAGTGTATAGGACTGATACATGACCATTATATCGCAGTGTATAGGACTGATACATGACTATTATACTGCACTGTATAGGACTGATACATAACCATTATACTGCACTGTATAGGACTGATACATGACAATTATACTGCAGTGTATAGGACTGATACATGACCATTATATCGCAGTGTATAGGACTGATACATGACCATTATACCGCACTGTATAGGACTGATACATGACCATTATATCGCAGTGTATAGGACTGATACATGACTATTATACTGCACTGTATAGGACTGATACATGACCATTATACTGCAGTGTATAGGACTGATACATGACTATTATACTGCAGTGTATAGGACTGATACATGACCATTATACTGCACTGTATAGGACTGATACATGACCATTATACTGCAGTGTATAGGACTGATACATGACTATTATACTGCAGTGTATAGGACTGATACATGACCATTATACTGCAGTGTATAGGACTGATACATAACCATTATACCGCAGTGTATAGGACTGATACATGACCATTATACTGCACTGTATAGGACTGATACATGACCATTATACTGCAGTGTATAGGACTGATACATGACCATTATACTGCAGTGTATAGGACTGATACATGACTATTATACTGCAGTGTATAGGGCTGATACATGACCATTATACTGCACTGTATAGGACTGATACATGACCATTATACTGCAGTGTATAGGACTGATACATGACTATTATACTGCAGTGTATAGGACTGATACATGACCATTATACTGCACTGTATAGGACTGATACATGACCATTATACTGCAGTGTATAGGACTGATACATGACTATTATACTGCAGTGTATAGGACTGATACATGACCATTATACTGCAGTGTATAGGACTGATACATGACCATTATACTGCAGTGTATAGGACTGATACATGACCATTATACTGCAGTGTATAGGACTGATACATGACCATTATACTGCAGTGTATAGGACTGATACATGACTATTATACCGCAGTGTATAGGACTGATACATGACCATTATACTGCAGTGTATAGGACTGATACATGACCATTATACTGCAGTGTATAGGACTGATACATGACCATTATACCGCACTGTATAGGACTGATACATGACCATTATACTGCACTGTATAGGACTGATACATGACCATTATACTGCACTGTATAGGACTGATACATGACTATTATACTGCAGTGTATAGGACTGATACATGACCATTATACTGCAGTGTATAGGACTGATACATGACCATTATACTGCAGTGTATAGGACTGATACATGACCATTATACCGCAGTGTATAGGACTGATACATTACCATTATACTGCAGTGTATAGGACTGATACATGACCATTATACTGCAGTGTATAGGACTGATACATAACCATTATACCGCAGTGTATAGGACTGATACATGACCATTATACTGCACTGTATAGGACTGATACATGACCATTATACTGCAGTGTATAGGACTGATACATGACTATTATACTGCAGTGTATAGGACTGATACATGACCTTTATACTGCAGTGTATAGAACTGATACATGACCATTATACTGCAGTGTATAGGACTAATACATGACCATTATACCGCAGTGTATAGGACTGATACATGACTATTATACTGCAGTGTATAGGACTGATACATGACCTTTATACTGCAGTGTATAGGACTGATACATGACTATTATACTGCAGTGTATAGGACTGATACATGACCATTATACTGCACTGTATAGGACTTATACATGACCATTATACTGCAGTGTATAGGACTGATACATGACCATTATACTGCAGTGTATAGAACTGATACATGACCATTATACTGCACTGTATAGGACTGATACATGACCATTATACTGCAGTGTATAGGACTGATACATGACCATTATACTGCACTGCATAGGACTGATACATGACCATTATACTGCAGTGTATAGGACTGATACATGACTATTATACTGCAGTGTATAGGACTGATACATGACCATTATACTGCACTGCATAGGACTGATACATGACCATTATACTGCAGTGTATAGGACTGATACATGACTATTATACTGCAGTGTATAGGACTGATACATGACCTTTTTACTGCAGTGTATAGAACTGATACATGACCATTATACTGCACTGTATAGGACTGATACATGACTATTATACTGCAGTGTATAGGACTGATACATGACCATTATACTGCAGTGTATAGGACTAATACATGACCATTATACTGCAGTGTATAGGACTGATACATGACTATTATACTGCAGTGTATAGGACTGATACATGACCATTATACTGCAGTGTATAGGACTGATACATGACTATTATACTGCAGTGTATAGGACTGATACATGACCATTATACTGCAGTGTATAGGACTGATACATGACCATTATACTGCAGTGTATAGGACTGATACATGACTATTATACTGCAGTGTATAGGACTGATACATGACCATTATACTGCACTGTATAGGACTGATACATGACCATTATACTGCAGTGTATAGGACTGATACATGACTATTATACTGCAGTGTATAGGACTGATACATGACTATTATACTGCAGTGTATAGAACTGATACATGACCTTTATACTGCACTGTATAGGGCTGATACATGACCATTATACTGCAGTGTATAGGACTGATACATGACCATTATACTGCAGAGTATAGGGCTGATACATGACCATTATACTGCACTGTATAGGACTGATACATGACCATTATACTGCAGTGTATAGGACTGATACATGACCATTATACTGCACTGTATAGGACTGATACATGACTATTATACTGCAGTGTATAGGACTGATACATAACCATTATACCGCAGTGTATAGGACTGATACATGACCATTATACTGCACTGTATAGGACTGATACATAACCATTATACCGCAGTGTATAGGACTGATACATGACCATTATACTGCACTGTATAGGACTGATACATGACCATTATACTGCACTGTATAGGACTGATACATGACCATTATACTGCAGTGTATAGGACTGATACATGACCATTATACTGCACTGCATAGGACTGATACATGACCATTATACTGCAGTGTATAGGACTGATACATAACCATTATACCGCAGTGTATAGGACTGATACATGACCATTATACTGCACTGTATAGGACTGATACATAACCATTATACCGCAGTGTATAGGACTGATACATGACTATTATACTGCACTGTATAGGACTGATACATGACCATTATACTGCACTGTATAGGACTGATACATGACCATTATACTGCAGTGTATAGGACTGATACATGACCATTATACTGCACTGCATAGGACTGATACATGACCATTATACTGCAGTGTATAGGACTGATACATGACTATTATACTGCAGTGTATAGGACTGATACATGACCATTATACTGCACTGCATAGGACTGATACATGACCATTATACTGCAGTGTATAGGACTGATACATGACTATTATACTGCAGTGTATAGGACTGATACATGACCTTTTTACTGCAGTGTATAGAACTGATACATGACCATTATACTGCACTGTATAGGACTGATACATGACTATTATACTGCAGTGTATAGGACTGATACATGACCATTATACCGCAGTGTATAGGACTGATACATGACCATTATACTGCAGTGTATAGGACTGATACATGACTATTATACTGCAGTGTATAGGACTGATACATGACCATTATACTGCAGTGTATAGGACTGATACATGACTATTATACTGCAGTGTATAGGACTGATACATGACCATTATACTGCAGTGTATAGGACTGATACATGACCATTATACCGCACTGTATAGGACTGATACATGACCATTATACTGCACTGTATAGGACTGATACATGACCATTATACTGCAGTGTATAGGACTGATACATGACTATTATACTGCAGTGTATAGAACTGATACATGACCATTATACTGCACTGTATAGGACTGATACATGACTATTATACTGCAGTGTATAGGACTGATACATGACCATTATACCGCAGTGTATAGGACTGATACATGACCATTATACTGCAGTGTATAGGACTGATACATGACTATTATACTGCAGTGTATAGGACTGATACATGACCATTATACTGCAGTGTATAGGACTGATACATGACTATTATACTGCAGTGTATAGGACTGATACATGACCATTATACTGCAGTGTATAGGACTGATACATGACCATTATACCGCACTGTATAGGACTGATACATGACCATTATACTGCACTGTATAGGACTGATACATGACTATTATACTGCAGAGTATAGGACTGATACATGACTATTATACTGCAGTGTATAGGACTGATACATGACTATTATACTGCAGTGTATAGAACTGATACATGACCTTTATACTGCACTGTATAGGGCTGATACATGACCATTATACTGCAGTGTATAGGGCTGATACATGACTATTATACCGCAGTGTATAGGACTGATACATGACCATTATACTGCAGTGTATAGGGCTGATACATGACCATTATACTGCAGTGTATAGGACTGATACATGACCTTTATACTGCAGTGTATAGGACTGATACATGACTATTATACTGCAGTGTATAGGACTGATACATGACCATTATACTGCAGTGTATAGGACTGATACATGACTATTATACCGCACTGTATAGGACTGATACATGACTATTATACCGCAGTGTATAGGACTGATACATGACCATTATACCGCACTGTATAGGACTGATACATGACCATTATACCGCAGTGTATAGGACTGATACATGACCATTATACCGCACTGTATAGGACTGATACATGACCATTATACCGCACTGTATAGGACTGATACATGACCATTATACTGCAGTGTATAGGACTGATACATGACCATTATACCGCAGTGTATAGGACTGATACATTACCATTATACTGCACTGTATAGGACTGATACATGACCATTATACTGCACTGTATAGGACTGATACATGACCATTATACTGCACTGTATAGGACTGATACATGACCATTATACTGCACTGTATAGGACTGATACATGACCATTATAGTGCAGTGTATAGGACTGATACATGACCATTATTCCGCACTGTATAGGACTGATACATGACCATTATACCGCAGTGTATAGGACTGATACATGACTATTATACTGCACTGCATAGGACTGATACATGACTATTATACCGCAGTGTATAGGACTGATACATGACCATTATACCGCACTGTATAGGACTGATACATGACCATTATACTGCAGTGTATAGGACTGATACATGACCATTATACTGCACTGTATAGGACTGATACATGACCATTATACCGCAGTGTATAGGACTGATACATTACCATTATACTGCACTGTATAGGACTGATACATGACCATTATACTGCACTGTATAGGACTGATACATGACCATTATACTGCACTGTATAGGACTGATACATGACCATTATAGTGCAGTGTATAGGACTGATACATGACCATTATTCCGCACTGTATAGGACTGATACATGACCATTATACCGCAGTGTATAGGACTGATACATGACTATTATACTGCACTGCATAGGACTGATACATGACCATTATACCGCAGTGTATAGGACTGATACATGACCATTATACTGCACTGTATAGGACTGATACATGACTATTATACTGCAGTGTATAGGACTGATACATGACCATTATACTGCAGTGTATAGGACTGATACATGACTATTATACTGCACTGTATAGGACTGATACATGACTATTATACTGCAGTGTATAGGACTGATACATGACTATTATACTGCACTGTATAGGACTGATACATGACCATTATACTGCAGTGTATAGGACTGATACATGACCATTATACTGCACTGTATAGGACTGATACATGACCATTATACTGCACTGTATAGGACTGATACATGACCATTATACTGCAGTGTATAGGACTGATACATGACTATTATACTGCAGTGTATAGGACTGATACATGACTATTATACTGCAGTGTATAGGACTGATACATGACCATTATACTGCACTGTATAGGACTGATACATGACCATTATACTGCAGTGTATAGGACTGATACATGACTATTATACTGCAGTGTATAGGACTGATACATGACCATTATACTGCAGTGTATAGGACTGATACATAACCATTATACCGCAGTGTATAGGACTGATACATGACCATTATACTGCACTGTATAGGACTGATACATAACCATTATACCGCAGTGTATAGGACTGATACATGACCATTATACTGCACTGTATAGGACTGATACATGACCATTATACTGCACTGTATAGGACTGATACATGACCATTATACTGCAGTGTATAGGACTGATACATGACCATTATACTGCACTGCATAGGACTGATACATGACCATTATACTGCAGTGTATAGGACTGATACATGACTATTATACTGCAGTGTATAGGACTGATACATGACCATTATACTGCACTGCATAGGACTGATACATGACCATTATACTGCAGTGTATAGGACTGATACATGACTATTATACTGCAGTGTATAGGACTGATACATGACCTTTTTACTGCAGTGTATAGAACTGATACATGACCATTATACTGCACTGTATAGGACTGATACATGACTATTATACTGCAGTGTATAGGACTGATACATGACCATTATACTGCAGTGTATAGGACTAATACATGACCATTATACTGCAGTGTATAGGACTGATACATGACTATTATACTGCAGTGTATAGGACTGATACATGACCATTATACTGCAGTGTATAGGACTGATACATGACTATTATACTGCAGTGTATAGGACTGATACATGACCATTATACTGCAGTGTATAGGACTGATACATGACCATTATACCGCACTGTATAGGACTGATACATGACCATTATACTGCACTGTATAGGACTGATACATGACCATTATACTGCAGTGTATAGGACTGATACATGACTATTATACTGCAGTGTATAGGACTGATACATGACTATTATACTGCAGTGTATAGAACTGATACATGACCTTTATACTGCACTGTATAGGGCTGATACATGACCATTATACTGCAGTGTATAGGGCTGATACATGACTATTATACCGCAGTGTATAGGACTGATACATGACCATTATACTGCAGTGTATAGGGCTGATACATGACCATTATACTGCAGTGTATAGGACTGATACATGACCTTTATACTGCAGTGTATAGGACTGATACATGACTATTATACTGCAGTGTATAGGACTGATACATGACCATTATACTGCACTGTATAGGACTTATACATGACCATTATACTGCAGTGTATAGGACTGATACATGACCATTATACTGCAGTGTATAGGACTGATACATGACTATTATACTGCACTGTATAGGACTGATACATGACTATTATACCGCAGTGTATAGGACTGATACATGACCATTATACCGCACTGTATAGGACTGATACATGACCATTATACTGCAGTGTATAGGACTGATACATGACCATTATACCGCACTGTATAGGACTGATACATGACCATTATACCGCACTGTATAGGACTGATACATGACCATTATACTGCAGTGTATAGGACTGATACATGACCATTATACCGCAGTGTATAGGACTGATACATTACCATTATACTGCACTGTATAGGACTGATACATGACCATTATACTGCACTGTATAGGACTGATACATGACCATTATACTGCACTGTATAGGACTGATACATGACCATTATACTGCACTGTATAGGACTGATACATGACCATTATAGTGCAGTGTATAGGACTGATACATGACCATTATTCCGCACTGTATAGGACTGATACATGACCATTATACCGCAGTGTATAGGACTGATACATGACTATTATACTGCACTGCATAGGACTGATACATGACTATTATACCGCAGTGTATAGGACTGATACTTGACCATTATACCGCACTGTATAGGACTGATACATGACCATTATACTGCAGTGTATAGGACTGATACATGACCATTATACTGCACTGTATAGGACTGATACATGACCATTATACCGCAGTGTATAGGACTGATACATTACCATTATACTGCACTGTATAGGACTGATACATGACCATTATACTGCACTGTATAGGACTGATACATGACCATTATACTGCACTGTATAGGACTGATACATGACCATTATAGTGCAGTGTATAGGACTGATACATGACCATTATTCCGCACTGTATAGGACTGATACATGACCATTATACCGCAGTGTATAGGACTGATACATGACTATTATACTGCACTGCATAGGACTGATACATGACCATTATACCGCAGTGTATAGGACTGATACATGACCATTATACTGCACTGTATAGGACTGATACATGACTATTATACTGCAGTGTATAGGACTGATACATGACCATTATACTGCAGTGTATAGGACTGATACATGACTATTATACTGCACTGTATAGGACTGATACATGACTATTATACTGCAGTGTATAGGACTGATACATGACTATTATACTGCACTGTATAGGACTGATACATGACCATTATACTGCAGTGTATAGGACTGATACATGACCATTATACTGCACTGTATAGGACTGATACATGACCATTATACTGCACTGTATAGGACTGATACATGACTATTATACTGCACTGTATAGGACTGATACATGACTATTATACTGCACTGTATAGGACTGATACATGACCATTATACTGCAGTGTATAGGACTGATACATGACCATTATACTGCAGTGTATAGGACTGATACATGACTATTATACTGCAGTGTATAGGACTGATACATGACCATTATACTGCACTGTATAGGACTGATACATGACCATTATACTGCAGTGTATAGGACTGATACATGACTATTATACTGCAGTGTATAGGACTGATACATGACCATTATACTGTACTGTATAGGACTGATACTTTGCTCCAGAATGTTCTTTCAGCTGACTTTATTTTCTTTCTCAAACAGATTTCTACCAAGAGAAGTGGATCTATGTGCACAAAGGAAGCACCAAAGAGGTAAGAACAGGATTGCCGGACCTGCACAGACGCTGATCATCATGGTATTCACTATTTATCTACTCTTTGTGATACCAGGCATAGAACTGCAGTCAGGTTGTATGATAACAGCAGAAGTGGAGTGTGCTGATTTTGTAAGGAGCAGTGACTAGTTACTAAAGTAATTATAGAGGAGGGGGAGGACTATGGTGCAGGTGACAGGAACCATGGCATGAAGTTGGTGTGGATAGAAAATTCTGTGGCTAATTATATCATTGGAGTGATGATGATAACAGCAGGAGAAGAGTGTACTGATCTCATGGGAGGCAGTGACCTGACCACATGATTATTCTAGTGAGGACAATGCTGAATGCTGCATGTAAAAGAAGCAGTGTCATGATATAGGCAGAGATACAATTCATAGCCATCCAGATGAAAAGAGAAATGAAAGCAGCAGGAGAGAGGTGTGCTGATCATGTAGGAGACAGTGACTTTTGTGAATGCTTTAAGCAAAGACTGGGTTGCAGATTGATTTTGTGGGAGGCAGAGACCCATCCAATGACTTGGTTATATTGGAGAGAAGAGGGCTCCAGGTGATACTTTGAGCATCTTAAATTGTGGGTTTACAAATATAGTAGCCTGCTATAAGGGCATAACTAAACAGTAGTTATGCCTCTTTAATGCCCCCTCACAGTAGTGAGCGGGCATGATGATAGCACTGAATTGCACTTGCTGGAGAGAGGACAGGCCATGGAATGAGGCCCAGGTCATAATGGATGATAGACTTCCATCCCGGCCTCACCTTGACACACACATAAGGTGGTAATCGTTATTACTGTGTGTGTGTACTGTCAGGCAAGGTACAGACCTAAAGGCCTGGGCCACCATGCTACTGTCAGTCCTATAGCAGCCGCTGCTACAGCAGTAGCTCCCTTCCTGGCCTAGTAGATAATTGGAATCATAACTTTAAAAGGAGAGGAGTGTGTTGATTTTGTGGAAGGCAGTGACCTGCCCTTTGATTATGAGTTAGGGCTGGACAGCGTCATTGCATATGTAAAGGAAAGTAGACGAGCGGATGTTACAAATGAAGGGCTCATGCACACGACCATATCTATTTTACAGTCCGCAAATATAACAGATGACATCCGTGTGATGTCCGTGTTACATCCGTTTTTTGGGGCGGATCCATTGTATCAATGCCTGTCCGCAAAACAAACATGTTCTATTTCTTTGGCGGAACGGACTTGCAGACACATGGATACAGAATGCCCATGGAGTCATTTCCCTTTTTATTGAGGCCCCTTATTGAAATTAATGGTTTTGCATACGGACCGCGAATATAAACGATACGGACGCAGACAAAAAAATAAGTTCATGAGCATGAGCCCTAATGGTGAAATACGGGACAGTCCAGGAATTTCCAAATTCTTCTCTGTCTCTACAGCGTCATGGGTACTGCACTCTGGGTGAAGCTTTCAACCGCTTGGATTTCTCCACTGCCATCTTGGATTCCCGGAGCTTCAATTACGTAGTACGAGTAAGTATCCATCGGGGGAATTGGATGGCGAAAAATAAAAAAATGTCTCCTGTTAGCAGAGGCATCACTAACCTGAGTCTATAACAGGGCCCCTCCACTTACAAAACTGATGTCTATATATGCAGAAAAGTGGTGGACACCTCAGGGACCAGGAACTGGGTCCAACGGGTAATCTCTGCACCCCGTAGAGTTACACCCATGCCTGCCAGTATGCATTATGGGGACTGAGGAGCAGCAGGGGCATATCCTGAAGTGGCCCTAGCAAAAAATCAACTAATTGATGAGTTTGTTGACTATTCCATTGTCCAAGCAGCCTCCATTATAGACCAGGGGCGACCATTATTTTGCCCGGCACTTTCCATAATAATATTTACCTTGGTCTTGGCAGGCACGGTGGCGCGTGTGCCACCCTAGGAGCATCTGTGTAATCCCACTGAGTAACCAGAAGCTTTGTGTATTCATCTCAATAACAAGAATCCAATGTGTCCTGGCAGCCGCGCCGGACGGGCTATAAATCACATCACCGTGCCCTGGCCGGCCGGCAGAAGAAGCCTTAAGTATAACTTATATGTGGCGCCCGGGCAGGTCGTTATAGGGGTTGGATAACCCCTTTAAGGGGCAGATAATAATCTTACATTAAAGGAGTAGAACTTTGATGGCGTATCCTCAGGAGAGATTACCAATATCTGATCTGTGGGGGTCTGACACCTGGCAGACGCTGCGGTTCTCCAGTGAGAGTGCTGCGGCCTCTTCCTAGACCAGTGACTCTATTGAATGGGCCTAGACTGCAATACCAAACACCACCACTATACAATGTACGGCACTGTGCTTGATATGCTGTGAGGAGGCTGCAGCGCTCATCGGAGTACTGCAGCCTCTTCAAACAGCTGATGGAAGGGGTGGCGGTGTTGGGAGTCGGACCCCCACCAATCAGATATTCATCACCTATCCTGAGGCTAGACCATCAATATTCTACTCCCAGGAAACCCCCTTTAAAAAGCACCGTCATGCAAAACACACATTTTCTTACTCATCGTGAAGTCCGTGTCTCTGAGTTGCAGTACCGAACACAACCTGTGGACAGGTGTGGCGCTGTTATAAGTGAAAGGCAGCCATATTTTTCTAATCCTGCACAACCCCTTTAAGGTGAAGCAGTTTCTGAACTGCAGAGATAACAGCACTCTATCCACCCCGAGGCTGAGGAAACAGGAATTGACTACATGACTCTATGCCAGTTCCCCATATTAATCCCCATGGCACTGGGGAAAACATCTGTGTAAATTTTATTTTTATTTTTAAACGTACTTTTTTGACTGACGAAGCTGAGGTGATGAATCATCCATCCGGTGCGATCCACGAGCCTGTCCACCGTCCACCTCATCAATCTAGAAGCCAGAACGAATCCATCAATATCTCATCGCACCTCTGGATATAATAAAACGGCCATCATCCTCTCCAAGATCCCATTGAAGAGCGCTGTAATTAAATACTTGTATTCCCCATGAACTAACAGTGCTGGAGCCTGTTCTCTCAGAGCTCTGCTTTGTGCCGTCCCTCTGTTATTCCTCCTGGAATTGGATGCCTGACGGCTGGGCAGCGTCATTCCCCTCGTCCACAGGGCACGTCCCTATGCAGCAAGACTGCCAGCACTGCTTTGACCGTATCAGACTCTGTGTGGACACCCCTCATCAGAAGGGTAAATGGTAACACCCATTTGTCAATTTATTCATACAGTTCCAGTAGGTATAACAGAGGAACAGCACAAGTATTGACGAACACAGCTCCTCTTTAGCCACAGGATCCTGACAGGTGCGGGCCCCACTTCTGAGATCTGACATCTCCTGAAGGCCACGTCCGCAGGTTGTCCCCAAGGTTGTGCTTGTGTTCTCTGGTGTCAGTCACAAATCCGGTCGCTGACAACCCGTAGGGTAACGCATTGCAGGAATGTTTTTTTGCTTGTTTGGTCACCGCAGATGTAAGACAAGGAAAAATATTTTTTTTTAAACTCTCATTCTGGTGGGTAGCCGGGGGGATGGGCAGCTGACCGCCCCTGGAGGGAAAACTTGTACTGGCTTGTGCAATGGAAATGGAACCTGATCGTGCACTGAGTCACGGTGCTGGTGTCCCGGTGACAAGTCACATGCGTGTGACTGTGCAGAGTGACGGCTGCAGGTGGACGACACTTGGCGATGGGGCTGCCAGGTGCACACAGGAGCTAAGCCTCTCGTAACGGAACTATTTTCCATGTGACTTTAGGCCGCGCCGGGTGCCCACGCCGTAATCTCAGGAACTTTCAGTAGTAAATAAATAGAGTCCGACGCGTCCCTCCCTGTGTCCTACTGCAGCGTGTATAAGCCTGGTGCCATGTGCCAGTGTTGTGCCGCACTGCGGTGCACTGGGTCACATAAGGTTCAGGGGGATAAAGTTGCTTAATATCATCCGACATGTTGGAAACCCTTTTCTAGCACAAAGGTATACATGGGGGGATGCCAGGGCCCTTTGTGCTTTGGGGAACAAGAGAGGGTCGGGTACTCAAGTGGTGGAATGTGCAATTATAAGCAGATGTTACCCTGAAAATTGAGATAAGCTTCTGTCTATGCCCACCATAAAAGGCACTTGTCAATAAGATCAACCCTTTTAAACCAGGTATACTGCCTGGAAGGGTTGATCCTGCTGATTAAAATGATACCTGTCTTGTAAAAATCGGATGCAGCGTTCCTGAGAAAAAAGACCTTTATTCTTCATACCAACTGGGCCTTTAGTGCACCGAGAGGCGTGGCCAGCACTGGAAAAAGGAGGAGCACTGTGGGGATAGACTCCGCCCCTCGGTGCTCCGATGTCCTCGTTTGTATAAAGAGTAAAAGTCTTTTTTCTCAGGAACGCCACAACCGATTGCCACAAGACAGGTATCATTTTAATCAGCAGAATGAACCCTACCAGACAGTGTGTCGGGCTTAATGGGGTTGATCCTGCTGAAATGTGCTCTTTAAAGGCGTACTTTCCCCTCTAAGATCAGTTGAACCTCAGGTGGGAGAGGCAAGCATTGATTTCGATAGGGAATGTAAACTATTTCAACCTCTGGACCCCTGTCTTATCGATAATTGAGGGTCCCGAAGGTAGGACCTTCACTTACCAGGCATTTACGCCATATTCTGTGGATGGTAATGCCCTTTTAAAAAGCATTTCCCCCTTAAATAAAATAAAAATATATAATTTATTAAATGTATTTTCTGCTTTTTCTTATATGTCTTGCTTGGAAAGCTGGGTGACAACCAAATTGACCATTATTACAGTGTTTGCATGAGTTGTCAGCTAGCTTTTCCTAGCTGTACTGCAACATGCGGAATGGATCACTGCATATGTGACCGCTAGTGTTGAGCGAATCAAAGTATCCGAATTTGATTTGTCACAAAGCTGTATTTCCTCGCGCTTCGTGGTAACAAATCAATTTTTCCTAAAATGGTGGCCGAAAATAAAAAAAAATTATACTCCCCTCACCCACTTGCTCGCGGAGAGGCCGTCTTGATTGAAGAAAACCCGCCAAAGGACCTGCAGTGAGTGTGATGACCTCACCACGTGATCACGCTGTGCGTGCAGTGACATCATCAGTAATGACATCACCGCACACGCCCAGCGTGATCATGTGGTGACGTCATTATGCTTACCGCAGATCCTTTGGCGGGTTTTCTTCAAGACTGGTGTGGACTTTGAGCAAGTGGATGAGGCGAGTATAAATTTTTTTTTTAACCCCTGAAAGGCTTAATGTGAGTCACAGATGCCGCAATCAGCATTGAATGTGGCATCTGAGTGGTTAAATGACAGGGGGGGGCGGCGCGATCGCTGTTTCCCGTCATTGCACCCGCTACATACAATGGAAAGCGATTCGTGACAAAGTAATTTGTAACAAATCAAATTTCTTGTCGAAGTTCAACGAAGACAAGTTTTTCAAAACTCTATTGATTAGATGGTAATTTGTACGTTTGTGATATTTTTTATATTTCTCTCTCCTCAGCTCTTAGAACTGATTGCTAAGTCGCAGCTGACGTCCCTGAGCGGCATCGCCCAGAAGAATTACATGAACATACTGGAGAAGGTGGTGCTGAAAGGTACGGGCTCAATAGCTGCCGGGCTGAAATGAGCGCCAATCGGCAATGCAACGAGCCAATCATCGAATGCCGATCGGTGATGATGATGTAACAGGTCGATCAGCCTGAAAGCGGGCAAATGTTTGTACGATCATTTGTTTCCTTCAGTTTTCACATTGTTGGCAGCACAATCGATGATTTTACGTCATCTTCAGGGAAACCATCAGCAAGTGTTCAATTCCCCTGCAGTGCCCCCGCAGGTGAAAATAAGCATTACATACTGTCCAGTAGTTCTCATTAAAAAGGATGTGCCGGGTCCTCCAGAGCGATGGACACTCTCTACTCTGGCTGATAGATGGAGATCCTGAATCGGGACCCCTTCCTATTAATTCAGAATTTCACAGGACGGTATCTGAATATAGAATTTTTAACCCAGAGAAACCCTGAAAAGAGGTTTTACATCTTTATGTCATGAATGCATTATCACTGCAACATATCTTGTGCTTGAATTAACATTCTAAGATATCTGTTTGCTGTCAATGAATGGGAACATTTTTTGATTGAAAATCCAAACAGACCTTGTAGGCAGTTTGATACAATGTATCAGTGCAGGCAAAATGTATCAGCCTGGTGTCCATGCTGTGACGCTCACATGGGTCTTACCTACAATTGCTCCCGGCCTAAACTTTGCCAGGTGCCTACAGGAGGTCTACCCCTTAGTGACAGGACTGACCTGTAGGAGACTTACATTACATCAGAAGCTCCTACTGGAGGAAGAAGTTACATTTCCTCAAATACTAAATCTTATGCCCTTATTTCATGGCAGTTCTTGAAGATCAGCAGAACATTCGTCTTATCAAGGAATTGCTGCAGACCCTGTACACGTCCCTGTGCACACTGGTGCAGGGGGTGGGCAACACTGTCCTGGTGGGCAACATTAACTTCTGGGTTCACAGAATGGAGGCCATCCTGGACTGGCAGCAGCAGCTCAACAACATCCAGATCACCCGGGTAAGATGGAGATACTAAAATATGGCAGATAGATAGATATGAGAGATAGATAGATAGATAGATAGATAGATAGATAGATAGATAGATAGATATGAGAGATAGATATGAGATATATAGATATGAGAGATAGATAGATAGATAGATAGATAGATAGATAGATAGATAGATAGATAGATAGATAGATAGATAGGAGATAGATAGATATGAGGATAGATAGATAGATATGAGATAGATAGATAGATAGATAGATAGATAGATATGAGATAGATAGATAGATAGATAGATAGATAGATAGATAGATAGATAGATAGATATGAGGATAGATAGATAGATAGATAGATATGAGGATAGATAGATAGATAGATAGATAGATAGATAGATAGATAGATAGATAGATATGAGATAGATAGATAGACAGATACAGTAAGGAACAGAAGTATTTGAACACCCTGTGATTTTGCAAGTTCTCCCACTTAGAAATCATGGAGGGGTCTGAAATTCACATTGTAGGTGCATTCGCACTCTGAGAGACAGAATAGAAAAAAATAATAATTCAGGAAATCACATTGTAAATGCATAAATATTTGAACACCTGAGAAACATCAAGAATTCTGGCTCTCAAAGACCTGTTACTGTGCCTTTAAAAAGTCCACGTCTACTCCGCTCATTAATTTAACTTAGTAGCACCTGTCTGAGCTCTTTAAAGGGAACCTGTCACCTGGATTTTGTGTATAGAGCTGAGGACATGGGTTGCTAGATGATCGCTAGCACATCCGCAATATCCAGTCCCCATAGCTCTGTGTGCTTTTATTGTGTAAAAAAAAAACGATTGGATACAAATGCAAATTAACCTGAGATGAGTCCTGTATGTGAGATGAGTCAAGCACAGGACTCATCTAAGGTTAATTTGCATATGTATCAAATCAGGTTTTTTACACAATAAAAGCACACAGAGCTATGGGGACTGGGTATTGCGGATTTGCTAGCGGCCATCTAGCAACCCATGTCCTCAGCACTATACCCAAAATCCAGGTGACAGGTTCCCTTTAAAGACACCTGTCCACCCCACAGTCAGTCAGACGCCAACTACTACCATGGGCAAGACCAAAGAGCTGTCAAAAGACACCAGAGACAAAATTATGGACCTCCACAAGGCTGGAAAGGGCTACGGGGCAATTGCCAAGCAGCTTGGTGAAAATAGATCAACTGTTGGAGCAATTGTTAGAAAATGGAAGAGGCTAAAGACGACTGTCAACCTTCCTCGGACTGGGGCTCCATGCAAGATCTTACCTCATGGGGTATCACTGATGATAAGAAAGGTGAGGAATCAGCCCATAACTACAAGGGGGGAGCTGGTCAAAGACATGAAGAGAGCTGGGACCACATTTTCAAAGGTCACTGTCGGTAGAACACTACGCCGTCATGGTTTTAGATCATGCATTGCACGGAAGGTTCCCCTGCTCAAGTCACCACATGTCCAGGCCCGTCTGAAGTTTGCCAATGACCATCTGGATGATCCAGAGGAGGCATGGGAGAAAGTCATGTGGTCAGATGAGACCAAAGTAGAACTTTTTGGTCTAAACTTCACTCGTGTTTGGAGGAAAAAGAAGGATGAGTTGCATCCCAAGAACACCATCCCTACTGTGAAGCATGGGGGTGGTAGCATTATGCTTTGGGGGTGGTTTTCTGCGAAGGGGACAGGACGACTGCACTGTATTAAGGAGAGGATGAATGGGGCCATTTATTGTGAGATTTTGAGCAACAACCTCCTTCCCTCAGTCAGAGCATTGAAGATGGGTTGTGGCTGGGTCTTCCAACATGACAAAGACCCGAAGCACACAGCCAGGATAACCAAGGAGCGGCTCCGTAAGAAGCATATCAAGGTTCTGGAGTGGCCTAGCCAGTCTCCAGACCTAAATCCAATAGAACATCTTTGGAGGGAGCTGAAACTCCGTGTTGTTCAGCGACAGCCCCGAAAACCTGACAGATCTAGAGGAGATCTGTGTGGAGGAGTGGGACAAAATCCCTGCTGCAGTGTGTGCAAACCTGGTCAAGAACTACAGGAAACATTTGACCTCTGTAACTGCAAACAAAGGCTTCTGCACCAAATATTAACACTGATTTTCTCAGGTGTTCAAATACTTATGTTCAGCAGTGCAAGACAAATACAATCATACAATGTGATTTTCTGAATTTTAGTTTTTTCATTCTGTCTCTCAGAGTGGGAATGCACCTACAATGTGAATGTCAGACCCCTCCGTGATTTCTAAGTGGGAGAACTTGCAAAATCGCAGGGTGTTCAAATACTTCTGTTCCTCTCTGTAGATGGATAGATAATAGATAGATAGACAGATATGAGATAGATCAACACAGAAACCCTATAACAAAGTATCCGCCAAGTTTCTCAGTAGCTTTAATCTGTGAAATGTGACTAGAAGCAGAGTTTTGTCTTAGAATCTGAGAGCGCGGTGCGGTGTCCTCATCCATTGTCTCTTCCATCTTCAGCCCGCGGGTAAAGGAATGACCTTAACAGATCTGCCCTTGTGTCTGCAACTGAACATCATGCAGAGGTTGGCGGACGGCAGGGATATCGTGTGCCTGGGCCAAGTGTCCTCCGAGCTGCAGGTTCTCAGCGAGGACCGTCTGTTGTGGAAAAAGCTCTGTCATTATCACTTCACCGAGCGGCAGGTAACTCTATCCGCCGGCACAAAACACCTTCTGTCCGTCCTTCACAGCGTTCCTTCCCTCGTTACAATAGCTGCGGTGTCCTGATCCACGATGAAGTCTCCCCAGACACCGCATCCTCGCTAACACTCAGTTTACACTGCCTGCTCCGGAAAAAATGTACCCATCAAAGCAGATGACAATTAGCTGTATACTGTTAGTGCTCAGGGGGCATGTTTTTTTCTCTCAATGGGTGTGCCCTTTTCAAGGGGCATGTCCTTCTTGCTGCAGCTCTCTACCTATCACAGCTCAGGCGGTGTGTCCTTTCTGCTGCAGCTCTCTACCTATCACAGCTCAGGCGGTGTGTCCTTTCTGCTGCAGCTCTCTATCTATCACAGCTCAGGCGGTGTGTCCTTTCTGCTGCAGCTCTCTACCTATCACAGCTCAGGCGGTGTGTCCTTTCTGCTGCAGCTCTCTACCTATCACAGCTCAGGCGGTGTGTCCTTTCTGCTGCAGCTCTCTCCCTATAACTGTCACAGCTTCTAACAGTAGACAGAGCTGGGGGCAGCTAAAGGATGGAACTGGGCATGTGCGACCACCTTAGTCCTGTTACTAAGGTGGACAGAGAAATAAGGAAATGAACAAACAGCAGGTGGTGCTATACAGATAGATTTAATTAAATAACTAAGGGGCTATACTACATTTTTAATTACATGCAATTACAAAAGTATTCAGATCCATGTGCTGGTTTGAAAAATGTAGACTATTTTTCGTGGGACAACCCCTTTAATGAAATCTATGCCCATAGAATGTGATCAGATAGGAATCCGAGCCTATATAATAAATATAATACATTCATATAATATAATATAATATAATATAATACTACTATAAGATGTTTCCTGACCTTTCCTGATACATTTTGCCCTGTTATTTGTAGATACGCAAGAGGCTCATCATGTCAGATAAGGGGCATCTTGATTGGAAGAAGATGTACTTCAAACTGGTCCGGTGTTACCCCAGAAGAGAGCAGTATGGGGACACGCTGCAGTTCTGCCGTCACTGTCACATCTTGTCCTGGAAGGTAAGGTGCAGAGGTGATGATGTCTGGGCGCAGGAATTCAGCCGCAACCGCCACCCAACTTCATAGGCGCACTGCATTACATCATGGCAGATTGTACGATCAGAATAATTACATTTATTAAAAGTGTCCAGGGAGACCACACCCTAATAACTAGAGTGCCCCCATAACAAAGCCAGAGTGCACTTCTAACACTGCCAGCCAGACTGCAAACAAATTGCCAGGATACCCATCTAACAGTGCTAGCCAGAGTGCCCACGTAATCCCAAGACAAACAGACATCTAACAGTGCAAGCTAGAGTGCCCAACAAATGCCAGGATACCCATCTAACAGTGCCAGCTAGAGTGCCTCCATAACAGTGCTCTCCAGAGTGCCCACATAATGCCAGGATACCCATTTATCAGTGCCAGCCAGAGTGCCTCCATAACAGTGCTAGCCAGAGTACCCACATAATGCTAGTATACCCATCTAACAGTACCAGCTAGAGTGCCTCCATAACAGTGCTAGCCAGAGTGCCCACATAATGCCAGGATACCCATTTAACAGTGCCAGCCAGAGTTCCTCCATAACAGTGCTAGCCAGAGTGCCCACATAATGCCAAGATACCCATCTAACAGTGCAAGCCAGAGTGCCTCCATAACAATGCTAGGCAGAGTGCCCCCATAATGCCAAGACCAAGATACCATCTAACAGTGCTAGCCAGAGCACCCACATAATGCCAGGATACCCATCTAACAGTGCCAACTAGAGTGCCTCCATAACAGTGATAGCCAGAGTGCCCACATAATGCCAGGATACCGATAACAGTACCAGCCTGAGTGCCTCTATAGCAGTGCTAGCAGGAGTGCATACATAATGCCAGGATACCCATCTAACTGTGCCAGCCATAGTGCCCCTAAAACAGTACTAGCCAGAGTGCCCACATAATGCCTGGATATCCATCTAACAGTGCCAGCTAGAGTGCCTCTATAACATTCCTACTCGGACTGGTAACAGAGCAGAACCAGACAAAGCCTGAATGTCGTGAAATACTGCCAGCTAGAATGCCCCCCTAGCAGTGCTGGTCAGATTGGTAACATAAAAGAACTAGAGTGCAAAAGTCTCAGTATTGTGTAATAGGGCCAGCAAGAATGCAGTCTAGCAGTGCCAGCCAGTGCCCCCAGAACAGTGCTGGCCAGAGTGCCCACATAACAAAGCTGCAGTGCCTATTTAACAATACCAACAAGAGTGCCCACTTAAAGGGGTTATGCCATGAATAATGTAAAAAATGAGACTCAGACATCATATAGAACATAACAATCTCTTTCTAACAAACCTAGAACCAGCCCTGGACCTCACATGGATCCAGAGATCTCCACATTCATTGCTCTGCTAGATTTATATCAAACTGGCAGCTCAGGGGAGTGTCTGTTCTACTGCAGCTCAGGGGGCGTGTCTCAGCTCTCCCTATCACAGCTCAGGGGCGTGTCTCAGCTCTCCCTATAACAACTCAGGAGGCAGTTAAAGGATGGAACTGAGCATGTGCATTTTATTGAATAGCTCAGTAGCTATACAAAAATTTTAATTACATGCAATTACAAAAGTATTCAGATCCAGGTGCTGGTTTGAAAACTTTTTCATGGGAGAAATCCCTTTAAATGTTATTCAGAGTGTGCACATAACCGAACCAGAGAGCCTAAATTAATAAAACAGCGCCAGCTAGAATGCCCCAATAACAGAACCTGAGTGCCTAAATGACAAAGGTTGAGGATCTTACACAGTACCAGCTAGAATGCCCTCATAACAAGTCTGAGTCCCTATATAACACAGCCAAAATAGCCCCATAACATAATCAGAGTGTCACATAGTGGATCCAGCCACGATTTGATGATTACAGTGCATGTCCGCTAAGTTAGTCACACTATCACGTTTGCAAGCTGGTGTACAAAAGTTTCAGATTTTGGTGCAAGTGCTGCTTTTGCACCAAAATGTGTGAGACTTTTTGCTGTTTTACTCCCCCCTCATCACTCGCCAGTGCTCTCTTCAGTACAGTGCAGATCCCCATTATAAGGAACAGAATGAAATATTGCTGCTTATAATATCAATGCATAAAGACTGACCCCTGCTGGCCAAGCTCTGGTATTACCATTTTTGCAGAAGATAATTAAAAGGGGTTTGTGCCAAGTTTAACTTTATCCCTTATCCACAGGATTGGGGATAAATTAGGCTACTTTCACACTTGCGTTGTTGTTTTCCGGTATTGAGATCCAGCAGAGAATCTCAATACCAGAAAAAAAATAAACGTTTCCTTTAACTCATGCATTCTGAATGGAAAGAGATCAGTTCAGGATGCATCAGGATGTCTTCTGCTCTGTCAGCATTCCGTTTTGTGACCGGACACAAAACTGCTGCAAGCTCCAATGATGACGGATCTGTTTTTTTCACCCATTGACTTTCAATGTATTTAGTCGCGGATCCGTTTTTTTTAAATTTAATTTCACACAACCACATCCTAACGGAATGGATGCCTCCTGATGTGCAAAATCAAAACGGATCCGTTTAATTGCGCTATTGAGATCCTCTGCCGGATCTCAATACCGGAATTAACAACGCAAGTGTAAAAGTAGCCTAACTGATCGGTGGGGATCTGATCGCTGGGGACCATTCCCCTAATCTGATGGAGCAGCAGGTCGAGCATGTGCCCTGCCGCTTCATTCATATTCTGCGGGACCGCAAATTCAGCGGACCTGATGCTCCATCAGATCTGGGGGAACAGGACTCCCATTCTCAAAATGGGTGGGGTTCCAGCTGTCATTCCCCCACCAATCAGTTAGTTATGCCCTGTTCTCTGGATATGGGTTAACTTATTATAACTCTGATAGGTGGGGGTCCGACACCCGGGACCCCGTTGATCAGCTGTTTGAGATGGCACCGGTGCTCGCAGTCCTTCTCTCAGATTTCCCTAGGACACGTGGCCTAGGGCCAGAGGTGCAATACCAAGCACAGCCACTATACAATGGATGGCGCTGTGCTTGGTGGTCTGAGAAAAGGCAGCAGTTGAACCATGAGCGCCAGTGCCTTCTCAAACATCGGATCAGCGGGGGTCCCAGATCCCCAACGATCAGATCAGCAGAAAAGTCTCAGAAAACCCCTTTAAAGGCAAACCAGACTCACCCACCTTTATTCACAGCCACTTACCCTCCTTTTCTCCTCCCTAGGGAACAGAGCACCCCTGCACTGCAAACAACCCAGAGAGCTGCCTGGTTTCCCTGTCACCACAAGATTTCATCAATTTGTTCCGATTCTGAACCTACTGACCGGGACTTACCAGACTGAACTCCTCGGGGGCTGAGCTTAAGCTGTACATAGTGTAAATATGACACTGATCGCTGCCTCTGGAAATGGCGACATTTAGCGTAAGAGCATGTGTGTGAAGAAAAGAAGAACCTGGCAGATCTGGATCCAAGAAACTGAATTGGAGGGGCTTCTCTTTATATAAAGTGCCCCAGTGAATGTGGACCCCCATGAATGAGGTCATAACTGAACCATTATGGGATCTACTCCAAATGGTCCGTTTTTTTTTTACTGTAATCTACTAGAACCCCCATCCAGAGAATTTTTACACTACAGATATTTCTACCTCTTCTTCTCCTTGAATCAACATAACTCACCCCTCTTAGAAAGGACCGAGCGCTCAGGTGTGAACAGGTGACCAACAAGAGACATTTCAAAGAAACGTCGCTGGAAAGAAATTTGGACTTTGCGTCGCCTGTTGTATTTGTTGCGTGGTTGCTCTCACACTACGTTCTGTGGTTTGGACTGTTGCATAGCGTTGTAGTGGTATGCATTTCCTCGGTGTCTTAACCTATTTAAAGGGGAAGCTTTGATTTCCATAAAGAAGAGTTATAGAGCACTTTTTTTTAGCACAAATAGTATGTATGTGTTCACACAAGATGCACTTTTTTACTTTTTTATATTGGTTTGTCTGTAAGCACAGGATAGCAGGTTTATGTATATACAGTATTTGGAAGGGTTAAAGTTAGGATGGTTTAACAAAATGGTCAATAATCCACTTTACCAGGGGGGATTATCAGTAAATAGATATAGCAGAGGTCCTATGGCTGAAGGTTGGGTGAGGCCGGGGGTCTGGGGGCTTCATCCAAGCTTTTCATTGATGCAACGACAAGATAATGCAATGGTGTAATACACCAGACATTACTATAATATATATATATATATATATATAGATTATGTACAAAGCAACTCCATCTAGTGGTTGGTTGTGAATCCAGGTATAGCTTTTGTTCCGGGGCCCAGAGACTCTAGGTTATGGCTTTGCCCTTGGTCACCCCCAGTCTAAGACATGTTGGGGCTCTTTGTTTCCTGCATGTCATAGTCATGAGTATGGTGTGACCTGAGTTCTTCCTCTAGACACCTTCAATAATGGTCTCATTGTAGATCAGATTACAGTTCTTCAGGACTCTAGGAGTAGGCAGCGTCCAGACATTACTGGGGGTGGCTTATCTTCCAGGAGAACAAAAGGATCGGCATTACAATTCAACATGCACCGGACAGGGAAGAGTCAGGAGCTCCCTCGACACATTAGATCATCAGCCAGTCCTTCCAAAAATGGTAGGTTTGGCTAAAAATAGCCTTATGTGTATGGGGGCCTTTAGATTTCAAAAGATAGAGAGTTATTGGATCTTATTAAAGAGACCTAGCGGGTGCATAGAGATTTATTTTCAGGCAATGCTCCATGGGGAAAAAAAGTATGCAAATAATGTCAGCCAACCTAGAGACTCCTCCAAAATGTCTCTGGTTTTGCTGATGAGCCAATTTGCAGACTTCAAGTCACACATATGGGTGAATAGACTCACTGATTGACCTTTAGAGAGAGTGGGTGGTAGAGGTCTTCAAGGAGATAGTGGCAGAGATCCTCAAGGAGATGGTGGTAGAGGTCCTCAAGGAGATGGTGGTAGAGGTCCTCAAGGAGATGGTGGTAGAGGTCCTCAAGGAGATGGTGGTAGAGGTCCTCAAGGAGATGGTGGTAGAGGTCCTCAAGGAGATGGAAGCCTAAGACATGTCTCCCTATAGCTGTACGGTTGATGGGGTGAAGGGATCAGTCATGGTTTGCTGCACAGGATCTTTGGAGAAGGTTAAAATAATTTCCTAGGAAGTCTCCTTAACTTTACTTATGGGCTCAAGAGTTGGGCAAAAGCTGTATCTGGACATGTCCTCACCTGCTGATGCGTCGATAATGGAAACCTGAAGTGCAAATGGAAGAACATGTATATGTATATTCCGCCAGGAGATTTGAAATTTTTACTTTGCACATGACGAACATTTTTTTCTGTAAAATTGAAAATACAATATGTAAGGTCTATAGACTGGTTTTATGGTGTGCTGATGACGTCTTCTACATTTTGGGACGCTGCGGCCCTGTGATTCGTTTGGTACAGTAATTACTATGTATAGTGGATTCTGAATGTAGAAATGTCTACAAAGTGTTTCATGTTTTTATCATGTTCCTATAGTGGCATATAAGGCCATACCATAGAGTGGCTACTATGGGACCCCTGGAGAATGTGGACCCAGCCCTGATTGGATTGGAACCCAGCCCTGATTGGATTGGAACCCAGCCCTGATTGGATTGGGATCCAGACTTGGTTGGATTGAGACCCAGCCCTAGTTGGATTGGGACCCTACCCTAATTGGATTGAGATCCAGACTTGGTTGGATTGGGATCCAGACTTGGTTGGATTGGGACCCAGCCCTGGTTGTATTGGAACCCAGTCTTGGTTGGACACCCAGCTTTGGTTGGATGGGACCCAGCCCTGATTTGATTCGGATCCAGCCTTGGTTGGACTGGGACCCAGTCTTGGTTGGATAGGGACCCAGCCCTGATTGAATTCGGATCCAGCCTTGGTTGGATTGGGAACCAGTCCTGGTTGGATTGGGGCTCAGCCTTGGTTGGACTGGGAACCAGCCCTGGTTGGATTGGAGCCCAGCCCAGGTTGGATTGGGACCCAGCCCTGGTTGGTACCATCTCGTTGGGTGGCCATAACCTGTTCAGGACTGCCCTCTCTAGTAAAAATACACTGGAAAGGGGTACTGGCCCAAGTGTCACGGATGTGGCAAAACAAACACTAGGCCATTTTGTCCTAGGTGACAATACCTGGCACCATAACACAGGGCTCATTTTGATATGTGGCATCTACTATTGTTATAGGGCAAATGAGGGGGTGCTGGCCCTAAACCACTGCTTACTCTAGTGCTGATTACTAGAGCTGGAGGTAAAGAGGTCCTGTTGCCTCTCCTAACATGTCTGTTTAAGTAGCTACTTGCACTCATCATGTAGAGAATTCTGGAGCATCTATTCTTATGACTCTAGGTTGTGCCATTCCTTTAGTATTCCTGCTAGAAGTAATGAATGTACTGCTAGCAGTCTGCAATCAAGGTCCAGCTGGGTGTTAGCAGTTGGGGGTGTGTCCCTAAACAGTCTGACACTGACATCACTGATTGGAAAGTGTCAGATTGTGCAGGGACACACCCACAACTGTTAACACCCATCTGGACCTTCATTGCAAACTGCTAGTAATTCACTCACAACTTCTAGAAAGAAAAATAGAAGGATGCCACGTCATAAGAACAGATGCTCCAGAATTGTTATTACATGGGGGATGCAAGTAGTTACTAAAACAGGAGAGGTTAGAGGTTCTCTTTAAGAGAGTAACATTGACGTTACCTAGCAACCACCCTACTTCCTGTCTGGGTGACCACCATTTGAGGTTGGGTTCATGTCACCGTTGTGATGTACTATTTTTTTGCACCTTTTTAAGAAGATTTTTCTCCAGATCATGTCAGACTTTGGAGGTATATATCATATATATTCTGCATCCTTAATAAATTAGCTTTTTATTTTAAAGCAGCCAAGAGATACGGCTTCATTATATTTACTATCCACCTTATTTCTGCTGCAGCGCACAGGACTGTTCATTGGGACTGATGGTTTCCTGCTCCGAGGGTACGATAATGACACGGACCATAATGCTGTTCACCCGCCGTGACCTGTGAAATTTTTACTGTATGAACTCATACACTGCAATAAAACATAACATGTTTACATTCTCTGCGATGGTGTCTTCATTAACACTGACGGGTATGGGAAAAAATCGTTGGTTTTTATTTCCCTATGAAACAGCGCCACTCTTGTTCAATGGGCCGTGACTAGTATTGCAGCTCGGACCTATTCACCACATTCATCTATACCAAACATAGTCCACAATGAAGAGAGCGCCTGGACTGAATAGGGCTGAGCTGCAATACCAATCTTGACCCATGGACAAAAGGCAGGCACTTTATGTTTTTGCTGTGACTATAAGAAAAACTTGGCCAAGAAACATGTAATCATACGCATTTCCTGCTTTCACCACTGTCTAGACACAATCCTATCACTGAATGAATCAACGAGACTCAAACTCAATGTCTCACAGAATAACACCCCAACAACATCAATGCAGCCCCTGCATTTTAAGGGGGTGTCCAATTTGGAATGGTTTAAATTACTTGTCCACCGGATTCACGTTGGTCCAGGGGATCTATCTAAATTGGCGTCCATTGTTTTCAATGGTTCCATGTGATCCCTTATAATTTAGCTCAAGGCAATATGGCAAACCAACACCTCCCTAGCGTAAGCTCAGGACACCCGCTTTAAGAGAGTGGAGTAGGAGTGGCCACCCTGGTCTTCACCCTTTAACTCCCATACAGGGATCTGGACTCTGCTGCAGGGGAACCACCATGCCACCAACTCTTGGAGTAGTCTCTGTACAAGTGAGTGCTGACCCATGTTCATGAGACATCGCTGCCGGCACTGAGGGAAAAGGAAAACCTTTGATAAGGAACAGGTCAAGGTCAGGGTCAGCAGTGAACATGAAATCCGGTAAAACAGTCCAAGGTCGTGGCAGGCAGCTCCGGGTTAGAACAGAGATCAGGCAGAGATCAGGCCAGGCAGCAAAGGGTCAAATATGGGAAACAGGCAGAAGTCAGTATACGTGCAGATGAATGTATAAACAGCACACCTTTGCAGGACTCTAGTGAACTGGAGCCTATAGTGTAGTGCCCTGGAGCAAGGAACTACTGTGAATTCTGGACATTTGTGAACATTTGCCCCTGTTTCGCCTATGCAAAGTTATAAACTTCTTACTTAGTTCACTTGAAAGGGTTAACAGATACTGTTTAATACTGTTTAACTGCATTTTATATGTATGTTGTGATATATATTCTGTTCATATGCACTGTATTTGCAAGGCTCTGTGGAAAGGGTTAATGAATACTGAGAGATCTTTGGGACTTTGAATGAGAAGCTGGTAATGTTCCACTGCTGCCATAGGGTTTCATAAAGTGCATGTTTTGGAGGGAAAAGGCCAGGCTTGTTTACCACCAAAACCAGACAGACTGAATGTCTGGTTTTAGCTCTGTTGTGAGTTCCTGAATCTTGTCTTGTCTTGTCTGGAAAAACTGCTGTGTCATTGCCATTGAGTATCATTGAAGCTCTAATGTATTCTATGCCAGACGGGAGTTGTAACTTTGTAACTGTTTGTGCTGAGCTTCTCCACTCTACCCCTCCCACTAGAAGGTTTCAGTCTAGCTAGATTTGGTATATAAGGAGAGCAGTCAGAGCCCCTAGTGTCCTGCAGTTAGTGACCAGTGCTTGGAGGGGAGACTCATGCCAGTCTGCTAAGATGGGGACGCTGAGCAAGAGACCATGAGTCACCAGCCCTGTGACCAAGAAGCCACCTGGACTACTGAGCTACAGTCTGTGGGCCTCCAGCCTTCTGAGAGAGAGAGAGGCAGCTAGCTCAGGCCTTTCCTCAGCATCAAACCCTTCTTCTGCCAGGGAGGAGACTGGAGAAGCCAGCCCTATGCCTCGCCTGTATTGTTTTGCCTCTAAATTCATACAGTAAAGAAACACCCTGGTTTACTGCAGAGCCTGACTCGGTGGACTTATTTCCCATTGGGGTGCACCACTTCTTATCTCCCCTTCCGGAGAGCAACATGTGGTGACACCTTGACAGTGTCTAGGGGACCCAGCGTAGCTTTGGGGCTGCCCCAAACCTGGACACCGCAATTTCTCAGGCACCCTCCCACAGAGGAAGGTGC
The DNA here is from genome assembly GCF_905171765.1 of Bufo bufo. Taxonomy (NCBI): domain Eukaryota; kingdom Metazoa; phylum Chordata; class Amphibia; order Anura; family Bufonidae; genus Bufo; species Bufo bufo. The sequence continues at coordinate 43,955,793 of NC_053393.1, read as the reverse complement.
CTTAACTACCCCAAGGTGGCAAGCCATTGGCTGGTGAAGATTAGGGTGCATGCACTGGCCACTTAAGAGGTGGAGAGCAGCGGGTGCCCTACAGACAAAGCAGGAGCAGGCCTCATCCTGCATGAAGGAAAAGAATGCCGTCAAGAAGCAGGCCGCAGCCTGTGGGGAGAAGCAGAGCTCTTCTGGCATTTGGGCCTGCTGGGAAGGACGGGCCTGAGATTAATTTACTGTTACCAGCAGTGTCGGACTGGGGTGCCTGGGGCCCACCAGTAAAATTTATTTTGGTGGCCCACCGTATGGATACATCCAAATATTACCTGCTCGCACAGCAGCAAGATGCTACCCGATGATTGAATATGGGCGTCCCTGCAGTGACTTTGAGAAGGTAGGTCCTGGGGAGAAGAGAACACTGGTAGCTTTCCTCTATACCTAGAAGTCATCTCAGCTCTGATCGTGTCTATACTGTAATAATACACTGGGGAGTTTCTTCAATAATCTATCAAGTTTTTTTTCTATGAACATAGGCTAGTTGGGGGATGTTGGACCCTCACTAATCTGATATTAATGACTAAGTATAGTTCATCAGTGTCTATAACCCCCAAAAAACCCTAAGGGTATATTTATATTTAGCGGTTCAGGTGTGGTTAATGCAGCGTGCAAGTCCGCAGGGGTAGAACACGTGAGGTTCACGGTGGGCCGGAATGTACATACAGTTCAAAGGTTACTCACGGTTTAGCAGACGCCTCCCTGGGCCAGCAGTGCAGTGAAGGGGAGAACAGCACTGGATTCTCCGGGGCACACTCAGTTACAGGGGACACCGGCCAGGTGGTGATTGAGGTGCCCTTGATAATGATTGGGTTTCTGAGTGCTTGTGCGGCTGGGACCCTGGTTTAGGTAGTGTCGTGACGCCAGCACCTTGATGGTGCAAAATGTTGAGGGTAATAGTGGTGTGGAGTTGGAAGAATGAGACAGGTTTAAATCCAACTGTAAACTTTACTATAACCAGGTTCTTGATAACAGTTTACATCCAGCAATAAGACAGTCTCTGATACACATGCAGGTTGGATGTGATGAATCCCAGTAACAGGCTGTACTTGTAGATATGCCTCAGGCTAAGGTGATTAGTTATGTACTCACTGATATTCAGCTCTTTACCTTGCTCCAGTCTCAGTTGAGGTAGTTCAAGTCTTAATCTTCTACACACAAGTGATGCAACAGAAATCTTATCTGTCCTTAGAATATCGGTGAGGCTGCCAGAAGCTAATAAATCCTTCACCTACATACAAAGGCGCCTAGAGCCTAGAATAACGGCTTTGTCCTTCCTTTGTCTTTATCCAACAATAAACTTGACCAAGATTCACTTGCTACTCCTGAGGAGTGAATGGTAGAATAGAGACTTTCCTTCTGCCTGTCTTCCTGGTTTGATACTGAGATCCAATGATGGCTCCTCTGGGCCGTGGAGCCCAAGAGAGAGCTGAGAGGAGAGGAGACCTCTCCTGCCTCCTCCACACTCCTATACCAAACCACTACATCTTCCCAACTAAACTCCCTTAGCTAGGCCTGAACTGTCCTATATATACTGTGGTGCTACCCCCTCTAGTGGTGGATGTATGTAGTGCACCTGACAGCCTGGTACAAAAGGATTTCACACAGTAGTACAATACAGCATGATACTGCAGATGACAACAAAAAGCTTTTGCAGTTCCCACATAAGCTAGTGGGACGCTGCATTAACCCCACACCGGGGAAAAAAAATCCATGCAGTTGGATGCAGCTGTGGTTTTTAGAGGTGGAACACTTTAATTAAATGCACGCTCAACATAACGGCGGAGACCAGAGAACTGGCATACAGTTTCAGTGAATGCGCCCTTGAGTTTCTGACAAATCTACTGCAAACAGACACATAAAATGTCACACACAGTCATCTCACTGGAAACCTTCCATAAACATGCATTCTTGGCTGAGTGTGCATGTGTTCTGAATAGGAGAGAGCATTATGCCCCTTTCCCTGTAACTGCCACAGCTTCTAACAGAGCATATGGCTGGTGGCAGTTAATTTAAACTGAGCGCGTGCGACCATCTCAGTAAGATGGATAAAAAAAATAAGGAAAAGAACAGACAGCAGGTGGCGCTATACAGATACATTTTATTGAATAGCTCACTGGCTGTACTAAATTTTTAATTACCTGCAATTACAAAAGTATTCAGATCCAGGTGCTGGTTTGAAAAATGTAGAATATGTTTCGTGCCACAACCCCTTTAAGAGGGGCATTTTCAGCTAATCTGAAGGGATGGGAAGGGACTGGCCTTAATTAGGATTTAAATGTAAGTATGGAAATATCAAGAGGGATCTCTATGCTTCTTGTATAAGCCCTACCACCTGTGTCTGGGGTTGTGGTAGGTGCCATACTATCAGAATTTCTGGATGATCAGATGCCGGATATTTGCTACTATAAGGGCTCCGTATCCGTGCTGCAGACCGCGATCCGCGGCACTTCCGCGATCTGCATCCGATGGTGCATTCACTACTTTTTTTACGGTGCGGAGGCACGGCCAGAAACACCACAGAAGCACTCCGTAGTGCTTCCGTGGGGTTCCAATCCGTGCCTCCGTTCCGCATCTCCGTGATTGCGGACTCATTGAAGTGAATGGGTCCGCAATGCGTGGTGCGGGGTGCACACGGCCGACGCCCATTTATTGCGGACCGCCTGTATGCGGGCCGCAATATGGCCACGGCCGGGCCGTGTGCATGAGCCCTAAGGCTGGATCACCTCTTGGGTGTCTGTAAGAACTCGGCTCATGTGATCTATCATGAAGCGCAGATATTTCAGTATTTCCCCTGAAAATGAACCCGCATTGACAAAACATCATTCACACCTGACAGAATGTCTATTTCCAGCTCCGCAGAGGTCGTGTCCTGTCTATAATGGCCCCGGAACGTCCCAAGGTTCCCATAGAGAGCTCTGGCAGGTCAGAGCGCTCCATTAAGGACGCAGCGCCGCGTAAATCAAGATTTCACAACACGTTTGTGTCTCTCCCAGGATCAATCTTTCAACTAAAGTTGTTGGGATTAAGCGGCGAATCCCAAATATTATCCAAAAAATGAATTCAAACCATTTTATAATAACATTAGAGGATTATTCGCAGCATTCCTTCAGCATTATGGCGCACATTTATCAAAATCGAGTAACTACGGAGAGTGACACTTCTTGAATCTGGCATCTGATAATCCAACATGATGTGGAATTTTACAAGTTCATAGTGGCAGATCCAGCTATAGCTGTCCGATAATCCAGACTATTCAATAATTCAGCACATGATTGATGCTGGATTGAAGGAATCTTACCGTATATTTCCATTTTTTGGCTGTATGGTCCCTCAGTACTAACAGCTCCGCACTGTTATTATTATTTTTTCATAAAAAAGGGAAGATGGCGGCTGGATAGTGTCCGCATTGTGGCACTCAGTATTTTAAGAAAATGACATAGTTGACCTAATTTTCAGCAGCATGATCGTTGGGGGAACCAACCACTGGGACCCCTACCGATCACTAGAAAAGGGTGTCACCCAAGTCCCCCGTGTAAATGTAGAGGTGACGCCCATGAAGAACCACCGTTCCATTCACTCCTATGGGACTCCAGGAGACTGTGACCACTCTATTCAGCAGTGAATGGAGTGGTGGTCATGCATGAGAACCCCCCACTCCATTCACACAAGCCCCTTCTCCTGACTGATTGGATTTCCAGTGGTCAGACCTCCAGTGATCATACGTTTATCCCTTAGACCAGTGATGGCTAACCTCCGGCACTCCAGCTGTGGTGAAGCTACAACTCCCAGCATGCTCCATTCATTTCTATGGAGTTCTGAGAACAGCCAAGCAAGTGTGCATCTTGGGAGTTGTAGTTTTACCACAGCTGGAGTGCTGGAGGTTAGCCATCACAGGCTGTCCTGTGGATAAATGATAAATGTTGGTTGGGGAAACTACTTTAAAGAGGACCTCTCCCCTCTCCTGACACGTCTGTCTTAGTAACTACTTGCATCCCCCATGTAATAACAATTCTACAGCATCTAGTCTTATGACTCTATGTTGTACCATTCCTTTATTATTCCTTCTAGAAGTTATAAATGAATTGCTAGCAGTCTGCAACAAAATGTCTACAATGAAGGTCCAGATGGGTGTTACCAGTTGGGGGCATGTCCCAGTCTGACACTGGTAGCACTGATTGGATGGTCTCAGACTGTGCAGGGGCACACCCCCAACTGGTAACACCCATTTGGACCTTCATTGTAGACTGATAATTTAGTCATAACTTCTAGCAGGAATAATAAAGGAATGGCACAAGGTAGAGTCATAAGAATAGATGCTCCAGAATTGTTTTTATAAGGCTGATGCAAGTAGTCACTACAACAGACATTTCAGGAGAGGTGACATACACAGAACATTTGCAGTGCAGCGCCATAAATGATGACAATTGCACAAAGTTTTTTTTATTTATTTTTTTAGAAAGGGTAAATACTAAGTTATATGTACCCCAAAAATGTAAAAAAAAAAAAAAAAAAAAAAAAGCCTTTAAAGGGAGGGTCATCTAATTTGGACACCCTTTTCCAGGTTTCTAGAGGTCATAGTAGAATGAGTCCCTCTGACGGAATCTAATGAAGACGTGCTACAAAGGATAAGAAAGGGTTGATCTTTGGGGGTCCAAGCAGTGAAAGCTGCAGCAATCTGATATACAGGGCCGGCGTTAGGGGGTGGCAAACTGGGCAATTGTCCTGGGCCCCGTCACCAAAGGGACCCCCTTCCAGTCAGTGGCGGATGACGTTCGGGTTGGCAGCCCCTGGCACAGCACCGCTGGGGGCCCAACGCCTTACCGAACACCCACATACTGCGGTGGGGCACGGGAGGGCATAGCTCCCTGCCCCGCTGCCGATCACCGCCATAGGCTTCTGGCCTAGTAGGCCTGAGGCCTATGCGGTAGTGAAATCGCGCGCGCGCTTGTGTGCCCGGATGCAGTACAGTAAAGTGTGCATGCCTGGACATAGGTGAATGAAAAACGCACCATATAGAACATAAGCTGATGGTCGGTGTGAAACGGCGCTCATGTGCACAGACCTATTGAAATGAATGGGTCAGGATTCAGTCCGAATGCTGTCCGTTCGCATCCTGACCATGTAACCTGCTCATGTAAAAAAAACAACAACTGTAAAATCCATAGGTTAACAGTTTTACTATGCCAAATGACAAACTCAGCTCTGCTGCATCTAATTTTTTGAACAAGAAAAGTTCACAATGTATTCCTTCACTTCAATGATGAAACACATTTGGCTCCTGAAGGACATTGCTTCGGTCATCTCCCAAAGTCCCCAGCAGATTAGCATTTATCGTGGGGTGGGAAGGTTCCCACGATCGCAGCTTCATTCCTGCTGGATGATCAGCGCCAGTCTACGAGGTCGGCCGCTCCAAGTTTCTGTTCGTGACAACCTGGGCAGGAGGACATAAACGTGTTTTATCAGTGACATATATTTCATAATCTCAATAATTCATGAAGCTGCTGAACTTCAGGAATCATCACATTACAGACAGATTGGATAACTCTTAAATTCTAATATTCTTCTTACCAGAATCTGGCAACACGTAGCGGGACGAGCTCTACCAGCCAGAATCAACATCGAGGGCCACACAGCTGCTAAAACATGATTATTCGGCGGAGCCCTGCATGTGCCGTCTATACACCAACTTTACTAGTTCACTTGAACCCCTACCCACTGCCACCAATGTCTGATTCTATCCTCAGGATCGGTCATCAATATTAGATTGGTGGGGGTTCGACACCTAGCACCGCCGCCGATCAGCTGCAAGAAGTGGAGGTGGCGCTTGTGCGGGCACTACTTCCTTTTCAAAAGTCCCGGCGGCGCAGTGTAATTACAAGTGCTTGTTCCATTCACTTGATTTTTTTTTTCAATTTCACCCCTCTAAGATTTTTTCAATACATGATTTGGAATATTAAACGGTGCCATTAAAATTTCCCCCAAATTCTTGAATGGCCGTTTCTTGACAATCCTTTCAAGACTGAGGTTATCCCTGTTGCTTGTGCACCTTCTTCTACCATACTTTTTCCTTCCACTCAGCTTTCCATTAATATGCTTGGATACAGCACTCTGTGAACAGCTAGCTTCTTTAGTAATGACCTTTTGTGGCTTACCCTCCTTGTGGAGGATGTCAATGACTATCTTCTGGACAACTGTCAACAGTCTTCCCCATGATTGTGGAGCCTAGTGAATCAGACTGAGGGACCATTTAAAGGTTTAGGAAACCTTTAAAAGGGGTTTTGTGTTGATTAGCTGATTAGAGTGTGACACCGTGAGTCTACAAGATTGAACTTTTCACATGTTCTAATTTTCTAAGATATTGAATTTTGGGTTTTCATTAGCTGTAAGCCATAATCATTAACTTTATCAGAAATAAACGCCTAAAATAGATCCGCCTGTGTGTAATCTATGGAATATATGAGTTTCACTTTTTTAATTGAATTATTAAAATGTATTAACTTTTTGATGATATTTGAATTTATTGAGATGCACCTGTATAATCCTTGATTGATCAGTATTAGAACTGAACACAGAACCTATGGTGTTAAACCATAGAAGGATTGGGGGGACCTCTAATCATTTAGATCCAGGCTTCTGCAGTGATATCACAGGCACGACTTGTGTATCTTCACGACAGGATGTTACCATTACATCTCATTATATTATTATATCCTAGACTACAATTAGGGTATAATCACCTTCTTTCCCCAGGTGTGGCTATTAGGGTCATTTAACCTTCTCTATTTTTTGTTGCTTCTCCCACAATGCTGTGCGGTTTATAGCTTCTGTTTGGACCTTTGGATAGATTGTGGTTGGATCTCGTCCGAGTTCCTGGTGCTTCCATAGCTCCTTCGAAGTTAAGTCTTTTCTTTCCCTTTTGTATTTTGTTTGGGTTCTGTTTGCTACATTTCCCTATTGTTTGTATTAGGCCTGTCGGAGACTCCTGTTCGTCCTCCCTTTTGGAGGAACAGGTAGTCTAGTCCCTGCCATTAGTACCAGAGTCCTATAGGGCTTGATAGGACTCTAGGTATTCCTGCGTATGAACTCACCTACCTTTGGGGTCTGTTCATACTGGTAGTCAGGATTTTGGTTAGGGTTTTCACTAGGAGGTGTCCATTTTCCTTCCCTAGTTCTCAGGCCTGATTCCCTGTTCCCCCCTTCCCTCTTATGCTCTGTGTGGTGTTTCCCTCCCACATCGAAGCGTGACAGTATTTTTTTTTTAAACTGGCCTAAGGAGCGCCCCTGATGGTGGAGGTAGATAATTTCCTAGGTTGTCCATGTAGCACAAAGACAAACAGTATCAAGTCCTCCAGATCGAGAGAGGCTATTCGTAGTGCTACTAACACATGAGGGTCCTAATGGGGTAAGTAACACTGTCAAAGTATGTCAACTCACATAGTTGATGAGTCGCATGCAACTAGAAACACAAGCAACAAAAATCAGCACAAAAATAAAAATAATCCTGTTGTCAGACTCTCGTTGGTCATGCAGAAAGTCAATGATGAATGGAAAGAATGAGACACAAAACCAGACTTGTGGAATAACAACTGAGTGTAGTGGAGACATCAATGGAGCAATTCTTCATGGTGTGAATGGTACAGAGCGGAGATGTGATCATTCGGGAAGTATAGCCGCATGATCGCTTCATTCTTGGACTAAATGCTAGATCAAAACAGGGACCTACTACTGGGACCTCCACTGATCTCCAGAATGGGGAACCCCTTTTGCCCAGGTGGTAAGTCTGCAGCTAGGGGTTTAATAGGAGCTGTGATCAAGCAAGCGCCTTAGAGCTCCACCGAATGAACTGGATCTCCACTGATCTGGCATTTTATCTCCTATACAACTACTTGGCTTTCCACAGCCATGTCTTTTTCAACTAATGGGACATAGAAATGCATGGTTGTATCCGGGTGGTTGGAGGCCGTGACTGATCAATAGAATGGGCAGCATGGTGGCTCAGTGGTTAGCACTGGTGCCTTGCAGTGCTGGGGTCCTAGGCTCAAATCTGACCAGGGACAACATCTGCATGGAGACTGTATGACATGTGTTATGGACTATTGATACAAAATGGATACTTGCTTGTTGAGGACTATGTTTAGCTAAGATGGCGGCCAGGCATTCAGCCAACACCTATAAACTAGAATCTTACTTTGTGTTTTATCATGTGTTTCTTTGTGGTTTCCGTTCAGCTCAAGCAAGCAGTTACAAAGAGGTTTCAGTTAAGCTCAAGCAAGCAGTTATAAAGAAAGAATAAGAAGTAACGGTTTCTCCCACGAGCAAGGGGGGAGGGGGGAGGAATTCCTCTGAGCCGTCAAGGTTACAGAAAAAGTATAATGTTCGTAGCCAATAGAAAAGATATACTCTATCTTTCACCCTCCCCCTCCCACTTCATCCCGTCGTAAAACCTATGTATTGTGTGTTGTTTTCAGAAATAAACTAGAGATCCTGTTTAACTCCTTGCTGTGAGTTGTCTCAGTCTGATCTCTCCGTGCACGTACATTAATTAATTTGGAGCAGTACATCAACCGAACTGGCAGCTTGGCCAGAACCAGAACAATTTTGGCGCCCAACGTGGGGCTCGAGGATTGGACCCTCTGTTCCCGTACCCCCGGAGACCAGACGAGGAGAGGCGCACTAACGGACACCGGGATCGCAACCCGTGATATGAGGTGAGAAAATTGAGTCATCTTGCCTATAAAGTGTCCCCTGGTGTAGCCTCTTGGAGTTCGTCTGAGGGAGGGGTGCGGAAGCAGTCTGGGACGTCCTCGAGGGCATGAAAGTAAGAACCCCATATGTTTTTTAAAGTCTTGATGTACTGTGTTGTGCCTATAAGTTGTGAAGACCCTGTTGACAAGTATCACTGACTGAGACACGGAGTTCTCCTGTGTGCCTGTATCGGAGTTCAGCCCGGCGTCTGACTCAAATCTCCATAAAGGGGACGATCACAGATGGGTGGAGAGCGGTTCGGGGTAGCCCAGAGTGTGCTGCCGGGACTCAAAGGTCTTCACGTCCAGTGATTACTTTATACAGAGGTCTTTAGGCGGCTCCAGTAGGTGCGAGAGACGATTAGACAGTACGCAAGGGTTCTTCCTTGATGTATTGTGGTTTATTGTTTTTAATGTGCGACCCTTTGTAACGGAAACACAGACTGATAGAAACCCAAAGGTCTCCTAAAGTGCCTGTGTCAATCGGTCACCCTGGTGTTGTGACCGAGAGACGACAGAAGGGAGGAGACCGGCCAGTGTCTACCCAGAGTGTGTGGGACATTAGGCTCAACGTGTTATATCGGGTTTCTGTGTTGTCCAGAACAAGGTGAAGGATCCAGAAGATGGGAAATGAGGAAAGTGTCCCGAAGGGTTACTGTTCACCTGAACAGTACGTGGCGGACAGGAGAGGCAAACGTTTCATAAAAGGATTAACTAAGTTGGAGAAGAGTTATAGTGTCTGTAAAGGAGGCATCCTTTGGAGTGCCACCTGGCAAGTGTTGTTAAACGAGAAAAGAGAGAAGTTAGAGGATGATAAATTGACAGACATGGTCCGTGTGTGGTTGGACTGAAGTAAAGAATTTGAACAGACGGGGGGGAGAACAAAATTTTGATGAGAAAAGACAGAGATATTTCTGTAAACCTGGTGTTGCATTGATACATGACTTGCCAACACCCTATAATGGCGCCGGGAAGAAAGCAGGTGGGTGGACCTGCAAAACATGTGGTCAACAGAATCCCTCCTCCCGAAATACGTGCCTTGCCTGTGGGGCTCCCCACCCACAAAACCACACCTTGGTAACTACTCCCCGGCACGTCCCATCACTTCCCGTGTTAGCTACAGCGCCATCTTGTCCCCAGGCAACGCCCATGAACGGACCTTTAATATCATTCGGTCCGGACCCCCCCGTCACTCCTATGTCACCCTTGCCCCTTCCTACTACCTTGTACCCCATGGTTAACCCGGACGGTACATTCATGCTACCACACTCACCTGCCACCCTTACTCCTATAATGGTAGGGGGGCAACCTGATAAAGCAGAACAGGGGGATGCAGACGGTGCTGCAGAATTCACAATGGGCATACAAAATGCACCGGGTAATTGTCACGAGGGTATCAAGAGCCACGTCTGACTCCGTTATACCCAGGGTCAGGAAGTCGCAGCGGGTGGCTGCGCGCTCTATATCTAAAGATCACAGTGTTTCTTAGTTATTGTTTTCTGTGTTTGCCTTGCTATCCTTTTTGTCTCTCTCAGGGATCCGTAGCTTCTCCTCCTCAGCTGTTTCTTGTCTGCCACTCCCTACCTCCTTATATTCTCCCCTCACACTTCTTTAGTTGCCAGTTATAGAGCTTCCTGCCTGGACATCTATACTGACCCACTGGAGTGGTTAATCCTGGTTGTTGTTCCTGTGTGCTACCCTCCGGATCCCTGTTTGGCTTATTGTTGTCTCTTGTTGTCGCCCACCTGGGAATATATGTTGAGTCTGTGTTGTCTGTCCTCCCCTTGGTGTTTTCCCTTAGAGTTAGTGGTGCGGACTAGTGTTCCCATCGCCCTGTTCACTACCTAGGGCTCAGCTCAGGGAAAGCCAGGGCTTTAGGCACGTGATCGGCGTACGGGTGAGGAACCCGTCTAGGGACGTCAGGGCAGCCAGGTGCCAGCCGCCAGGTGAGTCAGGGGTCACCATCTTCCCTCTCACTTGGGCAGGGCCTTCCTCGTTCCCTCCCTCTGTGTCACGTACTGTATGTGATAGCCACGCCGACCATGATAGTAATATGCAGACTCCTCCGCGGGGTACCCCGACAGACTACGGTGATCCACCAACTTTATCCCTGGCACCACAGTGGACTGTGCCCATGGTCGTGCGCCCATCATGACGTTCACAAGATCAAATACTGCAGGGTCAGATTACAGAGTTAGAAAAGAACTTACAGAAAATTGAGCAGGGAAACCTTGAGACACTGAAAGAAGCCCTAGCACTTAACCGGCCACAGGGACCACCAAAATATGTGTCTTTCACCCCACAACAGTTATTCACCATAGTGAATTTACTGCCTGACCCTGAGACCCATCCCATGCCCTTTTTCAGGAAACTGTCCCAAGTGCATCAAACCTATGGGTGCACATGGTCGGACCTGCAAAGTATAGTGGAAAACAAGACAGGTGAATACTCCACACTGATAATGGATCAAATCCACATCCCTGAACTTAAAGGTGCTAACTTTGACCCCCGGGATCATGAGTCTGGAGAATTCTTTATAGAACAACTGCAGAAATGGGCGAAAGCAAGATTAGCAGATCATTCCACCACATTGCAGGACAGCTACGGGGGATCAGTTGACCCCCACCTTTTTTTTCTTTTCACAGAAATGTTCGTTTCTGTGTTAAGATCCTCTTTACAAGGAACAAGAAACTGTCTTGCTTCCTGGTCTTTGTGGTTTTCACTCAAATTATGTGACACCCATGGCTGCTGGATGTCTGACAATAAAATTCTGCACTGATTCATATGAGCAAGGGGATTCGCTGCAAACCATTTTGCACCTCATCCCCGATACTCTCTGGGCCAGAGGACCCCAGGATATCGGATGCCTCAACGTCCCACCGGTCACTGTGACCCTAAAGGATCCCAAGGTTCTGCCATACAAAGCGCAATATCCGCTTTCTATCTCACAACAGGATGCTATTACCCTCCAGGTGCAGGCCCTCCTGCAGGATGGGGCAATCAAGATCACTACTTCTCCCTGTAACTCACCCCTTTACCCAGTACGGAAGAAAAGGGAGAAAGGACAGCCTCCAACGTACCGCATGGTGCAGGACCTCCGAGCTGTCAATGAGGCTACTGTTCTTGAGACACCTATTGTCCCCAATCCGCACACACTCCTTGCTGGCATTCCACCCACTGCCACTACTTTCACTGTCATTGATCTGGCCAATGCATTCTTTTCTGTTCCCTTACATGAGAAATGTCAGTTTCTTTTTGCTTTCACACATGCAGGCAAACAGTACACCTGGACTGTTATGCCTCAAGGGGCTCAAAACAGCCCTTCCTGCTTCAGCAAGGCTATGTCCTCTGTTCTGCAACCCTGGCAAGCAGATCACCCGGATGTGGAACTCCTCCAGTATGTGGATGACCTTCTCCTCTGTGCGGTCTCTCCCCAAATCTGCATGACAAAATCTGTCTCACTTCTCCAGTTTTTAGCCTCTGCTGGATGTCGAGTCTCACAAGCCAAACTACAACTGTGTCTCCCCAAAGTTGTCTTCCTAGGTCATTGCATCTCTCAAGGTCACAAGCACCTAACTGAGGCGAGGAAGCAGGCTATCTCTGACATCCAACTCCCGGACACTCCTCATCAGCTGCAAACCTTTCTGGGACTCATCTCCTACTGCAGGCCTTGGATATCTGATGCTTCTGTCCTCATGCAGCCCTTATATGACTGTATACCTCGTAATGCTGCTACTCCTTTCCAGATGACAATGGAGGCCGGAGAAGCTTTTCAGTCATTGAAGGCCGCCATTGCATCTGCCCCTGCTCTTGGCATCCCCAACTACAACCTTCCTTTCCGGCTGTATGTCATGGAACGCCAAGGTCACGCCACTGGAGTCCTCACTCAAACTCATGGTGGCCGCAATCGACCCTTGGGTTACTATTCTAAGCGTCTTGACCCGGTAGCCAGAGCTGCCCCTTCCTGTGTCAGAGCTATCTATGCTGCCAGCTCTCTTCTAAACGTCACATCTGACGTTGTGCTGGGTCATCCCCTCACTATTCTGGCTCCCCATGACATTTCTGCCATCCTCCAGCAGACTCAACCTAAACACCTCACTGCACAGCTCCACCTCCGGCTTCAGTGTAGTTTGCTTCTGCCAGATAATGTCACCATTCAGAGGTGCCACATCCTCAATCCTGCTGCACTCCTTCCTCTTCCAAGGGGGGAGTATAATGGAGATTCTGAAGATTTTATTGATCTACATGCTGAAGAGGATCTTCAGGAAGAAGAACTATGGGCCTCAACCGACTCTCTTTACAAGGAACAAGAACATGATTGCATCACAATGATGGAAGCTGAAGTAGGGACACCACCATCAGTCCAAGACACTCCTCTGACAAACCCTCATTGGATTCTCTTTGTGGACGGCTCAAGGTACGCCGATGACAAGGGGAAGTTCCATACAGGCATGGCAGTCACAAGTGAGCATGAAGTGCTGTGTGCAAGACAATTGCGCCCAGACAAGTCAGCACAAGAAGCTGAACTTATTGCCCTCACTGAAGCCTGCCTCATGGCAAAAGACTCTACCGCCAATATCTACACAGATTCTAGATATGCCTTTGGAGTGGTTCATGACTTTGGACTAATATGGAAGGCCCGGGATTACATCACAGCTGCAGGAACCCCGATTAAGAATGCTGCAGCACTAGCAGCCCTAGTGGCAGCAGTACTCCTGCCCAACCAAGTGGCAGTGATCAAAGTAAAGGCCCATACTCGAGCTGACACCCCTGAGGCCAGAGGAAACGCCCTAGCTGACCAAGCGGCCAAGGAAGCAGCAGTGAAAGAGGAAAGAGTCCAGTCAGACCAGATTATGATAACACAGGAGGACCTGGAACAAGAAGAAATCACATGGGACCTACTGAAACAAATGCAGAAACAGGCCACTCCCAGGGAAAAGGAAATCTGGCTGAAAGAATCAGCCCTCGAAGAAGAATCTGGACTCTGGACACAAGGAAAGAGAGTCTGCCTACCCAGAGCTCTTTATCCCCTAATAGCCTCAGTGGCCCATGGGCCCACCCACCAATCCAAAACCATCATGAAAGAACTAATTAACAAAATATGGGTGGCCCCAGGGATAACCCCTGTCCTGGTGAGACATACTCAAGCGTGTCTCATCTGTGCAGAGTGTAACCCCGGCAGAACCGAGCCCACTCCCAGAAAATGTCTCCCGAAAGCCTTATATCCCTTTCAGAGGATACAAATCGATCATATCCAGATGCCAATGTGCCAAGGGTTTCAATATGTGCTAGTAGTGATAGACTTGTTCTCTGGGTGGCCAGAAGCCTACCCCGTCCGAAACCAGACAGCAACCACTACTGCAAAAAAACTGATGCAGGAGCTTGTCTGTAGGTTCGGAGTACCTGAGGTCATTGAGAGTGATCAGGGCCCAGCATTCACTGCTAGTCTAACCCAAGAGGTCTGGAAGATGGTAGGGTCACACCTGGCGTATCATACCCCATACAGGCCCCAAAGCAGCGGCAAAGTCGAAAGATTGAACGGGGTGTTAAAATCTAAAATGCTGAAGATGACCAGGGAGACAGGGCTTAATTGGGTTCAGTGTTTGCCTATAACCCTCTTTTCAGTTAGGCATACACCAAGGCCCCCACACAAACTAACCCCATATGAGATCTTATTTGGAACAGGGCCAAGAATGGGACAGTATTTCCCACAACAGTTAAAAATGCATTATGAATCTGTTGCAAAATATGTGATAGCCTTGAGCAAGCAATTGTCTAATATACATGCACAAGTTTTCTCTTCCATTCCAGATCCTAACTCCCTGGAGGGAAGCCACACTCTCAAACCTGGAGAGTGGGTGGTGGTCAAGAAACACGTCAGAAGCACCCTCGAACCACGATATGAGGGACCTTACCAGGTGTTGCTGACCACCCCAACCTCTGTGAAACTCGAAGGGAGACCCACCTGGATCCACGCTTCACATTGTAAAAGAGTGAAGGCTGCCCCACCGTCCCAGGAACCATAAGCCATGAGGATTCACATACTGATCATGACTTTGACAGTGGGCATATCTGCAGTATTCACGCCACTGGGTGATGAATCGGACAATTCACTGATACGGCACCATCAAATTTTAGTCCAGGGGTTGAAGGAGACTGAAACTCTGAGAGATTGTTGGATCTGTACCCACAGTCCCGTGAGTTCAACCAGTATGCCTTATTTTGCAATACCCCTGGACCTTTCTGAACTGATTGACCTGTCTAATTCTACCATCATTCTCACTAGTATACACCAAGTTAAATCCAGTACAAACAAGGACAGGGAAGTAGCCTTACCTGTTGCAGGGTGGGCAGATGCCCCATGGCTCATGATAAACAGATCAGGACCCTCGGTAGATCATAGCTCTACTCCTTGGCAAGAGGGACACTGGGCTAATGTCACATGTTTTCCTAGCTGGACACACTGTTATTGTCTCCAAGTACAAACCAAAGGTATGACATTTAGTCCACACATACACTCAGGTTGCAATGATTCAAAAACAGACAGCCACGTGCAGTGTATTGGTGTAGATGCTGAGAACGGAAAGGATCTGCCCTGTAACAACCGTACTGTACAGGATCTCCGGACAGGTATATTAGCTAACGACACCGAAAGCCAGTCAAAAGGATATGAGTTGGCGAAAGGGACACAATTAGCCAAACTAATTACCCGATTATTCAATGGCACAGCAGTAGCAGTTCCAGACGACATATACTTAGTTTGTGGACACAAAGCATACAAATGGTTATCCGAGAATGTCACAGGACTGTGCACCATCGCCAGGCTTACTCCTGCTACCTTTATAGTACCACACTCTCAAATTGACATAAATGCAGTACCTAAACACACCTTGTATCGTAGGGCCAAAGATAACACACCCAGACCAAATGGCAAGCCACATGTAGTAGAGATGAGCATTACCAACAAAATTGTTAGTTCCATCTTCATATATCCCATGATAATGCAGATGTGGGATCATCTGGTAGTAGCAACAGACTACCTGGATGACCAAATATGGGAAGTGATGAGACTTATGAATACCTCAAACATTGTGCAAAACCAGTTAATCATTGCCACCAACCAACACACATTAGTTCTAGATTATGTTACAGCTAAAGATGGAGGTATGTGCCAGGTTGTGGGACCCTCTTGTTGCCATTACATAGACCCGCAGGGTAATTTGCAAGTTAAGGTGGGTCTAGAGAAGATGGCGGATTTAAGAGATAAATGGCTGGATGCACATAAAGCTGAAAAAAGATACATGGTGGTCTGATACCTTCTCTTCCCTTAACCCCAATAACTGGTTCAAAGGTATTGGGGGTTGGCTCATGGGAATTGTCCAAGTAATATTGCAGGTAGCCCTAATAATATTGGTGATATATGTAGTGATTAAGCTCGTTCTTATTTGTGTGACCCACTTTTCAAAAAGAATGAAGAAAACTGATGAACGACCTATTATGCTCCTCTACGATGAGGAAGGACAGAAGGAAACATCATTCAACACAGCTCCCCCTCCTCACAATGATGCCTGGCTGAGATAGGGTGAGATGAATCCCAGGGTATTACCACAAGTCCGAGCAACCGGGAGCCTACCTATAAGGGGTAGGTTGTCGCCACTGCGGGTGAAGAGGATACGAATGGTATGCCCAGGGGATTCGCTAGGCGAAGGGAAAGTCTACAATCAAGTTTCCAAGGGGGGACTGTTATGGACTATTGATACAAAATGGATACTTGCTTGTTGAGGACTATGTTTAGCTAAGATGGCGGCCAGGCATTCAGCCAACACCTATAAACTAGAATCTTACTTTGTGTTTTATCATGTGTTTCTTTGTGGTTTCCGTTCAGCTGAAGCAAGCAGTTACAAAGAGGTTTCAGTTAAGCTCAAGCAAGCAGTTATAAAGAAAGAATAAGAAGTAACGGTTTCTCCCACGAGCAAGGGGGGAGGGGGGAGGAATTCCTCTGAGCCGTCAAGGTTACAGAAAAAGTATAATGTTCGTAGCCAATAGAAAAGATATACTCTATCTTTCACCCTCCCCCCCCCACTTCATCCCGTCGTAAAACCTATGTATTGTGTGTTGTTTTCAGAAATAAACTAGAGATCCTGTTTAACTCCTTGCTGTGAGTTGTCTCAGTCTGATCTCTCCGTGCACGTACATTAATTAATTTGGAGCAGTACATCAACCGAACTGGCAGCTTGGCCAGAACCAGAACACATGCTGCTAGGGAACTTTGTAAAGATTGTGAGCCCCATTGGGAACAGAGTGATACTAATGTCTGTTAAGCACTGTGGAAGATGTCAGTGCTATATAAGTGAGTAAAATAAATATATACTCACCTATCCATGTGTGACATAGCAAGGGGTTTTGTTTGGGAAGGCAGGTATTTTCCTCCCAACATAGGCGGCTAGGCTGATTTCCAGCCAGGTGAGATCAAATACCAGACCGGAGTTTAAGTGCCGGTCCGGGTTTTTGCAGCACCTGGCTGTCCTTTACATAGGCAGCTGGGCTCAGATCAAACGCTCTGTCTTGGTATCTGAGGCATGGTGCCGTGCTAGAGGGCTAAGAGCCGCATGCGGGGAAACAGGCCTCCTAAAGCCTGTTGTGGACCGCTGAAAAAAACTGCTAACAAGGTGACGGTTTTGTGCTTTGTACTTTCCTTTGTGTGAACGAACAGTAAGACTGAAAAATGTTGCTTCGTTTTTTCCTCCTGTGTGAATAAACACTGAAGTTTTGTTTTACAAACTGTTTCTTTTGCCTCTGTTCTGCGTCCGCTTACTCTGCCTACCAGAGCAAATCCTCACAATTGGTGGCTTGGAGCGGGCACACGCAGTGAGGCTGGGGTAACCGCCGAAATATTTTTTCGGGTACGGCTAGATGTCCTGGATTAAACCAGCTAAATTTAAGCCTGTGTCACGTGACAAAATGGAGGCTGTAATGAAAGCTCTCGTGGAGGCTAATCAACACCAGCAAGAAACAAACCAGCTGCTGTTACAACACGTGATGGCTTTACAGACGGCAGGAGCGTCCCAGAGTGTCCATGATGTCCGGAAAGTGGTCCGTGCGGCGATCCCCAAGATGACACCATCAGGTGACGTCGAAACCTACCTGGTGATGTACGAGAAGGTGGCTACAAGAAAGAATCTACCCCGAGATCAGTGGGCTGAGGTCATCGCTCCGTTCCTGACATCTGATTCTCAGCGGGTGTATTTCGACTTGCTGGACGATCAAGCGGCCGACTACCAGAAAGTCAAGGGTGAGATTCTGGCAAGACTGGGGGTGAATGTGTTGATCCGGGCCCAGCGGGTGCATCAGTGGGAGTTTCAGCCGGCTGAGCCCGTGAGACCCCAGTATTATAAATTACTTAACCTCTTGCAAAAGTGGCTACAGCCTGACATGCTGAGCCCCACTGCTATGCTGGACTGTCTGGTGGCTGATATGTTCTGGAGGGCTTTGCCACCCCCTCTCCAGCAATGGATCGGCCAGGTCTCTCGAGGTAATGCTCTCGAGATGGTCGACCTGGTGGAGCGCTATGAGGCTACCCAGAATCTACAGGGGAATTCTTTTGGGTGGGGGGTAGTCAAATCCCTTAACTCTCCACCCCAGACACGGCGATTTGTGCCCACCAAACTTGCCCGGGATGTACCCCCTGTGGACCCAGCTCCAATAGTCTGTTGGAGGTGTCGGGAGCCTGGCCATGTATGAGCTGACTGTCCACATCAGGTGGAAGCCATGGACATGAACTATGGCATCCATCAGTCGTTATATGCTAGGAAGCTGTGTGCAGTGGATGCCACGGAGACTCTGAATCACCTGTGACAGGTGGAGGTGGGAGACACTCCAGCGGAGGCTCTGTTGACCCTGGTAAGTGCTCCCCTGGTACGGTCCACTGAGTATACTGGCTGGAAAGTCAGGGTCATGTGTATTCATGGAGACTTAAAGGGATTCTGTCATCAGAATTTAGGCCTATAACCTAAACATATGCCGAGGTCCCTACTAATACACAGAATCCTAAAGTGACCTTATCAAATGCGCCTGTGGCTCTATAATCATATAAAACAGGTTTATATAACCTGTCACTCACGTCAAAATGTGTCCAAGGGGACGTCTCACGATGCAGGGTGCCCGGCTGCAGCCATCTCCTTTCGGTGCCCAGCGCCGCCTTCTGAATTGAAATCTCCGCCCTCCCTTCCATTAGAGCCGCCTACCTCAGTTCATCGTTCACTCCTGGCAGCGGCCTCGTTATGCGAAGTGCTGTAATCGGGCGGCCAAGGCAGGTTCTAGTGAAGTGCGCCGGCCGGCGCATGCGCACTTCGCATAACGAGGCCGCTGCCAGGAGTGAACGATGAACTGAGGTAGACGGCTCTAATGGAAGGGAGGGCGGAGATTTCAAGACGCACCTAGGTTTTTGAGGAAGAAGATAAGAAAAAATTGTTTAAACCAAATGGTGTGCTTTTGAACTAATGGGGTCTGTGGATGACACTGTCATGGGGGATCTGTGGATGACACACTGTCATGGGGGATCTGTGGATGACACACTGTCATGGGGGATCTGTGGATGACACTTATGTGCTTATAACCCCCATCATCCTAAAGAATACACTGATGTACTTAAGGTACTGTGCATTGGTGTATTCTCAAGGATGAGGGGAGTTATATTCAGATTAAATATAAGCAGTGGCGCACCTACAGGGGGGGTCCAGCGGGTCTGGACCCCCCCTAGAACAACCAACCAAATTTTTTTTTTTTTAATCCTTCAGGGCCGCACCGCCGATCACCACAGGCGGCGCGGCCCTGGATGTAATTGCGGCCGCGGCGGTGGTGGGGGGGGCCGGGGGTGCAGTGGGAGTACTAGGAGATGAGCGCTTCCATTGTGGAAGCGCTCATCTCCATATCTAATCCATCTGTATCGCCGTCCTTAGGACAGCGATACAGATGCCTGTGCTGTGCTGCGGCAGGGGAGGGAGAGGCGTGTCCCTCCCCTGTTCTTCTGATAGGCCGCAGGCACTAATGCCTGCAGCCTATCAGAGGCCGGCTCAGGCGAGATGACGTCATCATCACGCGCCTGAGCCGGGCAGCACACAGCAGGGACACAGGCCGGAAGAGCCTGCATCGCATCGCTGCTGATGGAGGTAAGTATCAGTGTATTTTTTATTTTATTTTTGTTGTTTTGTTTTTTTTGGAGGGGGGGGAGCTGGCACTATGGGGGCACTAAAGGGGAGAACGGCACTATGGGGCATCTGGTGGTACTCTTTTTTTTTTTAGGTGGCACTTCTTACTGGCACATTATGGGGGGGGGGACCATGGGGGAGAGGAGCACTATGGGGGCTCTAAAGGGGCTTTTTTTTTTACACATTATGGGGAGAACGGCACAAGGGGGCATCTGGTGGCACTATAGGGGCATTATTTGGGGGGCACCATGGGGGAGAGGAGCACTATGGGGGCTCTAAAGGGGCTTTTTTTTTTACACATTATGGGGGGCACTACAGGGGAGAACGGCACTATGGGGCATCTGGTGGCACTATAGGGGCATTATTTGGGGGCACTATGGGGAAGTGGGGGTACTAAAGGGGCCTTTTTTTCTTATTGGCACATGGGGGCATTATGGCATCTGGTGGCACTAAGGGGGCATTTTTCACTGGCACATTATGGGAGGCACTATAGGGGAGGGCGGCACTATGGAGAAGTGGAGCACTATTGGGGCATATGGTGGAACTTTATGGGGCGGCACCATGGGGAGAGGAGCACTATGGGGGCATCGGGGGGGTCTAAAGGGGCTTTTTTTTTTATTGACATATTATGGGGGCACTATAGGGGAGAATGGCACTATGGGGCATCTGGTTGCACTATAGGGGCATTATTTGGGGGCACTAAGGGGAAGTGGGGGCTCTAAAGAGGCCTTTATTCTTATTGGCACATTATGGTAGGCACTATAGGGGAGAGCGGCACTATGGGGGAGAGGAGCACTATTGGGGCATATGGTGGCACTTAGAAGGGGCATTTTTTACTGGCATATTATGGGGGACACTATGGGGAAGGGAGAGGAGCACTATGAGGGAATTTACTGGGGCACTATATAGGGGTATTTTATACTGGCATACATTATGGGGACATTAGCTCAACAGCGGGCACTAAGCGGGGGTATTTCATGTACTGTCATATTGTAGGGAGAATTATTAGTACTAGGAGGTATTATGCGGAGCTTTGCTAATACTGGGGGGCTATGAGGAACATGATTACTAGTATGGGCACTATAGGGCCATTATTACTACTAAGTGTGCTCTGGCAGAGAATTATTTCTATTTTGGGGAGCCCTGTTACTTTGGGGGGCACCCTGCCACAGTATCAGCTTAGCACAATAATTTTTGGGGGACATTATCTTTATACTATTAGTGTCTGGGCGCAGTTATTTTTTTAGAGCACTGTGTGCCAATAATTGTTGAGGGGGGCACTATCTGTGTGGTAGTAGTATTTCCAGGGGGACTGTTTCTGTAGTATAGTATTAGGGGCACAGCGGGCACAGTATTGGGGGTGGCAGGAAAGGGTGTTCAGAAGATGTGAAGATGATGGAAATGTGGGAAACTAATGTCTGTTTGTTAATCTCTGCAGAGATGGGAGATGGCTGAAAAATCATCATGGCGGTCTGGTCTGAATGGAGAAGATGAGGAAAGAGAACGTCTACAACAAAGGTGACATCACTGGATGTAAGAGGTATGTGGCGCTATGTAGGAGAGGAGATGCTCCGGCTCCTCCCCCTGCCATTTGCAGAAGGAGGATTCAGAGCTGGGTGAGGACGGTCAAGGGGGGCAGCAGGCCACGGGCGGGTGGCAGATGGTGGGGGGAACCACAGGCCTTGAGCAGGATCAGGGGAGGGAGGAGAGCGGAGGAGCTTCCTGGCTGTAGCTTGTTGTATAAGCAGGCAGTGCAGCCAGGACAGACCCTCCCCTCTCCGTATGATGTGTAGAGACAGGCCGCAACTATAGAATGTCAGCTGTACAGTGTTTGTTGGGAGTGGCCTATTATATGTAGGAGGGGCTTTTAATAATGGGCGGGGCCAAAAAATTTGCTTCGCGCGCCGCATTGTTATTTTCATGCAGGCCTTTTAGAATCGCCAAGTAAAAGAATCAGCACAACACACTACACCCTTTCCCTGCATTTTTAAATATAAAGGGGGCTTTGAAAAATTCAATTAGCATAGCGCACTACACATGCCGCATTTTTTTGCCTTTTGGACCCCCCCTAAAGAAAATTCCTGGGTGCTCCCCTGAATATAAGCACTATCCAGTGACTGTTCTGTAATTAGCATGTGTCTTTATTAAATATAACTATAACCCCCCTCATATTCATTCATATACTGCAGTACATGGGTGGACTCCTATGGATGAGGGGGGTTATAGTCATATTTAATATAACACATGCCAATTACAGAACAGTCCCTGGACAGTGTTTATATTAAATTTGACTATAACTCCCCTCATCCATAGGAATCCACTCATATACTGCAGTACATGGGTGAATACCTATGGATGAAAGGGGTTATAGTCATATATGGCACATTTACAGTAGGTGGAGGTGTGGGCAGCACCAGTGCGCTCACAACCAATTTGCAGGACTAATGAAGTGCAGGCTGGCAGCAGCAGAGCGCATTCATTGAAGCCACCAGCCCGCAGGAGAGCCTTAAAAAGGTGATGGACGTGCGGGCTGGAAACAGCAGTACGTAGTAAGAAAAGCCGCCAGCCCGCCCAATGGCTTACTATTATAGCGAAGCCCCCCTCAATATGGACGTGCGGGCTGGAAACAGCAGTACGCAGTAAGGAAAGCCGCCAGCCTGCCCAATGGCTTACTATTATAGCGAAGCCCCCCTCAATATGGACGTGCGGGCTGGCGGCAGCGAAGCACAATAAGTGAAGCCGCCAGAAGAAGCCTTTAGTGAAGCCACCAGCCCGTCCAACAGTTTAATGGCAGGCTCAGGAGCTGTTAGTGAGAGCTCCTGAGCCACCTAATTTGTGTCGCATTCGTTTTATAAGATGCAGTGGAGGGGGGAAAAACCGCAATTAGACTTAGCCAGTAATTCCGTTTCCTTGAATCCACCATGACGGCCCACATTGAGATTGACCCTTGACCTCTGTAGGGGCAGGAACACATAGAGAGTTTAAATTCCCCCCACCCCACCACCTCCTCAGTGCTTTACAAATTATCCGAAAGGTGGAAAAGAGTAAAAGATATTGATTCATACCCTTAAACTCGTATTTTATATATATTATTATTATTATTATTTTTTTTACTACATATATGATATGTGTGTTTTTTTTTTGTTTTTTTTTGGGATGGGAATAGTACGGGGCCGTCATGGTGGATTCAAGGAAACGGAATTACCGGTAAGTCTAATTGCGGTTTTTCCATTTCATCCACCATGACGGCCCACATCGAGATGTATCAAATGACTACATGGGTGGGGATATGGCCTGTATAATCTTCAGACCAAAAAGAGACTCATTCGAGTCCGGAAGATTAAGGCGATAGTGTCTTACAAAGGTGTTTGTGCTAGCCCAGGTTGCAGCCCTACAAATCTGGTCTAGTGAGACGCCTCTTTTTTCAGCCCAAGAGGAGGCAGTGGCCCTAGTGGAGTGGGCTTTAATATTGCCGGGACTGGGCCTGCCCTGTATCCTGTAGCAACACTCGATGGTGGACCTGATCCATCTAGCTATGGAGGATTTGGCTAGCTTCTTCCCTTTATTTTTTCCAGAGAATTGAACTAGTAGATTATTATCTATTCTAAGAGCCCTGGTAGCCTCCAGGTATTGAATTACCGTATCCTTAACGTCTAAGAGATACATGTTATCATCAGACCCTGCAACTTCGGACCTAGTGATAGAAGGTAGAAAAATTTCCTGTTCCTGGTGGAAGGAGGAGACTACTTTAGGGAGGAACCCAGGGTCGAGCGTTAGGCGGATGTGATCATTACAAATTTGGAGATATGGTTCCCTGCAGGATAGGGCCTGAAGTTCTCCAATACGTCTTGCTGAAGTAATTGCTATCAGGAAAGCAGTTTTCAGAGAAAGGTGTTTTAAGGAGATCTCTGATAACGGTACGAACGGAGGCTTTGTTAGGCCTTCTAGGACGATGTTCAAGTCCCAAGTTGGAGCTCTAGATTTAAGGGTGGGTCTTAACCTTGAAGCTGCTCTAATAAATCTCCTGACCCATCTGTGATTGGCTAAGCTGCAGTCGTAGAAGGTACTGAGGGCTGATATTTGTACTTTCAGAGTACTAGGTCTCAGACCTAATTCCAGTCCGCTCTGGAGGAAGTCCAGAATCTTGTTTATGGGGGGAGAGGAGGTGTCCGGGCGATCAATTCCTAACCAAGAACAGTATCTTTTCCATATCTTTAAATAGATGGAAGATGTCACTTTTTTTCTACTGGCCTTGAGCGTGAGAATCACCTTATCTGACAGGCCTCTGTTCTTTAAGGTTTCGCTCTCAGGATCCAGGCTGCCAGTCTGAAGATTCCTGGGTCTGGATGCAGAAGTGGGCCCTGGACTAAGATGTCTCTCTGAAAAGGAATTTCCCAGGGATCCTCCAGCGATAGCTGTCTTAGAGTAGAGAACCAGCTCCTCTTTGGCCACAGGGGGGCTATTAGGATGAGAGTAGTTGGTTCTCCTCGAAGCTTCTGGATGACTCGCGGTAGTAGTGGTATCGGGGGAAATGCATAAGCTAGTCTCCAACTCCACTGAATTGATAGGGCGTCTATTGCCCATGGACCGTCCTCTTGGTTTAGGGAGCAAAAGCATTCTACCTGCGTATTCTTTCTTGAAGCGAATAAGTCTACTTCCGGATGACCCCATCTTTTTGAGATCCTCTGGAAGATTTTTCGGTTCAGGGACCATTCCCCTGGATCTATTTTTTCCCTGCTCAGGTAGTCTGCTACTGTGTTTTCGCAGCCCTTTAAATGGATGGCGGAGATCGACAAGGTGTTCTCTTCTGCCCAGGAGAAGATTCTCATTGCTACAGCACCCAACAGGCGTGACCTTGTCCCTCCTTGGTGTCGTAGGTATGCCACAGCTGTGGTATTGTCGGATAGAATTTTTAGATGATGACCCCTCAGTAGGTCCTCTCCTTTTGTTAAAGCTTCGAGGACAGCGTACAGCTCTCTGTAATTGGAGGATCTTTTTCTTATGTCTTCTGGCCAAGCACCCTGTAGAAGGTGGTCTCCTATTTTTGCTCCCCAGCCTTCGAGACTTGCGTCTGTTATTACCTGAACGGCCGGATAGTTTCGCCACTGTAGACCTCCAAGCAGCCTTCTTCTTTCTTTCCACCAGCTTAGATCTGATTTTACGGACTGAGGAATCCATACATCTTTGTCTAGGTTTATCTGTCTTCCATCCCATACACTTAGGATCCAATTCTGGATTACCCTTGTGTGGCTTTGGCACCAGGCAACCGAGGGGATGCAGGCAGTTAGACTTCCGAGAAGACTCATGGACCGTCTGATGGAGCATCTGTGAGAACTCTGAAATATTCGGATCTTCTCTATTAATGCTACTGTTTTGTCCTGGGGGAGAAAGGTCTTTAACAGGGCTGAGTCCAGTTCTACGCCTAGGAATCTTATTCTTCTGGATGGAATCAGCGTGGATTTTTTTATATTTATGATCCAACCCAGACTTTCTAGGAACTCTGAGAATCTCCGAGTTGCAGACAGATTTTCGGCTTCTGTATTGCCAAGAATAAGGAAGTCGTCTAGGTATGGGATAATTGTTATGCCTTCCTGACGAAGATAGGCCACCATTTCCACTACCACCTTTGTGAAGACCCTGGGGGCCGAGGAGATGCCGAAAGGGAGGGCGACATACTGAAAATGGTGGATCAAGCCGTCCGGCCCTTTTAGGGAGAATCTTAAGTACTTTTGAGAAAGATGATGGATAGGGATATGGTAGTATGCGTCTTTGAGGTCGATTGACGACATAAACGCTCCTTTCTGTATTAGGGGAATAGTGGATGTGATGGTTTCCATCCTGAATTTCCTGTATAAGATGGATCTGTTTAGAGGTTTTAGGTTTATGATGGTTCGCAGGGATTGGTCTGGTTTCTTTACTAGGAAGAGGGTGGAGTAGAAGCCTTTCCTTTGTTCTAGTTGCGGGACCCTCTGAATTACCCCTAGATCTAAGAGGTCTCGGACGCCCTGCCATATTTTTGGAAGTTCTGTTTTGCTCTGGGATGAGATGCAGAATCTTCTTGGGGGGATTGATGTGAATTCTATTTTGTAGCCTTGAGAGACTAGGTTTAGAACCCAGGGATTTGAGGTGATCTGCTCCCAAGATGGAAAAAACCCCCTCAGTCTCCCCCCTACTCTGGCGTCATTGCTGTTTATTTTGTCGGTTTTGGGGATTGAGGATGAAGCCTCTCCCTCTTCCCCCTTTGGGATAGCTCCATCTGCCCGTTTTTCCTTTCCCCCTGTAGGATCTTTGCTGGGGCTGGAACTGACGAAAGGGCTTCTTTCTAGACTCCTTGTCCTCCGGAAATCCCTTTTTCTTATCCGCCGCTCCCTCTAGAATTTTATCTAGAGTGGGCCCAAAGACAAACTCCCCAGAAAATGGGATAGAACAGAGTTTGGCTTTGGATGCCTTGTCCCCTGACCATGCTTTCATCCATAATGCTCGCCTGGCTGCGTTAGAGAGAGCAGCGTCTTTGGCTGAGAAGCGGATGGATTCCGCGGAGGCATCCGCTAAGAATGCTGTGGCGGAACGAAGGAGTGGAATAGACTCCCTGATTTCTTCTCTAGGGGTCTTATTTTTTAGGTGTTCGTCCAACTCCCCCAACCATATATACATAGCCCTGGCTACTGAAGTTGCTGCAATGTTTGCTTTTACCCCAAACATTGCTGATTCCCAGGATCTTTTTAGGAGCCCGTCTGCTTTTCTGTCCATTGGATCACCCAATTGGGAAGAATCCTCAAAAGGAAGAGCGGTTTTCTTTACAACCTTCGCAACCTGTATGTCGACTTTGGGGTCTGATTATATATTTTGCTTTCTGCTGGGTCAAAGCAGAGTCGGTTCCTGAACTCCTTGGGGACACCTAATCTCTTCTCAGGATCTGCCCACTCCTCTATTATCATTTCCCGTATATTCTCGTTTATAGGGAAGACGATGGAAGTCTTGGATCTAAGGCCGCCAAACATTTCATCTTGAACGGTCTAGGGTCTAGGGGTATCCTCGATTCCCATTGTGGACCTGACTGCTCTGAGTAAATCTTCCATCTCGTCTGTGGAGAAAAAATATTTTTTGTCCTCCTCGGACAAGGGGTCCTCAGCAGGAATCTGTCTGGATGTGACGGAAGCTTCCTCTACATCCTCGCCCTCAGATGAGGAGACGACCGACAGTTTGCGTTTCTTGGGAGGGTTAGGGACACTAGTAGGAACAGACATAGTGGCCAAAGAAGATTTGATTTCGTCCGTAATAAAAGTTTTCATTTCGGACAGAATATCTGGTTGCTCTTCCTTCCATATTTCGGCAGTGCAAGGCTTGCACAGCCTCTTTTTGTAATTTTCAGGTAACCTTCTTGAGCATGCACAGCACTTTGAGAGCTTTGCTTTAGTTTTAGAATCTTTGCTGCCCTGGAGGAAGCAACCAGATATACCGTATTCAGAATTGTAACAGAAGTAGAAATTTAAAAATACAATTTCCCCCCAGAGGGGACTCACTGTACTGATGGTACTGAGTAGGTGCTTCAGACATCGCGGTGCAGCAGTCAAAGGCTGACACCGCGGTCTTTTTAAATTCTGTCCCGGCGTCTGACGTCATCAAGCAGCGCCCTCGACTGATAGAGTAAGCCTGCGCCGCACCAGCTTGTAGAAAAAGGTACGTGCGCCGCCCGGCCCGCCCATAATGCGCTTCATGCGCCGCACCACTCCTGCTGCCGGTCACCTGTAAGGAAGGACGCCAAGCGCCGCGCGCGAGGCGCCTTGTGAAGCCGGCACCCCCGACTATTACCCAGAAGAGGGAAGGAAGTCTGAGGTAGGGAAGGACCGCAGGCCTCAGCATAAGCTAAGACGAGGGTCCTCGTTGCTCCAAGCTGGCCAGCCTTAGCCCCTGCCGTGGGAGGCCAGCAGGAGATTCCTGTAAAAGAATAAAGCTTGCTACCCTCCAGGAAGGAGGGCTCTCTCTACATGTTGGCCCCTGTAGGGGCAGGAAAGCACTGAGGAGGTGGAGGGGTGGGGGGAATTTAAACTCTCTATGTGTTCCTGCCCCTACAGAGGTCAAGGGTCAATCTCAATGTGGGCCGTCATGGTGGATGAAATGGAAAAAGTACATCTTATAAAATGAAAAATACGGTACATACGGTCGTGTGCATGAGGCCTTATGGGTTGTTTTACCACCTATGTGGTATAACTGACCTGTAAAAAAAATAAAACTTTTGAAAGAATATTTTTTTTCTTTTCATTGCCATATTCTGACCCCCATAACTTTTTTTTTTATAGTTATGTTTATTGAGCTGTGTGGTGGCTCAATTTTCGCCGGATCATCTGTAATTTTTAATTATACCATGTGCAGCGTGTATGATGTGAATCGGCCATTTGATTTATTTTTCCGTTCTGCTGTTCACCACATGGGATAAATATTTTTATATTTTAACAGTACAGACATTTTGGGACACGGAGATACCTATGATGTGTTTTTTTTTATTCTGGGGAAAGGGGGGTGATTTCCATTTTTAAAAACATTTTTTTTACTTTGTTTTAGGTCTCCAATCGTCAGATTACCATTTCTGTTTAGCAATGGGATTCAGTACATTGCTAAACAGAAAATGCAGCATACGCCAATGTAGTGCTGCCACCTGCAGGCCTACTTTGGAATACACATGTGAAAGGCCTGTTAGTAGGCTCAGGCTTTTCACCAAGAATGAACAGCTCCCCCGACTGCCGCATAGGGCAGCCATTCCAGGCCTGCACAGCGCTTCCGGGTTTTCGGCTCTCTCAGATACTGTGGTTACATTTGGCCACGGCATTTGAGGGGCTATCTGCGTCATTGCAGACATATTGTTCAATTTTATTTAATGTACATTACATTTTCCTCTCTAGTAGTAGCGCCTCCTGCTGTTTCTCCTTCTGGTCCACCCTCTCCTGCATTAAAGGGAACCTGTCATGTGGATATTTGATTATAATCTAACTAATTATATACAATCATTAACTACTAAAAAGTACCTTAGATGTATTCACTTACTGGTGTGACAGATGGTTACCTCATAATATACACACAAAGATGCTGCATGCTAATGAGCTGATTTGAGTCCAGCGTGATGTCATTGAGTCCAGCGTTTATTTAATTAACAGCTATAGCCACTCCCCTGCCCACCTGCGGGTGATTCATATGGAAAATAACTGTCAATCAGCAGCAGGTGGGCGGGGAGAGTCAGGAGCTCATGAATATTCCGTACTCATCATTATCAGCTGGAGCTTTTCAATACAAGATGTTGGCAGATTGACTGGGTCAATTAAAGAAAGTCACCCAGCATTTTGCTAAGAGAATCAGTCACTTATTTATGTTGCCCTTAGGACACCATAAAACTGGTGACAGGTTCCCTTTAAGTGGAGGAGTACCCTGCTCAGGAGCTTTCCTGTTCCCCTCTCCTCAGTGCTGGCGTAGTGATCTCATAGTTAGGGCTTGTTCACGCGACAGTATGGCTTTTTCAGTGTTTTGCAGGCCGTTTTTTGCTTCAGTAGTGTTTCCGGTTCCATTCCATTTCTCCTTATGGCATATACAGTATACAGTAATTACATAGAAAAAATTGCGCTGGGCATACAATTTTCAATAGATGGTTCCGCAAAAATGGAACGGATACGGCAGACATATAGAGTACATTTCGTATGTGTTCCGTTTTTTTTGCAGACCCATTGACTTGAATAGAGCCACCGAACGTGATTTGCGGGCAATAATAGCACATGTTCTATATTTGAACGGAAAAACGGAAACGGAATATATTCAGTTTTTTTTGTGGAACCATTGAAATTAATGGTACCGTATACGGAATCCAAAAAACGTTCGTGTGAACGAGCCCTTAAAGGGCTTATCCTGGAAAAGATAATGATGACATATGCTCAGGATAATTCATCATTAACACATCGATGGGGGTCTGAGTCTCGGCACCCCTACCGATCAGCTGTTTCAGGGGAATACACTGCACTCCCCAGAGCTCTGGTGAAGCTGTGGCCTCCCAGCAGCTTACCAAGTACAGCGCCGTACAGTGGCTGTACTTGGTATTGCAGCTAAGCCCCATTGACTTAAATTGGGCTGAGCTGCAACTAAGCCATGTAACTAATATACAGTGATGTTGCTGGCCTCTTCTAACAGCTGGCAGGGGTCCCAGGGGTCTGACCCCCACCGATCTGACATTGATGACCTATCCTGAGAATAGAGGAAAAAAAGAAACAATGCAGCAGCACCCTGCAAATCAGATAAAGTACAACAATGCCATAGTCACAAAAATAATGATTACAAAAATGATGGTGCTAATGCTACACTCATATATAAAGTGAGATGCTTGGCCAATGCATTTTGTACAAAACCATCTGAGCCCGTCTGCCGAACGTCAAGGCGATCTCTGTTAGACGGGTCCTAACACTAAATACTACCTGTTATGCGCCATAATGACCGCCATAAAATTCAGGGAGTGTTGGATCCAACATGCATGCACATTAGCACCATAATTTTTGTAATCATTATTTTTGTGACTATGGCATTGTTGTACTTTATCTGATTTGCAGGGTGCTGCTGCATTGTTTCTTTTTTCCTCTAGGTCTTTGCCATGGCAGCGTGCACCTGCGCACTGGGAGGTGCTGACTAACCTCCTTTTTTTGCAAACTATCCTGAGAATAGGTCATCAATATATTTTCCCGGATCACCCCTTTAAGTGGCCCAGACAACTTTCACAACCGGTCAATTCCATTTGTGACGGAATCACTATTTAAGTATGTGCTTCCACATTTGTCGGTAAATAAGTCTGCTACTAAAGTATATGCATTTTGGCATTGTGTGACAAAGCATATACGAGACTGTACATTTAAGCAAAAATACTTATATTTTTTGCTTCTGTTACATTGTGTAGATTGTCCATAATATGTTGTGACGGAATCACTTTTCATGGACACAAAGCGATGAGTTTGTTTCAAAAAGGATAAATCTCTGTCAATGTAAAAGAAAAAAATGTTTCTGTTATATATGTTATATATTACTAAGTATATAGCCTAGTAGCAGATATCATTTTTCTCACTTTATTATACAACACATAGAAACATAGAATGTGTCGGCAGATAAGAACCATTTGGCCCATCTAGTCTGCCCAATATACTGAATACTATGAATAGCCCATGGTCCTATGGTACACAGCTTACCATCGATTTCAGCATGTGACGGAATCACTAGTTGTCCTTCACAGTGTACTGGAAGATTTTATTTAACTTAAGTTTTTTTTTAATAAACACTTAAAAGCTTATAATTTTATTTTATACAAGCAGCACTCATTCTGCATTAACGGAGTTCACAAATACATATTTCATTCTGTCATAGGACAACTTTAAAGTTGGCTGCGGTATATGTATAACATCATGTTCCTCAATCCAGCATTGATCTTCTTTTTCTGGGAACACACAAATCTGGCCTGCTTCATCATTCTTTCTCAAGTTGAGAACTTCGAATTGGGAGTCTGCTGGTGACACTGAAGTAATTTCTCCAACGTATGATCGTTTAGATTTCTTCCCATAGTACAGTCGTGGCCAAAAGTTTTGAGAATTACATAAATATTGGAAAAGTTGCTGCTTAAGTTTTTATAATAGGAATTTGCATATACTCCAGAATGTTATGAAGAGTGATCAGATGAATTGCATAGTCCTTCTTTGCCATGAAAATTAACTTAATCCCCAAAAAACCTTTCCACTGCATTTCATTGCTGTCATTAAAGGACCTGCTGAGATCATTTCAGTAATCGTCTCGTTAACTCAGGTGAGAATGTTGACGAGCACAAGGCTGGAGATCATTAGGTCAGGCTGATTGGGTTAAAATGGCAGACTTGACATGTTAAAAGGAGGGTGATGCTTGAAATCATTGTTCTTCCATTGTTAACCATGGAGACCTGCAAAGAAACGCGTGCAGCCATCATTGCGTTGCATAAAAATGGCTTCACAGGCAAGGATATTGTGGCTACTAAGATTGCACCTCAATCAA
Organism: Bufo bufo; assembly: GCF_905171765.1. Taxonomy (NCBI): domain Eukaryota; kingdom Metazoa; phylum Chordata; class Amphibia; order Anura; family Bufonidae; genus Bufo; species Bufo bufo. Next base: position 43,923,755 of record NC_053393.1, on the reverse strand, counting down.
CAATTTATAGGATCATCAAGAACTTCAAGGAAAGAGGTTCAATTCTTGTTAAGAAGGCTTCAGGGCGTCCAAGAAAGTCCAGCAAGTGCCAGGATCGTCTCCTAAAGAGGATTCAGCTGCGGGATCGGAGTGCCACCAGTGCAGAGCTTGCTCAGGAATGGCAGCAGGCAGGTGTGAGCGCATCTGCACGCACAGTGAGGCGAAGACTTTTGGAAGATAGCCTGGTGTCAAGAAGGGCAGCAAAGAAGCCACTTCTCTCCAAAAAAAACATCAGGGACAGATTGATCTTCTGCAGAAAGTTTGGTGAATGGACTGCTGAGGACTGGGGCAAAGTCATATTCTCTGATGAAGCCTCTTTCCGATTGTTTGGGCCATCTGGAAAAAGGCTTGTCCGGAGAAGAAAAGGTGAGCGCTACCATCAGTCCTGTGTCATGCCAACAGTAAAGCATCCTCAGACCAATTATGTGTGGGGTTGCTTCTCATCCAAGGGAGTGGGCTCACTCACAATTTTGCCCCAAAACACAGCCATGAATGGTACCAAAACACCCTCCAACAGCAACTTCTTCCAACAATCCAACAACAGTTTGGTGAAGAACAATGCATTTTCCAGCACGATGGAGCACCCTGCCATAAGGCAAAAGTGATAACTAAGTGACTCGGGGACAAAAACGTTGACATTTTGGGTCCATGGCCTGGAAACTCCCCAGATCTTAATCCCATTGAGAACTTGTGGTCAATCCTCAAGAGGCGGGTGGACAAACAAAAACCCACTAAGGCCTCATGCACACGACCGTTTTTTTTTTTTAAGGTCCGCAAAAACGGGGTCCGTAGGTCCGTGATCCGTGTCCGTTTTTTCTTCCGTGGGTCTTCCTTGATTTTTGGAGGATCCACTGACATGAAGAAAAAATCGTTTTGGTGTCCGCCTGGCCGTGCGGACCCAAACGGATCCGTCCTGACTTACAATGCAAGTCAATGGGGACGGATCCGTTTGACGTTGACACAATATGGTGCAATTGCAAACGGATCCGTCCCCCATTGACTTTCAATGTAAAGTCAGGAGTCCCTATTATACCATTGGATCAGAGTTTTCTCCAATCCGATGGTATATTTTAACTTGAAGCGTCCTCATCACCATGGGAACGCCTCTATGTTAGAATATACTGTCGGATATGAGTTAGATCGTGAAACTCAGACCTGACAGTATATTCTAACACAGAGGCATTCCCATGGTGATGGGGACGCTTCAAGTTAGAATATACTAAGAACTGTGAAAATGACTGCCCCCTGCTGCCTGGCAGCACCCGATCTCTTACAGGGGGCTGTGATCCGCACAATTAACCCCTCAGGTGCCGCACCTGAGGGGGGTTAATTGTGCGTATTATAGTCCCCTGTAAGAGATCAGGGGCTGCCAGGCAGCAGGGGGCAGACCCCCCCCCCTCCCTCTATTGTATTAATTTCATTGGTGGCCAGTGTGCCGCCTCCCTCCATTGTATTATTTTCATTGGTGGCCAGTGTGCGGCCCTGCCCCCCCTCCCTCCCTCCCTCCCTCTATTGTATTATTTTCATTGGTGGCACAGTGTACGGCCCCCCTCCCTCCCTCTATTGTATTATTTTCATTGGTGGCACAGTGTGCGGCCCCCCCCCTCTATTGTATTATTTACATTGGTGGCACAGTGTGCGGCCTCCCCTCCCCTGATCATTGGTGGCAGCGGAGAGTTCTGATCGGAGTCCCAGTTTAATCGCTGGGGCTCCGATCGGTAACCATGGCAACCAGGACGCTACTGCAGTCCTGGTTGCCATGGTTACTTAGCAATATTAGAAGCATCATACTTACCTGCTGCGCTGTCTGTGACCGGCTGGGAGCTCCTCTTACTGGTAAGTGACAGGTCTGTGCGGCCCATTGCTTAATGATCTGTCACTTACCAGTAGGAGGAGTTCCCGGCCGGTCACAGACAGCGCAGCAGGTAAGTATGATGCTTCTAATATTGCTAAGTAACCATGGCAACCAGGACTGCAGTAGCGTCCTTGTTGCCATGGTTACCGATCGGAGCCCCAGCGATTAAACTGGGACTCCGATCAGAACTCTCCGCTGCCACCAATGATTGGGGGAGGGGAGGCCGCACACTGTGCCACCAATGAAAATAATACAATAGAGGGAGGGAGGGGGGGCCGCACACTGTGCCACCAATGAAAATAATACAATAGAGGGGGGGGCACACTGGCCACCAATGAAATTAAAACTGGGGAGGGAGGGGGGTCTGCCCCCTGCTGCCTTTCAGCCCCTGATCTCTTATAGGGGGCTATGATATGCACAATTAACCCCTCAGGTGCAGCAACTGAGGGGTTAATTGTGCGGATCACAGCCCCCTGTAAGAGATCGGGTGCTGCCAGGCAGCAGGGGGCAGTCATGTACACAGTTCATAGTATATTCTAACTAGAAGCGTCCCCATCACTATGGGAACGCCTCTGTGTTAGAATACACTGTCGGATATGAGTTTTCACGAAGTGAAAACTCAGCTCTGAAAAAGCTTTCACACAGACGGATCTTCGGATCCGTCTGTATGAAAGTAACCTACGGCCACGGATCACGGACGCGGATGCCAATCTTGTGTGCATCCGTGTTCTTTCACGGACCTATTGACTTGAATGGGTCCGTGAACCGTTGTCCGTCAAAAAAATAGGACAGGCTATATTTTTTTGACGGACAGGAAACATGGATCACGGATGCGGCTGCAAAACGGTGCATTTTCCGATTTTTCAACGGGCTGCCCTTCTTTTTCAGGATCTCTGCAATTCGACTGGGCATGCTCTCAGTCAACTTCTGGGCCAATTCCTGACTGGTAGCAACCCATTCTTTCATAATCACTTCGAGGAGTTTGTCAGAATTAGGCCTCATGCACACAACCGTTGTGTGCATCCGTGGCCGTTGTGCCGTTTTCCATTTATTTTCGCAGACCCATTGACTTTCAATGGGTCTGCGAAAATAAATGGAAAACGGCACAACGGCCACGGATGCACACAACGGTTGTGTGCATGAGGCCTAATTCTGACAAACTCCAAGAAGTGATTATGAAAGAATGGGTTGCTATCAGTCAGGAATTGGCCCAGAAGTTGACTGAGAGCATGCCCAGTCGGATTGCAGAGGTCCTGAAAAAGAAGGGCCAACACTGCAAATACTGACTCTTTGCATAAATGTCATGTAATTGTCGATAAAAGCCTTTGAAACGTATGAAGTGCGTGTAATTATATTTCACTACATCACAGAAACAACTGAAACAAAGATCTAAAAGCAGTTTAGGAGCAAACTTTGTGAAAACTAATATTTGTGTCATTCTCAAAACTTTTGGCCACGACTGTATGTACAGAGCATGAAACTAACATTTAACAATGATGTAGTCCTTTAAACAAGGTGACATCCAACTGATATCATCGCTGTTGTAGAACTCTTCCACAACAGCACTGACCTGCTGATTACTAGCACTGGGACTTTAAAGGGGTTCTGTCACCAGATTTAACATTATTACGCTAGCTGACATTAGCAATGTGCTAATGTCAGCTAAAACTAACTAGCCTATTCCTACTTGTATCAATGCCCCCGTTACGCCAGAAATCTAACTTTTATAATATGCTAATTAGTCTCTAGGAGCAGGGGGGGCGTTGTTCCTGCTCCTAGAGGCTCCGTTCTCCCACCTTTGTTGCTTCCCTCCAAGTCCTGATTGACAGGGCCAGGCAGCGCTCGCATCTGTCTGCCAGCCCTGTGCTCTGGTGAAATCTCACGCCGTTCAGCATTCGGCACGGTGAGGGAAAGGGGCTCGCAGGCTGCCAGCTACCTCACCGCGTCTGCACCGAATACTGAACGGTGCGAGATTTCACCAATATCTATATCCTCATTTCCCTGGTTCTCTTCTGGCCCTTTGTTTACTTGCAAAAACAATCTCTGCCCCTCCCCCTGCACTGCTAAGGGGGTGAATACAAGTGCTGCCCTGAGTGACATGGCTGCCTGCTGGGAGACTCTGCTGCATGTTGTATGTGTAGGACTACAAGTCCTAGCTGTACAATGACACTGCTGATACACACAGGATCTTCCCCCTACCTGCAATGTTCTGCAGAACTTTTCTTTCAGCTCCTGTGCCCAGCATTTGTCTCCTCACTGCCTGCAGCTACACAGTAAACACTTCAGCCCTGAGTCTGTGCAGCTGAAGGGGTTAAGAATCCTGGGAGAGAGCAATAAGCAGCAGCCTGCAGTGCAGGGGGGCGTGGCCAGCACAGTGACATCTGTGTACAGATCTCTCAGCCTTGTGCATGAACATTATCAGAGCAGGGAGAGAAGCTGACATCACAGGTCATGTGACCCTCAGTGAAATCTGAGAAACCAGCCACTGGCGATAAAATGAGTTAACTGGAAAGCTGTTACATTTGCCTAGTTAGAAACATAGAAAGAATAAAAAAAAATAACTCAGACAACCCCTTTAAGTGCTTTCCCAAGACTTGATGAAGGTAAGTCTACTTTCACACTTGCGTTTTGGCTTTCTGTTTGCGAGATCCGTTCAGGGCTCTCACAAGCGGTCCAAAACGGATCAGTTTGCATTCTAATGCATTTGGAATGGAAAAGGATCGGCTCAGAATGCATCAGTTTGCCTCCGTTCAGTCTCCATTCAGCTTTGGAGACAGACACCAAAACGCTGCTTGCAGCGTTTTGGTGTCCGTCTGATGAAACTGAGCCAAACAGATCCGTCCTGACACACAATGTAAGTCAATGGGGACGGATCCGTTTTCACTGCCGCAATAGAAAACGGATCCGTCCTCCATTGACTTTCAATGGTGTTCAAGACGGATCCGTCTTGGCTATGTTAAAGATAATACAAACTGATCCGTTCTGAATGGATTCAGACGGTTGTATTATCTGAACGGATCCGTCCATGACGGAACCGCACAAAACGCCAGTGTGAAAGTAGCCTTAAGCAGATTCATGACTGCATGGAGTATCGGCAACTGCTGTAGATGTAGAAGCTTTATCTTGTGAACTGTCTCCTACTTTCCACTTGTCTCTGTATCTTTGAGCAATATTATGCTGTTGTCATGGGTGAAGTTGCAGATAGCTGGAACTTATAAATAAACGACCGACTGGTTTGATTCCAAACTAAGGAGCATATAGGTGAGCCCTATAAAACCCTAAGAGCTCTCCCTGACTGCTATGCACATGCAAGGGTCTCAATGGTAGACGATTGCATGCCCACGTACCTAAGACTGTGTGACACCTGAAAACCCTATTATAGTGAGGGGACACGACCACCGGCTCCCTGCACTTAATACGGACGGAGTCAGGGTCACCTAGAATCAAGCCAGCAAGGAAACACAATAAAGGAAAATACTTATCTGAGCAAACAGCAGCAGCAGCCTCCAGCAGTGAACACTTCATCCAGGAAATAGTATAAACCGCAAAGTGAGGCAGTATGGGAGGGAATATAAAGGAAGACGATTAGTCTAAATAAGTGACACCTGGCAGAAGGAAAGGAGAAGACAAAGTGAAACCAAAACAAAGAACGTCATACAAGAGGTAGAGAAGAACGTCTGTCAGACCTTCTCACAGAACTGGCTGTGACAGCTGTTCCTTAAATTTCTTAAGTTGTCTTGGTGTCATTGCTGTCCGCTTGTCTTGCTTCAGCTTTCGATCGTTTTTTTGTTTTTTTTTTGTTACAAAACAATATTTTCTTGAACTTTAGATTGTGTACATTATATTCCACACATATTGGGTTTTTAAATACAATTTCATTTTTGTGTGATGGGGTTGACATTTCCATGGAATGAGCATTACACATTTGCCTACTGAGGAAGGAACTACGGTTCCGAAACGCGTCTAGTACGAACTAGTGTGAACCTGACCCAACTAGTAGTGCGTTATTTTTGCTTCTGCTTTCATCTTCTTTTAAAAAGATTTTTGCCTTGACCATCTCATCTGGATGCAGTTTGAAAAGGGTGAGCACGATATCAGCCATAACCTCAAGCGGTGCAAGCGGTTTAACACTATTATAGTGGACTGACTTATTGGTGCGCTAATATTGACGTTTTTGCCGAATACACCGGCGCGGCTCTGCTACATCAACTTCCGCTACTTCGACCGGCGCAGGTGGATAACATCACCGACCAGCAAACCACTCTCTGGTCGGATCACGTGAGACGCCGCGAAGAACGAGCAGAGTGACTACCTCGTGGCAGGAGGTAGGAAACTAACCGCAATATTAAGCAACATAGTTGCTGAGACTATCTATCAGCGACCGCTAACGGAATAGTGGCTGAACAATCTATGTTTAGATCAAGGCAAATCAACAGATAAACTATCTGAACATTAGAGATATTCTATCTCAATACGTAGCAGACGGACACCACATAGCAAAACCAGAGGTCATATTTGGAGTACTCCTGTCATTTAGGTATATGCGAGAGCTCTGCATTTAAAGTACCTATTTATATATGCTGTTATGTTGACAATTAACTAGGATATGTGTAACATTGTATTGGGTCAATAATTTTAATAAATGCAAAAATACTGTGAGCCAGTCTGATTGTTTTTTACGGATTTACTTGGTTTTCAGTTGGTAACTGAAAGACTGGGCTCCAGTAGGTTGCTGGTGCAGCTTCTCTATATTGTTATATTTCCATGGAATTGCTTAACCCTATCCCCACTGTTGGGGCCTTACATACAAGATGTATCTTTGGGGCTGTATGGGAGTGACTTGATGAGCTACTGCCCACCCACAAAAAGGGAAGAAAGTCTTCCACGTGTCAGTAAAATAGGTTTTAAATTTGAGAGAGTTGTGTTCCTCTTCCATTTAACAAAAATAAACTTGCCAGTGACGTCAGTATTCAGAAGTAAGGGTTGCTCTCAGCGTGCGTGCTGTGTTATGCGAGGTGCACTGTGTCTTTGGCAAGCGTTCAAGCTTCACAAAGAGCTACCACAAATAATCCATTTAGCCCTGGATGAAGGAATTAAAGGCAGAACCTGGAGAGCTCCTTTAGCATTAGATTGATTGCATCTTGAGGGCTCTTGTGAGTTCTGGCAAACATCTGGGAATTCTCAGAACTTGTGTACATCATGTTACCATATCATGAAAGGCGAGGACGACATGCTCCCATCCAAGAATCCTGCAACAGAGGTCAATGTACTGAGCAGTTCCAGGCACGACTGATCAATGTCACACTCTACCGGCATAGTAAATGAGCTGTAAAACATAGGGGGTCATTTATCAAGCTGAAATACACCTAAATTAGGCATATTACAGGCGCAGGTTTAGTTGCGCCTCAATCTATGACTCATGCCAGGTCAAAAAAGAGGCCCTTCCCATTTACCACACCTGTTTCAGGCGTAGAAAAAGGTCAAAATGTAAGGCAGCAAGGAAGCTATAATACAGCGGCGCTGGATACGCCGAAAATATGAAGAGGCTGGGGTTTATTAAGACCGGTGTCTAAACGGCTGGTATTTATAAATGTGCCCCATAGATTTTACTACAATTCTTTTCTTCATTATAGGGGAAATTCGGCTTTCTGGCATAAGTGCCGGGTTTTTGTCGGGCCGTAACCCGGCACTCATGCCAGAGATGGCCACATCACATTATAGTCTATGGGTGCAGTGATGAACAGTAGCACCTTGAACAGCCTGCCGGATCAGGTCACGGGTCATGTGAACGAAGCCTAAGGGCTCATGCCAGCTGTGCCCATATTGCGGCCCGTAAACAGCGGGTCCGCAATATACAGGAACCAGCCGTTTGCACACAGTATCACGGATGCGGACAACCTTGCTTGAATGGGTTCGCAATCTGGAAGATATGGAGCGGAGCCACAGAACGGAAGGCCACGGAAGCACTACGGAGCATTTCAGTCTGTGCTTCCGCAAAAAAAAAACACGATCTATTTTTTTGCGGTGCGGCAGATCGCGGACCCATTCAAGTAGTTTGTTACTTTTTGCCGCAGGTCTCACCCGTGCATTGAAAAGGGTGAAATCCACACAAAAGAACCGCACAAATAATTGACATGTTGCGGATTTAAAAATCTGCACAACTGATCAATTTCCTCACAGAATGAAAAAAGCAAAGTATACGGAGGACTGAGGAGCTGTGTAGTTCTGGTGCTGGAGCTACTGCTGAAAACCTCATGTAAGACCCCCGCTGACCTGATGTTGATGACCTTATCATAGGAATAAGTCAATCCTGTCATGACATGATTCAGGAGGTCTAAACCCAACAAGAAACAAAAGAAACAGACGAACCCGTATAAAAATGGTGAATTTAATAGATGTCTGGTGTCCAATCACAACATATCAGAAAACAAATAATAATGAGGCCGATGAACATGAAGAAGGTCAAAAGGAACCAAACTGCCCAAAAAATGTGCTTTAGAATTGCTGGGCTTAGACTATGGCACTGCTCTATGACCGGGATGCTCAAACTGTGGCCCTTCAGCTGTTGCAAAACTACAAATCCCGGCATGCCCGGACAGCCTACAGCTATTAGGGCATGCTGGGAGTTGCAGTTTTGCAACAGCTGGAGGGCCGCAGGTTGAGCATCCCTGCTCTACGATATGCTAAGCCCCACCCCTTTTTGTTCCTCAGCCAATAGGACCAGGAGGGGATAAGCCTCATTTTCCCTTCCCAGATGGGCTTGCAGACAGTTTCCAGGTGTAGTGTCCCTTTAAATATGGTCTTGGCAGCACTGTATTACCAGTCGGCCCCTCATTGTGTCCTCCGGTGCATTGGACTGTAGGAAGCAGCAGAGCAGCGGAATATTTACAATGTCTCCAATGAATTATGCACAGTGGAAACTTGTTTCACAATGCCTTGTCCTCATGAACTAGAGCAGCTCAGTACGTCAGACAGGTGTACCGAAACGCTGTGTGAAAGCTTCCAAAGTGTACACTGTGCCGTGACCTACTCGAGGGTCCATGCTGATGAAGTCATCCAGGTTCATAGAAGATTCTGCAAAAGGGAAAAAGACTTGACTCCAGAGTTATTGCATTTTCTGTCTGAACAGACAATTCCCAGCCTGCCCTGCTCAACACAATTATCTCCTGAAACACTGTTCTGGGGGACTGTAATCATTCCAGTAGGAGTCTGTGGTTCCTGCACCATGCCATTATCACATACAGTCCTGTCCTAAACAACAATTAAGGGACCAGGTCACTGCCTCTTACAAGATCAGCACACCACTCCTCTCCTGCCGCTTTCATCATTCTGATCATCTGGTTGCCTATGTGTTGTTTCTTTGCCTATTTAATGACACTGCCCCTTTGACATGCTGCACTGTCCTTACTAAAATAATCACATGTGGTCATGTCACTGTCTCCCGCGAGATCAATACACTCTTATCCTGCTGCTATCAACACTTCTATGATATAATTAGCCATAACATTTTCTATCCCAGCCTACTTCTTGCTACAGCCCGTCACCTGCAGTATATCATCCTCTATAATGGCTTTACTTATTGGTCACTGCTCCCGCACAGAATCAGCACACTCCTCTCCAGCTGCTATCATACTTCCTATGATATAATTAGCATTAAGATTTTCTATCCCGGCCTACTTCTTGCTACAGCCCGTCACCTGCAGTGTAGTCCTCCCCCTCTATAATTACTTTATTAATTGGTCACTGCTCTCCCACAAAATCAGCACACTCCTGTCCTGCTGCTATCATTCCTATGATACAATTAAACACAAGATATTCTATCCCGACCAACTTCTTGCTACAACCCCTGTAATCTGCAGTGTAGTCCTCCCCCTCTAGAATGACTTTACTAAGTAGGCACTGATCCTCCACAAACTCCGTACATTCCACTCCTGCTGCTTTTATCATCCTAATTATAACAATTCCACCTCTTTCCATAACTTGAGGAAGGAGCTGTGACAATCCACATGGAAAAGACCTCATCATAAGTTCAGAATGAGATTGCTGGGCTCAGGCACAGTTCTTTATATTTCCATAATTGCTATGATCTCTATGTCTCCTTGTCGTGATAATGGATGGATATGCAGCAGACATACTGATCACAGCCTGATGCTTGTGCTGTAAACATATGTCCGCGGGTTCATATGATACAAGCACATCTATCACATCTCACGACGTGAGATTCTGGACTCTCCCTCGGCACTGCTGCCTTCAGGACTGGTGGAGATCCAGCACTGGATTTATTCCTGGAGGTAGATATCATGGGATTGCAGTAACAGAGGACAGACTGAGGAGCGATGGAAAACGAGATTTTTGTCCAACTTACCAGTAAAATCTCTTTCTTGCCCTTCCTTGGGGGACACAGGAGACCTTGGGTATAGCTCAGCTCCCTAGGAGACGTGACACTAAGTGAAAACTGTTAAGCCCCTCCTCCACAGCTATACCCTCAGCCTGGAGAGAGAGACTGCCAGTTGCGTGTCCAAGTAGTGAGAAAAGGCAATGACCAACAAAGTGGAACCAACAAGTTTGTAGAACAAATAATGATGGGTGGGTGCTGTGTCCCCCAAGGAAGAGCGAGAAAGATTTTACTGGTAAGTTATACAAAAATCTAGTTTTCTCGCCCATTTCCGTGGGGGACACAGGAGACCTTGGGACGTCCGAGAGCATTACAAGAGGGGAGGGACCACAGCTCCAAGGCAAAGCAACCATAGGCATCAAGAAACCGCCGCCTGCAAGACCAGGCGGCCCAAGGCAGCATCCGCCGATGCATGAGTGTGCACCCTGTAGAACTTGGTAAAGGTGTTTAAGGAAGACCAAGTGGCCGCCTTGCACAATTGTTCAGCCGAAGCCAGATGTCTCTGGGCCAAAGAGGCACTAACCGCTCTGGTGGAATGAGCAGTGACACTGAAAGGAGGAACCCTGCCCGTGGCGCGGCAAGCCTCAGCGATAGCCACCTTGGAGGCCGCCAACCCCTTGTGCGGACCCTCCGGAACCACAAAAAGAGAGTCTGTGCGCCGAAAGGAGACGGTGATCTCCGAGTAAATCTTGAGATGAAAGGCGGAGACCACCTTCGGAAGGAAGGAAGGGACGGAGAACAGCCTTATCTTGGTGAAGGACCAGAAAAGGCTCGGAACAGGAAAGGGCCGCTAATTCAGACACCCGTCTGAGAGACGTGATGGCCACAAGGAACACAACCTTACAGGACAGAAAGCGTAGGGAGATCTCCCGCAACGGCTCGAAGGGGGAAGCTTGCAGCGCCGAGAGCACAATATTCAGGTCCCAGGACGGAATCGGGGGACGGTACGGAGGAACCGAGTGAGCCACTCCTTGGATGAAGGTCTTGACAGGCCCGAGAGGGGCCAGGGGACGCTGGAAGAGGATGGAAAGCGCCGACACCTGACCCTTCAAGGAACTGAGGCCCAGCCCCAGGTCCAGGCCAGACTGGAGGAAGGACAGAACTGTGGGGAGAGAGAAGCGGAGAGGGGGAACGCCCAGATTCTCACAGAATCCCAGGTAAGACCTCCAAGTCCAATAATAGATCCTGGACGAGGCAGGCTTCCAGGCGCGGATGATGGGGCGAACCACATCCGTGGAAAATCCCCGTCGCATCAAATTGGCGGTCTCAATAGCCACGCTGTCAAACGTAGAGACCTTAAATCCTGGTGGAAGATCGGTCCCTGAGAGAGGAGATCTTCTCTGAGAGGCAGTGACCACGGCGCGTCTCCCAGGAGCAGCATCAGGTCGGCGTACCAAGACCGGCGAGGCCAATCTGTAGCGACCAGGATCGTGGGAATGCCTTCTGCCGCGATCTTCCGGAGAACCCGAGGCAGGAGGGGGATGGACGGAAACACATACAGAAGGGAAAATTCTTGCCATGGAAGAACTAGGGCGTCGGCACCGTACGCCCTCGGGTCCCTTGCCCTGGCCAGGAAGGTGGGAAGCTTGTGGTTGAACCTGGAGGCCATAAGGTCCACATCCGGACGACCCCAACACGTCCGGTTGTAGCGACCACTCGCCCGGGTCGATGGTGGTCCGGCTGAGGAAGTCCGCCGTCCAGTTCTCCACCCCTGGAATATAAATCTCTGACAGGGCCATGAGCTTCCGCCCAAAGGAGAATGGGGGTTACATCTCGCATTGCCGCAGCGCTGCGAGTGCCCCCCTGGTGGTTGACGTACGCCACGGCATTGGCGTTGTCCGATTGTACACTGACAGGATGGCCTTTTAGCAGGGGAGTCCAGTGTAGGAGCGACAGGAGGATCGCCCTCAATTCCAGGACGCTGATTGGAAGTTTGGACTCCAATTGCCCTGGACGGACCGGGGAGGAAATTTCCCCCCCCCCCCCCCAACCCTGCAGACTGGCGTCGGTGGTAACCACCAGCCAGGTCATTGGAAGGAAGGAAGGATTTCCCTTGGAGAGGGTCCGCAATCACCAGCGGAGGGAGGCCCGAACTCGGGGAGTTAGATGGAAGGGCCGGTCCAGACTCTCCGGCGACTTGTCCCAGGCAGAGAGGATCGCCCTTTCAAAGGTGCGGGAATGGAACAGTGCAAACGGAATTGCCTCGAAGCAGGTAACCATTTTCCCCAATACCCGCATGCTGGATCGGAAGGACGGACGGCGGTGAAGAAGATTGCGAACCGACCAGTGGAGGGCCAGACGCTTGTCCGTTGGAAGACGAACCTCCGACGCCTCCGTATCCAGCAGAATCCCCAGGAAGATCAACTGTCTGGAGGGGGTCAGGGAAGACTTGGTAAGGTTGACAAGCCAACCGAACCGCGCCAGGGTCTCCAGAGTGAGGTCCACGCTGGCGGACGTCTGAGAAAAAGAGGGCGCCTTGATGAGGACGTCGTCCAAGTAAGGCAGCAGAAAAACACCCCTGGAGCGGAGCAAGGCCAGGACAGGGGCTAGGACCTTGATGAACACCCGAGGAGCCGTCGCCAGACCAAAAGGAAGGGCGACAAACTGATAGTGATCGTTTCCCACTGTGAAGCGAAGGAAACAATGGTGAAACCGAGCGACCAGAACGTGGAGGTAGGCGTCCTGAATGTCGATTGACGACATAAAATCCCCCTTCTCCAGGGAAGCCACCGCGGATCGTAGGGACTCCATCCGGAGAAAACGGTTTAGCCGTTTTAGGCCTAAGATCGGCCGCACCGAGCCTTCTTTTTTGGGGACCACGAAGAGGTTTGAGTAGAACCATTTGAACCTGTCCACCTGAGGCAGTAGGGTGTGAATGGCTGCGGAGAAGTCGGCCGCACACTCGGGGTCCCACGGAGGACGGGACCGAAAGAAACGATCCGGAGGGAGGGACGCAAACTCGATTTTGTATCCGGAGGATACAATTTCGAGTGCCCAGGTGGCAGCCCCCTACCTGGGTGGGTGGGGGCGCACCTTCAGGCGGGGGACTGCTTGGCCGTGGAGGGGCGGGCAGCCTGTGACTTGCACCAGGTGGGCTGTGCCGAAAAAAGGGCTTCTTGCGCCCATCTTGGGAGGGGCCAGAGGATGAACCGGCTGCTGATCGAGGCCCGGGAGGACCGAAAACAAGACGAACCCGAGTTGCCTCGAGAGTCGCCCTTAGTTCTGGACTGGGGAAAATGGGTGCTCTTGCCACCCGTGGCTTCTGAAATAATCTCGTCCAAACGGGTCCCAAATAAACGGGAGCCCGTGAATGGCAGCCCAGTAAGAGAACGCTTAGAGGCGGCGTCCGCCGCCCAAACCTTCAGCCAAAGCTCCCTCCTGACGGAAACGGCTAGGGCAGAGGAGCGGGCTATGAGGGCAAAGACCGGTCTGAGGTCTGAACCCGAGGCAGCAAAGATGGCTTTGGAGAGGGACTCCAGATGACGGTCCTCGGTGGACTGAAGTGAGGAGCCGTCTGCTACAGGAATGGCCATGCTCTTAGACAGGCGGGCCACGGGAGGGTCAACCTTAGGCGGGGACGCCCATGTGGCAACACAATCAGCTGGAAATGGGTAACATATGTCCAGCTTTTTGGGAGAGGTAAAGCGGGCATCAGGGCGAGCCCAAGCCTTCGAGACCACCGAAGAGAAGTCGGCGTGGAGAGGAAAAACTTTGGACGCCTGTTTGGGGCGGAAAAAGCCAGGCCTGGTCAGGGCTGGGAGGGTCATCGTGTATCTTAAAGGTATCATGAATGTTAGTGATGAGGTGACCCACTGCGGAGGCTAGTTTGGATGGCAGCGCCGAGTCCATGTCCCAATCTGAATCCGCCAGTTCTCCCTCAGAGGGCGTGTCCTGTGGGGAGGAGAGGCCCGACTGAGTCCGCACGCATGGAGGAGAGAGACGCGTCTGAGGAGGATGCGCACTCTGCCCTGAAGCGCTTCTGAGAGTGCCGGGCCCTGGAGGATTCACTGGGAGCGAGGGAACCAGTGGGGGCGGCAGAAGCGGTAGTCCCAGAAAGTGCGACAGGGGGTGTGGCAGCCTGCGGGGTAGGCGGTTTGTCTACAAGGCGGCCTACTATGTGAGTGAGACTTTCCACGACCTGGGACAGGGATCTAGCCCAGTCAGGCGGTCCAGATGGAACGGGGGGCGGCACGGCGGACCCTGCATTGGGGCCTGGCATGCAGAGCAATGCGGATCAGATTGCCCACGTGGAAAGGGTTCTCTACAGGCGGTACAGGCATGGTACCAGGGATGGAGCTGCGGTGGGTAGCAGAGCGGCGGGAAGAGAGCGGAGTGCGGGAAGATAGGCCCCGCCGATGCTGCTGGAGAGTGCCGCACTTGAGGTGCCGCTCTAGTAACTGAAGCGCCGGACCTGCGTTGCCGACGAGAGAGGAAGCCAGCCGCCCGCCGGGAGTCCTGGCGGAGCTGAGAGAGTCCATTTCGAGTGCCCAGGTGTAACGGAAGAGATGCGGGGGCCTGTAATAACCGCAGACGCGGTCTGGATGTCAGTCGGGGGAGTAAGAGCACTGCGGCCACCTGACTAGGTTGGCCCGCAGCGCTGGTGCCAGGTCCCAAAGTGAAGTGCCCAGATCACAAGAAGTGGGAGTCCACATTAGCTGGGAGGCCCCAGTTTTGGAATAAAAAGAGGGGAACCCCGCAGGAGTTGAGCTGGAGCAGCCACCTCTCACCGTCTGCTGTCTTCACCCTCGGTCCATTCCAGCTACTTGCCCCTTCAGCTACTGGCATCGTAGTGGCAGGACGCTGGAAGAGGGACTTGGCGTGCGGGCGACCCTTACGCTGGCGAGATGCAGGGGAGCGAGGCTGCCCTGGTCCACCTTGCCTTCTGTGGGGGAGGCAGCAGTGCGGGTGATCGGCACTGGCGCAACACGACCCCGGGAGAAACAAAGAGGTCCAGGCGTCTCTGTTGTCCCTGAAGAAAGGGAAATAAAAAATAATAAAAAAAGATAAGGAGAAGCAGCCCTGCAGAGCAGGGAGTGTCTTGCCTCCTTGGACACTAAGCAAAAAACTGGCAGTCTCTCTCTCCAGGCTGAGGGTATAGCTGCTGGAGGAGGGGCTTAACCGTTTTCACTTAGTGTCACGCCTCCTAGGGAGCTGAGCTATACCCAAGGTCTTCTGTGTCCCCCAAGGAAATGGGCGAGAAATCCACTTACCTTTACACAATTGTGCCTCAATGGTCTTGGAGGGGAATTCCAAGACTTTTCTACTGATGACCTATCCGCTGGACAGTATCTGATCGGTGGGGGCCGACACCCGGGACCCCCGTCTATCAGCTGATGGAGAAGGCACCGGCGCTCACAGTGGCGCCACGGCCTTCTCTCAACTTTCCCTAGGGTCATGTGAAGTAATGTTTATCGGTCACTTGGGCAAGGCGCAGCTCAGCCCCAATGATGTGAATAGATCTCAGCTTTGATACGAAGCACAGCGCTGTGCTTGGTGAGCAGAGATAAGGCTGTGACGCATCTGTGAGCGCCGGTGCTTTCTTAAACTGCTGATCGGCTGGGATCCCCATCTATGTACATCCTAGATCAGTGGTGGCGAACCTCAGATCCCTCTGTGGGCACCCGCACTTTGGAAAAAGTCTATGGTGTACCAATACGCCTTAGACTTTTCCTGCCATTGATCAGCGCAGGGCGCACTATGAACAGCACAGGCAGCGCACTGAATGTAGGCAGGCTATTATAGCTGAATGATAAAGTACATGGAAGATATATTGGTATTCAGGTTAATTTATCGCAAAGTGCCAACGCGGCAAATAAGTAGCTTTTGGGTTGCAGTTTGGGCACTCTGTCTCTAAAAGGTTTGCCATCACTGCCCTAGATGATTCTTGTTAGAATTCAGACTCGGATGATTGTTGGCCAGTATCAGGAGGTGATAGGTTTTAGACTATACAGTCAGCACCGGCCTGACGAGAAGCTGATCACTCACCTGATGTCTTTATACATGCATAAGGAGGTGGTGGTTCCTTCCACTCATTGTTTGCGTCTTTCATATGCGATCGGTCAGAAGCGAAGGTCCTGAGATACTCATCTGCTGGTACTAACCTCAGCTTTCTAGGATAAAATACATACGTCCTGCTCAATCAAGACAGCAGAGATAGTACATCATATAAAGGCTCCATTGTTTGATACAGTTATTACAAAGGAGAACTGCACCACTATGCACTATTTAGCTTTTGTTCATTTACTGCAGTGTAGATTTGGTTTTACATCATCGGTCTCATTCACACTACTAATGTGTGCTGTGTAACTGCTCTGCAAGGTCAGTGCCGCAATGCTGGACTAGTGTTATTAAAGGGGTTCTAGGGTTTGTTTTAAATAATGATCTATTCTCTGGATAGATCATCAGCATCTGATCGACGGGGGTCAGCTGTATGAGAAGGCAGCGCTGCTGGCCCAGTGACGTCACGACTAGTATCAACTGGCCTGGGCCAGGCTTCAATCAGCGTATAAATTAAAAGCTCTGCAACTTTCTAATAGTTGATACAACTGTATCCAGTGAAGACAATGCTCTGTGTGCTACAGAATCTGGACTCCAGACTGATACATTGTAGCAAACTACCAGAGATCTCGGTTTCAGTTGTAGCTGATATACTGAGCATTGTCTAGACCGGATAGAATTGCATCCATTTGTCATCCAAGAGCAGGACTAGCTGTGTACAGTATGCTGCCTCTGAATAGAACTTAGAGTGTTCTCATTCACTGGCAGCAAGCACTTTCTGGTTTTACGCCTTAATAAAGTGTGCAGGGTTGGCTGCGGTGGAGGGGACACCATCCGGCAAGTTTTGGGAGGTGAATTGAGGAGAAGCTAATGGCAGGTGTTGATGGGAACGAGCCTCCCTAGCGTCACCCGCAATGTTAGGGAGGCTCATTCCAGTCACCCCCCTGCCATTGGCAGTTTTCATCCGTGCACAGGAAGAAGCAGCGGCGGCCATCCGGGCTTCAGAACGACGTGGGTGCTGGGGAGCGAGGTAAGTACATTGTATGTGAGGAGCCCGGGGGCATTTCAAAAGGTCGGATAACCCCTTTAACCTTTAATAACCTAAACCTATAAAATCCTTTTAGGCTGGGTTCACGCACAATTTTTATTTGGTGTTTCTGCCGACTTTTGCAATGCATTTTGGCGTTTTCTTTTCATTAAAAATAATATGTATTATTTTTTTTAGTCTCTTAGGCCTCTTTCACACGAGCGTGACGGATTGGCTCCGGATGCGTTCAGTGAAACTGGCACCATTTTGCAAGCAAGTTCAGTTGGTTTTGTCTGCGATCGCGTTCAGTTTTTTCTGCGCGGGTGCAATGCGTTTTGATGCGTTTTTCATATGCGTGAAGGCAATGGCGCTCGCAGTCTTCTCCCTGATCACCACGCACAGCGCCATAAATTGTACAGTGGCTGTGCTTGGTACCATGGGTTAGCCTATAGCCACTTGAATGGGGCTGAGCTGCATCAAGGCCATGTGACTGATGACTGTGCCGTCACTGGCCTAGGGAAAGCTGAGAGAAGTCTGCGGTGGTACTGTGAGCGGCGATGCCTTTTTGAAACAGCTGATCGCCGGGGGTCCCGGGTGTTGGACCCCCACCGATCAGATACTGATGACCTTTCCTTAGGATAGGTCATCAGTATGTAAGTCTTGGAAAACCCCTTCAAATTGCAGCATGCTCTAGGTTATTGGCATTTATTTCCGCTGTTTTTCCATACCCTTTTCTATAGTGGAAAAAAAATAAAAAAATAAAAAAATAAACAACACGTTAAATGTGAACATACAAACATTCAAAAAACACCATAAAGGAATTTATTTTTTTAAAAGCGCATTTAGAAAGGGCAAGGTAAACACAACACTGACATCAAGTGGACATACAGAGAACTGCAACAGTTTAAAAATTAGCCTGAACGGTCAAGACCTACAATAAAGATGAATTTCCGTACCAGTATTATCCATGATCACCAACTTTTAAAAAGCAGTTACTGTGGTGTACTGTCCCCCTATAGACTGAAATGAGATTACTAGCATATGCAACTTCAGAATGCCGACTGCACAATTATTTAGTAAAGCTCAACCAAGCAGCTTCCTGTAGACTCTAGATTCAATGGCAATATCTACAGTATTGATGGTGTACTGTCTGACAATGACAACCAAGCAGGGCATCTGTCAGCAGGGTCAACCCTATTAAACCAGCCATAATGCCTGGCAGATAATGGCGAGGTGAAGAAATAAGCAGGCGGATAGACTAATTTATTGAAAAACTAAATAATAGTTAAAAAGGCCTAATATGAATGCAGTTTCAGAGGCTTCCTCGGATACAATGAAACCAAAAAGGAAGTTGAGATTTAAAGGGTACAGGGTAAAGAAGACACACTTATACAATAAATGCAAGCATTATATATGGACAAAGTCCTCACTCTGATATGATAAAATCTGAGACACTTAGCCAATATATTTTGATCAAAACACATCTGTGCCCGCCTACCCAGCGCCAAGGTGGTCTCAGTCAGGCAGGTCCTACGCTAAACTTACCTATGCCGTATGGGCATCTACATTCAGGAGAGCAGACCCTGCACATATAGTGTCACTTCTGTATGCATCAAGCAATTGATGAGAGGAGGAGCCCGCACACCTATATGTACCACCTAATCAAGGCTACATGTGGGAGCCCATATGGCTATATGTGCCAACTAATCAGTACAGGGAGAAGGCGAGCTGTTTTTTCTCCCTGGCTGTGACGCTCTCCGCTGCGAATAGACCGCGCTACAGACAGGGAGAAGGAGGTGCCCATTGAGAAACCTGGTCATCTCCTCCTGCCTGTACCGATAATCTAAATTAACATACGAGGCGCCAAAAACAGAGGGGAACACAGGGCAGGAACGGGGAGGGTGGGTTTATTTTAGAAAAAATAAAAAATAAAAAGTGCTGCCATCTGTAACCCATAATCCCATGAAAAGTCCTCTTTAATACAGTAGTGTATGGGATATTCAGTATATTCCTAGGGAGCACTGCCACCTGCAGGCCTCAATGGGAATTAACACTGCATTAGCCAGGAACTCTTCAGAGAGGCTATTAGACAGAACGGCTTCCTTGATCTCAGCGCAGAGGAGTAGTTCGGGCCCCAACAGTGCAGCGCTCCTGCGGATAGGTGCCCCACATACAGTGGTCACAAATTACTATGGCCTCTAAGGGGTTAAATGTTTAAGATTAGTGACATTAGCCCTGGGAGTTTGCTGTTTAAATCGGTGCTGGTCAGTAGTTATCTTTACAGACCCGACCAGGGACCGTAAATGTAGGGCACTAGTCGTGAAGGGGTTAAAGGTAGGCGTTTTGTACTTTTCTACAACGATCTGAAAACACAGCACATGACAGGTTACCTTCTCCAGTCCTTATGTATGTAGTGATCGGAGCGGAGAGCTTCCTTAATGTAGGTATCACAAGGACATGGAAACGGTAGCACTGTATCCAGATCATAGATAAACCTCCGCCCATCGCCGCGGTCATGGAGCAGAACGACATGATAATCCTGCAGGGACAAACCAAACAAGAAATTATATTTCTGGGCTGTGCTTTATGCAGTCAGATTGGAGGACGTCTGACTGCTGCGTCCCCAGCAATCCTGCAGAGCTGCAGTACCCCAGCGCGGCCATTACACAGCGGACTGCGCCGTCTGCTCCCAGCTACACTAACACTAGACACCAAGAGACGCTCTGTGGAGCTGCCAGACCCCCACCCACCTGATACTGAGGACCTACCTCACCAGACTGGGAAACCATATTAACCTCATTCTGTATCACAGCAATAGTACAGACAGTGAGCCACTATGTCACTGGTAGATGAAAGAGCGGAGTCACTGTGTCCATACTGTATGATATATATCTTCTACTGATCCTGTATTATACTCCAGAGCTGCACTCACTATTCTGCTGGTGCAGTCACTGTGTACATACATTACTTATCCTGTACTTATCCTGAGTAACATCCTGTATTATACTCCAGAGCTGCACTCACTATTCTGCTGGTGCAGTCACTGTGTACATACATTACATTACTTATCCTGTACTGATCCTGAGTTACATCCTGTATTATACTCCAGAGCTGCACTCACTATTCTGCTGGTGCAGTCACTGTGTACATACATTACATTACTTATCCTGTATTATACTCCAGAGCTGCACTCACTATTCTGCTGGTGCAGTCACTGTGTACATACATTACATTACTTATCCTGTATTATACTCCAGAGCTGCAATCACTGTTCTGCTGGTGCAGTCAGTGTGTACATACATTACTTATCCTGTACGGATCATCAGAAGGTAAGGTTCCCCCAGCCACAAGGCCCATCCTAGGAGTGAGAGCAGTGGGTACTCACCCATATTACTGGGTCCTCGCCTTTTCCTGCCTGTTGTTTCCATATAGGTATCTGCAAGTAAGAAACATGGTGGATGCATCAGAGCTGGTGACGGGGAGCAGCCATGTTTGGACGGACAAATTACTTATATATATATATATATCAGGGATCAGGAGGCAACGTTGTATACAGTGTATGTCAGATGGACTTAACTCCTTCTACCCCGGGACAGTTTTCACCTTCCTGCCCAGGCCATTTTTTGCAAATCTGACATGTGTCACTTTATGTGATAAGAACTTTGGAACAAGCCATTCTGAGACTGTTTTCTCGTGACACATTGTATTTCACGACCGTGATAAATTTGAGTCAATATATCTTTCCTTTATTTATGAAAAAAAAATAATCCCAAATTTACCAAGAATTTGGAAAAATTTGCAATTTTCTAAATTTTTATTTCTCCGCTTTTAAAACAGATAGTGATACCTCCTAAAATAGTTATTACAGGGCTTGACAAATTTCCTTGTAATCTAGGAGCTAGCTAAAAAAGTTAGGAGCCAGGCGGAGTCGCGTCATAAAATCTATATTGCGATATAATTTTAAGCATGTGCGATATATATCGCAATATATTGTTTTCTATATTTGGGGGGGGGGGGGGGGGGGTGTTTAAACTTTTTTTATTTTTTATTTATTTAATAACTATTAGCCTCCTTAAGGGCTAGAACCCTTGTCATATTCACTATTCACCCTAATAGAGCTCTATTAGGGTGAATAGGACTTTACACTCTCCCTGCTGCCCTGTGCTTTGTGCACACAACAGCAGGGAGCTGACCATGGCAGCCAGCCTATCATGTGCCCCCCAGCCTCTGATCAGCCCCTCCAGCCTCTGATCAGCCCCTCCAGCCTCTGATCAGCCCCCTCTGGTAACAAACCCACCCCCCCTCCCTCCCCAGTATTAATCATTGGTGGCAGTGGCCACAGAGTCCCCCTCCTCCCCCCCATCATTGGTGGCAGTGGGCAGTTCCGATCGGAGTCCCAGCAGTGTAATGCTGGGGCTCCAATCGGTTACCATGGCAGCCAGGACGCTACTGAAGTCCTGGCTGCGATGGTATGTTAGTGATGGTATGCGCCGTGATCGCCGGGAGCTCCTTCTTCTCATAGGTCTGTGCGGCGCTTTGCTAATGCTATAAGCATTAGCAATGAGCCGCACAGACAGAAGAAGAAGCGCCCGGCGGCCACGGCGCACGTGAGTATAATGCTGCTCACTAACATACCATCGCAGCCAGGACTTCAGTAGCGTGACTCCTGGCTGCCATGGTAACCGATCGGAGCCCCAGCATTACACTGCTGGGACTCCGATCGGAACTGCCCACTGCCACCAATGCAGACAAACATTCCCGACACCCGACCTCTGACAGGACGCTGTGATCCGCGCGATTAACCCCTCAACTGAGGGGTTAATCGCGCGGATCACAGCGTGCAGTCATAGGGGCCGGCACATTGGTATTCAGGCATTCATTGGTGGCGCAGTGGCCACAGTCCCTCCCCTCCTCCTCCTACTCTGTTCTCATTGGTGGTCAGCGGCAGCCGCGCACAGTGGGGAGGGAGAGACTCTTCTCCTTCTCCACTGTGCCGGCTAAGGAAACCATGGTGCGCGCCAAGAGCGCATCTTTGAAAACGGGCTGACAAATACCCAAGCGCCAGGACCAAATTCCTGGTCGCCATGGCGACCTGGGATTTGTCGAGCCCTGAGTTATTACTTTACATTTCCAATATGTCTACTTCATGTTTGGATAATTTTGTAAATGACATTTTCTTCTTATTTTTGGGACGTTAGAAGGCTTAGAAGCAAATCTCCAAAGAAATCTCCAAAACCCAAATTTTTAAAGGACCAGTTCAGGTCTGAAGTCACTTTGTGAGGCTTAAATAATAGAAACCACAAATAAATGGCCCCATTTTAGAAACTACACCCCTCAAGGTATTCAAAACTGAGTTTACAAACTTTGTTAACCCTTTAGGTGTTCCACAAGAATTAAAAGGAAAATGGAGATGAAGTTTCGGAATTTCACTTTTTTGGCAGATTTTCCATTTTAATCCATTTTTCTGCTAACAAAGCAAGGGTTAACAGCCAAACAAAACTCAATATTTATGGCCCTGATTCTGTAGTTTACAGAAACACCCCCTTTGTGGTCGTAAACCGCTGAGATAAAATAGAAGATCCTTCTATGAAGGTAAATTCCAAAAAATCAAAAAAATTCACTTAAAATCAAAAGCAGTTAACTTACTTCACTGAGGAGGAATCCAAGGGATAAAGCTCAAGACGCCCAAGGACGCAACCTCCCCCGCCAGGATCGTTTGTAGTGTAGTAGGAGTAACACAGCAGTATCCAGTACTTCTGGTGCTTTCCTTTTTATTTCTTAAAATCACAGGTGGGGTCAACGCGTTTCGGGGGGTTCAACGCGTTTTCAGGAGCAGTTAAAAGTAAGTATATACAGTCGTGGCCAAAAGTTTTGAGAATGACACAAATATTAGTTTTCACAAAGTTTGCTGCTAAACTGCTTTTAGATCTTTGTTTCAGTTGTTTCTGTGATGTAGTGAAATATAATTACACGCACTTCATAGGTTTCAAAGGCTTTTATCGAGAATTACATGACATTTATGCAAAGAGTCAGTATTTGCAGTGTTGGCCCTTCTTTTTCAGGACCTCTGCAATCCGACTGGGCATGCTCTCAATCAACTTCTGGGCCAATTCCTGACTGACCCATTCTTTCATAATCACTTCTTGGAGTTTGTCAGAATTAGTGGGTTTTTGTTTGTCCACCCGCCTCTTGAGGATTGACCACAAGTTCTCAATGGGATTAAGATCTGGGGAGTTTCCAGGCCATGGACCCAAAATGTCAACGTTTTGGTCCCCGAGCCACTTAGTTATTACTTCTGCCTTATGGCACGGTGCTCCATCGTTCAGGAAAATGCATTGTTCTTCACCAAACTGTTGTTGGATTGTTGGAAGAAGTTGCTGTTGGAGGGTGTTTTGGTACCATTCTTTATTCATGGCTGTGTTTTTGGGCAAAATTGTGAGTGAGGATGAGAAGCAACCCCACACATGAATGGTCTCAGGATGCTTTACTGTTGGCATGACACAGGACTGATGGTCGCGCTCACCTTTTCTTCTCCGGACAAGCCTTTTTCCAGATGCCCCAAACAATCGGAAAGAGGCTTCATCGGAGAATATGACTTTACCCCAGTCCTCAGCAGTCCATTCACCATACTTTCTGCAGAAGATCAATCTGTCCCTGATGTTTTTTTTGGAGAGAAGTGGCTTCTTTGCTGCCCTTCTTGACACCAGGCCATCTTCCAAAAGTCTTCGCCTTACTGTGCGTGCAGATGCGCTCACACCTGCCTGCTGCCATTCCTGAGCCAGCTCTGCACTGGTGGCACTGCGATCCCGCAGCTGAATCCTCTTTAGGAGACGATCCTGGCGCTTGCTGGACTTTCTTGGATGCCCTGAAGCCTTCTTAACAAGAATTGAACCTCTTTCCTTGAAGTTCTTGATGATCCTATACATTTTTGATTGAGGTGCAATCTTAGTAGCCACAATATCCTTGCCTGTGAAGCCATTTTTATGCAACGCAATGATGGCTTCACGCGTTTCTTTGCAGGTCACCATGGTTAACAATGGAAGAACAATGATTTCAAGCATCACCCTCCTTTTAACAAGTCTGCCATTTTAACCCAATCAGCCTGACATAATGATCTCCAGCCTTGTGCTCGTCAAAATTCTCACCTGAGTTAACAAGACGATTACTGAAATGATCTCAGCAGGTCCTTTAATGACAGCAATGAAATGCAGTGGAAAGGTTTTTTGGGGATTAAGTTAATTTTCTTGGCAAAGAATGACTATGCAATTCATCTGATCACTCTTCATAACATTCTGGAGTATATGCAAATTGCTATTATAAAAACTTAATCAGCAACTTTTCCAATTTCCAATATTTATGCAATTCTCAAAACTTTTGGGCACGACTGTAGGTTATACACATAATACCATAGTATGCAAGCTTACCAGTGGGCCTTATATAGTGGATCATCCAAAAAACATGTGCTAGGGAGGGACTGGGAGAAATGTCATTTCCTGTATGAGGACCGGAAGTATGCGTTCCATAGTGGTAGTGGAACGCATAATATATGCTGGTAATGTAGTTAATACGAGCTGGTGGAAACATAGAAACGTAGGGGTGTAGGGGCCGCATGGATGGATGTACAGTGTGGACTCCTAGTAGTTGCGAGCGGGACGGAGGAGTACTTCCGGTCGTTGTGGAGCGCATCAGTGGAACGCAAGTACGCTCTGAACTTCCGATGGGGAGCCTGAGCGTACTTCCGGTGCGTGGAACGCAAGTGGCTCGCGGACTTCCGATTTGAGGTTCAAAGTATTGGGAGCGCCCGCCGCAACCACTGGGGAGAGAAATGGGATTGGAAACCTGTTTCAATCAAATTGTTTTAATGGGGGAAGAGGAATACTCAGATGTTAGGGCATATCATACTAAATTACATCTTAGTATTAGTAATGATGAATTACTACTGGTTATATAGGAAATTGATCAATCTATAAAGGGCTGAAATAAAATTGGGTTTAAAACAGCTCATTAGTCGATTCAAAAAATAATATAAAATGTACAAAGGGAGGGGTTGTTTCATTGTCAGTGGAACTATAAAACATTATGGTATATAGGGCCCACTGATTCCAAGTACAGTTCGTAAATAGTATATGAATACATGTAAAATATACATACTCATAAATTTTATATATATATATATATATATATATATATATATATATATATATAGACCATGAATATAAAAATGATGGGTCATTCGGGTTCCAGGGGTAGATTTGACATTAATACATATAAAACATCATTAGGAGTACAAGGTCATCTGGTTATCAAGGAGGAATACTCGTAAAACATCCTAGGGTTACCCGGTCGTAACAAATGGGTGAAATTAATTGAAATTAGGAAACTCCAATATAAAACCTGAAAGCATTAAAAATGTATCAAAGTGAGGAGGGCCATTAGAATAATACATATAAAATATATAGAAATAAATAAATAACAATGCTGAGATCTCATAAGATCCATCTCTCGGGTGTGGTGTATCTGACAATCAGAAATTGGGTACATATAGGGGGTCATACAAATGTCTGAATCAAGGTTTTTCGGTAAAATACAATAAAATATCATAAAATGCGTCACCTCATGAATGTGTTTACTTGTACAGTATTAAAGTATATTATTGGAGACGGATAAGGATGATTAATGAATTGGAAGATGGATCAAATTGTAATACAAAAATAGATATCCTTAGTAGATTAGGGCTGGCCACGGCGGGGCAAATATACATAAAGGGGGTGAATATATATAACAGAAGATAGAGCTAACTACGGTGGGGTGTTTGGTGATCAGTAATTGGTGTACTCTAAAGATTCATTTAGCTCGAATGGAGATAAGGTGTTAAGATGGAAGATCCAATACATCTCCCCCCCCCCTTACATTTTTTATCTTCTCTACCTTCTGATGCGGTAGGTTTTCCTACGCCTCCAGCCACCATAGGCATATATACAGGGAGTGCAGAATTATTAGGCAAGTTGTATTTTTGAGGATTAATTTTATTATTGAACAACAACCATGTTCTCAATGAACCCAAAAAACTCATTAATATCAAAGCTGAATATTTTTGGAAGTAGTTTTTAGTTTGTTTTTAGTTTTAGCTATTTTAGGGGGATATCTGTGTGTGCAGGTGACTATTACTGTGCATAATTATTAGGCAACTTAACAAAAAACAAATATATACCCATTTCAATTATTTATTTGTACCAGTGAAACCAATATAACATCTCAACATTCACAAATATACATTTCTGACATTCAAAAACAAAACAAAAACAAATCAGTGACCAATATAGCCACCTTTCTTTGCAAGGACACTCAAAAGCCTGCCATCCATGGATTCTGTCAGTGTTTAGATCTGTTCACCATCAACATTGCGTGCAGCAGCAACCACAGCCTCCCAGACACTGTTCAGAGTGGTGTACTGTTTTCCCTCCTTGTAAATCTCACATTTGATGATGGACCACAGGTTCTCAATGGGGTTCAGATCAGGTGAACAAGGAGGCCATGTCATTAGATTTTCTTCTTTTATACCCTTTCTTGCCAGCCACGCTGTGGAGTACTTGGACGCGTGTGATGGAGCATTGTCCTGCATGAAAATCATGTTTTTCTTGAAGGATGCAGACTTCTTCCTGTACCACTGCTTGAAGAAGGTGTCTTCCAGAAACTGGCAGTAGGACTGGGAGTTGAGCTTGACTCCATCCTCAACCCGAAAAGGCCCCACAAGCTCATCTTTGATGATACCAGCCCAAACCAGTACTCCACCTCCACCTTGCTGGCGTCTGAGTCGGACTGGAGCTCTCTGCCCTTTACCAATCCAGCCACGGGCCCATCCATCTGGCCCATCAAGACTCACTCTCATTTCATCAGTCCATAAAACCTTAGAAAAATCAGTCTTGAGATATTTCTTGGCCCAGTCTTGACGTTTCAGCTTGTGTGTCTTGTTCAGTGGTGGTCGTCTTTCAGCCTTTCTTACCTTGGCCATGTCTCTGAGTATTGCACACCTTGTGCTTTTGGGCACTCCAGTGATGTTGCAGCTCTGAAATATGGCCAAACTGGTGGCAAGTGGCATCGTGGCAGCTGCACGCTTGACTTTTCTCAGTTCATGGGCAGTTATTTTGCGCCTTGGTTTTTCACACGCTTCTTGCGACCCTGTTGACTATTTTGAATGAAAGGCTTGATTGTTCGATGATCACGCTTCAGAAGCTTTGCAATTTTAAGAGTGCTGCATCCCTCTGCAAGATATCTCACTATTTTTGACTTTTCTGAGCCTGTCAAGTCCTTCTTTTGACCCATTTTGCCAAAGGAAAGGAAGTTGCCTAATAATTATGCACACCTAATATAGGGTGTTGATGTCATTAGACCACACCCCTTCTCATTACAGAGATGCACATCACCTAATATGCTTAATTGGTAGTAGGCTTTCGAGCCTATACAGCTTGGAGTAAGACAACATGCATAAAGAGGATGATGTGGTCAAAATACTCATTTGCCTAATAATTCTGCACGCAGTGTATATATATATATATATATATATATATATATATATATATATATATATATATATATACACATACACATACATATATACATATATACACACACACACACACACACACACACACACACTGCTCAAAAAAATAAAGGGAACACAAAAATAACACATCCTAGATCTGAGTTAATTAAATATTCTTCTGAAATACATAGTTGAATGTGCTGACAACAAAATCACACAAAAATAGAAAAATGGAAATCAAATTTTTCAACCCATGGAGGTCTGGATTTGGAGTCACACTCAAAATTAAAGTGGAATCAGTCCTTGGAAGCCCCTCGACAGGACTATCTTCCCCCGTTTGTGGCTAAATGGTCTTAAGACCTGGGAGTGAACATCCCCCCCGATCACTGGTCAGAACTCTTCAGTCTGCTATACAGGTCATCCTTAGCGAGTAGGTTCCAGGAGGCGGGTTATAAGATAATGTCCAGATGGTACTATGTTCCAACCAGATTGCAGAAAATGTTTTCCATCCGCATCTCCTATTTGCTGGCGCTGTGACTCCGATATGGGCTCCATGATGCACATTTTCTGGGATTGCCCAAAAGTTTTTCCTTTTTGGCAGTTGGTCCATAAGACCTTGTCCTCAATTTTCCGATTTACGATACCACACACCCCTGGTTTCTTATTATTATTTCTCTCGGATCTGCCAATGAGTGTGCTCCGGAAGTCATGTTTGTGCTCCCTGGTGATAGAGGCTAGGTCATGTATCCCTGCGAGATGGAAGCTCTCTGCGCCTCCGACTATCAGTTGTTGGATCCAAAAGGTGGAGGAGATCCGGAGAATGGAGGAACTCACCTTGCAGCTGCGAGCCAAGCATAAAGCCTTCCTTGATTCATGGGCCCCTTGGTTTTCGTTTCAGGAGTCTCGGGAGTTTCAGGACCTTTTGGCCTAAGCTGCGGATCTTACTCTGTGGGTTTACCCCCTATTCAGTACCCACCCACCATTTAGTGTCTGTTGTTTGTGTGTATTGTCTCCCTCCTTCTGTTGTTTATTGTCTAGTGGTTGCTCCTCCTAATTTGTGTGCATTTATGCGCTTTACTCTTCCTGGTAGCTTTGTTTTAATGCCAGGATTATGTTTTTACTTTTTAGCCCGATGTGGTTATGGATCAGTCGAAAGGGTTCCTGCTCTGGCGAGGTTCCTATCATTATACCACAAGTGCCATTAGATATTGTTATGTTAGTTGACGTATAAGGTGATATCGTTGATGTGCTATATCTTTGATACAATGGTTGTACTGTATTGACTTTGCTAATGCACGGTTGGACTTCCGTATTCATTTAAATAAAGAATTTAAACAAAATTAAAGTGGAAAAACACACTACAGGCTGATCCAACTTTGATGTAATGTCCTTAAAACAAGTCAAAATGAGGCTCAGTAGTGTGTGTGGCCTCCACGTGCCTGTATGACCTCCCTACAACGCCTGTGCATGCTCCTGATGAGGTGGCGGACGGTCTCCTGAGGGATCTCCTAGACCTGGACTAAAGCATCTGCCAACTCCTGGACAGTCTGTGGTGCAACGTGATGTTGGTAGATAGAGCGAGACATGATGTCCCAGATGTGCTCAATTGGATTCAGGTCTGGGGAACGGGCGGGCCCGTCCATAGCATCAATGCCTTCGTCTTGCAGGAACTGCTGACACACTCCAGCCACATGAGGTCTAGCATTGTCTTGCATTAGGAGGAATCCAGGGCCAACCGCACCAGCATATGGTCTCACAAGGGGTCTGAGGATCTAATCTCGGTACCTAATGGCAGTCAGGCTACCTCTGGCGAGCACATGGAGGGCTGTGCGGCCCTCCAAAGAAATACCACTCCACACCATTACTGACCCAATGCCAAACCGGTCATGCTGGAGGATGTTGCAGGCAGCAGAACGTTCTCCACGGCGTCTCAAGACTCTGTCACGTCTGTCACATGTGCTCAGTGTGAACCTGCTTTCATCTGTGAAGAGCACAGGGCGCCAGTGGCGAATTTGCCAATCTTGGTGTTCTCTGGCAAATGCCAAACGTCCTGCACGGTGTTGGGCTGTAAGCACAACCCACACCTGTGGACGTCGGGCCCTCATATCACCCTCATGGAGTCTGTTTCTGACCGTTTGAGCAGACACATGCACATTTGTGGCCTGCTGGAGGTAGGGTTGGACGATATCAAAACTATTCCCACGATAACGATATTAAGAAATTTATCGCGATAGCGATATATATCGCGATAAATGCCTATTTAGAAGAAAAAAACACTTGGGGCCACAAGGAGACATTATACTGTATGGGGGCAGCCACAAGGAGACATTATACTGTATGGGGTAGCCACAAGGAGACGTTACACTGTATGGGGGGCAACAAGAAGACGTTACACTGTATGGGGGGGGGGCACAAGGAGACGTTACACTGTATGGGGGCAGCCACAAGGAGACGTTACACTGTATGGGGGCAGCCACAAGGAGACGTTACACTGTATGGGGGCAGCCACAAGGAGACGTTACACTGTATGGGGCAGCCACAAGGAGACGTTACACTGTATGGGGGCAGCTGGGCAGCCACAAGGAGACGTTATACTGTATGGGGGCAGCCACAAGGAGACGTTATACTGTATGGGGGCAGCCACAAGGAGACGTTATACTGTATGGGGGCAGCCACAAGGAGACGTTATACTGTATGGGGGCAGCCACAAGGAGACGTTACACTGTATGGGGGCAACCGGGCAGCCACAAGGAGACGTTACACTGTATGGGGGCAACCGGGCAGCCACAAGGAGACGTTACACTGTATGGGGGCAGCCACAAGGAGACGTTACACTGTATGGGGGCAGCCACAAGGAGACGTTACACTGTATGGGGGCAGCCACAAGGAGACGTTACACTGTATGGGGGCAGCCACAAGGAGACGTTATACTGTATGGGGGCAGCCACAAGGAGACGTTACACTGTATGGGGGCAGCCACAAGGAGACGTTACACTGTATGGGGGCAGCCACAAGGAGACGTTACACTGTATGGGGGCAGCCACAAGGAGACAATACACTGTATGGGGGCAGACGGGCAGTTCCCCAGCCTCTGATCAGCCCCCCCAGCCTCTGATCAGCCCCTCATGTGCCTCCCAGCCTCTCCCTCTTATCAGCCCCCTCTGGTAACCCCCCCCTAGTATTAATCATTGGTGGCAGTGGCCACAGGGTCCCCCTCCCCATCATTGCTGGCAGTGCCCCTTCCCCCCAGTATTAATCATTGCTGGCAGTCGCCACCGGGTCTCTCCCCCCCCCCATCATTGGTGGCAGTGGGCAGTGCGCGCCCCCCCCCCCCCCAGTATTAATCATTGGTGGCAGTGGCCACAGGGTCCCCCTCCCATCATTGGTGGCAGTGGGCCCCCCTCCTCTCTCCCTCCCCAGTATTATTCATTGGAGGCCACAGGGTCGTCGTCCCCATCATTGGTGGCAGTTTGCAGTTCCGATCGGAGTCCCAGCAGTGTAATGCTGGGGCTCCGATCGGTTACCATGGTAGCCAGGGCGCTACTGAAGCTCTGGCTGCCATGGTATGTTAGTGAGCAGCATTATACTCACGTGCGTCGTGGCCGCCGGGCACTCCTTCTTCTGTCTGTGCGGCGCATTGCTAAGGCTTATAGCATTAGCAATGCGCCGCACAGACCTATGAGAAGAAGGAGCGCCTGGCGGCCACGACGCAAGTGAGTATAATGCTGCTCATATGTAACGAAATAGACTGGTTCTTCAGGGAGATATATCTCGAACTCTGCCTAATACCTAGAGGCTTAAGATTGGCCGTGAAGCCCACCTTTAACAATGACACAGACTTTACCAAAAACTGGTTGAAAATCAGCGACAAATTCTCTAGCAATTTAAGGTCTATTCTAAACAAAGGAAAATGATCTGTATCAATCTGCCAACCGAGCTTAAAAAAAAAAATGTACACAATAACATTTATCGAACAATTAGAAAATACGAGTATGGAGAAATTAGGACAAAATGTAGAAAATTTGAGAGAGATATAATTGATTACCAAACTGACAAAATTAGAAACTGAGAGAGAAACACAAGGACAACCCACCTTAAACCAACCAACCCCAATAGGCAACCTTTGCTCAACACCATGCCAAAAACAAGGCCCATTTCCACCGTTTTTTACACAAACCACCATATCCCTCCCCATAACACCACCAGACCTATGTGAGGTAGAACATTTTACAACAGCAAGACTTTTACACACCACATACAAGGACCTACTAGATTAGGTTCTAATACATTATCCAACAAAACCTAGACAGATTAACGATGCTAGAACAAGAAACTCACCAATTATCACCATTCACGAGCACCCAAGTTCCCACTTCTATCCCATCCAAGACGGTAGATGAACAACACACCCATGTCCATCCCCTACATACATCCAAACAATTAAACCAACATTCACCTACAAAAAACAAAGTGATCGATATATCAGATACCCCTGAACTGAAAAACTTATCAACATATGCTACACCCAGATCCCAAGAGGAATCCAGCCACCTTGGGAGGAACACACCTGAATCATCACCCTTGCTAAATGTCCACGATAGTCCCTGTACGATAACAGATTCTGCACCTTTAGAATTAATATGCAATCTGTCCACCTATTCCTAGTACCACTTCAGGGAATTTTTTAGCTCTCCCCACAAACTTTTGAGACAGTCCTTTTTAGACAAACTGTCACCTGGGCTAAGGCCCCATTAACACGTCCGCAATTTCGTTCCGCGACCCATTCATTTCTATGGGGCCGCACGATGTGCTGCCCGGATACGGAATTGCAGACCCACACTTCCAGGTCCGCAATTCCGTTCCCGAAAAAAATTGAACATGTCCTATTCTTGTCCGCAATTGCGGACAAGAATAGGCATATTCTATTAGTGCCGGTGATGTGCGGTCCGCAAAATGCGGAACGCACATTGCCGATGTCAGTGTTTTGAGGATCCGCAAAACACGCTACGGACGTGTGAATGGAGCTTTATACTGAATCCCACACCACCGATCAGAGCAACCCTCTCCAGTATCCAAGGATTGAGCCCATTCTTCACCCCGACAGGCCCACCACCCAGTGTCCCCACAGATCAATCACAACCTAAAAATCACACACTTTTCACTCAGTTAGCCCAAACCAGAAAAGGGCCAAAAAGTGATTCAGAGGATGCAGATCCAAAAACTCCAAAAAGAAAAAGATCCAAGCCAAAAAACAACAACAGAGCTCTCCCCTGAAGGTACTCCCACTCCAAAGGGTTATCCTTTTGTCCCAAAACCATCACCACTTCCAATAGAAGAGACGGGTATCCCACCCCTACTAATAATTTGAACC
Source organism: Bufo bufo (assembly GCF_905171765.1). Classification (NCBI taxonomy): domain Eukaryota; kingdom Metazoa; phylum Chordata; class Amphibia; order Anura; family Bufonidae; genus Bufo; species Bufo bufo. Next base: position 43,890,528 of record NC_053393.1, on the reverse strand, counting down.
CTGGGGAACTAAAAGTCCTCAAAAGTAAAAAAAAAAAAAACTATCCGGAGATTGTTATAAAAACGCTGACAAAGGGGGTGGTATCGTGATCTTGGACCATCAGTACTATATGGAAGAATCCTTTAGAATTGTATCTGACCAGGAATACTACTGAATCCTCAGAGAAGACCCCACTTCTTCCTTTAAAAAAATCCCTATTTGAACTGATTGATTTTGGGCTTGAATCAGGGTGTCATGCCCGGCTCTGACTATGTGTGGAGGTCGGCCAGAATAGCAGCACGTGTTTAGTTTTGTTTTGGAGTCGTGCTGGACCCGCCTCCCATCAGGTGCACTGGGTGGGGTCATTGGTTTAAATATCACTCTAGTCCAGTGTTCTGAGCGGGTTATAGAAATCAGTCTGGCCTTGGAAGCAAGGAAGGAAGGTTGTCTGTTCAAGCTCAGAAAAGATAAGTGTGGTTTCAGTTTTTGTTGATTGCTGTCTAGGTTGTGTTTGTGTCATCTTTCCCATCCAGGTTCTGTGTGAGCAGGCTGCTCCTTTTCCCCTTCTCAGGGAATCTAGGGTGTTTTAGCCCAGGCACGAGGACACATCATTCCTACCTTCAAGGTCTGAATGTGGGCTGAGCAGTGCAGGGAAAGAGGTCAGGGTTTAGCTAGGAGGTGACCCTTCCCCTGCTTCTCGCCTAGAGCCTGGTTGTTAGTTTATCTGTGTGTCTGAGTTCCCGGTCCGCCGTGACACAGGGTTGCTAGATAAAAAAGGTTTTCTGATGACGGCCCACCCCTCCATAGCACGTTTCTACTTTCTACCGAAGATCCATAAATCTTTACAAAGACACCCAGTTAGACCAATAATTTCCGAAATAGGGTCCCTCACTTCCAACCTATCCCCTTATGTTGATCACTTCCTCCAAAAACATGTTGTGAAACTTCCTTCCTATCTTAAGGACACCGAACACTTATTAAATTTACTGGACTCCATAGAATGGAAAGAAGAGTATCTATGGTTCACCCTTGACGTGTCTTCATTGTACAGCAACATTAAACATGATTTAGGCCTCTTACCAATTAGTAAAGTTTTAGAAACAGATCCCGGTAGGCCCGCAGCACAGAAAGATTTTATTTTAAAATCCATCAAATTCATTTTAAAACCATAATTATTTTATTTTTAACGAAACCTTCTATATTCAAGTCAAAGGGACCGCTATAGGAACGAAATTTGAGCCATCTCACGCGAACCTTTTTATGGGGTATTTTGAAGAGATTTTTGGCCTCCTTTCCCATCCCAATGTTAAGTGCTACCATAGGTACATTGATGACATCATTTTTATCTGGGACAGCAGTACGGAAGAACTCCAAACATTCATCCAAAAACTCAACACCAACAGTTGGGGTCTAACGTTCAGTCTTGAATATAGTCCCAAGGAAGCTATCTTTCTTGAGCACAATCTCTAATAAAAAGGTTTCGACAGAAGGTAGAGTTGGACAAAACTGCCGCTTTCAGTAATTGGAATGGTTAATCTGCTAAAAATGATCTTAATGCCGCAGCTCCTATACCTGCTGCACAATGCACCTATATAGATTCCTGCTCGGTTTTTTGTCACGGTCAATGCCATATTTAGAGACCTAATCTGGAAGAAAGGGGTTCCACGTATAAAGTTGACTACGCTTTGCAGACCAAAAGCTGACGGTGGACTTGGGGTTCCAGATCCGTGGATTTATTATCTGGCTGCCCAACTTCAACATCTGAGGGGTTGGGGGATGGAAGATGACCTTGATAAGGCAGGACGGATCACGCGAATCCTGGTAGGTGGTAAAAACTTGATAACAGCACTGGTGGACGGGTCACTGGATACAAAAGGGAACGAACTCCCGATACTTCGAACAATCCATAAGGTATGGTGGAAAGCGAGGAAGGTGGCAGGGATACAGGGCTACACTAATTTACCCTGATTTGGCCCAATCTCATGTATGCAGAAATGCATAAAGTATCTAATGTTCAGACCTGGGGACCCTATGGGCTTACACACATACACCAATTATATGATGGAGATACTCTGAAAGAGTATGCTCAATTACAACAAGAGTTTCAACTCCCAATTTTACTTGTACTTGCAGCTTCGACATGCTATCCATTCCCAGGGAAGGGTGAATGAGATTAAGTTGGCCTCCAGACATCTGATCATAGATCTGGCAAACTCAAAAGGTTCCACTAGCGGTGTCATATCGCTACACTATAACAGTCTTATGGAATCACAAATTAAAAAGCAGCCTCTCCGATTGTATGACGGCGGACAGATATAAATGACTTATCGGAAGAACAGTGGCACACAGTGTTAAGAGGGTTCACTGAGGTAGCGGTGAGTGAAGCGCATAGAATGTCGCAGCTATTGTCGTTGCATAGAGTTTATAGAACTCCGGCCCTTCTGAGAAAAATGGGATATCGATTAGAAGACTTTTGTTCCAGATGTGGTGCACCCAATGCTACGCTGATCCATCTCATGTGGAACTGCCCTAGGCTAAGGAGGTATTGGGAGGGAGTGGTAGCTATACTACGAACAGTGTTTGAGACGCAGATTGAGGGTACCGCCAGATTATGTGTACTGGGGCGTGTTGACATTCCATCATTACCTGCTGAACAAAAATTGGCGATTATTCGCATACTGTATCAAGCACGGAAGGTGATTGCGTACCACTGGGTGGATCAAGACCCTCCTAAAGTTAGGGAACTAGTGAGTAGGGTTCATATCTTACTGCAACTAGAAAGATTTGTGTATCAGAAGAGAAATAACCTTAAAAAGTTTGAAAAGATATGAGGCAGATGGGCGCAACATTATAATATTGTGGATTAACTTAGAGAAAATAGGTAGATCTGTGAACGGGTGGGTGAGTACTCTGCTTTGATCTCGCAAAAACATATGGGCTAGTGTGATAATGTACTCTAGTAGCATATTTCTAACAATGCAGTTATATGTACAATATGGATGGTGAGTGTGTACATTCTGGTTTAATGCTGAATTTATGCCTGGAAAAGAACTGGATGGATTTGCCTATATTCTCAACGTTGGGACTTTTCCTACCAGAGACTTTTGGATGTCTTCTCCTTTGATCCGGTACATTCGGGACCTGAGGTGGGGTGGGGGGACTGTTTGTCTTCTTTATTTGTTGAAAAAGTGTTCAATAAAAATAATCTGATTAAAAACAATCTCTAATAAAATCACCACCAAAACACATTTCAAAAAAGTTGATGCTAATAGTTATTTGGAATACACTAGTTGTCACCACTAAAAATGGAAAAGAAATATCCTGTACAGCCAAATGAAAAGGATGAGAAAGAATTGCACGGAGAACGGGTAGTAAGACAACAACTCAAAATCCTCGAACACCGATTCCTAGATAAAGGCTAACCTAAAAAATTGGTCAAAGAATCAACACAAAGAGCCCTGAAAATAAACTAGTAAAAGGCCCTTCAACCTCAATTACAACAAAACGTACCAACTAAATTTCAATTCAGTTTGACTACCAGATACAATTCAGAACACACGAGGATCCGATAAATAATGAACAAACATTGGGGCGTACTCCGCAAAGATCCTAAGCTGAAAAAAGTTACTACCGTTTCCCGTCATCATCTGCCGTAGAGCGCAGACTCTAAAAAATATTATTGCACCCTCCCTTCCTAAAAACAAAATAAAAAGGGGAATCTTGCCAGAAAAAAAAATTCCTACAAAAAAAGGGGCATACAAATGCAATAACAAGAAATGTAAATGCTGCGCTATAATTGCACATAACAGAAAAAAGATCCATATTCCCACTTCCGATGAAATATTCCATCTCAAACACAATATGAGCTGCAGGACCAGTAACGTTATCTACCTCTTGCAGTGCCCTTGTAATCTGCTATATGTAGCTAGAACGATTCAGACCCTACGCGAGAGAATGAACATCAAAAGGAAAATCCTTACCCAGTGTCTCGAGACATTTCTCCACCCACCACAATAATGATCCCTCCTCCAAGTGACTCCCTTAGAATGGATCCACAATCCTATCAGTCACTGTGCAGGAAAGAGATGTGTTGGATCTTTTGTTTTAACACCTTATCTCCATTCGGGCTAAATTAATATTTAGAGTACACCAATAACTGATCACCAAACACCCCACCGTAGTTAGCTCTATCTTCTGTTATAAATATTCACCCCCTTTATGTATATTTGCCCCGCCGTGGCCAGCCCTAATCTCCTAAGGATATCGAGTTTTGTATTATTTTGTATTACAATTTGATCCATCTTCCAATTCATTAATCATCCTTATCCGTCTCCAATAATATACTTTAATACTGTACAAGTAAACACATTCATGAGGTGACGCATTTTATCAAAAAACCTTTATTCAGACATTTGTATGACCCCCTATATGTACCCAATTTCTGGTTGTCAGATACACCACACCCGAAAGATGGATCTTGAGATCTCAGCATTGTTATTTATTTATTTCTATATATTTTATATGTATTATTCTAATGGCCCTCCTCACTTTGATCCACTTTTAATGCTTTCAGGTTTTATATTGGAGTTTCCTAATTTCACCCTATATTACGACGGGGTAACCCTATATTCCTCCTTTTTTTTTCATAACCAGACGACCTTGTACTCCTAATGATGTTTTATATGTATCAATGTCAAATCTAAAAATGACCCATCATTTTTATATTCATGGTCCATATATATATATATATATATATATATATATATATATATATATATATGTGTCTATGTATATTTTACATGTAATCATATACTATTTACGAACTGTACTTGGAATCAGTGGGCCCTATATACCATAATGTTTTATAGTTCCACTGACAATGAAACAACCCCTCCCTTTGTACATTTTATATTCTTTTTGAATCAACTAATGGACTGTCAGGAAGCAGGGGGTGTTACCCCTACTCGGGGACCGCGGGCCAGGCTGCGCGCGCATTCCCAGGTGCATAGCGTTCCTGCATTATCCAGCTGTCAGGTGTGAGCCTTGCTGGGGGAGGTTCCCAGTACACACATTCCACCTTCCTCGCCTGCCATTGGTTCCCGGCACTGGCTCTGTCGGGATTCGAACCCGTGACCAGCCACATTCCAGGCAGTAGCCCTGCTTACTAGGCTACCGTCCTCTCTGGACATTCCTCCCTGAAACCTATTATGTAACCTCAGTCTTGCCAAGCCTTGCTCATCACCCTTGATTCCCCACACCTGGTACTTCCCTATATAAGTCCATCCCCTTGCACTCTAGCTTGCTGATTATTGAGCTCCTGAGCCTTGATCAAGCTTCTCCTCATCTGCTGCTCTTGCTACTACTGGAAGTCCACTGCTGACCAGGAATTGCCTACCGACTACTCTTCTGCATTGTTCCCACCTTCTGAACTGCTACCACCATTACCATCCGGATTGTCTGACCAGGCTTACTGCCGCCTGCCCTGACCCATCGCCTGCCTACCGACTACTCTTCTGCTTTGTCCCTACCTACTGAACTGCTACCACCGTTGCCATCCGGATTGTCTGACCACGCTTACTGGCGCCTGCCCTGACCCACCGCCTGCCTACCGACTACGCCTCTGCCAGACTTCCTGCACCTACTACCTGCCTGCGGTCCTTGCCACTGGGCTCCACTCCTACTCCAGCCAGCGGTCCTCTGACTCAGGTGAGCCTGTAGGACTGTTACAGAATAATCAGCCACACTATGGAGTCCGCAATGGCCACTCTGCGTAAGCAGGTCTCCGAACTTCAAGAATTTGGTACTACATATCAGGAGAAATTTGCCCAGCTCCAAGGCGGAGTCCAAAGCCAACAGGGGGAGATTATTGAACTACAGAGGCAACTCCTGGACGTCCGCGGCGCGCCCGCAGACACCCGCATGCCACTCCCATCAAGATTCAGCGGCGACAGACGCCAGTATCGGGAGTTTCTAAACCAATGCCGCATCTATTTTCAGATGTACCCGGCCCCCTTCACGACCTAGAAAAAGAAGGTGCTATTCGTGGTCAATCTCCTGACGGATGAAGCATTAGCATGGGCATCACCATACGTGGAGACTAACAGTCAGCTCCTGGACAACCTAAACAACTTCATCACCGCCATGAGCCAAGTCTTCGATGACCCCAACCGCTGTGCGACAGCCGAGGGGCGACTACATGGTCTGCGGCAAGGGAGACGCTCCGTCGCCGAATACACCGCCGAGTTTCGCCGTTGGGCCACGGACACCACCTGGAACCCAGCGGCACAGAGAAGCCAATTCCGGCGAGGCCTGTCCGAATTAATAAAGGACGAACTCGCCAGAGTTGAGGCCCCGGACGATCTGGATGACTTCATTCAGTTATGCATCCGGATAGATCAAAGACTCTCCGAGAGGAAGAAAGAAAGACTCTGGTCCTCGGACCACAGACCCACTTACCCCTTCTCTTCCACCGCCCAGCGCGACCCCCAGTTAGTAACTGAGTCTATGCAGGTCGACGCTCTACGTAGGTCTCTATCCACAGCTGAGAAGGAGAGAAGGCTGGCCGAAAACCTCTGCCTCTACTGTGGGGAGCCGGGTCATTTTGCCATCAAATGTCCTCATAAGATCCAAAAGACTATTGCAGTCACGGAGCTAAAGGAGCAACCACAGACTCCAACCCCGCCAGCAGCCCCTGAAATTAACAACACAGCGGCTCATGGATCCCACTTCATCGTTCCCATCCTCATCGACATTGAGGGGCGACAACTCCCCTGTTCAGCGATGTTCGACTCCGAGGCGGGAGGCAACTTCATGGACCTAACCTTCGCCCGCGAAAAGAACATTCCACTGACAATCAAGGCAGCCCCCGTTGACCTGGAAACCGTCGACGGATCCCCACTCTCCTCGGGGCCATCCACTCACGAGACCACTGAACTACAACTCCTCATAGAACCAGATCACCGTGAAAAGATCCACTTCTCTCTGATCGCCTCCCCGAAGTTCCCAGTGATCTTGGGCATCCCATGGTTGGCCACCCACAACCCCTCGGTGGACTGGGAAACCCGCTGCATACGATTCCCGTTCGAGTTCTGCTCGCTAAATTGCTCCCACAAACCCGTCCTTCCACCCGAAGACACCACCATCTCAAAACTATCCGTCAAGGATCTGCTACCCCCTCAATACTGCGAGTTCCAGGATGTCTGCGACAAGAAAAACGCAGACAAGCTGCCACCACACCGACCCTACGACTGCCCTATAGAACTGTTGCCCGGGGCCGAAATACCCTTTGGCAGTATCTACTCCCTCTCAGAGCCTGAACTCAAGGCTCTGAAAGAGTACCTGGACGAGGACCTGAGGAAGGGGTTCATCCGACCCTCTACCTCCCCCGCGGGAGCCCCCTTTTTCTTCGTAGAGAAAAAAAGACTCCTCCCTGCGTCCCTGCATAGACTACAGAAAGCTTAACGACATAACCGTAAAAAAACGGTACCCGCTCCCACTGATTTCAGAACTCCTTGAGAGACTCCGGGCAGCGAAGATCTTCACTAAACTCGACCTTCGAGGGGCCTACAACCTCGTCCGAATCCGCCCTGGGGACGAATGGAAGACCGCCTTCCGGACACGTTATGGTCATTTCGAGTACCTGGTCATGCCTTTCGGACTCTGCAATGCTCCCGCCACCTTCCAGCACTTCATTAACGACGTCCTCAGGGACATGCTGGATCTGTTTGTAGTCGTTTACCTGGACGACATCTTGATCTTCTCTGAAGACCTCGAGCAGCACCGCGAACACGTCCGCAGGGTACTGCAGAGACTCCGACAGAACTCTCTCTATATCAAGCTAGAGAAATGCGAGTTTGAGCGAACCACCACTCAGTTCCTCGGATACATCATCTCCCCAGAGGGCCTAAGTATGGACCCGGGGAAGGTCCAAGCTGTGATGAACTGGCCCGTTCCGAAAAACGAGAAGGAGATACAAAGATTCATTGGCTTCGCCAACTTCTATCGGAAGTTTATCCGGAACTTCTCCAAGGTCATAGCACCAATCACCCAACTCACCAAGAAGGCAGTCCCTTTCTCCTGGACACCCGAGGCCCAGGAGGCCTTCACCAAGTTGAAACTCCTCTTCACTTCTGCCCCAATCCTAATCCACCCGAACCCCGAGCTCCCATATACAGTCGAAGTGGATGAATCAGACTCTGCGGTGGGGGCAGTTTTGTCACAACGGACAGGGGAGAGGATGCTATTACACCCGTGCGCATATTTCTCCCGCCAGATGTCCCCCTCCGAGAAGAACTATGACATCGGGAACAAAGAACTACTGGCGATCAAGGATGCCTTCTCCGAGTGGAGACACCTGCTGGAGGGAGCCACCAACCCCATAATCGTACTAACTGACCACAAGAACCTCGAGTTTATCCGCAGCGCTAAGAGACTCTCAGCCAGACAGGCCAGATGGAGCCTATTCTTTTCCCGCTTCAACTTTCTCCTCACCTATCGCCCCGGATCAAAAAACGGCAAGGCTGACGCCCTCTCCAGAATGTTTTCCGAGCCCTCACAGAGTAACAAGGGCCAAAATAACATCTTATCGTCGTAGGGGCCACCTACTCTAAAGAACTCCTGGGCACAATCAAAGAAGGATACGAAAATGACCCCTTCCTCGCCCACCCCACAGGGAATATCAGCCTTACGTTTAAGAACGGTCATTGGTTTCATCAGGACCTACAACTATATGTACCAGAAATCGCACGGCTCGAAGTGCTCAAACTCAACCATGACTCCAAGCTGGCCGGCCATTTTGGCACAAGAAAGACCCAGGAGCTTCTCTCCCGCTCCTTCTGGTGGCCAACATACAAGGAGGACATCAAGAGGTACATCTCCTCGTGCGCGGTCTGTGCCCGCAATAAGACTCCTCGTTCCTCTCCCGTGGGTCTGTTACAACCCCTCCCTATTCCCTCCCGCCCCTGGGGCTCGATCTCTTTGTGGTAGACCTTCCTCCTTCAAAAGGGATGAACACCATCCTGGTCGTGGTCGACCGTCTCACCAAGATGGCCCATTTCATCCCCTACAAAGGCATACCCACCGCCAAACAGACGGCCGATCTAATTCTCAGAGAGGTCTTCAGGCTGCATAGGATCCCGGACGATGTGGTCTCCGACCGAGGCGTACAATTTGCCTCAAAGTTCTGGAAGAACTTCTGCCTGGCGCTCGGGGTTAAAGTGAACCTGTCCTCCGCTTTCCACCCTCAGTCAAAACGGGCAGACTGAGAGAACTAATCAGACCCTAGAGCAGTACCTACGCTGTTTCAGCTCCCACCTGCAGAATGACTGGCTTGACCATCTCCCCACGGCCGAGTTCGCCTACAACAATGCTGAGCACAGCTCAACCAAGCACAGCCCCTTCTTTGCTAACCAGGCTCGCACCCGGTGTTCATTCCCCACCTGCCCGTCGCCTCCACCCTCCCAGCAGTGGCTGAACGCCTAACAACCCTACAGGAGGCACAAAAGAACATACAACCTCCAGCTCGCCCAGAGGCGTTTTAAACAGGGAGCAGACAGACGTCGCAAACCCACCCCGGGCTTCCATGTGGGAGACAAGGTGTGGCTGTCCACCAGGAACCTCAGATTGAAGGTCCCCTCCAAAAAGTTGGCCCAAAGATACATGGGTCTGTTCCGGATCACCGCACAAATCAACGAGGTCACGTTCCGACTCGACCTTCCGGACTCCATTAGGGTGCACCCTGTCTTCCATTGCTCACTCCTCAAGCCATACGCGGAGAACACCTTCACAGGCCGCCACTCGCCCCCTCCACCATCCGTGAGGGTACAGGGTGAAGAAGAATACGTTGTCGCAAAGATCCTCGACTCCAGGATCCACCGGGGAAGACTACAATACCTAATTGGGTGGGAGGGTTACCCTCCCGAGGATAACTCCTGGGAGCCAGAAGAAAATGTCCATGCCCCCAGACTGGTAAATGAGTTCCACCAACGGCACCCCGGTAAGCCTGCCCCTGCGGTTCCCGGAGGTCACCTTGGAAGGGGGAAGGGGGGGGGGGGGGAGTACTGTCGAACCCGTGACCAGCCACATCTCAGGCAGTAGCCCTGCTTACTAGGCTACCGTCCTCTCTGGACATTCCTCCCTGAAATCTATTATGTAACCTCAGTCTTGCTCATCACCCTTGATTCCCCACACCTGGTACTTCCCTATATAAGTCCAGCCCCTTGCACTCCAGTTTGCTGATTATTGAACTCCTGAGCCTTGATCAAGCTTCTCCTCATCTGCTGCTCTTGCTACTACTGGAAGTCCACTGCTGACCAGGAATTGCCTACCGACTACTCTTCTGCTTTGTCCCTACCTACTGAACTGCTACCACCGTTGCCATCCGGATTGTCTGACCACGCTTACTGGCGCCTGCCCTGACCCACCGCCTGCCTACCGACTACGCCTCTGCCAGACTTCCTGCACCTACTACCTGCCTGCGGTCCTTGCCACTGGGCTCCACTCCTACCTCCAGCCAGCGGTCCTCTGACTCAGGTGAGCCTGTAGGACTGTTACAGGCTCATTGCTGAGTTATTCCACATTCTGGTGAACACCTAGCCTCCCTGCGGATCCTCCTATTTGCCTGTTTCTTTGTATCCTTCCCGGTTACTGACCCTTGGACTGTCTTCTGCCTTGAACCTTCGCTGCCTGCCTCGACCCGGATTGGACATTGACTACCCCTCTTGGATTATCCCTAAACTTGTACCACGTTTCTGGGCTGTCAGCTGCTTACTGCCAGTGGGTTCCTCACCCCACTACTGGCTCCCTGGGACGTTTGACAGAATAACTCAGCCATACACCATGGAACCCGCAAAAGCAGTGGATCCCATGACGGCCATGACCCAGCAACTTAACCTCATGACGCAGGCCTTCCAGGAGATGCAAGCCAGTCATGAGCACCTGCTGCAGAGGGTTGCCACACGGGAGCAACGCATCGTAGAGCGCACCGCGCTACCACCCTCGCCTCCCCCTACGCCGGCGCGCACCCTGGAAGTGGTCTCTAGCGAGCCGTCAGTCAGCCTCCCTGAGCGGTTTTCAGGCGATCGGAGGAAGTACCACTCCATCATTTCCTGCGAGCTGTTGTATTCCCTGAAGCCTCGTACATATGCCACGGACTTCGTCAAGGTAGGCACGGCAATTTCCTTGCTCTCAGGGCCTCCCCAGACCTGGGCGCACCAACTCCTACTAGTCGATGACCCAGTGCTGGCATCTTGGAAGTCCTTTGCCGCAGCTATGCAAAGACTTTATGATGACCCCCTGCGTTCTTCAACCGCCAGGGGTACCTTGCGCACCCTCTGCTAGGGCAGACGTCCAGTGGAGGATTACATCATGAAATTCCGTGAGGTACCCCCGGATACGGGCTTGAACGAGGTGGCCTTGATTGACCAGTTCCGCATCGGTTTGTCCGAGCAGCTCAAGGATGAGCTCGTCCGCATTGGGATGTCGGGCTCCTTGGGGGGCCTGATGGACTCAGTAACCCACCTGGATCGCCGCTTCCGGGAATGACGACAGGAGCGACAACAGACCCCGTATGTGCTCCTCCGAGACAGATCCTGCACCTCCGGAACCGATCCTACCAGCCGCATACTTTCTAGCCACCCAACACTCCTTGATCGAGAGGATCCGACGGGCCAGCACGCCAGCTCCAGAGGAGGCAGCCCATCTGCCAATGAAGCAGGGGCTTCGTTACCACCAACCGTGGATCTATGTCCCAGTCTCCCAGCGACTGCCTGTACTACAGCATCACCATGACCACCCCACAGCAGGCCACCGAGGTAGGCGCAACACCACGGAATGCATCCTACGTCGGTTTTGGTGGCCCTCTTTGGCAGCCGACGTACGCTCCTTCATCGAGTCTTGTTCCGTGTGTGCACTCTACAAACGTCCCACCTCAAAACCCGTTGGGTTATTACAGCCTCTGCCAGTGCCAACCCTTCCATGGCGCAACATAGCCATGGATTTCATTGTGAACTTACCGCCTTCACAAGCCTGTACCACCATCATGGTGGTGGTGGACAGATGTACCAAGATGTCCCACTTCATTCCGACCTCCGGTCTCCCGACGGCCCAACAAACCTCGAAGTTGTTCCTCCAACACGTGTTCCGGTTGCATGGGCTCCCTGATTCCATCGTCTCAGACCGGGGCTCGCAATTCACCTCCCGCTTTTGGACCCAGTTTTGCCGTAGCCTTCATATCACTCGCAGCCTGTCTTCTGCCTATCACCCCCAGTCCAATGGGCAGACCGAAAGGACCAACCAAACCCTCGAGGAGTTCCTTCGCTGTTACACATCCCAACTACAAGACGACTGGGTGAGCCATCTCCCCTTCGCGGAACTACGGCTATCATCCCTCAACTCTCCCGGATCTCCCTCTTGATGTCCCGGTGCCTGAAGTGGCTCAACGGCTCCGGCTCCTACGAGAACTGAGGCGGACCCTAACGCAACAACTCCAGGCCGCTCAGCAGCGGCACAAGACGCAAGCAGACCGTAGACGCACAGAGTTCCCCAGGTACAAAGACGGGGACAAGGTGTGGCTTTCCACACAGCACCTTAAGCTGTCCTGTCCCTCCCGAAAACTGGGACCCCGTTACCTTGGTCCCTTTGAGATCGTGAGCATGGTCAACAACGTTGCAGCCAAGCTCCGGTTGCCTACTTCCCGGTATTCCACGTGTCTTTGTTGAAACCACACCGTGCCAACCCATTCCCGGATCGGGTGCCTGCTCCACCACCTGCCATCCAGGTGAATAACGATGACGAGTACGAAGTCCTGGAGTATCTCATCCACTGGAAGGGGTACGGTCCCAAGGAGCATTCCTGGGAGCCCTTGGGGAATGTCTATGCGGCTGCCAAGGTGCGGGCGTTCCATCGGGCTCACCCCGAGAGGCCTTCCCAGGGTCGCGTCCTTGGTGGGGGGGCTCTGTCAGGAAGCAGGGGGTGTTACCCCTACTCGGGGACCGCGGGCATGGGTTCCCCTTCAGCTCGGTAGAACACCTGGTGCCCGAGGTGCGGGTGCGCGCAGTACGCAGGCTGCGCGCGCATTCCCGGGTGCACAGCGTTCCTGCATTATCCGGCTGTCAGGTGTGAGCCTTGCTGGGGGAGGTTCCCAGTACACACCTTCCTCGCCTGCCATTGGTTCCTGGGGAGGGAGGCCTCCTGGTTGCTTTGGGGACCAGGGGGTGGTTCCTACCTTCCCTGGCTATAAAGACCTGGCCTGAGCTCTGGCTCATTGCTGAGTTATTCCACCTTATGGTGAACACCTAGCCTCCCTGCGGATCCTCCTATTTGCCTGTTGTTTCTTTGTATCCTTCCCGGTTACTGACCCTTGGACTGTCTTCTGCCTTGAACCTTCGCTGCCTGCCTCGACCTGGATTGGACATTGACTACCCCTCTTGGATTATCCCTAAATTTATACCACGTTTCTGGGCTGTCAGTTGCTTACTGCCAGTGGGTTCCTCACCCCACTACTGGCTCCCTGGGACGCTTGACATGGGCTTTTTTAAACCCAATTTTATTTTAGCCCTTTATAGATTGATCAATTTCCTATATAACCAGTAGTAATTCATCATTACTAATACTAAGATATGCCCTTACATGTAAGTATTCCTCTTCCCCCATTAAAACAATGTGATTGAAACAGGTTTCCAATCCCATTTCTCTTCCCAGTGGTTGCGGCGGGCGCTCCCGACACTTTCAACCTCAAATCGGAAGTCCGCAAGCCACTTGCGTTCTACGGACCGGAAGTGCGCTCAGGCTCCCCACCGAAAGTTCAGAGCGTACTTGCGTTCCACTTATGCGCTCCACAACGAGCGGGACCAGAAAGTACTCCTCCATCCTGCTCGCCACTACTAGGAGTCCACACTGTGCATCCATCCATGCGGCCACTACACCCCTACGTTTCCACCAGCTCGTATTAACTACATTACCAGCATATATTATGCGTTCCACTACCACTATGGAACGCATACTTCCGGTCCTCATACAGGAAATTACATTTCTCCCAGTCCCTCCCTAGCACATGCTTTTATGGATGATCCACTATACAAGGCCCACTGGTAACCTTGCATACTATGGTATTATGTGTATAACCTGTATACTTACTTTTAACTAATCCTAATGAAGGGGGTATCTATTGTCAACCCCCCGAAACACGTTGAACCCACCTGTGATATTAAGAAATAAAAAGGAAAGCACCAGAAGTAATGGATACTGCCGTGTTACTCCTACTACACTACAAACGGTCTTGGCGGGGGAGTGTCACGATCAGTATGGGGGGAAACTCCACACTGAACACAGGAGGGAAGGGGAACAGTAACTGGGCCTGGAAACTAGGGAAGAAACAGGTCACCTACTAGACAACCCTAATCCGGGCCCTGACTACCTATCAATATGAATAGACCTTGAAGGTAGAATATTCATATGCAGGATACCTGGGCCCTGATTTCCCTATAAGGCCCTGAAATAAGTTTAGGACCAGAGACAACCCATTCCTCCCCAGATGGACGGATAGAAGTCTCTGTCTCAGGCCCAGATACAACAACAGGGAATATAACAAATACAAACAAACACGACACTTAACTTCTGTAGAGATGGAAGAACAGGAACACCAGAGAGGATCTCACACAAGCTCAGCCAAACCCAAATGAAGCTATCTACCGCATAGTCAGAAGGGTGGGGTGAGACTATAAAGGGTAGAAGTGATGACCACTGAGCAACAGCTGAGAAAAGGGAAGTGGTCATTAACTCTATCAACACTGAATCAAGAGAAATCAAGGAGGCTGTTAGATTCCTCCACGCTCAGCCAGTTTCTCTGATCTCCTGACACCAGTCACCTGAGGGACTGTGACAGGGAGGTTGCGTCCTTGGGTGTCTTGAGCTTTATCCCTTGGACCTCCTCCTCAGTGAAGTAAGAAGTTAACCGTTTTAATTTTAAGTGAATTTTTATTTTATGGAATTTACCTTCATAGAAGGATCTTCTATTTTATCTCAGCCGGGCTCTTTTAGCCCTTTGCATTATCTACTTATTTATTTCATTCATCCTTCCACTGTTTTTACTTTATTTATTCATCTCAACAATATTTTAGTTCCCCCTCATGGATCAGATCTAGTTTGACGCCATTTAGGTGGTTGCCCCCCCCCCCCTTATTTTTAAGTTGCCATGTCACATTTGAAGACCCCTTGATGCACACCTAGAGTAGAAACTGCAAAAAAATGACCCCACTTTGGAAACTATGGGATAAGGTGGCAGTTTTGTTGGTTGCTCTATATTACACTTTTTGTGAGGCAAGGTAACAAAAAATAGCTGTTTTGGCACCGTTTTTATTTTTTGTTATTTAGAACGTTCATCTGACAGGTTCGATCATGTGGTATTTTTATAGAGCAGGTTGTTACGGACGCGACAATACCAAATATGACTACTTTTTTGGTTTGTTTCAGTTTTAAATAAAGCATGTTTGAAAAAAAAATATTTTTTAGTGCCTCCATATTCTGAAAGCCATAGTTTTGGGTTTTTTTTGGCTACTGTTATGTAGGGGCAAATTTTTTTGGTATGAGATGGCGGTTTCATTGTTACTATTTTGGGGTGCATATGACTTTTTGATCGCTTGGTATAACACTTTTTGTGATTTAGGGTGACAAAAAATGGCTTTTTTGACACACTTTTTATACGGTGTTCACCTGTGGGGTTAGGTCATGTTATATTTTTATACAGTAGGTTCTTACGGACCCGGCAATACCTAATATGTATACTTTTTTAAATTCATTTAGTTTTTTATTCAAGTTTTACACCATAACAGTATTTAAAAAAAAAACTAAAACTAAAAATCATGTTTTAGTGTCTCCATATTCTGAGAGCCATAGTTTTTTATTTTTGGGCGATTGTCTTAGGTAGGGCCTCATTTTTTGCTGGATGAGGTGACGGTTAGATTGGTACTATTTTGGGGCGCATATGCCTTTTTGATCGCTTGGTGTTGCACTTTTAGTAATGTAAGGAGACAAAAAAAATGTTTTTTTTTCTAGCATAGTCTTTATTTTATTTTTTTGATGGTGTTCACCTGAGGAAAGGTCATGTGATATTTTTATAGAGCCAGTCGATATGGATGTGGCGATACCTATTATGTCTACTTTTCTTTTTTTACTCTCTTTTAAAAAAAAGTTTTTTTACTTTATTTTGGGAAAAGGACGCTTTTTTTTTTTTTTTAGGGTACTTTCACACTTGCGTTAAATTTTTACGGTATTGGAGTTCCGTCCTAGGGGCTCAATAACGGAAAAAAATGGTCCGTTTTATCCTAATGCATTCTGAATAGAAAGCAATCCGTTCAGGAAGCATCAGGATTAGGGTTCAGCGAACTTGTGTTTTAAGGGTCCATTCACACGTCCGTGTGTGTTTTGCGGATCCACGGACATCACCGGCATTTGCGGACAAGAATAGGACATGTTCTATTTTTTTCAGGATCGGAATTGTGGACTCGGAAGTGCAGATCCGCAATTCCGGATCCGGGCAGCACATCGTGCTGCCCCATAGAAATGAATGGGTCTGCAATTCGTTCCACAAAATGCGGAACAAAATTGCGGACGTGTGAATGGACCCTAAGTTCGGCATCTAAAGTTTGGGTTATCGAAGAATTGCGTTATGGATTCCGCTACCATGGACCATAACTTGGTCTGTGGTAGCGGAACGCATAACGCGATTCTTCGATAAGCCGAACTTTAGACGCCGAACTTAAAACACAAGTTCGCTCAACACTAATCAGGAATCGGATGTCTTCCGTTCAGTCACTGTACGGTTTTTGGACTGAGATGCTGCATACAGCGCAGAAGATCCTTCTATCTTCATTCAGCAGGACCTGCACTGACGTCACCGCGCGGTGAGCGCGATTATGTCATCAAAGATCCTTTTGCAGGTCCTGAAAGAAAAAGAAAGAAGACGATGCCGGCTGCGCGAACAAGTGGATGAGGCGAGGTCATTTTTTTTATTTTATTATTTAACCCCTCAAGGCACATTTTAGTAAGCATTCTGTATTCAGAATGCTATTATCTTCCCTTATAACCATGTTATAAGGGAAGATAATACAGTAAATAAACTTTAATGGAGTCCGGGGTTGCTTTCATCCCTATCATCCATGTGTGAAAATCACACCGCATCCGCACTTGCTTGCGATTGTCACGCAGACCCATTCATTTCTATGGGGCCTGCGTTGCGTGAAAAATGCAGAATATAGAACATGCTGCGATTTTCAAGTGATGCGTGAAAATCACCGCTCATCTGCACAGCCCCATTGAAGTGAATGGGTCCGGATTCCGTGCGGGTGCAATGCGTTCACCTCACACATCGCACCCGCGTGGAAATCTCGCCCGTGTGAAAGGGGCCTTAGGGTATTCCTTGGACTCACCGTCCTATTTTCATTCGACAAGAAGACGGCGTATAATTCCTCCAGGGGGTGCCGGGGTCTGTCTCGGATGTACTCACAAAGCTTCCACACGTTTTCTTCACTGTCGGAACAAATAAGCAGCAGTTATATTAAAGACACAGGACTTATAAGCTTCGTTCAGAGTTTCCGCCATTGTTCCTGCGATCCGAGAAAACCATAGCGACAACGCGCTTCCCCATATAAATGACAAGTAGAAATAAATCTCATTGTCTGGGTGTGCCCCCTAACGACATGTGGGACCCTCACCAGTAACAGCTGGTATAGCAGCAGGCACTGCGGCCTGGCAGCACTGGGGCGGCTTGTTGCATGGCATCCATCCTGTGGAGATCACACCCGAGGAGCTGAGGCCACAGCTTGTTGCCAGGCTCCCATGCTGCTCGGTGACAACCTCGTCTGCAGGAAGTGGTTCCCCAGGAAACGAAGACAGACTGGGATTGGAAAACAAGCAGTCACGTGTTAAATTAACCTTTTCCCCGCCAACCCGTTGTTTCGGCTGCCAAACTCGTTCCCTTTATGATAAAACTACAATACCCATGATTCCTACATGTAGTTTACTACGAGGGGAATCATGGGAGCTGTAGTAGGATCGCGCGTAGCCGAATCTACCTTCCTCACGCCGCTCGGTTTCTCATAAGGGGCGTGACGTCGTGACATCCACCCAATCACATGCTTTATTTACTTCCCGCGCTAAAACTCAACTGTTTCAGACGTCGACATGACGTGTACGTCCGCCGAGGATGTTTCGTAGCGAAAAATAGTCCCCCACTAATTTTCACTCTGACGCATCGGATGCGGGACGAAGTGCTTTTTATTGACGGACCTTCGGATAGGAAATGCTGATCCGTGTTTTTAGGATAGGGTTTTGCTTTCAGTGGCTAGTCGTTTTGGGAAAGAGGCCCACGGGCGGAGTGATTTGTGTGTTGCGTTACGGTGCGTGTGAGGAAAGTTTGTGGCGCCAGAATTTGGAAGTGTACGCGGTGAAAAGATGGTGCAGCTACGGAGCTCGACGGGGGCTAAGGGCGCTCCGGAGCCGCAGTATTGCGAGGACAGCTGTCTGCTGGATTCCAGCTCCGAGTTCTTGAGCCTGGAGTCTCCGCGGGGCAAATACACGAGGAGCTCCCGGAGGGCGCGTAACGAGGCGGCCGGCAGTATGGAGGAGCGCGGCGCTGTGAGTACGGGGGCCACGGGGGAGGTGTCGTCGGTTTGTCGGCTGTATGCTGGTGGCTGGCAGTGCGCTGTGGTGGCTGTGCGGCCTCCAGGCCAGATTTGCTTTTGTTGCGGGGGTCTTTCGTTCCAGTGTGTCATTGACCTGCTATTTCGGCGTTACCGTGGGTGGGATTGGCAGTGGCCTGAGTGGTCGTGCCTTGTGGGGTAGTGGGGCCACTGTTACTGGTGGTGGACCACTGGTGGTAGTCATTGGTGGAGCTCTGGGGCTCCCCCTGCTGGTAGTGTGGTGGAGGTGTAAGACGCAGGGTGCTCTCCTTGGTGGCTGTTAGGAACTGCTAGTAGGGACTTCAGGTTCCCCACATGCCCTGGGGGCTGGTGATGCCTTATAGGGGGGCCCACCTGGGGGTTGGTGATGCCTTACAGGGGTGTGTCCCCCCCAACCTGGGGGTTGGTGATGCCTTATGGGGGTCCCCCCCCCTCTGCCTGGGGGTTGGTGATGCCTTACTTTTCCTAGAACAATGTTTAGGTCCTCTGTTACTCCTCCTGGAGGTGAAAAATGGACAGTAAGGTGTTGACAATCCCACAGTATGCGCGAGTGCAGGGTGGGCAGCTCTGAACAGTCAGTGTTACCGGCCCCCTCCTGGACTGGTAACATTAGGTTATCAAATTATTCATTAACCTCTTAGAGGAGTAATAGAGGAAGGCATGGGGGAAAGTTCTAAGAGCAGATGCTGTAAGATCACTTACTAGAAGAGGAGCGCAGGTTGAGTCTCCTGCGGGAATTCCTCATTCATTTTTGGGCGTTTCTTCTCTAAATCCCGCAAGTGTTAATTGTGGATTGTTGAAAACGGTGAAATCTGCGGCTGATATCGAAATCCACATGACGGGTCAATTTCTACACAGAGCGAAAAAGCCGAATGTCCAGGAGATTAGTGAGATCTGATACATGGCGCTGCGTCATGTGGGGAGGGGGGGGGGTTGTTGTGACATTGACTTGTCGGAAGAATTGGTCCTCACTCGGTCTCAGTTTGGTGGGGGTCCGACTCTTGGCACCCCTGCTGAGGGGCCGCTGAGCTACTGCCACTTCAGTGCTGACCTGCGTGCCCCCCACATTATAGTGATGGGTGGTGTAATTACTCTGCCATTGAAGTGCATGAGAAGGGAAGCTGTAATTACACTGCACTATAACGCGGGGGGCGTGCAGGTCAGCACTTAGCTCTGCGGCCCCTCCTAAGAGCAGATCAGCGGGGGTGCCAACAGTCGGACCCCCCACCAAACTGAGACTGATGGGAGGGATATCAATATCACGAAACCGGAATAACCTTTTAAAGAAAATACCATCATATTCCATATACTTGTCACTGGGCCGCAGAACCTGACGATGTGTATGTAGTAAGTAAATCCTGGCACACTGGCACGCCATCGATAGGCTGCAGCAGTTACAGGACCAAACCACTTCGGATGTTGCCAGGAATGAACGGTAATACGGTGAGATTGTTTATCGCTGTATTTTAGTGATGTCACATGACAGCCATGACCGCTTCTAAAACGGATCCTGTCTATGTCAGTCCTGAGTTCTCATCTCGTTCATTCCTCGACCCTTGACTGACTATAATATGATGGTTGTACTTGGTCACTGATCACACAGCGGGGGTGGGGCAGCAGGATGAGGTCACATTATTACTGGGTGGCATCTCCCCTTGCTGTGATACCGGCTGCCACTCTGACTTGGTACTGGTCATACAGATGCTGGACGTCCTCCATCTTGGCCCTGTGGTTCAGCCAGGGTCGATGTTGTCTTCTGTGCATCCATCCACCCGTCCATTCCCAGACATTCATGATGGGGGAGAGATCTGGAAATCAAACTGCACGTGGTGTAGCGAGCAGTGTGTGGACGGGTGTGATCTTGTTAGAACACCACGTCTCAGGACTGGCTCACCAATGTCCTGGACATACTGACTGCTGGTCCACAAATACCAGATGGGAGCGGGCATGGTAGGTGATGGCACCCCACACCATGACACTGGGGATGGGCCTTTTCTCTGCACGGTGGCAGAAGCTGCTCTCCTGCGAGCTCAGATGTGACCAAGGCAGAAGCTGCTTTTATCATTGAATACTATTGCTTTCCATTGATGACTGGTGAGCGCCATGTCCGGAGCTCTGTGCACAGTGTGGGTGCAGTCACGCTGGCACAGGGAAAGCCCCCCCCCCCCCCGACTGATGCCTCAGTTGAGAAGTGACGGTTGTGTTAGGCTAATTTCACATCAGCGGTTTTCCTTTCCGGTATTGAGATCCGTCACTGGACAATAAGTCAATGGTGCCAAATCCGTTTTCTTGGACACACAAGCAAATGGATCCGGCGCCCATTCACTTATAATCATTTTTGTTCCGGATCCGTCATGGGTATTTTAGAGGTAATACCACGGACCTGCTCGGATGCAGACGGTTGTATTATCTTAGTGGAAGTGTTTTTGCTGATCCATGACGGATCCAGCAGAAACCCAAATGTGAAAGTAGCCTAAATTGTATTTAACCCCTTGCCGACCACCTGTTGACTGTATATGTCCAGGTGGCTGGGCTCCCCGTCCTTCCCCATTGCTCTATACATGTTACTGAGTGCAGCTCTCCAGTCCCAGAGGTCATGTGATTGTACCTGCTCCTAGACAGAGGCTCCTTTCGCCCACCTCATTTCCACGCCCTTCTGTCTTGATTGACAGGGCCAGGAATTGCTGCTCTCCTCCTGCTGGCCGTGTCTGCAGTGTAATCTCGCGCCGTCTTATTATTATTTATTATTTATTATCAACCAAAAATCATCTGTACCCTCAAATAGTACCAACAAAACTGCCACCTTATACCAGTTTCCAAAATGGGGTCACTTTTTGGGAGTTTCTACTCTAGGGGTGCTTCAAATGTGACATGGCAGATTAAAATTATCCCAGTAAAATCTGCCCTCCAAAAATCATATGGCGTTCCTTTCCTTCTGCGCAATGCCGTGTGCCAGTACAGCAGTTTATGACCACATATGTTTTTTTTTTTTGTAAACTACAGAATCGGGGCAATAAATATTGAGTTTTGTTTGGCTGTTAACCCTTGCTTTGTTAGCAGAAACCAATAGATTAAAATTAGGGATCGACCGATTACCGATATCGGCCGATATTCAGGATTTTGAACGTTATCGGCATCTATTTTGCCGATATACCGATAACTTATTGGCAACATGGATCGCGCTGCTCTCAGTGCTCCGTGTTCCCTCAGCAGCACAGGGGAGAAGGAAGCAGTGTCTTCCCCTGTGCTGCCGCTGCCACCAATGAGAGGAGGGAGGACAAGAGGAGGGGCGGGGCTGTGGCCACTGCGCCACCAATGAAGATAACTTTCTCATTCATTCAAATTGAACAGGAGGCGGGAGCTGGCTCCGATCGGTTACCATGGCAGCCAGGACGCTATTGAATCCCTGGCTGCCATGGTAAGCTCCATGCTGCTGTGTGCACAGAGCAGCAGGGACAGTGTGAGATCCTATTCACCCTGATAGAGATCTATCAGGGTGAATAGGACAAGGGTTCTAGTCCCTAAGGGCTCTTTCACACCTGCGTTCTTTTCTTCCGGCATAGAGTTCAGTCGTCGGGGCTCTATGCCGGAAGAATCCTGATCAGTTTTATCCTAATGCATTCTGAATGGAGAGAAATCCGTTCAGGATGCATCAGGATGTCTTCAGTTCCGGAACGTTTTTTGGCTGGAGAAAATACCGCAGCATGCTGCGCTTTTTGCTCCGGCCAAAAATCCTGAAGACTTGCCGCAAGGCCGGATCCGGAATTAATGCCCATTGAAAGGCATTGATCCGAATCCGGCCTTAAGCTAAACGTCGTTTCGGCGCATTGCCGGATCCGACGTTTAGCTTTTTCTGAATGGCTGCCGGGACGCTAAAGTCCTGGCAGCCATGGTAAAGTGTAGCGGGGGAGCAGTATACTTACCGTCCGTGCGGCTCCCGGGCCGCTCCAGAGTGACATCAGGGCGCCCCAAGCGCATGGATCACGTGATCGCATAGCACGTCATCCATGCGCATGGGGTGCTCTGACGTCATTCTGGAGCGCGTCGGGAGCCGCGCGGACTGTAAGTATACTGCTCCCCCACTCCCCGCTCCTACTATGGCAACCTGGACTTTAATAGCGTCCTGGCTGCCATAGTAACACTGAAAGCATTTTGAAGACGGATCCGTCTTCAAATGCTTTCAGTACACTTGCGTTTTTCCGGATCCGGCGTGTAATTCCGGCAAGTGGAGTACACGCCGGATCCGGACAACGCAAGTGTGAAAGAAGCCTAAGGTGGCTAAAAGTTAGTAAAAAAAAAAAAAAAACACCAAAATATTAAGTATAAATGAAAGAAATATTTACAAAAAAAAAATACACATTAACAATAAACATTCATTTTCAGCAGATTTGTGTAGGATATATTTTTTTTTCAAAAATGAAAATTCACTGAATATCGGTATAAATTATCGGCCTGAAAGTTCACAAATTATCGGTATCGGCCCTAAAAAATCAATATCTGTCGATCCCTAATTAAATGGAAAATCTGCCCAAAAAAGTGAAATTCTGAAATTTCATCTCCATTTTCCTTTAGTTCCTGTTGGACACCTAAAGAGGTTAACGACGTTTGTAAAATCGGTTTTTAATACCTTGAGGGGTGTAGTTTCTAAAATTGGGTCATTTTTTGGGTGGTTTCTATTATTTAAGCCTCACAAAGTGACTTCAGACCTGAACTGGTCCTTTTAAAAAGTGGGTTTTGGAAATTTTCAAGATTTGCTTCTAAGCCTTCTAACGTCCCCCAAAAGAAAATTTTGTCATTTACAAAATGATCCAAATATGAAGTAGACATATGGGGAATGTAAAATTTTGAAAAGTGCAAATTTTTCCAAACTTTTTGGTAAATTTGTTATTTAAAAAAATAAATAAATAAAAGTGAAATATTTTGACTCAGTTACCACTGTCATAAAGCGCAATATGTGAGGAGAAATCTGAGACTGGCCTAGATAAGTAAGCGTTTTAAAGTTATCACCACATAAAGTGACACATGTAGCGCGACCTCTGCTGACATCTCTTTTGGAAGAGTAAAAATACTCCCCTTACCATTTTTGAGGAGTATTTTCCGCCGATGAGAAGTACGAAAGTTACAGTAATTCAAATGGTTAAAGGGGTTGTCCAAGTTATATTTATTGATGACCTATCCTCAGGATAGGTCATCAATATCAGATCGGCCGGGTCCGACACCCGGCACCCCCTCCGATCAGCTGTTTGAAGAGAAGGAGCGTGCCGTGCCAGCGCTGCCTCCTCTTCACTGTTTACCTTCTAGCCGTTGCATCTGCAGTGGTGAGCAGGTGTAATTACACCCAAGCCTTCCCATTCATTTCAATAGGAAGGCTTGGGTGTAATTACACCTGCTCACCACTGCAGATGCAACGGCTAGAAGGTAAACAGTGAAGAGGAGGCAGCGCTGGCACCGCGCACGCCTTCTCTTCAAACAGCTGATCAGTGGAGGTCCCAGGTGTCGGACCCCGGCCTATCTGATATTGATGACCTATCCTGAGGATAGGTCATCAATAAATATAACTTGGATAACCCCTTTAATACAAAGGCCTACGTAACATTAAGGGGTTGCTGTTTATGCAGGGAAACCATTACTAGTAGTCTAGAACTGTCTTCCATGCATAAATAGCAAATTTAGACCATTTTAAATTTAACTGAGGTCACTGTTGCTCTGAGGGGGGTCGGCACCACTGAGGTCACTGTTGCTGTGAATTTATGAGGTTTAAAGGGTTTGTCCTAAAATCGATATTTATCACCTGTCGTTAAAGTGGACCCCCTCACCTCTCCAGATTTGTCTGTTTTGGTAACTACTTGCACCCCCCATGTAATAACAATCCTGGAGCATCTATTCTTATGACTTTATGTTGCACCATTCCTCTTATTTCTGCTATTAGTTATGAATGACTTGCTAGCAGTTTGCAGTGAAGGTCCAGATGGGGGTGTCCCTGCACAGCCTGATATTATTCAATCAGTGCTTTCAACTGGTAACACCCCGCTGGACCTTTATTGCAGACTACTAGCAATTTGTTTTATAAGTTCTAGTAGGAATAATAGAGGAATGGTACAATATAGTCACAAGAATTGACTCCCCAGAATTGGTATTGAATGGGAAATGCAAGTCGTTACTAAAACAGACATGTCCCCTTCAAGTACATGATCGCTGGGGGCCCCACCTTGGTTACCATGTTCTAGATGTTCTCTGGGTCAAGTATAGATAGGTAAATAGTAGGGGTGCACCGAAAATATCGGCCGAAAATGCACCTAATCCACTTCGGACGATATTGTTACATATCGGCCGAAAATATGGGGTGTGGGATTTGTCACCCACCATCTGCGGGCGGGCGGTTTACTTTGTCACTGCATCTTTATTTTACCTTACAATCGTGACGCTCCAGTAACTAACAACTCTGCAGGCAGAGCGGAGGCCGGCGTAACGTCACTTACTCACGTGACGCGCCTGCTCCGCCTCCTTTATTCATAAAGTTGGCGGAGCAGGTGCGTCACGTGAGTAAGTGACGTTACGCCGCCCTCCGCTCTGCCTGCAGAGTTGTTACCGGAGCGTCACGATTGTAAGGTAAAATAAAGATGCAGTGAGTGATGCAGTGAGTGATGCTGTGAGCAGCAGGGCTGGGGCTGTTATGGGTAGGGGGATCGGTCTATGGCACTGCTATGGGGAGGGGGGATCTGTGCACTGCTATGGGGAGGGGGGATCTGTGCACTGCTATGGGGAGGGGGGATCTGTGCACTGCTATGGGGAGGGGGGATCTGTGCACTGTTATGGGGAGGGGGGATCTGTGCACTGTTATGGGGAGGGGGGATCTGTGCACTGTTATGGGGAGGGGGGATCTGTGCACTGTTATGGGGAGGGGGGATCTGTGCACTGTTATGGGGAGGGGGGATCTGTGCACTGTTATGGGGAGGGGGGATCTGTGCACTGTTATGGGGAGGGGGGATCTGTGCACTGTTATGGGGATAACAGTGCACATATCCCCTTTTCATAACAGCGCCACCCACAGATCCCCCCTCTCCATAACAGCGCCACCCACAGATCCCCCCTCTCCATAACAGCGCCACCCACAGATCCCCCCTCTCCATAACAGCGCCACCCACAGATCCCCCCTCTCCATAACAGCGCCACCCACAGATCCCCCCTCTCCATAACAGCGCCACCCACAGATCCCCCCTCTCCATAACAGCGCCACCCACAGATCCCCCCTCTCCATAACAGCGCCACCCACAGATCCCCCCTCTCCATAACAGCGCCACCCACAGATCCCCCCTCTCCATAACAGCGCCACCCACAGATCCCCCCTCTCCATAACAGCGCCACCCTCAGATCCCCCCTCTCCATAACAGCGCCACCCTCAGATCCCCCCTCTCCATAACAGCGCCACCCACAGATCCCCCCTCTCCATAACAGCGCCACCCACAGATCCCCCCTCTCCATAACAGCGCCACCCACAGATCCCCCCTCTCCATAACAGCGCCACCCACAGATCCCCCCCTCTCCATAACAGCGCCACCCACAGATCCCCCCTCTCCATAACAGCGCCACCCACAGATCCCCCCTCTCCATAACAGCGCCACCCACAGATGAATTTCATTCATGAAAAATAATTATTAATAAAATCATTAAAAAAAAAGTATTTTAAAAGTATTTGGGCAAAAAGGCAGTTTCGGTTTTCGGTCAAGGGCATCCTGAATTTTCGGTTTCGGACCAGAATTTTCATTTCGGTGCACCCCTAGTAAATAGTGTTGATCTTGGGACAATCTCTTAAATTTGTGCTGCTGTTTCTGTGCAGCTGGTCAATGGGGTTTGCCATCCATCACGTGGCCATTGCTGCCCACCAAAGTTACATCCTTGTAGATGAGCTCTCAGGTGGGTATGTCGTGCCACCGGGGCTATTGGTAGACTCTGAAGAGACCTGAGGCTCTGGCAGAGCAGGGCACAGGCACAATGGATGGTGGTGCATGCTGGTGCCAAGGGCACAAGTGAAAGACCTA
Source organism: Bufo bufo (assembly GCF_905171765.1). NCBI lineage: Eukaryota > Metazoa > Chordata > Amphibia > Anura > Bufonidae > Bufo > Bufo bufo. The sequence goes on along the minus strand of NC_053393.1, from coordinate 43,863,836 downwards.
GGCTGATACCTCTGGTGCCAGGTGCTCGCACCGCCACAGTCACTTGTTGTGGATCTGGATGACATCATCACGCAGTGATAACCACCAGGCTCGCCTGTAGATCTAGGGTGCAGCAACCTTCGGCACTCCAGCTGCTGTGAAACTACAACACCCAGCATGCACACTTGCTCAGCTGTTCTTGTAACTCCTAAAGAAGTGAATGGAGGATACTGGGAGTTGTAGTTTCAGAACAGCTGGAGTGTCGGAGGTTGCTGATCCCTGATCTAGAGGCTGTCATTTTGTGTTATGCTTGATCTTGCTATAAAGGGGAGTTTGTCTTCCATGACCCATTGCCCTATCTCATGCCACCAGATAATGCCACAAAATTGGAACATGCTGCAATGAATTATCCTTCATGGATTCATAGGAAAGCTGACAGGTGACATAGGTAGAGGTCTACAGGTGACAGGTGTGTCCGTTATGGAGGTTGTATGGAGGTCTCCTGTTGGCGTGTCCAGTGCTGGGACCCTCGCTGACTTCTATAAGCAGGAGTCTGAAGCGCCACTTTTCCTCACTGCTGAGCACCGTAGTGAAGACGGTCCCCTAGACCTTCTATTGAGGCAGTCTTCAGTACCGTGCTCCGCAGGGAGGAGAGACAGCGCTCGGCTGAGGCTTCAGACTCATCATTATAGGGAAAAACAAGGCGCTCAGATCCGTGACCCCCACTAAATTTCACAGGAAGGCCACTTACCCCCGCCAGTATGGATCGCGCGCCTACTTCCTCACTTCAGAGCGGTGTGCCATAAGCTCCGGCAGCCGCTCAAACTGACCAATAACAAAGCTCCTCACTGTTAGGCTGGGTTCACACTTGAGCGTTTTACAGCGCGTTCAAACGCGCTGTAAAACGCTCAACACATGAAAACCAATGCTTCCCTATGGCCCTGGTTCTCACTTGAGCGTTTTACAGCGCTGAAAAACGCGCTGTAAAACGCCCTACGCTCAAACAAGTACTTGAGCTTCTTTGGGGCGTTTTGACGCGCGTTTGTGGCCATAGGACATTGCAGTCAATCACACAAACGCGCGTTTACTATTGCAAAAAACGCTCGTCAAAAACGCGCGTTAACCGCGCATATCAAAGACGCTCAGGTCTGAACCCAGCCTAAGGAGCCTTGTTATTGGTTGTTTCAGGCAGCAGCTGCGCTGCCTGTGCCGTTCACAGCGCTCACTGCACTGATGAAAGGCAGGGAGAAGTGTAAGGCGTATCGGTACGTCTTAGACTTTTTCCAGGGAGTAAAATGGCCTGAACAGGCGTTGATGATGCTTGTACAGGCATTATTGCAACCTCTGCATGTCAGATATGCAAAAAATGGCCTGGGCCAGAAAGGGTTAAGGGAATAAAGATAATTGGGCAAATGTCGTGTTTTTTTTTTTTTGTTTAAGCAAAATTAGGTAAATGCACTAACACAAAATACAACACTTACAAACAATAAGGGGTTAGACCAAGTACAACACAACTACTACTTACATTCATCTAGAGTCCTGACTACATCCAGACTGCAGGTACTTACGTCACCATCTGATTGCAGCACATCGGCGGGGGAGCCCACTCAGCGAGACCATCACAGACTCTGAGGAACAACCATTTTCTACGCAGAAGCGTCTATCGCATAGGACTAGGTGAACTCCGATGGCTTGCTGAAACAGTCCAGCTTTTATCCTGTTAACCAAAGGCCTTCGACCCCTGATGGAATGTAGCTAGATCACGTTGTCCTTAATTGGCTCTGTGCATATCTAGGTTTTCTGGTATTATGAACCTTGCAGTGGTCAATTCTCAGATCCACAATAAATCAGAATCTCAAGACAAACTATGCAGACAATGCTAAATCTCGTGCACACACATTTACAACTGTAGAGGTCCTGTAATAAGTGAGACAATACCTGGTACAGATTTCAGACCTCTCTTCTTTGCTCAGGCTAAACATTTCCACACCCGCTTAATTGTTTCTTTTCATCTGACACAGAAGTATACAAGGTCTCAAACAGCTGACTGGGGTACTTTCACACTAGCGGCAGGTGGTGACTCGGGCGGGTGAACAGCCTGTTGGATCCGTCCTCACCGCCTAGTTGAACCGAAACGCCTCATTAGCATATGAGGTGCCGGAACTGCCAGAGACCACAGCGGACGAAGATGGGGGGGGGATCCTGTAAAAAAAATACTCGGAAATGCATCACTGGGGGCCGCACTGTTAGGTAATGTAACTATTTCTATACATGTATCCTGGTGAAAGGTCCTCTAACTATTCAAGTTCAAACATTGCCAAACGGTCTTTAATTCATTTAGAGGTGAGAATAATTTTATCAGACCCAATGGATTCCAAATGATCAGAGCTATATTCATAGTCGCACTTCAGACCAGCCTATGGGGCTCTAGAAAGGTTTCCCCAACATACACTTTCTCGCTCACATCATTGGGGGACACAGGACCGTGGGTATAGCTTGCTGCTGCCACTAGGAGGCGGCACTAGGCTGAAAACTGTTAGCGCCTCCCCTGCAGGCTATACCCCCTCCAGCCTGGAGAGAGCATTTCAGTTTTTAGCTTAGTGTCATAGGAGGCAGACCTCCCTGCTTGGCAGTGTGGCTCCCGCTCATCAACTTTTTCTTCTTTTTGCCATTCATTCATGTCACTACTAGTTTGTCGCTTTGCCATTCGGCCTAGCGACAGCTCCGAGAGTGTTCCCAAAGGTTCTTGCCCCCCTCATGGGTCTCCTGCGCTCCAGGGGCATCACTTTCCTCCCGTATCTAGACGATATCTTGATCAAAGCATCTACAGTCTCCCAATGCGAGGAGAGTCTTCAGATCACTTTGAGCACCCTGTCCCACTTCGGGTGGATAGTCCATCGGCGGAAATCCTGCTTATCTCCCACCACACAAATCAGGTTTCTGGGCATGATACTAGACTCAGGTGCAGCCGTGGTACGCTTGCCATTGGACAAGAGCGTGGACATTCAGAGATCTATACGCATATTACTCTAACGCCGCAATACGTCTATCCGCAATTGCATGCGGGTGCTGGGCATGATTGTGGCCTCCTTCGAGGCCATTCCCTTCGCTCAATTTCACACGAGGTGTTTTCAACGAGCCATTTTGTCATCTTGGGACAAATCCCCGGATTCTCTGGATCGCCGAATCCGGCTGTCCCTCCAAACGCGTACAGCCCTCGGATGGTGGACAGAGTCTGCGCATCTGTTGGCAGGGAAATCCTTCCTTCTAGTGATATGGACGATCATTACAACAGACGCCAGCCTTCGCAGTTGGGGCGGAGTTCTCGCCACACGGACGGTCCAGGGTGTTTGGTCTCCATCGGAGTCCAAACTTCCCATCAACATACTGGAACTCCGGGCCATTTATCTCTCCCTTGTCCATTGGACTCCACTTCTGCAGGGTCGTCCGATCAGGGTGCAGTTGGACAATGCCACAGCTGTGGCCTACATCAACCACCAAGGAGGGACTCTCAGCCTTCCGGTGATGCAGGAGTCTGCGAAGATTTTGCAGTGGGCGGAGTCCCATGTTCCGATGATTTCGGCAGTCTTCATCCCGGGAGTGGACAACTGGACGGCAGACTTTCTCAGCCGGACAATAGTGGACCCGAGGGAGTGGTCCCTCCATCCGGAGATGTTCGAGGCCATCTGTCTCAGGTGGGGACGTCCGGAAGTGGACTTGATGGCGTCCAGGTTCAATCACAAGCTCCCGTGCTTCCTCTCTCGCGCAAGGGATCCAGCAGCACACGGCGTGGACGCTCTCGTGGCGTCTTGGGACATCTTCGCGTTTCTTTGTGTTCCCACCGTTACCACTTCTACCTCGGATCCTACGCAGAATCAGGAAGGAAGGCATCAAGACGATCCTGTTCGCCCCAGACTGGCCTCGACGAGCTTGGTACTCAGAACTCATTCTTCTGCTAGGAGATGCTCCGTGGCCTCTGCCAATCAGAACCGATCTACTCTCCCAGGGCCCAGTCTTCCGTCAGAGTTTAGATACGCTACGTTTAACGACGTGGCTGTTGAAACCTTTCTGTTGAAACGCAGAGGTTTTTCTGATGCGGTCATTCGAACCATGATTAGGGCCAGGAAAACTTCCTCTTCTAGGATTTACTACCGGACCTTGAAATCCTTCTTGCGTTTCTGCGAGGAACGAGCTCTTCCTCCCAGGCGTTTTTCCCTTCCGACGGTTCTAGCGTTCCTTCAGTCGGGATTGGACCTGGGCATGGCTCTCAGTTCCCTCAAAGGGCAGGTCTCGGCCCTGTCCATTTTTTTTTTTCCCAACGTGCTGTAGCTGTCCTAGGTCCGGTCAAGACTTTCTTGCAAGGAGTAGCTCATACTGTTCCCCCATATCGGCCCCCATTACATTTTTGGGACCTGAACCTGGTTCTCGGTGCACTCCAGACAGCGCCGTTCGAACCTCTGAGTGAAGTTTCCATCCGTCTACTTTCCTGGAAAGTGGCCTTTTTAGTGGCCATTACCTCTGTTCGACGGGTTTCGGAACTGGCAGCTCTCTCCTACAAGGAACCCTTTTTGGTGTTTCGCCAAGATAAGGTGGTTCTTCGTCCAGTGCCATCTTTTTTACCAAAGGTTGTTTCTGCCTTTCACGTGAATGAGGACATTGTTTTGCCCTCAGCCTTCTCATCCGCGCGAGGTCTCCCTCCATCGTCTGGATGTAGTACGTGCCTTGAAGATCTATCTGTCGGTGGTGGCCCCCTTTAGATGCACTGACGCTCTGTTCGTTATCTTGGAAGGCCCTCGTAAAGGTTTGGCGGCTTCAAAGGTGACTATTGCTCGGTGGATTCGCTCGGCCTTTGCCGAGGCCTATCGTTCCAGGGACAAGGTTCCTCCACCCGGGATCACGGCTCACTTTACCAGAGCGGTCGGGGCTTCTTGGGCACACCTCCACCACGCTTCTGCGTCTCAGTTGTGTAAAGCAGTGACTTGGTCCTCTCTACACACCTTTACAAAATTTTACCGGGTGCATTCATTGGCCTCGGCGCATGCTTCTCTCGGCTGCAGGGTTCTGCAGGCCGCAGTTCAGTGACTTCCATAGAGTTGGTTTGGGAGAATTTTGTTTCCCTCCCCGGGGACTGCTTTAGGATGTCCCACGGTCCTGTGTCCCCCAATGATATGAGCGAGAAAATGAAATCTAATTTTTCTGGCACAAGTCTCCTTGTGAGGCTCTCCTTGGTTTTGGCACTTTGCACAGTCTGGCCTCCTAGCTCCCTGTTATGTGCCCCGTCTGCAGGTGGTGGAGTATTGGACGCTTTTCCTGAGCCCTCATGCGCACACTTTAGGCAAACAATTTAATATATCTAGTGCTAGGTTTCATGGATACCTCCATTGTCATGCCCTTCCAGCTCAGTACAAAATTACATGTATATTTTTCTGCTGGTGAGTACGATTGGAGATGCCAAATTTATCTAGATTTTATACTTAAAATAAAATAAACATGCTGTTGCCATGTTGTAACAATTTGTATTTTTTATTATTATTATTTTTTTTTTTGGTCAAGCTGTAGTTCCTATTGGTTATATTTTGGGACACATGCCTTCTTAATCACTTTTTAGTACAGTCTTTTCGGGTGGAGACGAGGTGACCAAAAAGCAGCAACCCTGGCAGGAGTACTTCACTGTGCACCCGGCAGTTGGGGTAGCACAGGGCAGAAGGAGCACCCTCCATCTAACAGCTCTGCTGCTGCGGATACTGTTAACCGGGGCATTTCTGATGGTTTAATGGCTGGGAGCAGAGAAATATTCGATTTCCATCTGTTACAGATGGGGTGTCGGCTGTATAGCCCCCAGCACTGGTAACAGTGGAGTCGGCTCCCTCCTGAGCACACACTGTATTTCTACATCTGGCACACATGTATGGCGGATGTTGCGGAGTGGTTAGAGAGTACCAGGATATGCCAACGATCTCCCATTGCTGTGCCAGTCAGCCACAGAGCCAGCACCAGACAGTGGCAGAACTCTTCCTAAGCAGCGCTGCCACTTTGTTCTAGCGATCAGTGAATTTCACAGCTGAAACTCGGGCATTATGTGTGAGAAAACCTTTCAATTGGTGTCTACACATTTTAAGGGTTAGTTCACACTACACTTGTAAAAAAAAAATCAGCGCTGAATTCAAGCAGATTTTTACACCTTAAAATTACACATTTTTGATGTGTTTTTTAATGCAGATTTTTTTTATATTTGACTCTACAGGTTGGTTTTGATGCCAACCATAGAAACCCCCCCTTCCACATCACAGGAGCCATGTTAGATAACATATAACAGCACATCTGTATGTTCACTTTGAGCGCCAATAATTGCATTAAAGGACCGAAAATGAAATGTGCCTTTTAATCAAAATTTTAGTTAACATATCCAGAGTTGCACTTTTATGTACCAAAACAAATGAAACTGCACTCCCCAACCCCCCCCCCCCCCTCCTTTTTTTTTTTTTTTTTTTAAATATATAAACAAATTCAAAACCTTATTAAATTCTATAGTACTTTTCCCACAAGCGTTTTTGGGACGTTTACGTGCACATCGCAAATGGTGCATTTTTTATATTTATTTTTTTCCTGCTACACATTAATTTGATTGGGAAAATGTTTGCTGATTCTTCCCCAAGATAGGGCACGCGGCTTCTTTTTTACACGTGCTGACTCCCATTCAAATAATGAGAGGCTGTTTTTATAGGTGTTTTTTTTTTTGCCTGGTCAAAAAAAAACATGTGAACTGACCCTTAAACTTGATATTGAGCGCAACCGCATCTGCATTTACCTACACAAAAATAGTGCAAGAGCCTAAATATCTAAAAAATGTACTTTATTTGATTTTAATGATGCATATACAGTGTATATAAGGAAATATATCTTCAGACGTAACACGTGATTGTACAATATATCAAGTACATGATTTTACATATAAATGATACATGGGAGGCACAAACCTAACTGTAATAAATCGCGCATCATCGTGATCAGTTCCAAGGTCCTTCTGAGAAATAGTGCATATGGCGCCCCGTGTTGATCCACTTGGTGTGTGGGGTGCACTGTGAAGTGCTTATTGTTGGTCAGATTTTTTTTTTTTTTTTTTTTTAAGATTGTCATGTTGTTGTGCTTTTGGTCTATGAACATAAAGGTGACATGTCAGGAAGATGACATTGTTTTGCCCTTTATTCCTTTCTAGGGTTCATTCTCTAGCAAAGAAGCTAATGGCGGCGGCCACGCACTGCGTTCATTGACCAAGAAGAAAGCAGAAAATGGACATAACCTCTCCGATTCAAGCTTAGACAAAAATAATGAATCCTTGACCATGAGTAACACTGAAGAGAAAAGATTTACTAGGTGCGTACATCTGACACGTAGGTCTTTGTTAGTGCTTCAGGAGATCAGAAAGTGCAAATATCTCGACCCCTGGATATAACACTCAACATGTGTGTGAGCCATCCATGTGTCTGTATAGATGTGTATATATATTTCTCTCTCGTATCATTGGGGGACACAGAAGACCATGGGTATGGCTGCTGCTGCCACTAGGAGGCATGGGTATGGCTGCTGCTGCCGCCACTAGGAGGCATGGGTATGGCTGCTGCTGCCGCCACTAGGAGGCATGGGTATAGCTGCTGCTGCCACTAGGAGGCATGGGTATAGCTGCTGCTGCCACTAGGAGGCATGGGTATAGCTGCTGCTGCCACTAGGAGGCATGGGTATAGCTGCTGCTGCCACTAGGAGGCATGGGTATAGCTGCTGCTGCCACTAGGAGGCATGGGTATAGCTGCTGCTGCCACTAGGAGGCATGGGTATAGCTGCTGCTGCCACTAGGAGGCATGGGTATAGCTGCTGCTGCCACTAGGAGGCATGGGTATAGCTGCTGCTGCCACTAGGAGGCATGGGTATAGCTGCTGCTGCCACTAGGAGGCATGGGTATAGCTGCTGCTGCCACTAGGAGGCATGGGTATAGCTGCTGCTGCTGCCACTAGGAGGCATGGGTATAGCTGCTGCTGCCACTAGGAGGCATGGGTATAGCTGCTGCTGCCACTAGGAGGCATGGGTATGGCTGCTGCTGCCACTAGGAGGCATGGGTATGGCTGCTGCTGTCACTAGGAGGCATGGGTATAGCTGCTGCTGCCACTAGGAGGCATGGGTATAGCTGCTGCTGCCACTAGGAGGCATGGGTATAGCTGCTGCTGCCACTAGGAGGCATGGGTATAGCTGCTGCTGCCACTAGGAGGCATGGGTATAGCTGCTGCTGCCACTAGGAGGCATGGGTATAGCTGCTGCTGCCACTAGGAGGCATCAGCTATACCCATGGTCTGCTGTGTCCCCCAATGAACTCAGCGAGAAAAGGATTTTACAGTTAAGCACAGAAAATCCTTTTTTTTAATTTTATTTTACCCTGAACAAGAAATGTCTGTGTTTTTCAGCTATGATGTGTATACTGAACCTTAATATTGGCATTAAAACATTGTTTTCGCCTTTTCTAGGAGGTTGGCAAGATTGCAGGCAGATACAACAACAAATGGCAGTTCCCAAGAAGGTAGAAAGTCCTTTAGATTCCTTAAAACATTCCTGTAAACAAAATATAAAATTTTGAATTAACAGAATACTGGAGCTGCTCCCATTATGGTGTAAGGATAACCGCCAGTGGTCCAGTGACACTCATGAGTGATTAAGGTTCATTGATGCTCTTGGGGAGTGAAGGCTAGCCTGTCTTGTGTTATCCCACAAGAGTTACTGTAGCACATATTGGTGAAAGTGTACAAGCTGGATAGACTTCACAGTACACCTTCAGTAGCTGTTAAACAAGTGCTTGTTTCCTTGACACCTATTCCTCTATATGTTCTCAATGAGAAGAGGGGAGTAAGCCATTGGTGGACCCCTGATGACGGTTATCTCTCCCAAAAGCAAAGCAGCGGGCATGTCAAAATTCAGTATGACTGTTCTAGCTTTTATCAGCCATCCTCATTAGATGGCTGACTGGTCCATATGAATTTGGCACATTTCAGAAGTCATGTAGCAGTGAATGGAAAAAGCTGCACATGAGGGGGACACATTGCAATTTCCCTCTGGAGTGCAGCAGGGCCCTGTTCTTCAGAAGGGCTCGGATCCCTATCAGTCATTTGTGGCATATCCTGTAGATCCTGATGGAACAACCTCTTCGTGGTAGAACTATTTTTAGAAGACACGGTTCATCACAGCTTCCTGTACCTACAATAGGCGTGTGACCATCAGATCCATGGATCAGTGGAAGAACTTGGCCTGGTTTTATTACTCATTTTCTTTTACATCACTTGGATGACAATGTTTGTGTATTGAGGAGGAGATGGCACCAGAATGCACTATGGGAAGAGGACAAGCTGCAGAGGCATTGTAATCCTCTGACAAATGTTCTGTTGGCCTAGCAAACATGTGGATGTCATTTTGACATGTACAACAAACAATTTTATGGACTGAGTGCACCCCTTCATGGCAGCCGTATTCCCTGATGGAAGGAGCCTCTTTCAGCAGGATAACGCTTGAAGATGACATAGGTCAAGGTGTGGACTTTGCTTCCAAATCCCCTTGCACTCAGTTCCATCAATCATCTGTGGGTTGTGCTGGAAAAACAAGTAATAACTGTGGAGGCCGCACCTCACAACTTACAGGACTTAAAGCAGGCATGCTCAACCTGCCGTCCTGCTCTCGGCTGTTCGGGCATGCTGGGAGTTGTAGTTTTGCAACAGCTGGAGGGCCGCAGGTTAAGCATGCCTGACTTAAAGGATCTGCTAGGTACCACGGGACTCCTTCAGAGGTCTTGTGTGGTCTATGCCTTGAAAGGTCAGAGCTGATTTCTTATCTCATTCTGGGATACAGGCAAGAACATGAGGTGTGGCTGCTGCCAGTAGGAGGCGGATGCTAAGCTAGTGTCAGCTCCCCCCACCAGCTGTTCTTTTTCTACAGGGACTAAGCTAAGGGTAGGTTCACACAGACCTTTTCCTGGGGGGTTTTCAGCCAAAGCCAGAAGTGGATCCTGCAGGAAGTAGTAGTAAAGTCTTTCCGTTATATTTCTGATTCCTTTCAAATCAACTTCTGCCTTTGGCTGAAAAACCTGCAGGAAAATCTGACTCAAAATCACCTTAAAAAAAACTGTGTGGACCTGCCCTAAACAGTTTTAAAGAGGACCTTTCACTACTGTACAAACTAAAAACTAACTAGATCATGGGCAGAGCGGCGCCCAGGGGTCCCCCTGCACTTACTAGTATGTCTGGGCGCCGCTCCGTTCGCCCGGTATAGGCTCCGGTGTCTGCACCCCCTCTGACTGATTTCTTGTATGAGGCGTGTCCCTTGATGCAGCGCTGGCATATCGCAGCGCACAGCTCATAGCCTGGCTATGAGCTGTGCGCTGCGATTGGTTCGGGCTTGGGATCCGTGTTCTGTAGATTGCTATTATTTTCCCTTATAACATGGTTATAAGGGAAAATAACATTCTGAATACAGAATGCATAGTACAATAAAAAAAGCCCGGAGGGGTTAAAAAAAATAAAATAAAAATTTAACTCGCCTTAGTCCACTTGATCGCGCAGCCCGGCTTCTCTTCTGTCTCCTTCTTTGCTGATTGTAGGAACAGGACCTGTGGTGACGTCACTCCGGTCATCACATGGTCCATTACCATGGTAAAAGATCATGTGATGACCGGAGTGACGTCACCACAGGTCCTGTTCCTACAATCGGCAAATAAGAAGACAGAAGGAGATGCCGGCTGCGCGATCAAGTGGATTAAGGTGAGTTAAAAAATAATTATTTAATTTTTTAACCCCTCCAGTGCTATTTTACTATGCATTCTGTATTCAGAATGCTATTATTTTCCCTTATAACCATGTTATAAGGGGAAATAATAATGATCGGGTCCCCAGCCCGATCGTCACCTAGCAACCGTGCGTAAAAATCGCACCGCATCTGCACTTGCTTGCGGATGCTTGCGATTTTCACGCAACCCCATTCACTTCTATGGGGCCTGCGTTGCGTGAAAAACGCAAAATATAGAGCATGCTGCGATTTTCACGCAACACACAAGTGATGCGTGAAAATCACCGCTCATGTGAACAGCCCCATAGAAATTAATGGGTCGGTATTCAGTGCGGGTGCAATGCGTTCACCTCACACATCGCATCCGCGCGGAATACTCGCCCATGTGAAAGGGGCCTAATGCAAGTATACACCTCTGGAAGCCCCAAGTCTGTGTTTTCAAATTAATAATGTGTCCTATCTACAGAGATGAGACCGTCTAGAACGACAAGGAGCACAGGGAAAGCTATTCCCCATGAAGTGAATGGTGATGTTGAAGTTCGCCGCAGTGGCAGGATCAGGAGAAGCAGATACAGCACCACGAACCAGTCTGTGTTGTTCGACAAACTTATAACAAAGTACGTAAAACTCCCTAAATATTGTCAAAACTGATGAAGAGATAGTTGAGTTGCAAATGATTTAATTTTTCATCTCCTTTGTTCCAGTGTACATCTCTCCCTTCCTTCATGTGACCTTGTTTTCTGTCACTTATTCACTTTCAACATCTCAAATCATTCTTTTTATTTTTTAGCAATGTATAATGAAACTTTGTCATTTATTTTAGTACTGCTGAAGCTGTTCTACAAAAAATGGATGATATGAAGAAAATGCGTCGCCGCCGACTGCGTGAGCTTGAGGACTTGGGAGTTTTCAATGACACTGAAGAAGTAAATATCCAATTGCTTTTTGGCTCAGTTCATTATACAAATATATGTCTTTCATTGCTAATGTTGGGGGGGGGGGGGGGGGGGGAATTTATATATTAATTTAGTTACCTTACTTGAGAAGTCAAAGATTTTTGGTTGTGAGATTCGCTGCAAGTGGTTGACGTAGTGCTATGCAGTGCCTATTGAGTGACAATGGAATACGTTTGCACAATGTTCTACAAAGTGAAATTTGTGCTTTGCACCGATTTATAAGTGACCCAGGCAGAGAGCATCGTCTGTCAGTATGCCCTAGACGTGTGACCAGGATAGCATGAAATCCACTTTAAAGTTTAAAACTGTGGAAAGTATGAAATTCAAATGCTTAAACTGAAATATTCTTTTAAAGATTTTTATTTTTATTTTATTTTTTAGTTCCCCTCAAATACAATGTACTTTGGTTGAACTTGTGAATTCTAACACTGATTTGCTTCTGTTTCAGGAGAATATTGATATGTATTCTCGTGTGAAAAGGAAACGCAAAGTCCCACAGCTTGATGAAGAAACCACAGACAATCAAGAGGAAAGTGGAGGTACACTATATGCCTGTACAATGTACAGCTTTAAAGGGCATCTGTCAGTAGCATCTACGCTAGTAAGCTATGTATACTGCCTGGTAGGGTTGATCATTCAGAGTGCAACTACCCCAATCTGTTGTTTTAGAAGAAAATAATACTTTAATGAGGCAATGAGGGGTGAGCCTGCCCCTTGGTACTACTTTACTTCCTCCTTTCAGCTGTAGTCACTCTTTCTCTGCCAGTGATTGACAGGCCAGGTATCATCACTACTGATGCCTGGCCCTGAAATGTTGGACACGTGCCAGTGAGAGTTCAGTCATCGCAGTTCAGATCTCAGGAGTAAGGACGGACACATGAGATCTACTGCACATGAGCCTATTGAACTCTTGCCAGCACGTGCGTTGGGTTTCAGGGCTAGGCAATGTAATGGCGATAATTTCTAGCCCTGTCAATCAGTGGGAGAGCAGTGACTAAAGCTGAAAGGCAGAGGTGAAACGATGCTTCGATGGAATAGGCTTTCCCCTCCATGCTGTGAACACAATAAAAAATAAAGTATTTTATCCTTAATGAAAGATTGGATTGCTACAAAATGTGTGAAGGTTCTGAGGTCGCGCTCTTAAGCCTCATGCACACGACCATTTTTCGGGTCCGCATCCGAGCCGCAGTTTTTTGCGGCTCGGATGCGGACCCATTCACTTCAGTGGGGCCGCAAAAGATGCTGACAGCACTCCGTGTGCTGTCCGTATCCGTTGCACCGTTCCGTGGCCCTGCAAAAAAAATATAGAATGTGCTATTCTTGTCCATTTTGCGGACAGAATAGGCTTTTCTACGATGGGCTGCCCGTTCCGTTCCGCAAATTGCGGAAGGCACACTGGCGGCTTCCGTTTTTTGCAGACCGTAAAAAACGGAACGGTTGTGTGCATGAGGCCTTAGTATGTGACAGTAAACACATTGGGGGAGATATATCAAGACTGGCGCATCCACACTCCAATCTTGATCTCCCTACTCTGGCGTGAGAGGCTCCTAATTTATTAAGAGGCAGAAGCCTCTTATCAAATCCCTGCCCTGCTTTGCACCAGAAACTGAAGTCTACTCCAGCTACAGGCTGACATAAACTTCAGCTATAACTTCCGCTGCTTTCTGGTCAAAGTTATAGTAAATGCAGTGGGCGTCTCGCTAAGCCCCACCCCCTTTTGTCACCACTTAAGAAAAGCAGCCAGAGGCCTAAAAAGTCACATGTTATGGCGTGCGCTGTAATGTGCAACTTTTTTACGACACCATAATGGCGTAATACGCTTACTAAATGTCCCTCATTAGCTCCTATACCAGAAGACCTAAAGGCTTCCTTTGACACAGGATCCACACAGTATATAAGTAATTTCTCGTGCGCACACTCATTATTGGTTCCCCAACATCTTGTTTCACAGTGACTTGATCACGTATGACAGTTGTAATGGTAGAAAGGTCACTGTAGGACATTTCTGCAACAATCTTTTGTGCCTTACATTTTGAGTGCTGTAATGTGAATCCAATAACCCTGTCAGATTCCTCGGAAGAAGGTGAGGATCACGAGGATGCAGACGACGACGAAGAAGAAGATGATGATGATGATGATGTGGATGACGATGAAGATGGTGAAGAAGACAATCAAAAACGCTATGAACTGAGACAGAGAAAAACTGTTGTGCCTTATCAAGTTCCCTTACAAGGTAATGCTAGAAAAAAAATGGTAAGAGTGAATTCATGATGGGGAAAAAAAAAATAAAAAAATATATATATATATATACTGCTCAAAAAAATAAAGGAAACACTTAAACAACACAATGTAACTCCAAGTCAATCACACTTCTGTGAATTCAAACTGTCCACTTAGGAAGCAACACTGAGTGACAATCAATTTCACATGCTGTTGTGCAAATGGGATAGACAACAGGTGGAAATTATAGGCAATTAGCAAGACACCCCCAATAAAGGAGTGGTTCTGCAGGTGGTGAACACAGACCACTTCTCAGTTCCTATGCTTCCTGGCTGATGTTTTGGTCACTTTTGAATTCTGGCAGTGCTTTCACTCTAGTGGTAGCATGAGACGGAGTCTACAACCCACACAAGTGGCTGAGGTAGTGCAGCTTATCCAGGATGGCACATCAATGCGAGCTGTGGCAAGAAGGTTTGCTGTGTCTGTCAGCGTAGTGTCCAGAGCATGGAGGCGCTACCAGGAGACAGGCCAGTACATCAGGAGACGTGGAGGAGGCCGTAGGAGGGCAACAACCCAGCAGCAGGACCGCTACCTCCGCCTTTGTGCAAGGAGGAACAGGAGAAGCACTGCCAGAGCCCTGCAAAATGACCTCCAGCAGGCCACAAATGTGCATGTGTCTGCTCAAACGGTCAGAAACAGACTCCATGAGGGTGATATGAGGGCCCGACGTCCACAGGTGGGGGTTGTGCTTACAGCCCAACACCGTGCAGGACGTTTGGCATTTGCCAGAGAACACAAAGATTGGCAAATTCTGGCACCCTGTGCTCTTCACAGATGAAAGCAGGTTCACACTGAGCACATGTGACAGACATGACAGAGTCTGGAGACGCCGTGGAGAACGTTCTGCTGCCTACAACATCGTCCAGCATGACCGGTTTGGCATTGGGTCAGTAATGGTGTGGGGTGGCATTTCTTTGGAGGGCCGCACAGCCCTCCATGTGCTCGCCAGAGGTAGCCTGACTGCCATTAGGTACCGAGATGAGATCCTCAGACCCCTTGTGAGACCATATGCTGGTGCGGTTGGCCCTGGGTTCCTCCTAATGCAAGACAATGCTAGACCTCATGTGGCTGGAGTGTCAGCAGTTCCTGCAAGACGCAGGCATTGATGCTATGGACTGGCCCGCCCATTCCCCAGACCTGAATCCAATTGAGCACATCTGGGACATCATGTCTCGCTCTATCCACCAACGTCACGTTGCACCACAGACTGTCCAGGAGTTGGCAGATGCTTTAGTCCAGGTCTGGGAAGAGATCCCTCAGTAGACCGTCCGCCACCTCATCAGGAGCATGCACAGGCATTGTAGGGAGGTCATACAGGCACGTGGAGGCCACACACACTACTGAGCCTCATTTTGACTTGTTTTAAGGACATTACATCAAAGTTGGATCAGCCTGTAGTGTGTTTTTCCACTTTAATTTTGAGTGTGACTCCAAATCCAGACCTCCACGGGTTGAAAAATTTGATTTCCATTTTATAATTTTTGTGTGATTTTGTTGTCAGCACATTCAACTATGTAAAGAACAAAGTATTTCAGAAGAATATTTAATTAATTCAGATCTAGGATGTGTTTTTTGTGTTCCCTTTATTTTTTTGAGCAGTGTATTTTTTACCCATTTGACTGGGTCGTCCCCTTATTTTTGTTACCGAGCATTAAAGGGGTTGTGCAGCCAGTACGTGTTGATGACCGATCCTCGCGCACTTCAGCCGATCAACTGTTTTGATAAGGAGGCAGCCCTCATACAAGCGCTACTTCCTCATCAAGATTACACTGCATGTTGTCTTGTTTGCAGCCGCTGTGCAGTGTAATAACAAATTAATGGAACAAGCACTTGTAATTACACACGGCCACCGAGGCTACTCGCAATATAATCTGAAAAGGAAGTAGGGCTTGAATGCCACCTTCTAATCAAACAGCTGATCAGCTGGGGTCAGATCCCTACAGTCAGACAGTTATTGATGACTTATCCTGAAGTGAGACAACCCTTTAAGACTGCCCCTGGTCAACTATCAGTGACTGAGAGCTATGTACATATGTATACACACTTAGGCCTCATGCACACAAAAAACGTATCTTCGGTTTGCATTTTTTACGATCAAATGCGGACTCGTTCATTTCAATGGGGCCACAAAAATGTAGAGCAAGGCACTTATTTTTTTAATCAGATTTTTATTAACAATTTTTCAATTTACAAACAAACAAAAAAAAGAACCCTTCAGAAGATATAGGGTTGGGTATATATAGTCCGGTTGGTCATTCAGACCGTTATCAAGACATTTTCAATAATAAAGGCACATTATACAGAGACATACCTCTTCAATTGTGGTACAAAAGAGTATTGAACAAGGCACTTACTAATGTATTGTTATCCATATTGTCTTCTTTGCTGGCTTGGTTCATTTTCCCGTAACATTATGCACTGATTGTTTCCATGGTTACAACCAACCATCAGTGGTGGTCATGCTTGCACACTATAAGAAAAAATGCCAGCCTCTCTAGTGACTGGGACAGTGAGAGCTCACATAGGCTTGTGCTTTTTCCTACAGTGTGTAAGCACAGCCATGCTGCTGGATTGCGGGGTGGTCGTAACCATGAAAAGTTTCTCTGTATAATAAATGCTATTTGCTGAAGTGGCAAAACCCACCCTTCCACTTACAAACAAGGAGCCAATGCTCCCTCTTTATATTAGTTACAGATTTAGTCCTGATAAAAGCCAAAAGCCCTCAATGAGCTTCTGCTAAGTTTCCTGTGCCTGGAATCACACATGCAGTTAACATGCATAAAGCCAGGAGTAATTTCACATAGCACATTTCATTGTGTTATGTGGGGAGAAAAGGGAGAGACTGCTTTAGCCCTATGGGGTTTTTCTTGCAGAAGGGTGCACTTAATCTAAAGCCTTATTTACACGTCGGTGAATCAGACGTGTGCTGTACGTGTTCTCCACGGACAGCACACGTTCCCATTAATTTTAATGTGTGTATTCATACATCAGTGTTTTTAGCACGGAAGCATACTCTATTTTGTCAATCAGGCCCATTATAGTCTATGGGTCCATGAAAAACAGATGCCACCTGTATTATACAGACCATTAGGGATGCTGTGGAAATACATTTTCAGCTATGCAGTGTCAGTGAAGCACAGATGACACACATTGAGCAAAAAACAGACACAGACCAAACGCCGATCCTTCACGGACATCTTCACTGATGAATCACTGACCATCCGTTCACGGATTTTGACACTGACGTGTGAATGAGACTTAATACTGGAGAAAGTGTAAATACTCTTATGTCAAGTTCACTAAATAGGCTGGGTTCACACTTGAGCGTTTTACAGCGCGTTCCTACGCGCTGTAAAACGCTCAACAGGCAAGAACCAATGTTTCCCTATGGGCATGGCTCTCACCTGAGCTGTAAAACGCCCTACGCCCCAAGAAGTACAGGAGCTTCTTTGGGGCGTAGTGTCGCGCGTTCCCGTACATAGACTTCCGGGAACGCGCGACAATGGGCGTTCGCATACTTCCGGAGCCACGTATGTGAGACGCCCGGAGAATCGTGCATACAGAGCGCTCAGGTTGTTTGTTTTTTACCATGCCTGCTTTCTCCAT
This sequence comes from Bufo bufo, assembly GCF_905171765.1. Classification (NCBI taxonomy): domain Eukaryota; kingdom Metazoa; phylum Chordata; class Amphibia; order Anura; family Bufonidae; genus Bufo; species Bufo bufo. The sequence goes on along the minus strand of NC_053393.1, from coordinate 43,846,200 downwards.
TGCTATATACACAGTGCTTGTTGAGCGCTGTACATTCAGATCAGGAAGCAGCAATGCTATGGTCTTAGCTCTCATAGAAATAAATAGAGCATGCTGGGAATTGTAGCTGGAGTGCCACAGGTTGCTGACCCCTGACGTAGACTCTTAGCCAACCCAGATCTGCTCTACAGCCTTGTTGAAACCTCCTGGATTGTATTTCCCTTTAACTAAGGGCTAAAATGTCAGCCTCATATACAGGAGAAATTGGCAATAAAAAATGCATTTGATATAATGTCCCCTATGTTTAAAATGACCGTAATGGAAGGGGGGAATAAGTTAAAAGAAAAATGTTTTTTACATGTGATTTGTTTTTGAAAAAAGTTACAAAAACCTGATCTCCCACCCACCACAAGTAAAAAAAAAAAAGCTAAAATAAAGTCTGATGTATCATGGAAAAAAGCAAAAATTATTTAAATAACAGAGGAAGTTAAAAAATTTAAAGACACATCAACTAAAAAAAGTAAATGAGTCTGACAGGATTTATGGCCCTGAGCTGGTAAAATAAAAAATAATACTAAAATTTAGTTGGTATGTGTCAATGTTGGGCTGAAATGTGCTCTGCATAAATGTTCAACTCTGATTCTCTGAAGTAAAAAACATTTCTGCTTGTAAATGAGTATGAGCGCACTTCTCGGAGTGCAGTTGGTTAGCAGTCCTCCACATCCTCTAAATAGGATGAAATAGCACCCTTTGTAAATAACGTGTGTGCTCCATCACGGATTGTGTAGCTTGGGCATTCATGTTTCAGAAAGGCTTTAGCATATCTAAACTTGCATTCAAGCAGTCCTGAGTGTTGGCAGTTGCTTTCTGTTAGTTGTGTGTCTGCCATATAGTACATTTGTGTGCTTTCCTGACCAGCAAAACACTTTTTTTCTGAGCAGAACCCAGACACCATAAGAAGCGGGATATGTTTTATGCTACCTCGACCTCCCCAGTGAGGAGGAGAACTTACCGTTTTGGATCTGCTGGACCAAGAAGTCCTTATTGCAAGAGGCGACTCAACAGGTTAGGAAGCAAAACAAAGCTGCAGTTGACTTCTCCAAGGCTGCGGTCACATCATGTCTTTTTCTCACGTTTACTGTATACTCATGCTGTAAAGGAATGCCTCTTAAGTGCCGTACAGTGGCATCCATCACCATAGGGTTCTAGTGTAATATACCGTATTTTTCGCCCTATAAGATGCACCGGCCCATAAGACGCACCTAGGTTTTAGAGGAGAACAATAAGAAAAAAATATTTTCCATTACACCTCAGGTCAGACCAGCAATCAGACCCCCAATGTTAATCAGACCTCAGCTTACAGCCCCAATCAGACCCCCAATGTCAGACACCCAATGCCTCAGATCAACCCCCCATATGTCAGCCATCTATTAGCCCCATATATTCAGCCATCAGCCCCAGCGCAAATAAAATAAAAACTCACTTACCTCTCCTGCTCCTGGGTGCCACTGCTCCTTACCATCGCGATCCTCTTCATCCTGCTGTCGGCTGTGTATCGCGGTGCAGAGTGTGAGGTCACAGAGCGCCCAGGATGTACAGAGCCTTCACCACATCCCGGTCCTCCGGTACTAATAAATCTCTTCCATAATGGAAGCGCTCATTAGTATTCGCCCCATAAGACGCAGGGGCGTTTCCCCCCCACTTTGGGGAGGGTAAAAAAGTGTGTCTTAGGCCTCATGCCCACGACCGTTGTTGTGTTCCATTCCGCAAAATGGGGTTCCGTTGTTCCGTGATCCGTTTCCGTCTGTCTTCCTTTATTTTTGGAGGATCACCAGACATAAAAGAAAGTAAAAAAAAAATCTAAGACACAGGTTTGCCATGCAAATGATAGGAAAAAAACGGACACGGATGACAATCTTGTGTGCCTCTGTGTTTTTTAGCGGTCCCATTGACTTGAATGGGTCCACAAACAGTTTTCCGCAAAAATAATAGGACCGGTTATAATTTTTTGATGGACCGGAACCACGGGCGCGGATGACAAACGGTGCATTAGCCGAGTTTTCAACGGACCCATTGAAAGTCAATGGGTCCGCAGAAAATCACGAAAAACTGAACAACTGACACAGAATAAAACAACGGTCGTGTGCATGAGGCCTTATGGGGCGAAAAATACTCCATGTGTGTTTTAGTTTTGTCCCCTTCCCCGTCCAATGTACAGTCGTGGCCAAAAGTTTTGAGAATTACATAAATATTGGAAATTGGAAAAGTTTCTGCTTTATGTTTTTATAATAGCAATTTGCATATACTCCAGAATGTTATGAAGAGTGATCAGATGAATTGCATAGTCCTTCTTTGCCATGAAAATTTACTTAATCCCAAAAAAACCTTTCCACTGCATTTCATTGCTGTCATTAAAGGACCTGCTGAGATCATTTCAGTAATCGTCTTGTTAACTCAGGTGAGAATGTTGACGAGCACAAGGCTGGAGATCATTAGGTCAGGCTGATTGGGTTAAAATGGCAGACTTGACATGTTAAAAGGAGGGTGATGCTTGAAATCATTGTTCTTCCATTGTTAACCATGGTGACCTGCAATGAAACGCGTGCAGCCATCATTGCGTTGCATAAAAATGGCTTCACAGGCAAGGATATTGTGGCTACTAAGATTGCACCTCAATCAACAATTTATAAGATCATCAAGAACTTCAAGAAAAGAGGTTCAATTCTTGTTAAGAAGGCTTCAGGGTGTCCAAGAAAGTCCAGCAAGCGCCAGGATCGTCTCCTAAAGAGGATTCAGCTGCGGGATCGGAGTGCCACCAGTGCAGAGCTTGCTCAGGAATGGCAGCAGGCAGGTGTGAGCGCATCTGCACGCACAGTGAGGCGAAGACTTTTGGAAGATGACCTGGTGTCAAGAAGGGCAGCAAAGAAGCCACTTCTCTCCAAAAAAAACATCAGGGACAGATTGATCTTCTGCAGAAAGTTTGGTGAATGGACTTCTGAGGACTGGGGCAAAGTCATATTCTCTGATGAAGCCTCTTTCCGATTGTTTGGGGCATCTGGAAAAAGGCTTGTCCGGAGATGAAAAGGTGAGCGCTACCATCAGTCCTGTGTCATGCCAACAGTAAAGCATCCTGAGACCATTCATGTGTGGGGTTGCTTCTCATCCAAGGGAGTGGGCTCACTCACAATTTTGCCCAAAAACACAGCCATGAATAAAGAATGGTACCAAAACACCCTCCAACAGCAACTTCTTCCAACAATCCAACAACAGTTTGGTGAAGAACAATGCATTTTCCAGCACGATGGAGCACCGTGCCATAAGGCAAAAGAGATAACTAAGTGGCTCGGGGACCAAAACGTTGACATTTTGGGTCCATGGCCTGGACCTCCCAGATCTTAATCCCATTGAGAACTTGTGGTCAATCCTCAAGAGGCGGGTGGACAAACAAAAACCCACTAATTCTGACAAACTCAAAGAAGTGATTATTAAAGAATGGGTTGCTATCAGTCAGGAATTGGCCCAGAAGTTGATTGAGAGCATGCCCAGTCGAATTGCAGAGGTCCTGAAAAGGAAGGGCCAACACTGCAAATACTGACTCTTTGCATAAATGTCATGTAATTGTCGATAAAAGCCTTTGAAACGTATGAAGTGTGTGTAATTATATTTCACTACATCACAGAAACAACTGAAACTAAGATCTAAAAGCAGTTTAGCAGCAAACTTTGTGAAAACTAATATTTGTGTCATTCTCAAAACTTTTGGCCACGACTGTATATGTTAAACATGTGACAAAAGCATGATGTGAACATCCCCCTGACATTAGTGGGATGTATCGTATTATGTGGATCAGTGTCTTGGGACCCCACTGATCCGAAGAATGGAGGTGACTGTTACCCATTCAGCAACAGAGTAACTTTATGTGCAGAGCCACTCTTATACTCTATGGGAATTGTGGAAACAGCTAATTGTTGGTATTTGTTTCCATAACTCTTTTAAATTGAGACTTATGCATTTGCTATATGGAATGGACACCTAGTTTTCAGTGTAATGCCATGGACCATATATTTATTGTATACCCAATTGATCATCCTATACATTTCTCAGATGAAATTTTTTATTTCTCGCCCAATTCCTTGGGGGACACAGGAAACCTTGGGTATAGCTCATCTCCATAGGAGGCGTGACACTAAGTGAAAGACTGTTAAGCCCCTCCTCCACAGCTATACCCTCAGTAGCTTAGTGTCAAGGAGGCAAGACACTCTCTGCACTGCAGGGCTGTCTTTGCTTAAGATTTTATTTTTTCTCTTTTTATTATTTTCAATTTTTTTCCTTTTTTCTACAGGGACAACAGAGTCGCAAAGACCTCTCTGTTTTCCCGGGGTTGAGCTGCGCCAGTGCCGGCTATCCGCACTGCTGCCTCCCCCACAGAAGAAAAGGAGGACCAGGGCAGCCCAGCTCCCCTGCATCCCGCCAGCACAAGGGTCGCCCGCCTGCAAGCCCCTCTCCAGCTTCCTGCCACTTCGGTGCCAGTGGCTGAAGGGGCGTCCCTGCTGGATGGACTGAGGGTGAAAACGTCGACTGGTAAGGTGGCTATGCAGCCGTTCCTACCCCCCCCCCCCTGTTAGGGTTCTAACTTCTGTGTCCCCTCTGCCTAGCCTTGCCACATTACAAGGCTTCCTGTCGGCTTCCCCCCTTGGTGTGTGGAGCAGAACGGAGCGGTGCTCGTGGGGGAGGGTTTACTGCACAAGTTTACCTCAGGTGCTGCGGCCATGTGGGGCCGCCTTTTGTTATCTCGGGCTGTGTTCAGCTGCCGGCTGACTTCTCTTGCCGGCTACCGGTGTGTCATTCGCCGCCGGTTTATAAGGAAGTGGTCGGGGGGCAATATTCTCTTCAGGCGGCATATTTGTTTGAATCGCGCGCGCGAAAGTTCCAGCGGGGGGGCGGAGCTTCGTTCCGCTTCTCCTGTACATGTTAGACATTCAGTCGGGGGGGCGGACGTCTTTCTTCCCGCTCCTCGCTGGCCCCGCCTCCTCTTCGTGCCAGCCTGCTCTCAGGACGTCTGAGTCCCTCTCTCCAGGCGACACCTCCAGAGCCCGTCAACCCCAGAAGCGGTCCAGGGCGGAGCGCCTATCATCCTCGGATGCTTCAGTATCACCCCCAAGGGTGCGCTCTCAGTCGGGCCCTTCCTCGATACAGGATATGCCCTCTGAAGGGGAACTAGTTGATTCAGATTGTGATATGGACTCGGCCTTGCCTTCAAAACTGGCTTCTGCTGTGGGCCATCTTATTAACAATATTCGTGATACATTTAAGATTCACGATGATCCTCCTAATTCTGAAAAAAACAGTGTTTCCTTTTTTCGCCAAAAACAGACATCTGCAGTTTTTCCCCTCCACACTGACTTCTCGTCGGTGGTTTCCAAGGCCTGGGCCCGCCCTGATGCCCGTTTTACCCCGCCTAAGAAGTTGGATATCTGTTATCCATTCCCGGCGGATTGCATTACAAACTGGGCGTCACCACCCAAAGTCGACCCCTCGGTGGCCTGTTTGGCCAAAAGCACGGCTATTCCCGTTGCTGATGGCTCTTCCTTACAATCCACTGAGGATCGCCGTATAGAGGCCATTACCAAAAGTATCTTTGCAGCCTCCGGTTCCGCCCTCCGGCCGGTCTTTGCTTCCGCTTGGGCTGGAAAAGCGGTTTCAGAGTGGGCTTCTCAGCTGGATCAGGAGCTTGAATCCGATGTCCCTATTCAGGACCTCCGTGCTCTAGCCCAACTTATCGTTCAAGCCGGCAAATTCGTCTGTGAGGCATCCCTTGATGCGGGGGCTCTCATAGCCCGTTCGTCTGCCCTGGCCGTTTCGGCCAGGAGGGAGCTTTGGTTAAAGGTTTGGACGGCGGACTCCACGTCAAAGCGGTCTCTTACTGGCCTTCCCTTTACTGGTTCTCGATTGTTCGGGACCCGCTTGGATGAAATCATATCCGAAGCCACGGGGGGGAAAAGTACGCATCTTCCTCAATCTAGGACTAGGACCACCACTCGAGGCCGTCCCACTTTTTCTCGCTTCAGGTCTTCCCGCAGGGCTCCCGCACCTTGCACCTCTTCAGGTCCATCCCCTAACTCTGTCCAAGACAGACGTAAGAAACCTTTTTTTCGGACCCAGCCCTCCTGGCGCAAGTCACAGCCTGCTCGCCCTTCTGCGACCAAGCAGAACACTACCTGAAGGTGCGCCCCCACCCACCCGGGGGACGTCTCTTCCTGTTCAGGGACTTCTGGCAGGCGCACGTCTCCGACGCCTGGGCTCTCGAAGTTGTGTCTTCCGGGTACAAACTCGAGTTTGCGTCCCTCCCCCCAGTTCGGTTCTTTCGCTCCCGGGTTCCCCGGGATCCCCAAGGGGCGGCCGATTTCTTTACTGCCACTCGCACCCTTCTGGACAAAGGGGTCATCGCTCCGGTTCCCTTGGAAGAAAGATTCAAGGGGTTCTATTCGAACCTTTTTGTGGTCCCCAAAAAAGAAGGCTCGGTTCGTCCCATTCTGGATCTAAAACGGTTAAACCGTTTCCTTCGTCTTCAGCGATTCAGGATGGAGTCTCTCAGGTCGGTGGTGGCCTCTCTGGAAAAAGGGGAGTTCCTGGCCTCTATCGACATCCAGGACGCCTACCTTCATATTCCAATCGCTCAGTGTCATCAGTGCTTTCTGCGCTTTGCAGTGGGCGCCGACCACTACCAGTTCGTTGCTCTCCCCTTTGGGCTGGCGACGGCCCCTCGCGTTTTCACAAAGGTCCTTGCCCCTGTCCTCGCCTTACTTCGTTCCAGGGGAGTTTTTCTTCTTCCATATTTGGACGATCTCCTTATCAAGGCACCCTCTCTGTCACTGACATCCGCCAGTGTGGACCTCTCGCTACAAACCTTACGCCGGTTCGGTTGGATTATCAATCTTCCCAAATCCGCTCTTGTTCCTTCCAGGCAACTGATCTTTCTGGGGATGCTGCTGGATACAGATGCAGTGGAGGTTCGGCTTCCGTCAGAGAAGCGCCAGCTCCTTCATCGGTCGTTTCGGAGCCTTCTGAACCACCGCCATCCTAACTTCCGGTTCAGCATGCGGGTCTTGGGACAGATGGTGTCCTGTTTCGAAGCAATCCCCTACGCGCAGTATCACTCCCGCACCTTTTAGACTGCCATTCTGTCCGCATGGGACAAGTCCCAGGAAAGTCTGGATCAGCACTTTCCCCTTCCCCCCCCCCCAGGTTCGCTCCTCTCTCCTCTGGTGGTTACGGACCCCTCTCCAAGGGAAGTCCTTCCTGCCGATAACTTGGTTGGTGATTACCACCGATGCCAGTCTGAGGGGTTGGGGGGGGGGGGGGGGGTGTTTCCTCCTCGGTCCGTACAAGGCACTTGGTCTCCATCGGAGTCCAAACTGCCGATCAACGTTCTGGAGCTGAGGGCTGCTTCAGGGTCACCCTGTTTGTGTCCAATCGGACAATGCCACGGCTGTGGCATACATAAATCATCAGGGGGGCACTCGCAGCGCGGCGGCGATGAGGGAGGTGTCTCTAATCCTTCGCTGGGCGGAAGTTCATGTTCCAGCCATTTCAGCCATTTACATCCCGGGGGTGGACAATTGGGCGGCGGATTTCCTCAGCCGGACGACGATCGACCCGGGCGAGTGGTCTCTGCACCCCGACGTCTTCGAGTCTCTTTGCCTCCGTTGGGGTCGTCCGGACGTGGATCTCATGGCCTCCAGATTCAACCACAAGCTTCCCACCTTCATGGCCAGAACCAAGGATCCGGACGCTTACGGCGCGGACGCGCTTGTCCTTCCCTGGACGGAGTTCTCTCTCCTCTACGTTTTTCCGCCCCTGCCTCTTCTTCCACGAGTCCTTCGGAAGATCGCGGCGGAGGGCACGCCTGCGATCCTAATAGCCCCGGATTGGCCTCGTCGTCCTTGGTACGCCGACCTTATGTTGCTCCTGGCAGACACCCCCTTGCCTCTGCCTCTAAGAGAAGACCTCCTCTCTCAAGGGCCGATCTTCCACCAGCATTTAGGGTCGCTACGTTTAGCGGCGTGGCTATTGAGACCGCGGTCCTAACGCAGCGGGGGTTTTCTGCTGACGTGGTCCGTACCATGATTCGTGCGCGTAAACCGGCATCGTCCAGGATTTATTACCGAACCTGGCGGGCCTATTTGAACTTCTGCGAGACCTTAGATGTTCATCCTCTTCGGTTTTCTCTCCCCACGATTTTATCCTTCTTGCAGTCTGGTCTGGACTTGGGTTTGGGTCTCAGTACCCTAAAGGGTCAGATCTCAGCGCTTTCGATCCTTTTTCAGCGACCTCTGGCTCCGCTCGGTCCAGTTAAGACTTTTCTGCAGGGGGTTGCTCACTATGCTCCCCCGTATCGCGCTCCCGTTCCATCTTGGGATCTTAATGTTGTGCTGACGGCTCTCCAATCTTCTCCTTTCGAGCCTTTGCGCAGGGTTTCCCTTCGCTTGTTGTCTTGCAAAGTTTTTTTCCTCGTAGCCATCACGTCTCTTCGGCGTGTGTCTGAATTGGCGGCACTTTCTTGCGTAGAACCCCTCTTGGTTTTTCACCAGGACAAGGTGGTTCTCCGCCCGGTTCCGGATTTCCTTCCGAAGGTGGTGTCCGCTTTTCACCTGAATGAAGATATTATCCTTCCTTCTCTGTGCCCGTCCCCGTCTCATCCTCGGGAACGGGATCTTCACCGTCTGGATGTTGTTAGGGCTCTGAGGATCTACTTGGATGTAACTAGACCCTTTCGGCGCTCGGATTCTCTATTTGTGGTTCCGGAGGGTCCGCGCAGGGGGCTGGCGGCATCTAAAGTGGTTATTGCCCGCTTCATCAAGATGGCTATTGCTGAGGCTTACAGTGCTAAGGGCAGGGAACCGCCCTTTGGTGTTACCGCTCATTCCACCAGAGCGGTCGGGGCTTCCTGGGCTCAGCGAAATCGAGCTTCGGCTGAACAATTGTGTAAGGCGGCCACCTGGTCTTCTTTGCACACTTTCACCAAGTTCTACAAGGTGAACACTTATGCATCGGCGGATGCTGCTTTGGGCCGCCTGGTCTTGCAGGCGGCGGTGCCTTAATGCCTATGGTGCTTTAATTCACTTTGGGTTGTGGTCCCTCCCTATTTGTGGACTGCTTTTGAACGTCCCAAGGTTTCCTGTGTCCCCCAAGGAATTGGGCGAGAAAACGAGATTTTTGTATAACTTACCAGTAAAATCTCTTTCTCGCTCTTCCTTGGGGGACACAGCACCCACCCATTGTTTTGGTTGCCCTGACGGGAGTTTTGACTTGTTGGTGTTAATTTGGTTGATCCTTGCCTTTGTTTTAACTACTTGGGCACATAACTGGTAGTCGCTCGCTCCAGGCTGAGGGTATAGCTGCTGGAGGAGGGGCTTAACAGTCTTTCACTTAGTGTCACGCCTCCTATGGAGATGAGCTATACCCAAGGTTTCCTGTGTCCCCCAAGGAAGAGCGAGAAAGAGATTTTACTGGTAAGTTATACAAAAATCTCGTTTTTTTTGGCCAAATAGAATGATTACTTTTATTTTGTTGCTTTAGGAGGAGGCATGCCATACACAGCAGTGACTCCACGTCTTCCTCCTCATCGGATGATGAACAGCACTTTGAGAGGCGTGTGAATCGGAGCCGTAACAAAGCCATCAGCAGGTACAAGGTTTCCTTATCTTTGCTATTGGCATAATTAGCAATAACATTTATGATAAGAATATATTCTACAAGAATAGAAAATTGTGTACCTCAGACTTTATAGCCATATACAGGTTTGTACCTATAGATGTCAAATTTATCTTGAAGGTGTCTTCCGATGAACCTCTTAAGAGATGATTTGAAGGGAATACAAAAAGATCGGATGAAAATTGGTGCCAGCCTTGCTGATGTTGATCCAATGCAAATTGATACGTCTGTAAGTTGACTACTATTAATGATTTCTTGTTAGATGTGCTGTGATTAAAAGGGTTATCCAATAGTAGAAATACCCCCTCCCCACCCATCATGCCTAGGTGCCTCCTATAGACTATACTTACCCGGTCCCTGACACCCGAATCCCTCCGGATCACTGCACGGCCGCGGCTGCATCCGGAGACAGGGGGAGCAGCCAATAGCAGGTCGCAACGGTGACTAGTCTCTCTAGCTTTGCGGGTGATGCTTGGGAGGGTGGTCACCTTTGCAGCCTGCTATTGGGGACTGGGTAAGTATCGTCTGCAGGAGGGGCCTGGGCATTGTGAGGGGTGTTTCCACTATTGGATAACCCTTTTTTAAAATAGTATTTCTCGTGCATGGCATTGGGGGACACAGCACCATGGGTATATGTCCAACTACCACTAGGAGGCGACACTAGACATAAAAAAGTGTTGGCTCCTCCCCGTTGGGCTATACCCTCTCTACAGACACTAGGCAGCTCAGTTTTGTTCTAGTGTCCATAGGAGGCAGACCTGACCTGCTTTTTTGTGCAGGTCATCCTGCTACTTTTTTATTTTATTTTTTCTTTAATCATTTTTTCTTTCTCTGCAGGTTTCGGCCTGCGGCAGGGGTGGCTCCATCGTGTTCCACTTTAGTTGCCCCCCTGCTGGCGCGTACTCAGGTACCTGGCAGCCACCCAGTCCCCAAATCTGCTTCCGCAGTGGAATTCCGGCAGTCCCACGGTTCCCGTGTTGAGTCCGCCGAGGGGGTGGTTACTGCTGCGCCTGAAGACGTCTGAGGGTGAGTATGTTAGATTAGGGATCCCACCCTCCTTCCCACGCCTGGACGCGTTCCCCCCTCATGTTCCCATCCCGGATAAATGATACAGCTTTTATTGCTGTGTGGGACAATGACTTGCCTCTGATAAGCTGCCTTGCCTCTGCTAGCTTGTGGGTTTTTTCTCTCAGCTGTATCCTGGCCCCTGAAGCCCCTGGCCTTCCGTTGTTTCTCTCCCTGGGGGTCTCTTCCTCAGCTCTCTCCCCCACCTGGCCCCCGTTCGTCGCGGCAATTCTGGGGCACTATCGCGGTCGCGGCCGTTCGCTCCCGGCCGCGCTCCATTACTTTAGTCCCCGGCTTTTCGGGCCTACTAGGCCGCAACTCCCCGCCTACTTTTTCTCTTCCCGGGCTTTCTCACGTCTCCTCCCCTCCGTGGGGGGAGCCTGGGAGGGGCCTCTTCTGCCTGCCAAGCCGGCCCCAGGTTCTCTGCTCTCTCTCTGAGAGGCGGTTCTTTCTCCGGCTGTCGGCTCCTTCTTTCTGCGGTCGCCGGCTCCTGCTATCTCCGGTCGCCATCTTCTGCGCTCGGTGCGCTGCACAACTCCTGGGGTCCGGTAGGCAGCCTCTGGCTGATTGCTCCACAGGCCCCTTCCCTCTCTCCCCTCTCTATTGCTGCATTCTCCTGCAGCCCTGCCACCTGAATGAGGTTTCCTGCCTACTATATAGCTGCTGCAGCACCTCTTGGGAAATGTTTCCGGGGTTAGATAGGTCAGCCCTGCTGCTCTATGGGGCCCTCCTCTCCCGGCCTCCGTATCGGATCGCCACGATTTTCGTGCGTCCGTTGTCTACGGAGGTTTCCACGTGGTAGGGCCCCCTCCCGCGCGAATGGGCTCCCTCCATGGCGATCCTTCAGTCCCTGGCGGATTCGCTAGAGCGCTACCTACAAATTGCGGTCTCCTTCCCCCCCCTGTGCCACGCGCACGCTAAGATACAGGGTCCCGCAAAGAGTAGCCCATGGACCACCCTTGGGTGGTCTCAACTAGCTTCCACCCCTCCCCGGCATCCTCGGGTCCCCCAGGACAGGCCGGAGGCTGGTGACGAAGCCTTCTCTGTCAGTTGCCTCTGGGGACACCTCTGCACCGATTCCCTCGGAACAGAGCATCAGGCGGTCTTCCACCATGCAGAATCCTCTGCGTGGTCAAGTCAAACGTGCATAGTGGTTCCTACCCTACCAGGTTTGGTGCCCCTCTAGTGGACTTTCAGATGGCGCCCTCCTGCCTGCACAGGTAATTACCGCATAGGTAAGGCAGCCGTCACCGTGCTTAGCAGCTGGGACACCTACGCGGTGTCTCTGGTATGTACGCCCTCGTAGGCTGTGCACGACAGACCTTCCTGGCCCCTATCCAGGGGCTATGTTCTAGGCAAGCTGATAGTTCAGGCAAACGCCACTTGTAGGGTTGGCTCCCCTTCTCGGCCTCTAAGGGTTCTTTTGTAGTGCCTGTACCAGAGAATACAGGCCGGCCTTTATGCCGTGGCGATTACATCTGTCTGTTTTCAGCTGCCTTGTTACTTTCATAGGTAGAGTTCCTGCTGACTGGTTAGGTGTCCCATGCGGCACTATTTCCCCCTACCGGGCGAGATACACAGGCCGCCTTCAATTGCTGTAGCAATTGCACCTGTCTGTTTCCAGCCACCTTGCTCCCTTCATGGGTAGAGTCCCTACACTATCTCCTGATGCTGTATCCAGTATCCCTGGCGGGCTCTTTTGTTCCGTGCGGCACTATTTCTCCCTTTCCGGCGAGATATAGAGGCTACTCTGAATTGCTGTGCAATTGCCTCTGTTTGGTTCTAGTGGGCACCAGGCTACCACCTTGTGCCCTTCATTTTTATTTAACCTCTCTATCTCCAGGAGCTGTAGCCGTTGCTTCTGTTTGGCCTTATGGTGCGAGATATTGAGGCCACTTTGTAGTGCCGTTGCCACTGCAACCTCATCTAGAGTGCACCAAACAGCCATCTTACTCCCTTCTTAGGTGAGTTTCTGCACCGTCTCTGATGCTGCAGCCGTTACACCTGTCGGGCTCTATGGTGTGCCATGCGGCCCTATTTCCCTCTATTTAGGTGAAATAGAGGGCATTCTTCAGTTGCCATTGCACTTACCTTGTTGTGGTGTGCACCTGTCATTCCTTGTGGTACCGTGTGGCCCTATTTTTCCCTTCCCTAGCGAAATATAAGTGCCATAGCTAACGTGGCAGCCGTTGCACTTCTCTGGTCCTAGGGTGCTCCATGTGGACCCATCGCTCTAATCTTAGACCTAGTACCTCGGCCATCTCCAGATGCTGTACCCATTGCACCGGTCTGGTCGTATCTCTACACTACACAGCCTCATTTCTACCTTACAGGTTGAGGACCTGTACCCTCCAAATGCGGTTGTATTCCTGGATGCTGTGGCTATGTTTCCACCCTCCTTAGTGTGCAACATGCAGCCACTTTACCTCGGTTTTCGGCGTGTATTTTTAGTGTCCCTGTCACCGTTCAACCCACGTGCTGGGCCCTATGGTGCAATCTGTGGCCCATACGGTTTCTGTATTACTGGGTGCTTCCTTCCCCGGGCACTAATCTGTGCTGCGGATGTTGGTTACTTCCCTTTTCGGCATCCTGGTTCAGCTCGAATATGGTAGCCATATCTGGCAGGGGTGGGCCAGCCCAACCTCCTCCTTGTCGGTCTATTTCTACTTCTGGTGTACCCAGTACATGACTGATCTGTTCTGATCTGGTGGGTGGTCCACATACAACCACGCTCCCTACACCATGGCCTGGTGGTTGTTGGTTTTTGTGCTAAGGTTGCTATTGCCATCCTTATCAAATACTACTTTCGGCTGCACTCCGCGTTCCACATATTATAAAGGAGTATCCGCGTTTCCTATTACAGGGCGGACCATTCCTCGTGGAGTACAGTGATCTCCACTGGATCTTCTCCTTGTTGGGATACGTAGCTTGCTGAGCTCCGGCCGCTGCGGTAGTTTTTCGGCCATCACTTGATGTCCTCCGCCACACGGAATCCTCCTGGGGTCAGCGACATTTCCTCGCTGGACGTCCTCCCTGATGAGTCGGGGACAGAACCACTGAGCGTCACACACCTGCCTGGTAGGTGAATTTTCTGCTGATTGCTCTGACATAGGACAGGGTTCCGTAGTTCCTTCTGGGTCCGGGTGTTCCCTTATTTCTATGCTTAGTTGTACTATCTAACAGAGGGCAGTCCTTTGGGACCTTGCTATTGTCCTCGCCCATCCGGTACTCTCTCACCCTGGGAGCCTTCTGTATGTCGGTCGCAGCTGGTTTCTACATTTCGTGTAGTCACTCCCGCTTCTTTTATAGCGACTTTACCATTCCTTATGCATATGGGCGTCTGTTTTAGTGGTACAACCCAAGCCGCTGTATTTGCCCTCCCCGGGACAATGTATGCTGATTGCTAGCCACTATTCTTTGAATGGCTAGTTGTCCATGGCCAATTCCTTCCCATAGGGTGGTTCTTTTCATTTTTTTTCTTGGATATTCTGGTTTTTGTTGTCCTCTGGTGGTTCAGTTCCTGGTTCCTTGTGAGCCCATTGCGGGTACTCCTTTCTGGAGTCCCTGTCACCGTTCATTTGATCACTCAGATTCTGTAGAATTATCGTTGTTTGGGAAGGGACCTGGGTTGATTGTTCCCCTTGCGGGTTCCAATAGCCTTTTGGACCTCATGGGATTCATGTCTGTCTTCCCATCCTCCCACTTCAAGTACCTGGTGTTGAGTGGTTTAGTGCTACGGTTTGCATTTCCACCTTATGGTATCCTTCGGGAGGGACCCCTCCTGTTTGTAGAGCCTTCCTCCTTAGACTTTTGGGAGTACTCTCCTTCTCCTCCCATGTCTCTCAGTCCAGTGTATCCCTGCTGAGATTTCCTTGCCCTGCATCTCCCTGATACTTCATTTGGCCGGAGTTTCTCCGGTCTTGCGCTTCTCAGCGATTATTTTATTTTCAGGGGCTCGTTCCTCGTCTCCTGGTTTTGGGATGCAGGTCTTCTCTTATTTTTTTCTTTTTACCTGGCCTTTACTTCCTAACCCCTCCCTTTCCAAGGGTTGGCGGTTTTCCTTAGCGCCTTTGGGAGTTTTCTCTTTCCAATAGGACGTTTATCTTCATCACCTGCTTCGCGGTGGGGGGAGTCCTGCTCCCTTCATATGTGAGCCTTGCTATGGCTTCCCTCTCCCCAGTGTGCCCCTGCTGAGATTTCCTGGGCTTGCATCTGGTTCCCTTCTTCCCTGATAATGAGTTTCGCCAGAGTTTCTCCGGTCTTGCGCTTCTCAGCGATATTTTGTTTTCAGAGGCTCGTTCCTCGTCTCCTGGTTGGGGATGCAGGTCTTGTCTTTTCTCTTTTCCTGGTTTTTACCTACAACCCCCTCCCCTTCCAGGGGTTGGCGGTTTCCCTTAGCGCCTTTAGGATCTTTTCCTTTCAATAGGGCGCTTAACTTTTTCACCTGCTTTGCGGTGAGAGGAGACCTGCTCCACTCACATGTGAGCCTTGCTATAGCTTCACTCTCTCGTTTGGCCTTCAGTGATTCCAATTTCCCTTGCTCCCCTGGCCCTTCAGGGGTTGACCTCAGGGTGTTTGTGCTTTCGACTGAGACAATTGGGATGTTGGGTAGATCCGATACGCGATGCTGTCCTACTTTCCCTCCAGCCTTCGGCTGAGCTGGGTGTTCCTTTGCCTTCTTCTTGCATTTGGGACCTTCTCCCAGGCATTTGTCCTGGGGTGCTGGCAGTCGTCACTGTGGCCTCCTTGGAGTTTCTCCCTTGTTATGAGGCTTCCTGCCTATTCCGTGCTTTTCTCCTGTTGGGTCACATGGTTCTCCCGCACCTGTATGCCCACAGGTGGCATGGTTGTTCTTCCCACCCTCGGGGACTGCTTTGGGACGTCCCATGGTGCTGTGTCCCCCAATGCCATGCACGAGAAAATTGGATTTTTTGTACTCACCGTAAAATCCTTTTCTCGTAGTAGGCATTGGGGGACACAGATCCCTCCCTATGTTGTTTTACTTCAGCTTCTCCGGGCTGGTCTCTTGATCTTTCCCGGTACGGGAGTTGTTGGTTCCTTGCCTTTCTTCTCTCTCCTACTGCTTTTGGTACAAACTGAGCTGCCTAGTGTCTGTGGAGAGGGTATAGCCCAACGGGGAGGAGCCAACACTTTTTTATGTCTAGTGTCGCCTCCTAGTGGTAGTTGGACATATACCCATGGTGCTGTGTCCCCCAATGCCTACTACGAGAAAAGGATTTTACGGTGAGTACAAAAAATCCAATTTTAATCTTGGTTCTGAATGTTCGGAATATCATTGGAGCAGTGATAGTATATGTAAATTTTAAGCAATATGCAAACAGTTCTCCACATCCATGGATTTAGTACAAATCATTGCATTACAAATTATTGCAGAGCTATTCTACAAAACCTTAATTGTAAGGGGTTATTCACACGTCCAGTCAATTGTTACATACTTGAGACAGATGGCGTCCGATTTATTACACTCGGGTGCTCCATGTGGTTGCAGTCCTGCATGGTCTTCCTGTTCCCAGACCCTTTGGCATTCGCTATGAATGCCCGTTGTCTTTTAAGCTACCTATATAGGCCCCTCTAAGGGTCCCAGCAAGTTTGCACATATGCCGTTTCTGCCAATGAATTGGCTCAACTGCTCTAAACAGAGAATACAGGGACAAGAACAAACTGCATGGAACCATCATTGAATACCAAATTTAAAGAGGACCTTTCACTAGAATAGAAAATCTAAACTAAGTATACAGACATGGAGAGCGGCGCCCAGGGATCTCCCTGCACTTACTGTTATACCTGGGCACCGCTCCGTTCTCCGGTTATAGCCTCCGGTATCTTCATATGTTCGGCTCCACCCAGTTGAGCCTGCCGGCGTCTCCTTCTCCCATGCTGTAGCGCTGGCCAATCGCAGCGCTCAGCTCATAGCCTGAGAGGTTTTTTTTTCTCTCTGACTATGAGCTGAGCGCTGCGATTGGCCAGCGCTACAGCCTGGGAGAATTAGAAGCCGGCAGGCTCGACTGGGTGGAGCCGAACATATGAAGTTACCGGAGGCTATAACCGGAGAACGGAGAGGCGCCCAGGTATAACAGTAAGTGCAGGGAGATCCCTGGGCGCCGCTCTCCATGTCTGTATACTTTAGCTTTTCTATTCTAGTTAAAGGTCCTCTTTAACTGAATTGAAGCTTGCATATAAGTGCATCTCTGAGCAGGTGTGTGTCCTGTAGGTAAAAAAATGTGTCCAGTTCCATGATATTGATGACCTATGCGCGTGATGGGCCATAATTATCAGATTGGTGGGTGTCTAACAGCCGCCGATCAGCTGTTTGGCTGGACTCGTGCAAGCATTGCGTCCTCTGGCTGTGTAATTACAGCCCCTTTAGGCCAACTTTCACTGTCGGTTGTTCAGGAAAAATTGCAGCATGTTTCTAGATTGACAATCTTTCATGCAGCCGTGGCCTTCTAGGAATGAATGGGGCTGTGTGAAAAAACTGATGGCATCCGGATGCAATGAGCTTTTAACTGATGGTTGCTAGGTCATATTGTTCGTCATTTATTTTTATTTTTTTCCACATGCATGAAAAATGCATGCAATCCGGACAGAATAAAACAAACACAAGGCAATCACAAAAAAACGGAACTTGCATACAAGTTCAATCAGTTTTTCCGTAGACAGATCTTGACACAATCTGTATCGTTCATGTGAAAGGACCTCAGAGTATAAAAATAAAAAATATTGCTGGTCTTATTTTGGACTGATTGACAAAATGTATTAATTTTTTTATATAAAGGTCCGGTTCAGCAGTG
Organism: Bufo bufo; assembly: GCF_905171765.1. Taxonomy (NCBI): domain Eukaryota; kingdom Metazoa; phylum Chordata; class Amphibia; order Anura; family Bufonidae; genus Bufo; species Bufo bufo. The sequence continues at coordinate 43,828,630 of NC_053393.1, read as the reverse complement.
TCGGAGGCTTATCTAGACATATCGCCTCTCTGAAAGAGATGGTGGTTTTCCCTTTGCTCTATCCAGAAATCTTCGAGAAATTTAAAATTCAACCTCCAAGGTATGTTCATTTGTATTACTTAGTTTACAGTAACCATTTATAAGCACAGACTTTCTCGCTCCTATCATTGGGGGACACAGGACCGTGGGTATAGCAGCTTGATGCCACTAGGAGGCGACACTAGGCTAAAAAGTGATAACGCCTCCCCTGCCGGCTATACCCCCTCCAGCCTGGAGAGAACATATCAGTTTTTAGCTTAGTGTCTTAGGAGGCAGACCTCCCTGCTTTAGCAGGGTGGCTTCCTTTTCTTATTTTTACTTTCTTGTTTTATCCTTTTCCCTTTTAGGTAGGGGAAACAGAGGCGCCTTTCCCTCTGTCTACCCCAGGAGCAAGACCGGTGTCGGAACCCCTCGCCGATCGCCCTCCCCAAGAAGCAAAAGTGGACCAGGGCAGCCCAGCTCCCCTGCTTCCCGCCAGCCAAAGGGTCTCCTGGATCCGGCGAGACCCTCCGCCATTCCAGTCTCCTGCCACTTCGGGTGCCAGCGGCTGAAGAGGTGACCCTGCTGGTAATCTGAGGAGGGGTGAAGAGAAGAGGATGAAGATGGGGTGAGTAGTCCTGATTGGGTGAGTATCATTTGTTTGCCATCACCATGCTTCCTGTGGCATTACCCCCTTCCACAAGTGATCTGTTAATGGGGGAATTCACTAAGCATCTTTGCATACTATAATTCAACTACGCTACGACACTAGATGCCTTGGCTTCCTTCATAGGTGGGCCGTGGCAACAGTTGGTACCCGCTGGTGACTTGTACTCTTCATCTAGTGGTATATGGATACTGCCACTGGACATTGTGGTTACTTCCATATTCTTTTCTTCCGGCGCTGGTTGGGGGCGCAAATATGTCGACCTTTGTTCTCTCAGTGGGGTTACCCAGCAACACTTGTGTCCTAGAGACCCCAACCCCATGGCCCTCCACCGTTCAGGTTGGTCAGGGTATTGGTCCTAGAAATCGTGTAGTGCGCACGCCATTACACAGAATATTGTGATTACAATCCAGCAAGCCGAATATTGCACTGATTCTTTGGCCACCACTCTTCCTTATCTAGGTGAGGGTGTTATGCTGGCACTCTGCAGTGGCTACTACAGCGTTTTCTCCTCCGCAGGGGAAGTTTTCACGCTAGGGCTAGAGATTGTAGTCGCTGCAGTGGGGCAGCCCCCCTCAGGTACGGGTTCTTCCCTGGCACTGCTTCGGCAGTTGCTCCTGTTCAGCGCCCTTTTCAGGTGAAGTGTTTAAGGTTAGCGTTACTTATCTGGGACAGCAAGGTACCATGACTTCTACTGGATGTCCTCAGGCCTCCCCCCTCAGTTTTACGCTGGCGGAGCATGCTGTAGCTCCTACTGTACAAGGGGTATTTGCGTCACCTCTACATACTAGGATTCCTACTGCACAGCTCCTTCGTCAGGTGACTGATTCTTCTAACACTGGAATCGGTGGGCTCTACGGTGTGGCCACCTCCTCAGCTGGAGTATGGCGTTAGCATAACTCTTGTGGTTTCCCTTGTATGGCCTCGTCCTCAGGCGGAGTATTGCATTACCACTAGATTCTGTAGAGCGCCAGTCTCTGACAACTGTTGTCCTTCTGTCGTCAACTCTGGCTTTGCGATGGCGTAATTGCTATAGCTGATCAGCACCTACCTTCGGGTGCGCTCTACTGGGTAGCTTAGTCCCTGCGGCACTCGTCTACCACTAGATTGCCATTATAAGCGGGACTTGGGTGCTAATAGTTGATGCTGTGACGCCATCGGTGCTACCCCTCTTCTGATATGAGTAATGTCTACGTCACCTCAAGCCGATGGTGGTCATTCCTTTCACTGCTCATTCCGGGGGTGGACTACGGGTCTCCCCACGCCAAGCAGAGCAGGTGTCTGTCATGCCTTGCCACCTCTTGTAGGAGTTTCGTTCCTGGAACGGAACACCCTTTTCCTTTCCTGTCCCTCCTCTAGCTGGATTGCTGACCACCTTCCCCTTCTGTCTAGCTGACCAGTAGCCATGGGTTGTACGGCTCTGGAATCCTATCTCAATTGTTTTTCCACGTGACCAGGGTTCCTCGGGTACGGTGAGGGCGTTGGACGTCGTAATCGCACTCCACCCGGCAAGAGTATTTCTCTCATCTTGGTCCTACTCATCTGCCCTTCCAGGCAGGGTTGCCACATTGTCAATATATGGTCACTGGTGGGGCTTCCCATCACCGGTGATGCTCATATCAGCTTTACTTCTACCTTTCTCCGAAGTATTGGTTCTTTGGCCTGCAGTTGGGCATGGCTCAGGTTTTTTTTTTTTCTCTGTGGTTTCTCAAGCAGCTTCTCTTGCTAGATGTCTCACCACAAGCCTCTACGGCACTAGGGACATTGGGCTACCAATGTACCGCTTCCTAGGGGGGGCGTTTTCTTGACCAGAGGAGGATCCTGCGGACCTGGATTTTTGGTTCTGCTTCCACAGTTGCAGCCAGGAGCCGGCTTCCTCGAAACGAGCTGTGGGTCGTTTGTTGGCGTTTCAGTGAGGAACAGGTCCTCCCTCTGGGACGTCGTCTTGTCCTTTTTATTTCTGGGAAGGCGGCATTCCGGGTGGCGGGATCATCCACCCGGCGTTTTTCGGCGTTAATAGCGCCTTCTTGTACGTACATTTTTATATGGTCATGAACATAAGGCAGTGCTCCGGCCAGCATCTTATTCTTTGCAGATGGTTGTAGCCGCCTTCCACTTCATCAGAGACATGGGTGCCTCTTCTTTCTCCCTTGCATTATACAGACCGAGCTCTCCATCAGCCATGTGATTTGGCCTCTGAGGTTTGCTTGTCCATGACTAGAGCTTACCGCCGTACAGACTTTTACCAGTTTTTTCCTGGAGGTCCTTGTCAAAGCTTGGCGGCCTCCAAAGGGATGTTTTCCAGTTATCTGTTTGGCAGTTGCTCGGGCATTCCGCTCCCGAAGCAAGGCACCGCCCAGTGGAGTTATGGCCCACCCGACCAGCGGTCGGCGCTTCTCGGGTTCATCTCCGTCATGATGCATCAGCTTTCCAGTTGTAGAAGACAGTGTCTTGGTCTTCCGGGCACACGTTCACCAAGTTTTACCGGGTGCCTTCCTAGGCGTCGGCGGATGCTGCTCTGGGCTGCAAGGTCTTGCCGGCAGTGGATTGCGCATCCTCGAGGACGTTTTCTCCATGGGTGTGTGATTTTGTTTCCCTCCCCGTGGACTGCTTTATGACGTCCCACGGTCCTGTGTCCCCCAATGATACGAGCGAGAAAACTAGATTTTTGTGAGCTCGCCTGTAAAATCTTTATCGCTCAGTTCATTGGGGGACACAGCTCCCACCCATGATTTCTGTTTGCCGCAAATGATGGCGGTTGGTGGGCCAGTATGGTCCTCAGTTTTATTTCAGTCATTGGTTGTTTACCGTATTGTTTTTCTCCTACTCCTATTGCTTGGGCTCAAACTGATAACTCCTCCCCTGCCGGCTATACCCTCTCCAGCCTGGAGAGAGCATATCACTTTTCAGCCTAGTGCCGCCTCCTAGTGGCAGCAAGCAGCTATACCCACTGTCCTGTGTCCCCCAATGAACTAAGCGAGAGAGAGATTTTACAGGTGAGTTCACAAAAATCTTGTTTCCTGCATTATTGGTTTTAAAATGTCTGCGACTGTGCACATTGCCCGACCTGTATATTAAAATGCATACATAACCTAATTTTATTCCAATACTTTGTTTCAGAGGTTGTCTATTCTATGGTCCACCTGGTACTGGCAAGACCTTAGTTGCACGTGCTTTGGCCAATGAATGCAGTGTGGGTGATAGAAGAGTTGCCTTCTTCATGAGGAAAGGGGCAGACTGCTTGAGCAAATGGGTTGGAGAGTCTGAGCGCCAGCTGCGATTATTATTTGATCAGGTAATTATTTACGTACTACAGCTGGGTTCCCAACACAGTTTTGTAAGGACTGGACCAGTTACTACAAACAACTGACTACAAACTGTTTAGATTCAGCAACTTTCCGATGGGGCACAAATGATTCCTTTTAACATTTTTATCACAGTCCGCATAAGAACGAATGGCCTACCAATGTCAAATGATATTCTGGATAGATCATCAGCAGCTGATTGGCGGGGGTCCTACACCCGGGACCTCTGCCGATCAGCTGTTTAAGAAGGCAGCTGGCAGTAGCACCACAGCCTTTTCTTTTCCTGCAGGCCCAGTGACGACACGACTAGTATCAATGGCCTGGGTGCAGCAGAGCGCCCTGTTCACGTCAATGGGGCTTAGCCATGTCAAGGCCAGTAATACTAGTCGTGACATCACTGGGCCTGCGGGAAACGAGAAGGCTGTGGCGCCACTGCCTTCTCAAACAGCTGATCAGCAGGGGTCCTGGGTGTCAGACCCCCGCCAATTAGATGCTGATAATCTATCCAGAGGATAGATCATCAGTAAGAAAAAGCTGCAGAATGCCTTTAACCCCTTAAGGACATAGGACGTACCGGTACGCCCTATTTCCCGAGTCCTTAAGGACACAGGACGTACCGGTACGTCCTGACTTAAAATCTGTATTCCGGCGCCCGAGGGGTTAAACGGAACGGGATTTCGGCTGAAATCCTTCAGCCGGCATCCTGTGACAACGCCAGGGGGGGTCATGTGACCCCCCCCCCCCCCCGTGTCGGCGATCGCAGCAAACCGCAGGTCAATTCAGACCTGCGGTTTGCTGCGCTTTTTGCAGTTTCTGATCCCTGCGGTCCCTGACCGCGGCGATCAGAAACTTTAGAGTGGCTAAAATCTATATTTTTCACCCCCCCCCCCCCCTGCACCCCTGCATGATTTGATGCCGGCGGGTGGTGCGGGGGTGTCGCATGCGGTGGGGGCGTTGCAGGAGGCGGGATCGCGATCCCCCGCCCGCCTCCCCATGAATGATCGTTGGCTTCTAGTGGGTATACCAGGGTGCCAGCACATTGCTGGCACCCTGGTATAAACGGCTGACATCTGTGCAGATGTCAGCCGTTTAACCCTTTCCATACCGCGGTCCGTACGGACCGCTGTATGGAAAAAGTTAACTGTCATCGGTCAGGGAGCTCCCTCCCTCTCCATCGGGGGGCTGCTGTGCCTTTGCAGCCCCCCGATGGAGAGGGAGAGAGCCCCCAGAGAGCCCCCCTCAGCCCTGTGCTTACCCTTCCCCGTCTGCGAAGTTCTGAGCAGACGGGGAGGGTTCCCATGGCAACAGGACGCCTGCTTAGGCGTCCTGCTGTCCATGGTGCTGAACAGATCTATGCTGAAAGCATAGATCTGTTCAGTGTAAGTAAAATACAGTACAGAACAATATATATTGTACTGTACTGTATTATACAGACATCAGACCCACTGGATCTTCAAGAACCAAGCGGGTCTGGGTCAAAAAAATGTAAAAAAAAGTGAAAAAAGTTAAGATTAAAAAAAAAAAAAACATTTATCACTGAATAAAAATTAAAAAAAATAAAATAAACTACACATATTAGGTATCGCCGCGTCCGTAACGACCTGATCTATAAAATGGTCATGTTACTTTCCCCGCACGGTGAACGCCATAAAAATAAAAAAATAAAAACTATGAGAAAATTGAAATTTTGCCCACCTTACTTCCCAAAAAAGGTAATAAAAGTGATCAAAAAAGTCGCATGTACGCCAAAATAGTACCAATCAAACCGTCATCTCATCCCGCAAAAAATGAGACCCTACTCAAGATAATCGCCCAAAAGCTGAAAAAACTATGGCTCTTAGACTATGGAAACACTAAAACATGATTTTTTTTTTTTTGTTTCAAAAATGAAATCATTGTGTAAAACTTACATAAATAAAAAAAAAAGTATACATATTAGGTATCGCCGCGTCCGTATCGACCGGCTCTATAAAAATATCACATGACCTAACCCCTCAGATGACCACCGTAAAAAAATAAAAATAAAAACAGTGTAAAAAAAAGCCATTTTTTGCCATCTTACGTCACAAAAAGTGTAATAGCAAGCGATCAAAAAGTCATATGCACCCCAAAATAGTGCCAATCAAACCGTCATCTCATCCCGCAGAAAATGAGACCCTACTCAAGATAATCGCCCAAAAACTGAAAAAACTATGGCTCTTAGACTATGGAGACACTAAAACATTTTTTTGGTTTTAAAAATGAAGTTATTGTATAAAACTTACATAAATAAAAAAAATGTATACATATTAGGTACCGCCGCGTCCGTGACAACCTGCTCTATAAAATTACCACATGATCTAACCTGTCAGATGAATGTTGTAAATAACAAAAAAAAAAAACGTGCCAAAAAAGCTATTTCTTGTTACCTTGCTGCACAAAAAGTGTAATATAGAGCAACCAAAAATCATATGTACCCTAAACTAGTACCAACAAAACTGCCACCCTATCCCGTAGTTTCTAAAATGGAGTCACTTTTTTGGAGTTTCCACTCTAGGGGTGCATCAGGGGGGCTTCAAATGGGACATGGTGTCAAAAAAACAGTCCAGCAAAATCTGCCTTCCAAAAACCGTATGGCATTCCTTTCCTTCTGCGCCCTGCCGTGTGCCCGTACAGTAGTTTACGACCACATATGGGGTGTTTCTGTAAACTACAGAATCAGGGCCATAAATAATGAGTTTTGTTTGGCTGTTAACCCTTGCTTTGTAACTGGAAAAAAAATATTAAAATGGAAAATCTGCCAAAAATTTGAAATTGTGTCTCTATTTTCCATTAAATCTTGTGCAACACCTAAAGGGTTAACGACGTATGTAAAATCAGTTTGGAATACCTTGAGGGGTGTAGTTTCTTAGATGGGGTCACTTTTAGGGAGTTTCTCCTCTAGGGGTGCATCAGGGGGCTTTAAATGGGACATGGTGTCAAAAAACCAGTCCATAAAAATCAGCCTTCCAAAAACCATACGGCTCACCTTTCCCTCTACGCCCCGCTGTGTGGCCGTACAGTAGTTTACGGCCACATATGGGGTGTTTCTGTAAACGGCAGAGTCAGGGCAATAAAGATAGTCTTGTTTGGCTGTTAACCCTTGCTTTGTTAGTGGAAAAAATGTGTTAAAATGAAAAATTTGACAAAAAAATTAAATTCTCAAATTTCCTCCCCATTTGCCAATAACTCTTGTGCAACACCTAAAGGGTTAATAATGTATGCAAAATCAGTTTTGAATACCTTGAGGGGTGTAGTTTCTTAGATGGGGTCATTTTTGGGTGGTTTCTATTATGTAAGCCTCGCAAATCGACTTCAGACCTGAACTGGTCCCTAAAAATTGAGTTTTTGTAAATTTCTGAAAAATTTCAAGATTTGCTTCTAAACTTCTAAGCCTTATAACATCCCCAAAAAATAAAATATCATTCCCAAAATAATTCAAACATGAAGTAGACATATGGGGAATGTAAAGTCATCACAATTTTTTGGGGTATTACTATGTATTACAGAAGTAGAGAAACTGAAACTTTGAAATTTGCAAATTTTTCCAAATTTTTGGTAAATTAGGTATTTTTTTGTGCAAAAAAAAAAAATTTTTTTGACTTCATTTTACCAGTGTCATGAAGTACAATATGTGACGAAAAAACAATCTCAGAACGGCCTGGATAAGTCAAAGCGTTTTAAAGTTATTAGCACTTAAAGTGACACTGGTCAGATTTCCAAAAAATGGCCTGGTCCTTAAGGTGAAAATGAGCCCGGTCCTTAAGGGGTTAAATTGAGTGTAATCCAGGATATCATTTGACATTGGTAGGCCAATCAGATGTTGATGGATCATCAGTAAGAAAAAGCTGTAGAACCCCCGTAACTTTGTTAGATCAGCTTCCTTACCGTTTACAGCAGTTTATCAACAGTTGCAGTTGATCACTAATGGTTTTAGACTACATTCACACGACGTCGGTGGCTGTCAGGCAGCTGTTTTCACAACCAGTTAAAGTCTGTGGAGCTGTTCGCATAGCTGCTTTTTTAAAAGCAAGTGAGTAGTCGCATTTTTGTCAATTTTCATGGCCAGATGGACCCCTTTTGAAATCAATGAGCCCGTTGTTAATGGCAGTTTAGATAGAAGTGCACCCAACTAGCGCTGTTAAAAATGGGTACACAAGGGGAGAAAAAAGGACCTTTTCAGGGGTTAAAGGGGTTGTCTCACTTCAGCAAGTGACATTTATCATGTAGAGGAAGTTAATACAAGGCACTTACTAATGTATTGTGATTGTCTATATTGCCTCCTTTGCTGGCTGGATTCATTTTACCATCACATTATACACTGCTTGTTTCCATGGTTACGACCAGCCCACAATCCAGTACCGGTGTTCGTGCTTGCACACTATAGGAAAAAAGTGCCATCCCCTCTGGGGGCCGGGACCGTGGGAACTCACATAGGCTGGTGCTTTTTTCTATAGTGTGCAAGCTATGCAACAGTAGAATAAATGAATGGGGGGCTGCACTGCTAGATGTCCCTCTTACAGGTAATGGTTTCCTTCGTACCTTCTGCACAGTATAGTTCAGGGATGGCCAACCTGAGGCTCTCCAGCTGTTGCAAAACTACAACTCCCAGCATGCCCAGACTGCCTACAGCTAGTAGCCTACAGCAGGGCATGGTGGGAGATGTAGTTTTACAACAGCTGGAGAGCCGCAGGTTGGCCATGCCTGGTATAGTTGGTGCTGAGCCCGATTGTATATAGATGCATTAAATCACGTAGTACTAGATGAAGAAAAGAAGGCGGCACTCATCACTGTTGCAGTTACGTTTGTTTATTCTTGCCATGGGTCCCCTTGGTCTCAATGAGAGGAATGACTTGAGTGTTTTTATATGAAATTAATATATAGTAATTTATTATATTGTGTCAATGTGTTGACTTGTTTTTAATGACTGAAAAAGTGTCAGGGGTTACTATGACAACCACACGTAATGACTCTAAAAGGAGGTACAGATTTGCCCTGTGAGGTCAGTGGCCTGAGGAAGCGCGGCAGCTTGAAACGGCCATCGCCATTCAGCTTTCTATGTGAGAACAGGTCCGCCCCAGCCCTATCATTTATACTCGTTTGTTTATTCTTTATTCTTCCTTATACAAACGTAACTGCAACAGTGGTGAGTGCCGCCTTCTTTTCTTCATCTATTACTACGTGATAACCATGGAAACGAGCAGTGTATAATGTGATGGGAAAAACTAGATTTTTGTACTAGCCGTAAAATCTGTTTCTCTTCCGTTCATTGGGGGAAACAGGCTTAACCATGGGTATAGCTGCTGCCACTAGGAGGCGACACTAAGCACAAGTGTGAGCTCCTCCCTTCAGCTATACCCTTCTTACAGGGACTAAGCTAAACCAGTCAGTGCAAAAGCAGTAGGAGAAGCAAGAACACACAGGAAACCAAGCAATGTACAAACCCAGAACCATGTAGGCCATAAGAGGCCCGTAAAAGAGAGAACGGGTGGGAGCTGTGCAGGGCTGTGGAGTCTGAGTCGGAGGCAATTTTGGGTACCTGGAGTCGGAATCGGCAAAAAATTAACTGACTCCGACTCCTACTAGATTTAAATTGAAATATAAAAAAAAAAAGCAAGTTTAAATGTCCCAATTCACAAAAAGTTATAATTAATTACCGTATTTTTCGCCCTATAAGACTCACCTGCCCATAAGATGCACCTAGGTTTTTGAGGAGGAAAAGTGGGTGGCACTGTTATGGGGGCATCTGTGGGTGGCACTGTTATGGGGGCATCTGTGGATGGCACATATATAGCATTTTATCTTATGTGTCATCCACAGATCCCCCCCTTAACAGTGTCCCTGTGTAGTGAATTGGGGCCGGCATCTGTTTCTGTAATGGCAGCGGGGCCCGGTGCCTGCTTCATTCATAAAGTGGGCGGAGCAGGCGCGTGACGTAGTGAGCTACGCTACGAGCGCCCACCCGGCCTCCTTACTGCCAAGAAGTTAGTAAGTAGTACAGCGCTAGATTTAGGATGATTGGAATACTTTAACAATACCCACAAGTTGGATATGATTACCGTATACTACAGTGAGCGGGGCCCGGTGTAGTAGAATACAGTGACTACAACGGGCCCCGCTGCCATTACAGAAACAGATGCCGGCCCCCAGCCCCTCCTCCCTCTCAGCCTATTCACCGGAAGGTCGCAGCATTCGCCCCCATAAGACGCACTGCTATTTTTCCCCCACTTTTGCGAAAATTACGGTACTTCTCTACTGTAAGAATAAAGACCAATGCATGCAGTGCGTCACGTTACCGCAAAACGAACACGTTAAGTGACCATGAAGAAGCGTGCTTTTCATATGCTTCACTATATGGCACGCAACGCACAGTTAAGGAGCGGCAATACTTATACTTTCTATTGTGTTGTGTTCCGCTGTTACAGGGAACGCAACGCCCATGGTTAACCTCGCCTCTCACTGATGACTGATTGAGTAAATATGTTTTTTGCAGGACTAGAGACACTTGTATAAGTGATGGGAATGGATAGTCAATAGCTCAAGACTGAAGCTGTAAACCATTTGAAAAACTGCTGTCATTCAGCTAAGGCTATAAAAACTTGTAAACTCAGATTGTTAGCTTAAACTTTAAACATGACTATGGGATTCTCCTAGGGAAATCATGTTTTACAATAAATGCCCCTGGATCCCATCACTGCCCTATCTTCAGCAGAAGATCAGCACACAAAGGAGAAGGCAGCGGCTTCCTAGCCAGTAGTTTTGTGGTAATGACATGTATGTTGCCTTTCTTTCCATCAAGGAATGTAGAAAACACATTCGGAAGTACCAAAAACTGAGGAGTCTGAGTCGGACCATTTATCTACCGACTCCACAGCCCTGGAGCTGTGTCTTCCCCCCCCCCCCCCGTGAACGGAAGAGATACAGATTTTACGGTGAATACAAAAATCTAGTTTTCTCATCCAGATTATTGGGGGACACAGGCTTGACCATGGGACGTTACAGAGCAGTCCCAAGTGTGGGCCATAAACAAAGAAACCCCTCTGGACAATTAGAGAACCGCCGTCTGTAAAACTCTACACCCCAGAGAAGCGTCAGAGGACGCAAAGGTGTGTACTCTGTAAAACTTTGAAAAAGTGTGCAAAAACGACCAGGCCTTGCACTGCCCGAGGCCCCTACTGCTCGAGCAGAATGAGCAGTAACCCGAAAGGGGGTCCTGGTCACTGATGCGTTATGCCTCCACAATGGCCAAACGAATCAATCGGAAAATAGGGGCTTTAGACGCAGCCAACCCTTGTGTCCCTCTGGAATAGCGAATCCGTCCATCGGAAAGATGACGTCTGAGACAGATACGAACAGCCCGTACTAAATCCAGAGTGTGACGTGACTGCTCGCGAGGGTGAGATGGGGCAGCACAAAAGGAAGGAAGAATGATAACTTCATTGAGATGGGATGCCAACACAACCTTCGGAAGGACTGAAAAGGGCAACCGACAGGAAAGAGCCACGAGTTCCGACACCCTATGGATGGAAGTGATTGCGACTAAAAAGGCCACCTTGTAGGACAGGAAGCAAAGGGACACCTGCTGCAAAGGCTCAAAAGAAGATGACTGAAGAGCGCTGAGCACCAGATTAAGGTCCCAACGGAGGGCGGTAAGGGGGTGCAGCGTGCGCAACCCCCTTCAGAAAGGTCCAAATCACAGAAAGCGAAGCTAAGTTCCGCTGAAAAAAAGAATGGAAAAAGCCAAAACTTGCCCGACTGCAGGAAAGACAAGAATCATGATAACGAGAAGCAAATGGGAGAAAGCTGGTGACGCTCGCACCAACTAAAGTAGGACTTCCAGGTCCGGTAGTAGATTCGGGAGGACAGCTGCTTCCTGGCATGAGTCTGGACAACAGCATCCGAGAAACCCCGAGCCCTTACTAAGGTGGCTTCAACAGCAAATGCTGTTAAATGTAGAGACCCTAAATTCGGGTGGAAGATCGGTCCCTGCGACAAGAGATCCTCCCGAAGGGGAAGACGCCAGGGTTCGTCAGCGAGGAGGGCGACTAGGGATGAGTGTCACACTCGGCGCGGCCAATCTGGGGCCATGAGAATGATGGGCAGACCTTCGGACCTGATCTTCCGGAGGAGACGCAGAATGAGAGGAGGGGGGTGAGACACGTAAGGAAACATGAACTGACTCCACGGAATCACGAGGGCATCGTACGCAAGGACCATGGGGTCCTTGGACTGCGCGACGAAGGTCCTTGACCTTGAGGTTGAAGCGGGAGGCCATGAGATCCACGTCAACAATGGTTGAGGACTACCACTTCTTAGTTAAATCCTCTGGAAAAGGATGTCTAAATGTTTTGGCAAACCAAAACGTCTGTCAGGAAAATTTCACTCCTTGGAAAGAGGAATCAAAATCCTGGTGGTTAGGGAAACATTTGGGCGAGCGACGGGACCGCCTGAAGGAAAAGCTCGAGTCGACCGATGAGGGTGCAGGGTTCTAAACCTGTAAGGTTTCTATAACCGCTGTAATGAGATTGTTCACCATAGAGGACCGTTTTTAAGACTGGTCCTCAGGAGAGACATAGTCCACATGTGTAAACTTTCCCTCAAAACATGCCTTTTCGAAGGAGGGCAAGTCTGAGTGAGACTCTCTGGGAGGTGGCGAAGAGGCAGAAGAAACGGGGGACGCAGACACCCTTCTGGAGGAGGGTGGTTTGGCCCTTTTAGCGGGATGGCCGCGATTGGACTGAGCTCTAGGATCTCCAGAGTCGGACTGGTCAGAGGACTGCCTTGCGGACAAACGCCCCAGTAGTTTCACAATGGCTTTGTTGGTATGGGAGACTTCCTGCACCATCTTTGACAGGGAGCGCGCCCACTCCGGTGCTACCATGGGCTGGGCGGTAGGGGCGACTGGGTCAGAGCCACTTGGCGGCGGAGCAGAACACGAAGACTGTGTGTGGGACTTTTGAGCGACAAGAAGCACAGGCAAAATGGCGCACAAAAGTGACCACCTTTGGGGGCTGGGTTTGGACATAGTGAGTACCCTGTAGAAACAGGCAGGGGAATGAGGGGGGTAGGTTAGACTTTGTAGGAAGGAGAGACAGAGCTTACCCGACCTGTGTCCCTTAATGCAGCTTGTCCGGAGGTGCCTTGTGCCAGAGTCCAGCAGAGAACCTCCTGAAGCAGGAGGTGGTCGGAGCGCATGAAGAGCACCAAGAATTTGCGCCAGGCATAGAGGAAGGATGGGGAAGCGGGGAGAACTACGTGCCCCGCCCCCATGAATGGCGCCGGTCCCCGGATAAAACGAGGAGAGTGTTGGCCTGAGCCATCTGGCCTTCCTGAAGAGGCCTCCCCCTTACATCATAGGGGTGGGGGGGAATCGGGTCATGAGTAGGCCGCAGAGAAGCCGGGGCCTCAGTTATAAGCTGGCGTGACAAGGGGGAAAAAATCCCATAGAAAGAAAATCATTGCGCGTCCCAGAGGATTCCCTTTCCCTTTGCAAAGTGTTCATGCAAAACTGACCGTTTAGCCATTTTAAATTTGTGACTGTACCCTTATACACAGTCACATTATTGTAACCACCATGGGCAGCACCTAGATTGGCTGGGAGGGACTCAATAAAGTGCTGGTAGGTTGTCACAGGTATCTGGAGCCATGCTGACTGCAGTGAAGGGAACACTGCGTAGGATCCATAGAGGGATCACCACGATCAAAGTGGTCCCACTGATCACTTGGGTTCAAGTATGGGGAATTAGGGGGCCAGGGTAGTATATGGAAGTCTTTGTCATGCCAGACATTTCTAGCTATGTGACATGTTGCATTATCTTACTGGAAGATCCCATCTGCCCCAGGGAAGACAGTCAGCATGTATGAGTGTACGTGAACTGCAATGAGCTACTTGCTGCTGATGTCAAAAGCAGAAAGTGGTCATAATAATGGGACTCGACTGTGTACTTAGAGAATGGAATTACCAAAAGCAATTCATCTAAACTCCCTTTTTCTTTGCATAGGCCTATCAAATGCGTCCTTCAATCATCTTTTTTGATGAGATTGATGGATTGGCTCCGGTACGATCAAGCAGGCAAGACCAAATTCATAGGTAAGTTTGGGAACATTCCTTTTTTGCCTTTGCTAGCTTTGTTGGTCACCCCCTTAATTCATGTGTGACTATTCATGCCCACCCATGACCATACCACTGGCCTATCCTGAGGGTATGTGGTAAACAGTCACATACTGGAAAACCTCTATAAAGGGGTGTCTCACAATATCAGTGTACCTAAATCTTGGAATATACTTTATTAAAAAACCAAACTACCCTAAATTTTCAAAAAAATTGTAATATCATATTTTATTTTTTTTTATTTTTTTACTATTTCTTTGCGAAATAGAGAAACAATGTTCAGGTGCCCATAGCGCTTTGTAATCTATACATTTGTTGACTGTTATGTCCGGTGTACAGATTCTGCTAGGACCGCACTGAGCACCGTACAGGCCGGAGCACACATCATTGTTCCTGCCTGTACCAGAGCGTCTCTGCTAAAGCCTGAGATAGTACATCTATGCCAGGGCATAGGCAAAAGTAGTCATGTGTGCTCCATCCCGTACAGCACTCAGTGGGCCCCCCACAGTGGAATTCGTATACCAGTGCACTGCTGACATTTATGGATTTCAAGACACGATAGACACCTGAAAATCAGATGCCTATTTCACAAGGAAATAGTGGGAGTGGGGGGGGGGGGGGGGGGGGAATAAAAGTATATTACAAGAATTCATTTACAGCAGTTAGATTAGTTCTTACTAAAGTATCCAAGGTTTAGGTACTTTGTTAGATCAGGTTTAGTCACTTATATAGCATGGACACATTCTGGAGCACTTTAGTCATTGTCATTACTCTGTCCCCAATGAAGCTCCCAATCTAAGTTCCCCATTAGTATGTCTTTGGAATCCTTTAAAAACTGCTCGTGTCATAGGTAACATTGTTACACACTTCTTATGGCATCCCATAGGGATCTTTTGATTCCTTCTCAAAACTTCCAGTGCCAGTGAAAGGCTGCTTCTAGTGTGCTGAGTCTTATGGTCTGACCTGCACAATAGTAGGAATCGCTTTGCTGCATGTCTGTCCATTGGCTCTGCTCACACTAGGTGAATGTTCTGAGAGGGCATCGAAAGACCAGCAGACACAGAAGCAATTTTACAAAAAGGTCAACCACTTTGATCTTGCATCTGTAAGGCTACTTTCACACTTGCGGCAGTGTGATCCGGCAGGCAGTTCCGTCGTTGGAACTGCACGCCGGACCCGCCGATCTGCCGCTGACTGAAAGCATTTGTGAGACGGATCCGGATGCGGATCCGTATCACAAATGCATTGCAAGGACGGATCTGTCTCTCCGCTTGTCATGCGGACAGACGGATCCATCTTGTAAATTTTTTTCACGTTTTTAACCGGTCTGCGCAGGCCGGAAGGACGGATCCGGCATTCCGGTATTCTAAATGCTGGATTCGGCGCTAATACATTCATAAGGGAAAAAATGCCAGATCCGGCATTCAGGCAAGTCTTCAGGTTTTTTTTCGCCGGAGAGAAAACCGTAGCATGCTGCGGTTTTCTCTTTTGCCTGATCAGTCAAAACGACTGAACTGAAGACATCCTGATGCATCCTGAACGGATTACACTCCATTCAGAATGCATGGGGATAAAACTGATCAGTTCTTTTCCGGTATAGAGCCCCTGTGACGGAACTCTATGCCGGAAAAGAAAAACGCAAGTGTGAAAGTAGCCTTAGTTAAAGGGTTTATCCCATTATTAATGTAAAAAAAAAAAATCAGACATCATATAATACACAGCAATCTTTCTAACAAAGCTAGAACCAGCCCTGTACCTCACATGGATCCAGAGATCTCACTATTCATTGCTCTTGCAGGGTCTGTCCTCCTTTGTGCTGCAGATATTTTTTTGTAGGATGGTACTGAGCATGTACATCCACCTCTGAGGTGGCCAGAGAAATAAAAAAAGCAGGTAGCACTTATACAGATACATTGTATTGAATATACAAAATTTTTAATTGCATGCAATTACAAAAGTATACAAATCCAGGTGCTAGTTTAAAAACTCCAGAATAGTTTTCATGTGGCAACCCCCCCCCCCCCCCCCCCCCCCTACCCTTCAAAATAGTTTCTTTTTTTTTTTTTTAATCAGATCATTTTTATTAAAGGTTTTACATACAGCCAATTGTTCAGATAAACCATACATTATATGACAATAGGATATCAATACAGTAAAATCAATCATACTTTATCCAAATCAGCATGTCTATAACACTGCATCAAAAAAAAATCTTTATTAAATCTCCCAGTAAAATAGTTTCTTTTAATGCCAGTTCCATAGTATCCACACTTCTGGCCCTAATGGACGGGTTGGACAGCCGAGGAGAGATTGTTGTGATTGGAGCCACCAACAGACTTGATTCCATAGATCCAGCTCTCAGACGGCCTGGTCGTTTTGACAGAGAATTTCTTTTCAGCCTGCCAGATAGAGATGTAAGTATGGTTCCCTGTATTGTCTAGTTTGGACCATTGCTTCAGGCAGGCTTCATGTATGGTGCAGTAATGTGTCAAAGTCTTGCTGGGAGATGATTATCACACTACTGGACTATGTAGTTATCATGTAATACCCTCATATTTTCTAATTGTTGTAGCATTTACAGAATTTTGAGGTCCTCCTCACTTTTATGAACCTCCCTGTTACGAAAGGGGTTTTCATATTATAAAAGCATTGGGGGAGATATATCAAGAATGGCGGATCCACACTCCAGTCTTGATCTCCCTGCGCTGGCATGAGACGCACCTCATTTGTTAAGAGGCAGAAGCCTCTTAACAAATCAGGCACATCTCTGCCCTGCCGTGCGCCAGAAACTGAAGTCTATGCCAGCTACAACTTCCTCCACTTTCTGACAAAAGTTTTTTTAGTAAATGCAGCGGCTCTTCTGAAAAGTGCAGAGAAGCTCAAAAAGTCGCTATTATGGTGCACACATGCAGTGTTCCATAATGTGCAACTTTTTCTCCACAGTTGTATACGCCTTGATGGATGTCCCTCCGTGTGTCTAGCTTAGGGAATTTGACCCTCATTTTTATAATGTGATTATGACTGTTTACTTTCTGGTATGTATATTGCTAGGCAAGGCTGGAAATTCTCAAAATTCATACAAAAGAATGGAACCCAAAACCTTCCGAAATGTTTCTGCAAGAATTGGCTGAGAAGTGTGTTGGTAAGCATGTTGTCTTTTGTAGTTAGATTCATGTAGTATTTGCAAATGTAGGGACAGAATTTAGCAAAGCACTGCTTTTTCATCTGTGGTAACGGTTTGTGCTTTACCTCTCCCTTATAGGTTATTGTGGTGCTGATATAAAATCAGTGTGCGCTGAAGCAGCCCTGTGTGCTCTGCGAAGACGATACCCTCAGATTTACACAACATCAGATAAACTATTACTGGATATATCTTCTATTAAAATTACTGCTAAAGACTTCATATTAGCCATGCAGAAAATTGTGCCAGCCTCACAAAGAGCAGTAATTTCTCCAGGACAAGCCCTTTCCTCCATTATTCAGCCGCTGCTGCAGAATATTCTCATGAACATTTTGGTCACTTTAAGGAAAGTGTTCCCACATGCAGAAGAAGGACTCAAGAACAAAGAATCTGGTGTGTAACTGCGGTTATTAGTATAATAATGTTATGTTTCTCATTAATGTCATTCAGGGACACGGCACCATGGCTATATGCCCAGCTACCACTAGGAGGCGACACCAGATATGAAAAAGGTTGGCTCCGCCCAGGTGGGCTATACCCTCTCCACAGACACTGGGCTGATCAGTTTTAGTCTAGTGTCCGTAGGAGGCAGACATGAACTGGGTTTTTTTTTTTCTTCTGCAGGCTTTGGCCGGATGGTGAGAATCTTCCCTGCGTCCCTGCCCCATGGGGTCCCCCGGGTTAGCCCCCCCTTTCCTGGCCAGGGGATGGATTCCCTATTTTTCCGGGTTCCCTTCTCCTCCCTGGCCACCCATTCCTCTCCTCGGCCTCTCCTTCTAATTTAGTCCCCGGCTTCTGCCGGGACTAGGCCGCATCTTTGTCTCCGGCCTGTTCCCGGGTCCCAGTTGCTCCTTTTACCCCATGTTTTTTAAATACATTTTTCCCCTCCCCATGCGTCGCTTCCTCTCAGGAGCTCCCCTCACCTGTTTTTTTTTGTTTTGTTTTTTTTTCTTCCTGGAGGACCCCCGGTTCCTACCCGCCGATGGCGCACCTTTTCCAGACGCTTCATTAATCGCGGGCCCGGCTTTTTCCTAGCTTTTTTTATTGGCCCCTCCCCGCTTTTCTCGGGTCATGAGCTTTTGCTTAGCTCTTGCTTCTGGGCAAGATCTCTTCTGCAGCCTTCCTGCACTCTGTGGCTGCTGCAGCACCTCTTCAGGGACACAGTACCTGGGGTCCGGAAGGCCACCTTTGGCTGGCTGCTCTTTATTTTTTCAGGCTCACACTCAGCCCTCATGTTCTCTTCCAGAGTAGACTCCCATTCCCAGTCCCCCTCGGGGTCACCACGTATATTACGTGCTCCCGTTGCAATAAAATGTTGCCATGCGGTCAGACTGACCCGGTTTGTGCGCAGTGCCCCTAGACCCTCTCAGGACGCCCTGACCACCCCTTCTGTGTAGTTCCCTCCTGAATGGGCCACCTCCCTGTCCCAAGCCATAGGGAACCTTGCCTGACTCTCCCAATCCATGGTTGAGTCGTTGGACTGCTTACCTGCCTAAATGCGGCCGACCTCTGACACCAGGTCCAGTAATCGACCTAGGGTTGTCTGAACTAGGTCCTGCTCCTTTTCTGTGTCTTCGGGTCACTCCTAGGACAGGTCTGAGGCTGGCAATGACTCCTCTCCTATGCAGGGAGAGAGCCTTCCGCCGCCTCGGGGGACACCTCCGACTCAGATTCCGTATCTGGGCAGAGCACGATCCTGTCTGCGACCATACGGCCTAGGGTACCCCATCATAGGTCCTTCTTATCCTCTACACCCTGGTTTCCTGCAGAACAGTACTAGCTCTGAGGGAATCTCCTTGGGTACCTTTTGCCTCATCGGGGGAATCCTCTGCACAGATTCTGACTCTGAACAGAGCATCAGGCGGTCTTCCACCATACAGAATCTCTCTGGGTGGTCAAAGACAAATGAGGAACCTTTCCTCTCCAGGGTTGGTATCCCCCTTAGTGGATTTTCAGATGGCACTCCCCAGGTTGCACAGTTAATTATCCACACAAGTCAGCCTGCCTGCCGCCTCTCCAGTAGGCGGTGCTTTACCCGCCACCGTGTTTAGCACGCTGGCACACCTATGTGGTGTCCCAGGTACGTATGCCTTCCCCTTTACTGGGGGGACTTGTGCCAATGGCTGTTTCCGGCAGACTTTCCTGGTTCCAATGTACAGCTGGAGCAATTTCACTATTACCAGGGGCTATATTTAACACACCCTCCTAGTCGGAGTGTTCTAGGCTACTGTATTACTTCTCCAGACGCTGTAGCCAATACACCATCCTGGTGCTAGTGTGCACCACGCAACCATAATACTCCCTTTTTAAGCGGAGTACCTGTACCATCTTCAGATGCTATAGCCATTTCAACCTGTCGGTCTAGTGTGCACCATGCAGCTGTATTTCTCCCTTATCAGGCGAAGTACAGATGCCATCTTCAGATGCTGTAACCATTGCACCTGTCTGGTTCTAGTGTGCACCATGCAGCCACATTACTCCTTTATTAGGTGGAGTACCCTGTACCATCTCCAGATGCTGTAGCCATCACACTGTCGGTTCTAGTGTGCATCACCTGCAGTCATATAACTCCTTATCAAGAGGCTGTAGTACACTATACCTATGCTGTAGCCATGTCTCCACTCATCATAGTGTGCATCACTGCAGTCAGATCTTACTACCCTACTCTCCAGGCAGAGTATTTGTAGTATCTCCCAAGTGCTGTGCCGTATCTGGTACAATCTGTGGCCCCATACCGCTCCTGCTCCTGGCTCTGTTGTGTGCTAGGCAATCCTGTGGTCCCTCTTCACGCGGAGTGATGGTACCATCCCCAGTCACTGTATGCATCACTCTGTTCTGATTCTAGTATGCATCTGGCACCCATTACCGTCGTCCTCGGCTGTGTACTTGTACTATCTCAAGGCGCTGTATTCCGACAAACCATCCTGGTTTAGTATGTAACTGGCAACCATATGTAGAGTTGCAATTGTTTAGATCCAGCATATGGCTGGCCTGTTCAGATCCGACACCCGGTGCACAGTACCTCCTCGAACCAGGCCCTCTGATTGCACCAAGTCTTCTCATTGCCCCCTGTACTATGCATGATTTTTACTTTATTGCTTGACACACTATTTAAACAGGACTTCTCAGTCCTGTTATGCACCAGACAAACCACACTCCCTTCGCAATGGCCAGGTTGTTGGCTATCATGCTCGGTTTGTTCTTTGTCACCCTATAAAGTACTACTGGATTCCGCACAGCCGCATTACCTCATTGCATGGATGGAGTACTCGCGTTGTTGTTACTGCCTCTCTGCTTTGTTTTCACAGGGTTACATGGCCCAGTCCTGGCCGAGTACCTGGAGCACCACTGGATGCTCTATCCTGCAGGGATACGCAGCATTGTGAACACCAGCTGATACAGCAGTTTTCACTCATCGCTGGACGTCCTCTACTTGGAGTGTGGAATTTTCCGCTGCTCGCTTGGTATCGCACATGGTCCCGTAAGTTCTTCCATGGTCCGCGCGTTCTTGGTACTCTCTTATGTTCTCTGATTAGTTGTGCTACATGACAGAAGTGCAGTTCGCTTGGGCCTTGTTGTTCTCTGCGCCTGTCAGTTTCTACCCTCTTCTTTGGGGGTTTCATTGTGCTCTGCTGGTAGCTGGTTTCTACATGTCAGTGTAGTCTCTCCCGGCTTCCCCTGGCGAATTCCGCAACCTTTTCTGACATATGGATGTCTGGCGATTCTTTTACAAAATCCAGGGTTCTGTATTTGCCCATTCTTGGGGCAGTGTTATACAGTATTCTAGTCCCTACACTTGGGATGATTGGTTAACCATGACTGATGTTTTTTTGTTTTTGTTTTTTTTTACCTATGGGTTGCTGCATTTAATTTTTCTTTTGATAATCTGGCTCTTATTGTCCTCATGTGGCCCAGTTTTGTGGACCCTACTTGAGCCTCTGACTGGGTTAATCCTGCTTGGAGTCCCTGCTGCAATGGTTCTTAGACCATCCAGCTACCCTAGCCTTCACTGGCTGGTTCCCTCTGGGAAGCTACTCATGGCATCTCTGGACCGCACATGCTCTTTATGACAGCTGCTTCTTGGGCCCGGTTTGGTTCCTTTCCTTCCTGGGTCCCCATAGGCCTGTTCCCCTCTCGAGAATCTAAACTCTCTTCCTGTCTCCCCAGGTTCAGGTCCTGGTACCTCGGAGTTTGTTGCTCTGGTTGCAGTTTACATTATATTGGCCACTTCTGGTTGGAGATTTCCTTCGATTTGAGAACTGTTCCTCCTTAGGCTGTTTTTAGTTCTCTCTTCTACTCCAATATCTCTCAGACGAGTGTGTCTCCACTTGTATTACCAGGGCCTGTGATTGGTTCCCTTTTTTCCTGAGACTTCATGTGGCCAGGGATTCCCCTGGTCTTACATGTCACAGTAATATTTTGTTCCAGTTTTTCTGAGGTTTCATTCTCGCCTTCTTGTGTGGGAAGCATGTCTTTCCATTACCTAGGACCCCCTTCTCCCCCAGAGTTTGGCTGCTCTCTTTCGCTAGATCGGGTTTCCACTTTCTCCTAGGGTGGTTCTCTTAACCCACCTGCCCTGCAGTGGAAGGAGGCTTGCTCCCTTCCCATGGTGAGTGTTTTCTCTCTTTCTCTCAATTGCGCAGGCTCCAGTGCTTCCTTGTTTTTTCTCTACCTTGGCCTTCACATGGCGTTTGCCTTCACATGTTTTTGCCTTGAGACAATTTGGAGTTTTTTCCTTGCCGTATCCTCTTACTGGTCGGGTCCCTTGCCTTCCAGGCCTTAAGAATCGCCTTCCTTTGCCGAGGGGTGGTCCACAGGGTCTTCCTTTAGTTTGTCTCAGGAAGTTTTCTTCCTTATTCAGGACTGCTCCTGCTCCTTTCCCAGGCATGTTCTCTCCTGCTGGGTTCCCCTCATGGGCTAAGTTTTCTGGTTGGGTCTGTCCCCTTATAGATCCTCCTCCTCGAGCATCCTTCTATATGCAGAGCGCTAGGCCATTACCAACAGACGCCTTCCGGCTGTGCTGCTCTCCTGTGTATTCTGGAGGAGCCCTGGTTCTTCCAGATCCTTCCTCTGGCTCTTATAGCGCTCACTTTCTTCAACTCTCGATTCTTGCGCAGGACATCTAGCCTTGCTCCTTATTCTTCCCATCTTGGGTGGAGCCTGGCGCTTCGCTTTGTTCCTTCTTGCATGTGGCCTTTTTTTCTCAGGCACTTGTGCTTGGGATCCTGGCGGTCCCCCACAATTTTTTTTCTTTGGACTCTTTCTGGTCCTGGAGCTCTCTGCTCACTTCATTCGTTTTCTATCTACCATTTCATGCTTTGGCTCTCCTGGTCTGTTGGGTCGCATGGTTCTCCTGCACCGTTGCACACAACTTTTTGCATGAGGATTTCCTTACCCACCCTCGGGGACTGCTTTGGGACGTCCCATTGTGCTGTGTCCCCCAATGACATTGACAAGAAAATTGGATTTTTGTACTCGCCGTAAAATTCCTTTCTCATTCAATTCATTGGGGACTAAATCCACCCTTTGTTTTTATTTCTCTGTCACCGGCTGCTGTTCTAATTCCTTTTCGGTCCAGGACATGTTGGTTCTTTTGCTTTTGTTTCTCTCTCCTACTGCTATTGGTACAAACTGATTAGCCTAGTGTCTGTGGAGAGGGTATAGCCCCACTTTTTTCATATCTAGTGTCGCCGCCTATTTTACTGTGAGTGCAAAAATCCTATTTTCATTTGATTTAAGTTTAGTGTTGATAACAAATGACAAGGGTGTCGTTAGTGGCGGGCCATTTGCACATCATGACAAACGGTCATAACGTCAAACGCATTGGCATTGCTGCTGGTGTGCATGTGCAATAGAAACTGGGGAACAGCTGTTAGACACAGTTACAATCCCGCTCTCATGATTTTACAGATTTTTAAAATGCTAAACTCCACTGTTCAAACCTTTTGATTGCATCAACCAACACGATCCATCATTCAAAAGAAGAGACTGAGCAGAGATCTACCTTGGGGCTCATGCACACAAAAGTGTGCACCCCGTTCTTCGGACTGCAGATAGCGATTCGCAATGCATGGGCACCAGCCATGTGCCCGTTTTTTGTGGATGCGGACCCATTCTCTTGAATGGGTCCGCGATCTGCAAGATTCTGTCCACACAGCAAAAAATTGAATATGTTCTTTTTCGGGCTCACGTTCATGTGCTTTGAGCCCTTAGGTCGAGTCACAGGTAAACGGTTAGGCCAGTGCTTCTCAAATAGTGGGGTGGGGGGGGGGGGGGGGGGGGGGGGAGGAGGCTCCGTAAAGGGGGGCTCGTTTGACCTCGACAAACACTGTCATATTGGATGTCCAGATCGGATTATCCGAATCACTCGCAACTCGGCGTCCCACACGGCGTCGGTTGCCTAGCAGCTCTACGGCGGGAGAGGGAGCAGCGCGGCGCGATCACTAGATTGTCCCAGTAGCAGCCCGACGCGGAGGACCACGTGACCGCCAACGCACGTGACACATGCAGAGGACCCGTGGAGAATCAATACGCCGGTTCCTAGTGCCACTCACAGAGGAGAAAGAGCAGGACGCCGGCATGTCATCAAGGCAGAGTCGCAAAGATACATCCGCAGCATCACCAGGTGGGAAAACAAGAGCTGAAGCACAGAAAGAACAAAAAGAGCAGGGGTCAAGGAGAGGAGGTAGGACAAACACAAAATCTGATAATAAAACTGAAAAGGGGAGAAGAAATAGTAACCACGGGGTTGGAGGGGAAAAAGTATACGAACTAGAAGGCAGTACCTGGATCAAAAGGAGGTGAGGGGAAGGTGCAAAAGACGCTCTGCAGGTTAAACTAAGCCTGAAGGTAACCTAGATAAAAAAGGGCATAATAGCAGGAATGCAGGAGCTGGAAGGGGTACAAAGCACACCGCTGGAGGATACCAATAATAAGGTGTACTATAACAATTTTATAGACAAATGACTACTATTTTACAGTCAGCGCGAAATGTTTTCTTCTTCCTAGGGGGGGCATGACAGAAAATAATTGAGAAGCACTGGGTTAGCCTAGTTTGCATCCATTCATTTTTATTTTTTTTTGTTCATTAACTATCTTCATTAGCTATATACAACTATATCTAACATTAACTAGCAGAATAACATGACATGCTGTGGATTTAAATTCTGTACAGAAGGTCACTTATGCTGCAGTTATTTTCTGCATTGAGGATCATATTTATTAAGGCTACTTTCACACTCTCGTTTGGTGCGGATCCGTCATGGATCTGAACAGACGGATCCGTTCAGATAATACAGCCGTCTGCATCCGTTTGTATTATCTTTAACATAGCCAAGACGGATACGTCTTGAACACCATTGAAAGTCAATGGAGGACGGATCAGTTTTCTATTGTGCCAGATTGTGTCATAGAAAATGGAACTGTCCCCATTGACTTACATTGTGTGCCAGGACGCTGCAAGCAGCGTTGTGGTGTCGGCCTCCAAAGCAGAATGGAGACTGATCGGAGGCAAACTGATGCATTCTGAGCGGATCCTTTTCCATTCAGAATGCATTAGGGCAAAACTGATCCGTTTTGGACCGCTTGTGAGAGCCCTGAACGGATCTCACAAACGGAAAGCCAAAACTCCAGTGTGAAAGTAGACTAAGATCTCATCCACTTAGCTGCTATTATAAAACATCACCTGCATATCTGCAGCGTTTCCATTCCATGTGGACATACCCACAGGTTCTTATTTAGATTTTTACCTCCAGAAAATTCTGCTACTGTTATCTTTGATAACCCCATTTACATTACAATTATTTTGGCCTTTTTAGCATCTGAAAGTCACATGCTGGATGAAGATTTATTGTACAGTGATGATGAACTGCCCTCAGTGTTTGAAAATGGGATTGCTCACATTCTCCCCAACAACCAAAAAGAAAATCGTCAGTTTCTTCAACTCCGTGTGTAAGTTGAGTATTTGCATTTACTGTAACACACCTTGTGGACCTAGTTTTGAATTGAAGTTGCAGTAAAGGCTATGGACGTCATTTAAGGGCTTGTTTTGATATTGATGGCCTATCTTAAGTCATCAATATCAGATCTGTGGGGCTCTAACTCCTGGTACCCCTGGCAATCAGAAGTTTAAAGTGACAGTGGTGCTCTGACTGCTGTGGCCTCTTTATAGGCCAGTGATGTCACATTCATCAGTCACATGGTCTAGGCGCAGCTCAGTCCCATCCAAGTGAATGGGGCTGAGCTGCAGTACCCAGCAAAATCGCTATTCGATAGATGGCGCTGTGCTTGATGAGCTGGAGCTGTCACCGAAGCGCCATGGTCTCCTCAAACAGCTGATCGGCAGGGGTGCCAGGAGTTGGAACCTTGCCAATCTGATATTGATAATTTGTCGTGAGGATAAGCCATCAATATTGAACGCCTAGAAAACCCCTTTAAGGTGTTGTGTTTTTTTATTAATTATTATTATTATTTTATAAATCAATGCATTAATCCTTTCAGGCCCAGAGGTTTTTAGCGTTTGTTTTGTGCTCCCTGTCTTCCCAGAGCCATAACTTTTTTTTTATTTGTCTGTTCACATAGCCATATGAGGGCTTGTTTTTTGCAGTACAAAGTTGTACTTTCCAACACCACCATTTAATACTACATATGATGTAGTGGGAAGCGGGAAAAAAAATTCCAAATGGGGTGAAATTGCAAAAAAAAAAAGCAATTCCACCACAGTTTTTTTAAGTTTTTTTTTTTTTATTTAGAACGTTCAATGTGCGATAAAACTGACCAGTTGCTTTTATTCTACAGGTCAGTACGAATCCATCGATACCTTTTTATATGTATAGATTCTCGCCCATATTCATTGGGGGACACAGAGACCGTGGGTATAGCCATGTCCTCTAGGAGGCACTGACACTAGTAAAAGCTGTTAGCTCCTCCCTGGCAGCTATACCCCCACCAGCCTGGAGAGAGAGCTTCAGTTTTCTCGCCCAGTTTCCTTGGGGGACACAGAAGACCTTGGGTATAGCTCATCTCCATAGGAGGCGTGACACTAAGTGAAAGCTGTTAAGCCCCTCCTCCACAGCTATACCCTCAGCCTGGAGAGAGAGACTGCCAGTTTTTTGCTTAGTGTCCAAGGAGGCAAGACACTCCCTGCTCTGCAGGGCTGTATTCTCCTTGTTTAAATTTTAGATTTTTACTTTTTTATTTTCTTTTTCTTCTAGATCATCAGGGATAACAGAGTCGCACTTGACCTCTCTGTTCTCCCGGGGTTGAGCTGCGCCAGTGCCGGTCACCCGCACTGCTGCCTCCCCCACAGAAGGCAAGGTGGACCAGGGCAGCCTAGCTCCCCTGCATCCCGCCAGCCCAAGGGTCGCCCGCACGCCAAGTCCCTCTTCCAGCGTCCTGCCACTACGGTGCCAGTAGCTGAAGGGGCGACCCTGCTGGAATGGACCGAGGGTGAAGACGGCTGTGGTAAGAGAGAGGCTTCTCCAGCCCTACGTCCCCGTCCCCCCCGGTCTCCTGCGTGCCTGACCCCCATACTGGGCCTCTAGTCCCCTGCTGGATCTATGCTGGCACCTGCAGAGCGGCAATCTCCTTCTGCCTTCCCCCCCCCCCCCCTGCCTGGCTCCCATAGACATGCAGCCAGTGGCTGTCTCCACAGCCAGCTACAGAAGCGGCAACATAGTTTATTTCTACCACAGGCACCCGGTCTCTGGGTCCCCCCCCATCTCCTACCGGAGTGTTGCTCAAGGCCTGAGGCTCCTGACGGCTGTGGAGTGAGGCCTCGCCTCCGGCCGACATTGGTACTCTGGTGCGACCGGGCGCCGCAAAAATCTTAGCCCAGGCTCCGCGGCCTGCTAGGCCGCCATTCCGGGTCCCTGACTCTTCCGGCCGGCGGGGTGGGCTCCCGCGGCCGGCAAGCCGCCATTCCGAGCCCCTGACTCTTCCGGCCGGCGGGGTGGGCTCCCGCGGCCGGCAAGCCACCATTCCGGGCCCCTGACTCTTCCGGCCGGCGGGGTGGGCTCCCGCGGCCGGCAAGTCGCTATTCCGGGCCCCTGACTCTTCCGGCCGGCGGGGTGGGCTCCCGCGGCCGGCAAGCCGCCATTCCGGTCGGCGGGGTGGGCTCCCGCGGCCGGCTTTGGGCTTGACTTCAGCAGGCCCCGGCCGACCGTCGGTGCCGGTCGGTGGGGCTCCGCAAATTGTGGCCCAGGCTTCGCCACAATTGCCACTCCGCCTTAGGTTCCGGCGGTACATACCGGGCGCCGCAAATTTAGACCCCGGCCTCACGGCCTGCTAGGCCGCAAAATTCCGGCCTCTGGTGGAGGGGGCGGGAACTTCTCCAGGCGCGAATTTTTCCCGCCGGGAGGTTCCTCCGCCCCCAGGGGATCGCAGCGCCGCCCTCCAGGCCGGATTCATGTTAACCCTTTTGGGTACAGGCCGGCTCCCAATGGGCCTGTATGGCTGGCCCCCCCCTTTTTCCTGACTATCTGTGCCCCTATATGGTGGCCCCCTTTAGCCTCAGAGAGGCTGTGTTTTTAATAAAAAAAAATAATAATAAATATATATATATATATATATAATAGATTTCTATTGGACTGCGCAGGACGCTGCAGCCTCATCAGTAGTGCTGCATGTCTGCATGCCCTCTTTCCACAGGCGGCATAGTGTTGCGCTCCCAACCTGCGTCGGTGCTAGGGCATTTCCCCTTTTAGGCAGTTTTCCTGCCCTCTTCCAGGATACGGCGCTGGCCAAGTGCATGCGGCCCTTCCGTAGGCAGCATTCATCATCTCTCCAGTTATGGTGCCTGCCATGTGCATCCCCCCCCCCCCCCCTAGGCGGGATACTGCACTCTCCCTGGCTGCCGGCTGGCCATGTGCATGACCCCCTTTTAGGCGGAATGCTGCACCTTCACCGGATACGGTGCTGGCCATGTGCATGACCCCCTTCCTAGGCGGAATGCTGCACTCTCTATGGATTCACTGCCGGCCATGTGCGTGACCCCCTTCCATGGGCGGAACGCAGCGCTCTCACTGGATTCGCTGTCGGCTATGTGCGTGACCCCCTTCTTAGGCGGAACGCTACACTCTCACTGGATCTGTTGCCGATCGTGTGCATGACCCCCCTTTTTAGGCGGAATACTGCACTCTCACCGGATTCGGTACTGGCTATGTGCACGACCCCCTTCCATAGGCGGAATACTGCACTCTCACCGGATTCGGTACTGGCTATGTGCACGACCCCCTTCCATAGGCGGAACGCTGCACTCTCTCTGATGTGCTATGATGAACTTATGTACTATGTTACTATGCTGCACTCTCACTGGTTCCGCTGCCGACCATAGGCATGATTCAGGCAGCATACATACATCCCTCTGTCTGTGGTTGTTTTCTCGCAGGTACGTTGCTGGCCATGTGTAAGTACCCCATACATGGCGGGGTGCTTGCACTCTCGCAGGATCCGCTGTCGGCCATATGCATGACCCCTATTCCGTGGGCGGTGTACGCACTCTCGCTGGATTCGCTGCCTGCCATGGGCATGCCTTCCTTCCTCAGGTGACATACACACATTCTCACTGACTGTGTTTGTCTCTCACCAGTACGTTGCTGGCCATGTGTATGACTCCCATACATGGCGGGTGCACGCACTCTCCCTGGATGAGATGCTGGCCATGTGCATTACCCCCCCTTTTTTCTGGGCGGCATGCTACACTCTCACCGGATACCTTGCTGGCCATGAGCATGGCCCTCTAACATGGGTGGAACGCTTGCACTCCCATTGGATACGGTGCTGGCCTTGTGCGTGACCACCCCTTGTTCCATGGGCAGAATTTGGCACGCTCATGAGATTCACGGCTGTCCTTGTATGGCTGTACTGGACTTGTACATGTCCCCCTTCATTGGCAGAGTAGTAGCACTCTCGCTAAATCAGTGTTGGGTGTATTATTGCACACTCACTTAATGCTGAGATAACCCTGTGCATGTTCCCCTTTCACTAGGTGGACCTCCTGCGTTCCTGCTGGATTATAGGGTATGTCCTGCTTCTCTGAAGTAGGTACGGCCTTAGGCATCACTCCCTTTTGGGACCGGCCTTTGCACTCTTGCAGACTGCAGTTTGCCAGATACAATTTTCCCCCTTTTGGGGCGGACTGCTTGCGTTCCATCGCATGCTATACTAGGCTTGTGCATAACTCCCTTTCAGGTTGCACTTTGCAATTCCGTACATGCTGTGGCACTCTGTGGCGAGCCCCCTTTTTCGCTGAATTAACCTTTTTGCAGTGAGCGAATGTTCTTGTGCGTTGTTTGGGCCGTTTATGCCTTCTCCTCCTGTAGGTGGGTTGGCCTTCTCACTGCTTACGGGCTGCTCGTACGTATGCCTCACCTGCTTCCTGCGGCATACTTTTGTTTTCTTGGGATACGATGCTGGCCGCAAGCCTTGCACTCGTCTCTAAGGAGTTCATTCTGTCCACCTGACCCGGACGGGCTCTACTTGCTTGCTCTCTGCTGCACGGAGCTGGGTGGTACTCATTCATTTAGTTGGCCCTTCATCCCAGGGAGTGTTCGTGGTTCCTAGATGCGTGCCCATTCGTCCTTCCGCGGTATTGCTTCCCTGCGTTAGTGGTCACATGGTCGGGAGTGCTGTTGTCTGGAGCGCCCCTCGAATTCTTCGTTGGCTCTGGCAGGACTGCGGTTCCCTTGCCTGCTGCAATTTCCTCCTCTTCGGATGTAGTGTGGTATGAGTCCTTCCTCTTGGCGCCTCTACGCTTCAGTCTGATCTGCTACCAGGTGCGGGCCGCTTTTCTCGGGAAGGTCACCCAAATTCTCTTGGGTGCTCGATTACCCAGGTCCGGAGGACCTCCACCTTGGGTTCTTCAGGGTATTCGCCTTCTGCGAGGCGGTGAACCGGGCATCTCACAGTGTAGCAGGGTTCTGCTTTTGAGCTGTCCTATGGCTTCCCTGTTGCCCACTCCTCCTTTCGATTGGAGGGTGTTATGCCGGCCTCTGTCTCGACTACCTTATCTCGCCGGCTCTGTTTGGCTCCCGCTCGGTACAGATCACTCCGATGTGGCTTCTGTCCCGCCAGACTTCAGAGGCTGTTCCTTCACTGTCCTCCCCTCTGGGGAGAGCATGGTTGTTCATGTGGATGGTTCCGGTGTTCCTTTTGGCCTCGTACTGTCTCCCTTGTCCACACTGGCTGTATTAGCTGTGCCTATTTACCGAGTCTACCGCGTTCTGTCCTCCCGCTGAGTGCAGATTGCGTGGTCCATTCTAAGACAATGGTCCTGCTGTAGACTTACCTTCTCGGTAACTTGGGGGGGGACTACCTTTCGGTCCAGATTGTCCTTTAATCTCCCACACCGGGACTGTAGAACATGGCTACATCAGCATGGACTTTAGCCTGTCTTGTCCTGGCATCTGGCGGATGCTGGGCGGGCCCTTTGGTTCCTTTCAGTCTGTCCTTCTACTCCCCCGCTAGGGTGGATACGGGACAACGTTGCCCGGGGGCCGACGGGACCAGTTTTGTCGACTTCTGCCCGTGTTACTGGTCTGCGCCTGATCACATTGTTTTTTTTTTTGTTTTTTTTTCGCCCGCTTGCCAGGCGACTCCAGCGGGTTTGCTACTGTCCGCTCCTGGCTGTATTTCGTCCAGGATCTGTCGTAAGACTTATGGTTCTTTTGTCTGGGGTTCTGTGGGAAGCTGTGCATTCCCCACTCTGACCTTTTCTCTCCCCATGGTTCTGTCTTTTTTCCAGTCCGGCCTGGACCTGGGACTGGGATTCCTTTACTTGAGGTGTCAAGTGTCAGCGCTGTTCTTCCTCTTCCAGCGTTCCCCGGCCCTCTGGGCCTGTCAAGACCTTCTTACTCGAAATGGCTCTTTGGTTCCTCTGTACTGTCCTTCGGTATCGCCCTGGGAACTTCATACTGAGCTCTCGGTGCTCCAATCTTGTCCTTGGAGCCGTTACAGATGTTCTCTCTACCCTGTCTGTCCTGTACGGTTGTGTTTCCGTATCAGTCGTGTCTCTGACTGGTGCCTGAATGGCCCCTTTTTGTTCTGAGCCTTATGTCTTTTCCCAGGACAGGGCTGTTCTACATCCTGTTCCTTCCTTCTGAAGGTGGTGTTTGCCTTTCGCTTCAACACTTCACCGATTTGGACGTTGTTTGGGCCTTGCCGGTTTTACTTGGAGATCTCCGACTCTTGTCGACGTTTGGTCTCTTGGGTTTCCTGGAGGTCCGCGCTTAGAGTTGACGGACTCCAGGGTGGTTTTCCTCCGCCTTATCAGATTGGCTATTGCTGAGGTTACCGCACCGAGGGCAGGATTCTGCCTTTGCTGTCACCGTTCATTTCACCAGAGCGGTCGGTGCCTCCTGGGCCGGAGGCATTGGGCTTCGGCCATGCATTTGAGCAGGGCGGCCACAGGTCTTCCGTGCACGCTTTACAGAGTTCTACAGGGTGCATACTCTGGCTTCGGCGTATGCTGCCTTGGTCCGCCTGGGTCTGCAGGCGGCGGTTCCTTGATGCCTTCGGGTGCTTCGCCTTGGAGCTGTGGTCCCTCCCCTTTTGGACTGCTTTTGAACGTCCCAAGGTCTTCTGTGTCCCCCAAGGAAACTGGGCGAGAAAACGAGATTTTTGTATAACTTACCAGTAAAATCTCTTTCTCGCTCTTTCCTTGGGGGACACAGCACCCACCCATTCATTGTTTTTCTCTACACGGTTTCCGAGTTTGTGTTACCCGTTGGGTAGTTGGCTTGTTGGTTCCTTGTTGGACTTTGCCTTTTCTCACTGCTTGGACACGCAACTGGCAGTCTCTCTCTCCAGGCTGAGGGTATAGCTGTGGAGGAGGGGCTTAACAGCTTTCACTTAGTGTCACGCCTCCTATGGAGATGAGCTATACCCAAGGTTTTCTGTGTCCCCCAAGGAAAGAGCGAGAAAGAGATTTTACTGGTAAGTTATACAAAAATCTCGTTTTTTCTAGTGTCAATAGGAGGCAAGACCAGGGATCTCCTGAAGATTTTTTAGTTTAGTTTAGTTTTATTTTTTTTTCCTTCGTTTTCACCCGCACTGCTGCCTCCGCTACAGAAGACAAGGTGGACCAGGGCAGCCTCGCTCCCCTGCATCCCGCCAGCCAAGGGGTCACCCATCCAGTAGCTGAAGGGGTGACCCTGCTGGACCAGAGGAGGGGTGAAGATGGCGGCAGGAAATAGAAGAGAGGTGAGTACACGGGACTAGGTGAGTATGTTAACCCTCCTGGCCCTCACTCTTGGTGGTATTAGTATTCAACAACCAGGTGCATACTTATGCCCTGAAGCTATTTCCAGGACCACCCTGTCTGCCTGAGGCTATCACCAGCTCTCCTCAAGCCATCAGCACCCCTATTGTCATTCCCTTTACTCCTCTTGTTGTCCAAGAAGGGACATCGGCACATGGGGGGTTAATACACCGTCCGGAGCGCACATGCAGAGAGGGGAGCGCAGGAGGCTCCCGCTCCCCTCCACCCTCCGGACTCGTTGGATTTATAAGGGCCGGCGCCGTCCACTATTGCGGCACCTACCTCATTGTCACCCCCTTCGGGAGCGGACGCCGGTCACGCTGCTCCAGAAGGGGTTAACTGCATACGTTCGTTCAGCACCGCATCAGTGCTCCGGCCGCGATATTCTTTGCCCGGCCTGCACTGGCATCTGCCCACTTCAACTACGCCACGGCTATAGATGCCTTATCTTCTACAAGTGAGGCGTAGTGAGTATTGTTACACGCTGGTGCCCTGTACTCTTCTTCTAATGGTATTTCGGTGCCGCCAGTGGATACTGTGGCTGTTTCCACGTTGTGTCCTTTTCCTTCGGTGACGGTTTGGGGCATGAATATGACAACCTCTCTCTTCAGGGGGTTGCCCAGCGTCACTCATGTGTCCTAGCGTCCCCTGTATCCATGGTCCTCCACTGTTTCAATATGTTATCCACCATTCCTGATGTGGGAAGTGGTTGTGCTGGCACTCTGGTTTGGCTTTGCAGCGTGATCTCCGCTGGTACTAGCGTTTGCAGTCGCTGCAGTGGGGCATCCCCTCAGGTAGGGGTTCCACCCGGACGCTGGTTTGGCTGTTGTTCCTGTTCGACGCCCTTTCCAGGTGGAGTGTTTAAGGTTAGCTCTCCTTCCCTGAGGCAGTATGGTACCATGGCTTCTATCGGATTCCTCTAAGTCTGCCCCTCAGTTTGTGCTGGCGGGCACGCTGCGGCTCCTACGGTACGGGGGTCCTGGAGTAGCCATTACATACTCTGGCTCCTCCTGCACGGCACCTTCGTCAGGTGACCGATTCTAACGCCGAATTCGTTGGCGTATGCTGCATGGCCTCCTCCTCCTTAGGCGGATTGTGGCACCGCCAATCTCATCTGGTGGCTAATTCTGTGTAGTGCCAGTCTCAGATGGGGAATGGGCTTCGCCCTGCCCCCTTTTCCTTCAGTTTTTTTTCCTTCTCTGGCTCGGGGTTCACGGTCAGTCCGCAAACCTTGGTAGCTCCTACGTTACTACTTCCCCTCATCTACGTTGATGCAGGGTATTGGTTCTGTTTTTTTTTTCTTCCAGTCTCGTTCCGGACCGACTGTTGGGCTGTGACGTTTTCCATATTCTCCTTCTACAGGTGAATCCTACCCATTGGTCCTGGGTGTACTACCCGTATCTACAACTACCTCTCAAGCCTTGACTACAGACTGCCACGTCAGTCCGATGGTAGTCATGCCTTTTCACTGCACATTCCGTGGCTAGACTACGAGACTCGCCACGCCAGGCGGAGCAGCGGTGCTGTCACGACTTGCCACCGTTGCTGGAGTTTCGTTTCTGGAACAGAACACCCCTTCTATTCTTCCTCCTCGAGGCAGGAGTTTTTATTTTATTTATTTTTTCTCTCATCTTGGTCTGGTCGAAATTTCCGTCAAGCAGCGTTGCTACACCTTCAATACACGGTCGCTGACAGAACTCCTCACCGCCGGTGATTCTCATATCGTCTCTACTTCTACCTATCCAATGTATTGATTCCTTGGCTTGCGGTTGGACACTCCTCATTCAGGCGTTTTTTCCTTGGTGGTATATCAGCTGGCTTCTCAGTCTCCCCACAAGCCTCTTCGGCTCGAGGGACTTCGGTGGACCAATTACTGTTTCTGGAATTCCCCCCTTGAGCCCTTGCGGGAGATGTCTCTCAGACTCCGGTTCTGGAATGTAGTTTTTTCTTGTGGCCATCACATCCATCAGACTGGTGTCCGGGTTGGGGCGCTCTCTTGCAGAGAACCTTCCTGGTTCTTCACAGGGATCAGCGGTCCACCGGCCCGTTCATTCCTTCTCCCGATGGTGGTCTCTGATTTTCATTTCAATGAAGAAATTGTCCTTCCATCACTGTGTCCCTCCCCTTCAATAGGGGGCGGGAGTTACACCATTTGGACGTTGTCAGGGCTCTGGCGATTTATTTGCCAGCCTCCAGTTCCTTCCGGCGTACGGATTCCTCTTTTTTGTCATCCCGGAGGGTCCTCGCAAGGCATTGGCGGCCTCCAGGGTGGCAATTGCACGTCTGCAATCGCTGAAGCATACTGCACCCAAGGCAGGGTTCCGCCCTTTGGTGTCACGGCTCACTCCACCAGAGCAGTGGGCTCTCTTGGGCTCGGAGGATTCAAGGTTCGGGCGCGCAGTTGTGCAAGGCGGCTACTGACCTCCTTACGCACATTTACAGAAATTTGCCAGGTGCATACTTATGCATCGGCGGGCGCTGCCTTGGGCCGCATGGTCTTGCAGGCGGCAGTTCTTAGTTGCATAAAATGCACGCGGCTTTTTTTGGTGTGTTTTCGTTTTGGTTTTTTTTTTGCGCAGTATTGAGTTTCGCAATACTTTTTTTATGGTGACGAAAGCTAATCAAAATTTTGGTATCTAAACAACCCTACGCCGATCTGATCGGCGTAGTGTTGTCACGATACCAAAATTTTGATTCGGTTTCGATTTGGCGACTAAAAATTTTATTTGGCTCCTAAATTTTTCAGTTCAGGAGCCAATGGCTACTAGGTATTTTTTTTATTCTGGACCACTGAAAATGATTTTAACCACTTGTCCTCTACAGCCTGCATATATGCCTGCTATACATAGGCATCCATCTCCCATAGACTGATGTATACCAGCCAGATGGAGGGCAAAAGGATGTTCTTTTGGCCTCCATCTAATTAATGGAGTCCTATAGACTTGTTTAGTGTGTACATCAGGTTTTACGTATATTGCAAATTCTCATTAGAAAAGCTGTGTAAATTGAATGATTCTACTATTTTTTTTTTTTACCAATAATTCGTTTTTGAAATAGGTTAACTTTGTTTCCACTCTATTTAAAGGCGTTGTCAGCTATTAAAAAGGTTCCCCAAAAATTTACCAGGAATTGTGATAAATTAAGAGACTATATTCACCAATTTGATCTCTGGTCCTCCCTGCTAGGCATTGATTACTTGGCTGCAGTGTTGACGTGCTTGCAGCAGTCTCTAGTCATTGGTCCCTTCCACAAGGTGCTGTGGGCATCCGTTGGCATGGCCTGGCTCAATGGGTTTCTTGTTTTCTCCTTCCTCTTTGGACTGCTCTTAAGTCGCATGGTCCTGTCTGCCCCCCTTCCCCCTCCCAATGACCCAAGCAAGAAAATAAAAGGTTTCTGTACTCACCTGTAAAAATATTTCTTGCCTAATTCATTTAGGAACACTGCACCCACCCACTTTTCTTGCAATACTTGTTCCAATGTTTGGTGTTTCTCCCTTCAAGGTCCGCCGGAAATGTCATCAGTTTTTAGGTTTCGACCCGTCTACAGTTTCTTGGTATTCAGCCTCTTTACTGTTCCTTCTGCTAGTGTACAAACTGGCTTGCTCTCTCCTGGCAGGAGGAACTAACACTCTTTTGGTTCAGTGTCTGCTCCTAGTGGCAGCAGATATACCCCACTATGCTGCATCCCCCAATGAATTTGACAAGAAAAAGATTGTACACACAGCTCTTCTTCTTTTTTCTTTTTTTACATCCAATGATTAATGCAAGAAATAAATCCTAAATACAGAAAGTATAGTGGATCTGGTTATACACCTTCTCTACTAACCTGATCTGCACTGTGCATGAACTATCGATTGTAGAAAAAACACTAACTGGTATTGATCCATGAAGGATTCCTGGATGGTTTCTAGCCAGAAGTAATGCAATGCATCTGCAAGTTGCTCAGCTACTGGTGTAGATTCATTCCAGTATAGGCAATGGTGTGTTTTTAAAACATGCGGACCAAAAAAATGGTCCCTGGGCAAAAAATAAATGGAAAAATGTGTTGCCACAGCAACAAGTCAGACACTAGGCTTGTGTTCCTACTTTGCAATCTTCAATTAAAAGCCAGCATTTCTGTTTTGGAAATAAGCACATTGACCTTTTCATGTTGGCATTTGTAAGATATTTCAGGTGTGGTTTCCCTTACAGAAGTGATTAAAGTTAGTGTTACATTTTCAAGTTGTATGTCTTTCTTAGTAGTAATCCAGTTCTCGTTTTATTGTAGAAATGCAAATCAACAACCGACGTCTTACAGACCCAGGATGCTGTTATCAGGAATGTCAGGACTAGGTCAGGGGACGCACTTGGCTCCAGCGGTCATACATGCTTTGGAAAAGTTCACAGTCTACACGTTAGACTTGGCCGTTCTTTTTGGTGTTAGTGTTGTTACTCCTGAAGAGAACTGTGCACAGGTAAGAACCAAGTGTGTTCACCATGATGTTACTTGCTTAAACCTGGTCATAGACATCTCATTTGAAGTGACCAATGGATGGAGAGCAGAGTGCACTTTTGGCCTTTATGACATAGATAAGACTGTAATTTGGCAAGGGCAGACACACACTTGAGGCTACTTTCACATCTGTGTTGCCCTGTCCAGTTTTGAGATCCGGCATCAGGGAGGTGATAAATATCCCCCATAATCTTATACCCATACAATAAGTATTTCAGGTCTATTTATTTGACTTCGCACATAATCATGCATCAGTTAACTAAATGTTAAATATTAATTTGTTTTCTTTCTTTTTTTGGTATTTATAAATACCATACAGCTTTTCCGCGAGGCAAAAAGAACCGCTCCAAGCATTCTTTATATTCCACACATTCATTTGTGGTGGGAGACTGTCGGCTACACTCTGAAGGCAACATTCATGACTTTACTTAAAAACATCCCATCATTTTCTCCGGTTCTTCTGCTTGCGACCTGTGACGTCAGTTATGCTGATCTGCCCGCTGACGTAAGAAAAGACAGTTACTTGTTTTTCTCTCCCCTTGGGTTCAATTCACATGACCATATTTCTAAAGATTTACCTGTGCGCCTCTGAGAAGGGAGGGTTGAATGGATACTGTACAGTGTCCATAATGTTGATGTATCTTTTGGTGCATGTTTGCGAGATTAATGAAGTGGAAAACATACAGATGCATCTCTTGTGTATGTATATATATTATATGTGGGGAAAGACACAAATATGGTATGAACCTAGCTTTACATGGAATAAACACTAGTCACTGAATATATCCACAGATTATACATGTTACTTCTGATGGCCTTTGATTAGATCTCCGCTCTTTGTTTTTCATAGCTGCAAGAACTTTTCCTGGATGATTATGGTGAAGTTTTTCATGTTCCCCTACCCAGCAAGGAAGAACGTAGAGCTTTCTTTGAGGATCTTATCTTGAATCAAGCAGCAAAGCCTCCAACTTCAAGGAAAAAGGCAGGTTAGTGATTTTTTTTTTTTTACTGTTGATGTAGTTGTAGTAGTAGATTTTAGGGGTCATTTACTATCAGAAATATGCCTATATTAGGCATATTTCTGGCGCAGAGGTTATTTGCGAAGCAATCTGTGACTTTTCCCCTCTCACGCCAGGTCTAAAAAATAGTGGGTGTGGCGGAGAAAGGGATGGGCCGGCGCTGAGGGTTATTAAGATCCGCCAGCGCAGGGTCTAAACCGCCAGTCTTAATAAATTGCCTCCATTTTGCTTAATCCTCCTCTGAATATGTGCAGCTATGAACATTCTCCTGGTAACTTAGTTTTACAGGCCCTTGAGGTTTTACCAGTTGCTCCTCCACCTGAACCCCGTCAGCTGACGGCCGAGGAGCTAAAAAGGTTGGAGGAAGAAGAAGAAGCGACTTTTCGTGAGTTGCGACTCTTCCTTAGAGATGTGACGCATAGACTTGCCATTGATAAACGCTTCAGAGCTTTTTCGAAGCCTGTGGACCCGGAAGAGGTAAGTGCATTGAAAAATATTTGTCCGTGTACTGAAGCAGATTGACATACAAGTAGAATTCCAATTATGTTGACTTTTCATATTTTGTATTCAAAAGGATCATGTGTGGTGACTTTCAACATGCTAGTCTTTGTCTTGCAGAGTGATGAGCTAACTGCTTTTCTCAGCATAAACCATACACACCTTAATGTACATGTTTAGGGCGATTATAGCCAGCTGAAGGCTATATTATATTTCGGATGAGGAAAATGTTATCTTAAAGGTCCATTCACATGTCCGCAAATGGGTCTGCATCCGTTCAGCAATTTTGCGGAACGGGTGCGGACCCATTCATTCTCTATGGGGACGGAATGGATGCGGACAGCACACAGTGTGCTGTCCGCATTTTTGCGGAGCTGCGGACCCGAAGATCGGGGCCGCGCTCCGCAAGATAGAACATGTCCTATTCTTGTCCGCAGCTGCGGACAAGAATAGGCATTTCTCTAGGGGTGCCGGGCGGGTGTGTTGCGGGTCCGCAACACACCACGGACGTGTGAATGGGGCCTAATAGAAAATTACTGAAGAATGCAATGCTTTTACTAAATTACCATTTATACCATAAAGGACTAGTGTGACATTACTGTAGCTTTTTGGGGTTGTCCCACCATAAGAACTTATCCACAGTATAGGGGATAAATAATATG
The DNA here is from genome assembly GCF_905171765.1 of Bufo bufo. NCBI lineage: Eukaryota > Metazoa > Chordata > Amphibia > Anura > Bufonidae > Bufo > Bufo bufo. The sequence goes on along the minus strand of NC_053393.1, from coordinate 43,789,404 downwards.
GTCTGTTCAGGGGCGGACTGACAACTCATGGGGCCCCCGGGCAATAGGAGATTATGGGGCCCCTGTGTCCCCGCCCAGCCTCAAGCCACACCCACCCACATCGTGCCGCCCACATCACCTACACTTTGTACAGAATTTCTCTTCACCATGTTCAAAATAAAAGTTAATTATAGTTAATGGGGCCGGCGGCCATTCAGTCTGCATCCAGCAGTGCCGGATGCAGTAAATTCCAGCAGGCTGTTCTCAGCTGGAACAGCCTGCCAGAATCACTAACGCGTATGTGAAGGCAGCCTAATACAGCGCCACCTACCTCTTACATCCAGTGACGTCTCCTTTGATGTAGATGTTCTTTCTTCATTTTCTCAATTCAGACCAGACCGCCATGATTTCGTTCAGCCATCTCTCATCTCTGCAGAGTTTGACAGACATCTTAGTTTCCTACTTTTCCTCCCACCTTCTCAACATCCCATCATGCACCCCCAATACTAAGACGCTGTGCCCCCAAAACTATACTGTAGAAACAGATAAACCCCCTGAAAATACTAGTTACACACAGATAGCGCCCCCTTCAATAATTATTGGAACACAATGCTCTAAAAAATAACTGCACCCAGCAAATAGTGTCCCTGACACTAATAGTGTAACCATAATGTCCCCCAAAAATAACTGTGCTAAGCTGATACTGTGCCAGGGTGCACCCACAGTAATAGTGCTCCTCAAAATCCCAACAATAGTAATAATTCTGTGCCAGAGTAGTAATAGTGCTCCTACAGTGCCCCCAACAGTAATTGTGTCCCAGAAGTAATAATGCTCCCATAGTCCTCCACTCCCCTGTTGTGTAGCAGTAAATAAAAAATAAATAAAAAATCTTCTTTTATTGCCCCCAGTAGAGCCAATGAGCTAAGGTGCCCATAGTGCCCCTATAATTTGTGCCAGTATAAAATACTTCTATATAATGCCCCCAGAAGATGCCCCCATAGTGCTACTCCCCCGTCCCCATAGTGCCCTTCATAATGTGCCAGTATAAAATGCCCCTATAGACTGCCCCCATAATGCTGCTCCCCCCTTCCCCATAGTGGCACCAAAAATGATGCCAGTATTAAATGCCCCCATATTGCTCTTCTCCGTAGTGCCCCCCCCATAATGCATGCCAGTATATAGAACCACCAGTAGATGCCCCGATAGTGCTCCCCCCTTCTCCATAGCCCCCCCATAATGTGCCAGTATATAGGGGCCCCCAATAGATGCCCTCCTAGTGCTCTCCCCTTCTCCATAGTGCCCCCCCCCCCATAATGTGCCAGTATATAGGGCCCTCATTAGATGTCCCCATAGTGCTCCTTTCCCCCCTTCTCCATAGTGCCCCCCATAATGTGCCAGTATATAGGGGGCCCCTATAGTGCTCCATGCCCCCCCATAATGTGCCAGTATATAGGGCCCTCATTAGATTTCTCCATAGTGCCCCCCCATAATGTGCCAGCATATAGGGGCCCCCAATAGCTGCCCCATAGTGCGCACCAGCTCCATAGGGCCACCACCCCCCTTCTTGCCATACTATACTAAAAATAATTAAAACACTTATACTTACCTCCATGACACTCTCAGTGATGCGATGCCAGGCCTCTTCCGGCCTATGTCCCGCTCAGGTGGCGCGATGACGTCCCAGGAGGTGCCTGGGAAATAAATGGTGCAATGGTCACACGTGCACTTAATTCAACTCCATTAAAGGGGTTATCCGAGTTAATATAAAAAAAATTAAAATCCATCAGGTTATACATATAATTTGGTTAAGCTAGATTTCATCAAGTTAAAACCCATATTTACACCTTTTCATGGTTCTGTCATTGCTTTGTTTACATGCTGAAGTACATGCTGAGGGTGCGTATAACAACAAAGCCTGAGCTCTGCCTCATGAATATTTCTGGGCGTGAACAAGCTGACCTTTCCTTCACCCTGCTCTGCACTTTGCAAAAAAAAAAAATACACACTTGTCATGCAGATGGACGGATCCACAGTATTCCCGGTTTGTGCATGCGCAGACGGGAAGTACGGCTCCGTCCTTCAGTAGTTTTGCAACGCCGGATCCACAAGGCAGCTCCGTCGTCAGAGCTGCGTGCCTGCTGGATCCGCCGATCAGTGTGACAACTAACAGCATTTGTAGACGGATCCAGGTGCGGATCCGTCTAGAAATGCATTGCAATAACGGATCCGTCCAGCGGCACGGCCAAATAGCGGCAGGGCGGATCCGACAGGGTGAACAGCCTGTCGGATACGTCCTGCCGCTGGTGTGAAAATATCATTAGCAATATCTATATTATTCAAATATATATTCAATATTGATATTGCTTAGATAAATACATATATTGGTGGCAGATGAGGATTTTATATAGCTGGATGATGATGATGATGATGATGATCATGGCCAATTATTTATTTATATTTCCCAGGGGGTGTTCAATGTGTACTAGTGCGGGGACGACGACAGAGCTGTAATAACGATCCCCAGATGCAGAGGGGAACGTTTACAAACTGCCACCTCTAGCCCCAGTGAATGCAGGAGGGAGAAACATACCCTGCTGCCGGAGAAGATATCGCCTCGGCTCTGGTATGCACTGCGCATGAGCGTTCGCATACCAGAGCCGAGGCAGTGTTAGAAGAGCTGGAGAGGGGCGGGCACCAGAGGCTCTGACGTTTCGTTTACAGAGCCTGGCCACTCCCTCAAGCAGTGAGGTCATCACCAGAGCAGGCTTGCTGACGTCGGGGGTCACATGACCCAGAACTGAACTGGCCAAATAGTGATAGGTGATGAAAGCGATTTTATGAAACTTTCACTGGACTACAATAAAAGCAATTAGAATACATTTATTTAAAGGGACACTGACAGGCCAAATCAGCATATATAGTTAGCTATATCACATTACAGGTCTTATAGAGTCTTTTAAAAGCATATAAGTATCCCCCCTGTCCACCTTATAAAGAGCGAAATATAAAGTTTTATAACCTGCTTCTCCGGTCAGCAATCTGCCCAAGGGGCGGCGTCTCATGTGAAAATGCGCCCAGCCAGCCTTCCCAACTGCCGTTCTTAAGCCCCGCCCAGCTCATCATTATTCACTTCGCTGGGCGGCGGCTAGAACTCTCCCCAGTCCCGATCCTGCGCAATTCAATCCTCCGGGCATCGTTCATGCCCAATCTTCTGCGCCCCGCCGTGCCGTTAGATCGCGCCTGCGTACACACACCAGCCTGCATCTTCGAGGCAGCTGCAGCCTCAGCCGTGCACTGTTCAGAGCAGCGCTTCAGAGCGCTGCTCACTCACATCATATAAGGGGTTAATTATAGTGCGTCCGACGGCACGGCCCGGAGGATTGAATTGCGCAGGATCGGGACTGGGGAGAGTTCTAGCCGCCGCCCAGCGAAGTGAATAATGATGAGCTGGGCGGGGCTTAAGAACGGCAGTTGGGAAGGCTGGCTGGGCGCATTTTCAGATGAAACGCCGCCCCTTGGGCAGATTGCTGACCAGAGAAGCAGGTTATAAAACTTTATATTTCGCTCTTTATAAGGTGGACAGGGGGGATAGTTATATGCTTTTAAAAGACTCTATAAGACCTGTAATGTGATATAGCTAACTATATATGCTGATTTGGCCTGTCAGTGTCCCTTTAAGTTGGATAACCCCTTTAAGGCTTCAGGACATTCTTGTGACTCTGGTTCCCCACCAATTAGAAACTCCTGTGGATAAGGGATCAGTTCTTATGGTGGGACAATACCAATCCAAAATTGAGTGCAATCTGCAGGTAGCATGTCACAGCATCAGGAGCTGAACAGACTGATATAGTTTTGTGGAAAATAGATTCAGTAAAATTTTTAGGGGGTTATTTATCAAACTGGTGTAAAGTAGAACTGGCTTAGTTGCCCATAGCAACGAATCAGATTCCTCCTTTTATTTTCCAAAGGAGCTGTCCAAAATGAAAGGTGGAATTTCTGTTCTCAGTACACAGGATAATGTTATCAGTGATTGATGCCATTCTCTGTGTAAGGCCTCCTGCACACGACCGGTTTTTCCCCCCGTTTACTGGCCGTTTTTTGCGTTCCGTATACGGTCCGTATACAGAACCATTAATTTCAATGGTTCCGCAAAAAAAAAAACGGAATGTACTCCGTATCCTTTCCGTTTTTCCGTTCCGTTTAAAGATAGAACATGTCCTATTATTGCCCGCAAATCACGTTCCGTGGCTCCATTCAAGTCAATGGGTCCGCAAAAAAACGGAACACATACGGAAATGCATCCGTATGTCTTCCGTTTCCGTTCCGTTTTTTGCTGAACCATCTATTGAAAATGTTATGCCCAGCCCAATTTTATCTATGTAATTACTGTATACTGTATATGCCAAACGGAACAGAAACGGGAACACAACGGAAACAAAAAACGGAACAACGGATCCGTGAAAAACAGACCGCAAAACACTGAAAAAGCCATACGGTCGTGTGCAATAGGCCTAAGTGTGTGTACAGAGATGTCAGTCACTGATAACGGCTCCCCTTTGTACTGAAACCAGAAACGTAAATGTATACATTACTAGTTTTACTGAGTCTTTTCCCTCAAAAATATACATCCATCTGCTGAGCTCCTCCCGCTCTATAACCTGCTGTCGGCAGATTGCGCTGCATTTTGTGGTGACAGATTCTCTAAAAATATTGTTTTAGTTTACGTTCCAATATGTACTTTATTTTTTGTTAGGTTCCTGATTATGTTACAGTGATTGCACAACCAATGGACCTTTCAACTGTTATAAGCAAAATTGATCTGCATAAGTATCAAACCGTAAAGGAATATTTAAAGGATATTGATCTTATATGCAGCAACGCTCTTGAGTACAATCCAGACAAGAATCCAGGGGGTAAGTGATCTTTGTGGGAATAGGCAGAACTAATGGCTCATTTACACAGCCGAGCTGTCTGGCAGATTATTGGGAATGAACGTTCATACTAAAACTTGTTCCCTATAATCTGCCCGTGTAAATGTGCCGCAGATCACCCCATGAACGAGCAAAATGCTTGTTCATTGGGTGAAAGTCTTTTTTTGTGGATACCTCAATCCATGTTTCTGGGCAGCAGATCTGCTGCCTAGAAGCGATGCCTGTGTATGAGGACGAGCGATGGCCCTAACCCTCACTCGTCCTCATACAGTGGATGTGATTGCTACATGTAAATGCAGCTCTTTACCTCCACTGACGAGCAAGCGATTGTTGGAACACATCTCTAACTGCTCATGCGCCTTTAGACACATACTCCCCCCCCCCCCCCCCCCCCCCCCCCCCCCCCCCCCCCCCCCCCCCCCCAGCTGCCATACACACAATGGGGCAGATTTACTACGTTAAGCTAAATGTACCACAATACTGACTATATTGGAAAGCTGGAAAAACTAGTAAGGGGGTGACATTTTATAAAAATTGCATTGCGTGATGGTTTCATTTTTACAGGGTTCAGTTTGCGGTGAGTGACAATTCTGCAGATTAGTATGATTACAGCGGTACCAAATTATACCATTTTATCGCTGGTATCATTGGGGGACACAGGACCGTAGGTATAGCTTGCTGCTGCCACTAGGAGGCGACACTAGGCTGAAAAAAGACTTAGCTCCTCCCCTGCAGGCTATACCCCCTCCAGCCTGGAGAGAGCATAAGTCTTTTTTCAGCCTAGTGTCACCTCCTAGTGGCAGCAGCAAGCTATACCCATGGTCCTGTGTCCCCCAATGAACTACGCGAGAAAGATTTTACAGACGAGTTTCACAAAAATCTAGTTTTTCTTATGTTTTAATACACTTAAAATGTAAATGAATGACTTCTAAAATGCCCTGGTCTCGGCTGAGGAGTAAAATATGTGATCAGAGTTGCATCTGATCATAGACACTGCCGGTAGATAGCAGATACCTGATGGCTATGGTGCTGGTTTATGAACCGGCAACATGTTTAAATACCCGACATCTGCTGTACATATGCAAGGGATGCCGGGGTTAAGACAGTTCATAACCTGCCTCATTATGTTTTTGACCAATCCTGTAGATGAGTCAAAAAACACTGTGGTTAGAAAACGTCTTCGCAAAAAAAAGATGCGGTATGTGTAAGTGTTAAATGTTGGAGTCAGCTTCTTAATTGATGTTTGGTATTTTTTGCTTCCCCTCTTCACTTAGATCGTTTAATCCGCCACAGAGCATGCACTCTGAGAGATGCTACATATGCAATAATAAAGCAGGAATTAGATGAAGAATTTGAAAAGCTTTGTGAAGAAATTCAGGAGTCTCGCAAAAAAAGAGGTACAGGAAATCTGTTTTGGGCAATATAAGCAGATGTGAAAAGACCAATATCCTGGTCTGTCACTTTCTGTCACTTTTCTTTTGGAAATTTACTGGCAAATCTTAAAAGATTAAAGTCTCTAAACCTCATAACCACTTATTTAAATACTATTGTAGTAATGCAGATGTCCTAAAGATGCAAAACCACAAGATGTGCGGCTGCTTTATAATATTAAAGGGGTTGGCCACTCCATGTATTTTCTACAACTGTGTGGGAGGCAGGAAAAAAGTACTTTTCCTAATATGTCTTTAAGTAGATCTGCCTGTTTTTTCTACAATCTGATGACACCCCCCCTGAGCCCCGCTCTGCCGTGCAGCCAGTTCGTCCATGGCTGCACGTGACATAGAGCAGCTCCGTCCATGCCTGCAGAGTAAATGCGCATGCGCTGCTTTTCCTCATCCTCGCAGCGCATGCCCAGTCTGCCACTGGCGCCCCAGCCTCACGTAACCCTAACCCCCCCATCCGGCACTTCTACTGTGTCCAGGGTCGGGGCCTGGAGCTGACACATTACCGGTAGGGATATACCGATACTGAACATTTTCAGAGTACTTGTGCAAATGTCCCCGATACCACTGCTGATACCTGCTGGCCGCTTGCGGCGGCGCTCTCAGCAGTTCAGCGTGGGGGAAGGAATTCTGTGACTCGCATTCCCGGCACCCGACCTCTGAGAGGACGCTGTGATCCGCGCAATTAACCCCCCCCCCCCCCTCCCTCCCCAGCATTATACTCATGTGCGCCGTGGCCGCCGAGCGCTCCTTCTCATAGGTCTGTGCGGCGCATTGCTAATGCTACAAGCATTAGCAATGCACCGCACAGACAGAAGAAGGGGCGGCCACGGCACACGGGAGTATAATGCTGCTCACTAACATACCATGGCAGCCAGGACTTCAGTAGCGTCCTGGCTGCCATGGTAACCGATTGGAGCCACAGCATTACACTGCTGGGACTCCGATCGGAACTGACCACTGCCACCAATGATGAGGGTAGGGGGACTCTGTGGCCACTGCCACCAATGATTAATACTGGGGGAGGGTTCAGTTACCAGAGGGGGCTGATGAGAGTAAGAGGCTGGGGGGGCTGATGAGAGGCATGTGGCTCTTATCTGAGGTCAGAGTGGGGGTCATTCACATTGGGGTCTGAGCTGAGGTCTGATTGTGGGTCTGATCTGAGGTGTCATGAAAAAAAAATTATTGTCCCCCTCTAAAACCTAGGTGCATCTTGTAGGGCGAAAAATACGGTAGATAGGAGATAGATATTAGATAGATAAAAAGATATGGGATAGATAAATACATATGAGATATAGATACGGTAGATAGATAGCTAGATAGATATTAGATGGATAGAAGATAGATAGATACGAGATAGATATGAGATGGATAGATAGGAGATAGATAGATAGATACAAGATGGATAGATTGATAGATATTGGATAGAGAGAATATAGATAGATAGATATTAGATAGATGCATAGATATGAGATATTTTTGCAGACAATGCACGGACCCATTCATTTCTATGGGTCTGCAAAAATTGCGGAATGCCTTTCATTGTCATCCGTGTGCTGTCCGTTCCGTGTGTCCGTTCCTTTTATTTTAGAACATGTCCTATACTTAGCCGCAAATTGCGGTCCGTGGCCCCATAGAAAGTCATTGGGTCCGTAAAAAAACGGATAGCACAGGGAAATGCATCCATATGTCATCCGTTTTTCTCGCCCATATTCCTTGGGGGACACAGGAAACCATGGGTATAGCTCTGCTCCCTAGGAGACGTGACACTAAGTGAAAGCTGTAAGCCCCTCCTCCATCAGCTATACCCTTCAGCCTGGAGAAGAGACTGCCAGTTTTTGCTTAGTGTCCAAGGAGGCAAGACACCCCCTGCTTATGCAGGGTTGTTTTCCTATGATTTTTTATTTTTGCGTTATTTGTTGTTTTTAATTCGGTTTTTTTCTACTTACAGGGACAACAGAGGCGCATTAGACCCCTCTGTTTCTCCCGGGGTTGAGTTGCGCCAGTGCCGGTAATTCCGCACTGCCGCCTCCCCCACAGAAGACAAGGTGGACCAGGGCAGCCTCGCTCCCCTGCGTCCCGCCAGCTCAGGGTCGCCCGCACGCCAAGTCCCTCCCCCGGCTTCCTGCCACTGCGGTGCCAGGAGCTGAAGGGGCGACCCCGCTGGATGGATTGAGGGTGAAGACAGCGTATGGTGAGACAGGCTGCTCCAGCCTCCCCTTCCTCCCTCCCACCGCTGCTACAGGCCTCCTGGGCTCCCATGGCCACTGTTACTACATGGCCACTGCTACATCGTGCGCCCACCCCTCCCCCCCCCCCCCCCCGGGCATATATCGGGACCGTTACCGGGCAGGGGAGTTTATCTGGGCAAGTCCTTGGCAGGGACGCTGCCTTCAGGGGACGGCTGCAGGAAAAAAGCAAGCCGTCTGCCACATCCAGGCGCGGAGGGGGCCGTTTTCTTGGCGTGAACGGCGCCATTTCAGGCCGGCACTTCATCATCCTTGGGGGTTAAAATCATTTTGCCGCGCGCGCGCGGCTCTGCTTCAGAGCGGCAGAGAGGGGGCGGAGCTTCCTACATGCGCTCCGCTACTTCCGGGTTCATCGCACAGTGCTGCGTGGAATCCTCTCTGCAGTGCGATCCGAAGCCGGTGCTGCTGCCTCTCCTCCACAGCCTCCTCAGTCTGTTCCCCTTACCGCTGCCGCTTGCGTCATCCGGGTCTGGTAGGACTTTTAACCCCCTCCGTGCCACAGTACTGTCCCTTGGGTGTTATCCCCGTTTCTTTCACTTGGGGTCTCCCACTTTAAGTGCAACATCTTTGTTCCACCATGTCAGACCCTTCTGCAGCCGCCAAGCCTTGGTACCATGCCTGTACTGCTTGTAGGGAACCCTTTCCCCGGGGGCAGTCTGATCCGCACTGTACTGCATGCCGGGCTCCACCGCAGCCTCAGTCGCCCGCTGTGTCGCTCCCTGCTGCCTCTGACCCGCCTGACTGGGCTAGATCCCTGTCCCAGGCCGTGGAAAGCCTCACTCATGTCGTGGGCCGCCTAATAGACAGGCCGCCTACCCCGCAGGACGCCACTCTTACTGTCGCGCCCTCCGGGTCCACCGCTTCTGCCGCTGCAGCGGGTTCACTCTCCTTTAGTGACCCCTCCCGAGCTAGGCACTCTCAGAAGCGTATTAGAGTAGAGCGAGCCTCCTCCTCGGATGCCTCCCTCTCCCGCCACGCGTGCGCACCCAGACGAGCCTCTCCTCTCCAAAGGATTCGCTCTCTGAAGGTGAATTGGCGGTTTCAGATTTGGAAATGGACTCGGCCCTGCCGTCCAAGCTAGCCTCAGCGATGGGTCAACTCATCTCTGATATTCGTGACACCTTTAAGGTGCAGGATGATCCCCCTAGCTCGGACGCAGCTAGCGTCTCATTTATCAGACCCAGGCAGGTCTCAAAAGTCTTTCCAATCCACTCTGATTTCTCCTCTGTGGTGTCTAAGGCTTGGGCTCGCCCGGACGCCCGTTTTGTCAACCCCAAGAAGCTGGACATTTGCTATCCTTTTCCAGCAGATGTCGTGGCCACATGGTCTTCCCCACCCAAGGTGGACCCCCCTGTGGCCCGGCTGTCAAAGAACACGGCCATCCCTGTTCCCGACGGGTCCTCTCTTCAGTCAGCGGAGGACCGTCGCATGGAGACCCTTTCTAAGGGCATTTTTGCTGCCTCCGGTTCTGCTCTCAGACCGGTTTTTGCCTCTGCTTGGGCAGGGAAAGCAATCTCTGCTTGGGGTGCGCAGCTGGAACAGGAGTTGGACTCGGACGTCCCTATCCAGGACCTGCGTTCCTTGGCCCAGCTTATTGTTCGGGCCGGGAATTTTGTTTGTGAGGCCTCCCTTGATGCGGGAGCCCTTATTGCACGCTCCTCCGCCCTGGCAGTTTCCGTCAGGAGGGAGCTCTGGCTGAAGGTTTGGAAAGCGGACGCTGCCTCCAAACGTTCCTTGGCGGGGCTACCGTTTGCGGGTTCCCGCCTTTTCGGGGTCCGCCTAGACGAACTTATTTCGGAGGCCACGGGTGGTAAAAGCACCCATCTTCCTCAACCCCAAGCCAGGGGCGCCCCCCGCGGACGCCCTGGTGCGTCTCGTTTTCGGTCCTCCCGCAGGGCCTCTGGGGCTCCCACCACAGCTGCCGCTTCGGCTCCTCCCCAGGACAAGCATAGGAAGCCGTTTTTTCGGGCGCAGCCCTCCTGGCGCAAGCCGCAGGCTGCCCGCACACCCGCAGCAAAGCAATCCTCTGCCTGAAGGCGCGCCCCCACCCACCCGGGTGGGGGGCCGGCTCCTCCTTTTCAGGGACGTCTGGTTGGCTCACGTCTCCGACGCCTGGGCCCTCGAAATTGTGTGCTCCGGATACAAAATCGAATTTGCATCCTTCCCTCCAGATCGGTTCTTTCGCTCCCGCCCGCCTCGGGACCCGAAACGCGCGGTTGCGTTCTCCGCGGCCGTTCAAGCCTTACTGGACAGGGGGGTGATTACCCCCGTTCCTCTAGAGGAAAGGTTCCAAGGGTTCTACTCGAACCTCTTTGTAGTTCCCAAGAAGGGAGGTTCCATGCGGCCCATTTTGGACCTCAAAAAGCTCAACCGTTTTCTCCTCCTTCGACGGTTTCGGATGGAGTCCCTCCGTTCCGCGGTGGCTTCCCTGGAGCAGGGAGATTTCATGTCTTCCATCGATATACAGGATGCCTACCTCCATGTTCCGGTAGCCCGGTGTCACCATCGCTTCCTCCGATTCGCCGTGGGGGACCTCCACTTCCAGTTTGTCGCCCTTCCCTTTGGGCTGGCAACAGCCCCCCGGGTGTTCACCAAGGTCCTGGCCCCGGTTTTGGCCTTACTCCGTTCCAGGGATGTTTTTCTGCTACCGTACTTGGACGATATCCTCATCAAGGCTCCGTCCCTTTCTCAAGCGGTTGCCAGCGTGGATCTCACTCTAGAGACTCTGACGAGGTTCGGTTGGGTCATCAACTTCCCCAAGTCCTCCCTTCCCCCCTCCAGACAACTGGTCTTCCTGGGAATGCTTTTAGACACGGGAGCGGCGGAAGTACGTCTTCCCTCGGAAAAACGTCTGATCCTCCGTGGGGCGGTTCGGGGTCTCCTTCTCCACCGTCGACCGTCCTTCCGCTTCTGCATGCGGGTCTTGGGGCAGATGGTTGCCTGCTTCGAGGCGATCCCGTTTGCGCAGTTTCACTCCCGCCCTCTCCAACGGGCGATCCTCTCCTCCTGGGACAAATCGCCGCAGTCTCTGGATCATCCCTTCCATCTATCGCCTCCGGTGAGGTCATCTCTCCGCTGGTGGTTACAGTCCCCTCTTCTGGGCAGGTCTTTTCTGCCACTCAACTGGTTGGTGGTTACAACCGATGCCAGTCTCTTGGGCTGGGGAGGCGTGTTTCCTCCCCGATCCGTCCAGGGCATTTGGTCTCCATTGGAGTCCAAACTCTCGATCAATGTCCTGGAGCTGAGAGCGGCCCTTTTGTCTCTACGACACTGGACTCATCTGTTGAAGGGTCATCCAGTTCGTGTACAATCGGACAACGCCACGGCTGTGGCGTACATAAACCACCAGGGGGGCACTCGCAGCGCTGCTGCAATGAGGGAGGTCTCCAGCATTCTCCGTTGGGCGGAAGCCCACGTCCCGGCCCTATCGGCAATTTTTATTCCAGGGGTGGACAATTGGGCGGCGGACTTCCTCAGTCGCACCACTGTCGACCCCGGCGAGTGGTCTCTTCACCCGGAGGTATTCGAGGCCATTTGCCTTCGTTGGGGCATACCGGACGTGGACCTCATGGCCTCCAAGTTCAATCACAAGGTCCCCGCCTATCTGTCCAGGGCCAGGGATCCGGGAGCTTGCGGAGCCGACGCCCTCGTTCTTCCTTGGCGAGGCTTCGCGCGTCCATACATATTCCCTCCCATCCCACTCCTGCCCAAGGTCCTTCGGAAGATCGCGGCGGAAGGCGTCTCGGTGATTCTGGTCGCTCCGGACTGGCCCCGCCGGTCTTGGTATGCCGACCTCATGCTGCTCCTGGCAGACGCGCCCTGGCCGCTGCCCGCCAGGGAAGATCTTCTCTCTCAGGGACCGATCTTCCACCCGCGTTTAAGGTCCCTACGTTTGACGGCGTGGTTGTTGAGACCACCGTCCTGACACGTAGGGGTTTTTCTGCGGACGTCGTCCGCACCATGATCCGCGCCCGTAAGCCGTCCTCTTCTAGGATCTATTATAGGACCTGGAGGACCTATTTGGGGTTCTGTGCCGATCTAGGGATTCCTCCGCTCCGCTTTTCTCTCCCCACCGTTTTGTCCTTCCTGCAGAGCGGACTTGCCCAAGGTCTGGGTCTTAGTTCTTTGAAGGGTCAGGTGTCTGCGCTGTCCATTTTGTTTCAGCGCCCCCTGGCCCCCCTTGGTCCTGTCAAGACCTTCCTTCAGGGCGTGGCTCACGCGGTTCCCCCGTACCGGCCTCCGGTACCGCCCTGGGACCTGAACCTGGTTCTCTCAGCGCTCCAGGCTTCTCCTTTCGAGCCTCTGCGGACGGTTTCCTTGCGACTTCTGTCCTGCAAGGTTATTTTCCTTGTAGCCGTCACCTCTCTTCGGAGGGTGTCCGAATTGGCTGCACTCTCCTGTCTGGAACCTTTCCTAGTGTTCCACCAGGACAAGGTAGTTCTTCGTCCGGTCCCTTCCTTCCTTCCTAAGGTGGTCTCCGCCTTTCATCTGAACGAGGACATCGTTCTCCCCTCTTTGTGTCCTTCCCCTTCCCACCCTAGGGAGAGGGAACTTCATCGCCTGGACGTTGTCAGGGCGCTCAAGGTTTACCTGGAGGTAACCAGCTCTTTCAGGCGTACTGACTCGCTCTTTGTGGTTCCGGAGGGGTCGCGCAGAGGGTTGGCGGCATCCAAAGTTGCTATCGCCCGTTTTGTCAAGATGGCTGTTACTGAGGCTTATCTCGCCAAGGGCAAGGTTCCGCCCCTCGGTGTTACCGCTCATTCCACTAGAGCGGTCTGGGCTTCCTGGGCTCAGAGAAATCGGGCTTCTACGGAGCAGATTTGCAAGGCGGCCACTTGGTCCTCCTTGCACACCTTCACCAAGTTCTACAGGGTGCATACTCATGCGTCGGCTGACGCTGCTTTAGGCCGTCTGGTGTTGCAGGCGGCAGTTGATTGATGCCTCCGGTGTTGGTCTAGTTTGTTCTGGTCCCTCCCTTCTGGGACTGCTCTGGAACGTCCCATGGTTTCCTGTGTCCCCCAAGGAATATGGGCGAGAAAAGGAGACTTTTGTATTACTTACCAGTAAGCCCCCCCCCCCCCCCCCCCCCCCCCCCCACACACCACAGTCTCTTTCTCGCTCTTCCTTGGGGGACACAGCACCCGCCCTTCATTTGGGTTTACAGTTGTGGTTCCGGCTTGGTTGCCCCCGTTGGGGCTTGACGGTTCTTTTTCCGGTTGGTGGTTATCTTTCACTACTTGGACACGCAACTGGCAGTCTCTTCTCCAGGCTGAAGGGTATAGCTGATGGAGGAGGGGCTTACAGCTTTCACTTAGTGTCACGCCTCCTAGGGAGCAGAGCTATACCCATGGTTTCCTGTGTCCCCCAAGGAAGAGCGAGAAAGAGACTTTACTGGTAAGTAATACAAAAGTCTCCTTTTTGCGGACCCTGGACTGAAAACATTCTAGGAAACCCCATTTCAGTTTTTTGCGGACCGTGAAAAACAGATGACACACGGAAGCACCACGTCCGTATTATACGGACTTGCGGAACGGAAAGATAACTGAAGACATAAACACACGGATCCGTGATTTGCGGATCGCAAAACCAACACGGTCGCGTGAATGCTCCCTTATGCTGACTTGTCTGTGATGAAATGACACCTGAGGTGCTGTTGTTACTATGGTATCATAGTTGGCCAGGGATGTCATGTGACCACTCCTCTGAAGATGTTTGCTGTGATGTTTGCTGTGATGCATGCTGGGATTTTTACTTTCACTTTGCTGGCGCTCCACCCACAGACTGTCATCTATGGGAACATACTATGCTGAACACATTAGAAAAATTATACATACACAGTATATCTCTCTCATTATACTAATATCTCTTGGCTTTAGGTATTATCTGGGACAATTTATTATTATTTTTTCTCCGTATGGTGGCCAACCCCTTTAAGCTACTTTCAAATGTACTTCAAACATACTGTATAATTCAACTTAGTTGTGTATTAATTATTTGTCACAATGTAAATCTTCATTTAGGTTTTTCGTCTTCAAAGTATGTTCCATCTTATTACCATGTGCTCCCTAAAAGTGCTACAGTTCAGGATGGAAAGAAAATGGACATTGAAAACCTAGAAAAGTCATCAGGATCTGCTCTTCCGGTTGCAGCAAGTACTCCTTCTGCAGGTGCACTGACATAGTCTTAGCTTGCAGTTGCAGTGTCATATTGTGACAGCTGACATTGTGAGCCAAAATTCTGATTGCTTTGTTTTTGGCTGGTTTCACACACAAGTATCCCACTGTTGTACAAACATGATTTCAAGGAGTTCTGCAGCAGATGAGGATATAAAAGCCCTGCCTAGAATCCACTGTGGATTTGTTAGCCTGTGTGTGAATGCAGTTGGTTTAAAAAAAAAAGTGCACGCATAAGTTTTCTACACTTTTTGTATTTTTTTCCCCCAACATGTTCAACAAGGGGATGACTTAGCAAAAAGCCTATGATGCACCATTTTGCCATAACAATCTACCCGTATTTTTCGCCCTATAAGACGCACCTAGGTTTTTGGGGAGGAAAATAAGAAAAAAAATATTTTTAACCAAAAGGTGTGCTTTTGGTGGGTTTGGAACTAATGGTGGTCTGTGGATGGCACTATTACTGGGGATCTGTGGATGACAGACACTGTTATGGGGGGATCTGTGGATGACGGACACTGTTATGGGGGGATCTGTGGATGACGGACACTGTTATGGAGGGGGGGGGGGTCTGTGGCTTGCACTGTTATATACGTGCCATCCACAGACCCCCCCAGCCCATAACAGTGCCATCCACAGACCCCCCACCCCTTAACTGTGCCATCCACAGATCCTTCCCCCGCCCGCCGCTCCATTATCCAAATATAAAAGTGTCTTATTCAATTAAAAGTTATTACACATGCCCCCCAACTCCTAATAGTACCGTACATCCTAATAGCTTCTGTACAATGCGGGCGGCCGGCGCATCACTCACTGACGTCACTTGCCTGCGCCGCCTGCTTAATTCATAAAGTAGGCGGCGCAGGCACGTGACATCACAGAGTTACGCTGCCGCCCGGCCGGCATTGTACAGAAGCTATTAGGATGTATGGTACTATTAGGAGTTGGGGGGGGGCACGTGTAATCACGTTTAATTGAATAAGACACTTTTAATTGAATAAGACATATTTGAATATTGCAGCACTTGCGGGGCTATAGTACAGTGACTGCACCGGCCCCCAGCTCTTCCTAGTCCCTCCCCCGCTCGCTCGTACTGTCAGCATTCGCCCCAAAAGACTCAGGGGCATTTCCCCCCCCCCCCCCCCATTTTGGGGGGAGAAAAAGTGCGACTTATGGGGCGAAAAATACGGTATCTCAAAGTAAGCCGACCAATTGTTGGTATAGAGTCAGAGAAAAGTGTCTGTCCCTGCACCAGATCTATCATCTAGCCTGAGCCCCTGTGATAAATCTATTGCAGGTCTACACAGCCGGTCTGGGCCACCGTGTCCTGTACAACAAACATGCAGAGTGTGAAACGAGCTTTAAAGGGAATGTTAAGAGACTTGTGTCACAGCCTATATTTGATTTGTGTAGCCCAGTTAATGGAAAAGGAAACCTTGAAAATCCTGCATATTGCTCTGATGTATTTGTATAGCAAGTATGTTGACTAGAAAAAGAATGGTTGTAACCATGCAAAAGACTCCCTTTCGGAAAGGTACAAAGTACATACTAGGAGACTATTAAAAGAAGAAGAAAAAAAGTAACCCTGCCAGTGAGGATTGCAAATGTGTGATCTTGACTGCGATCAGCTCGTGGAGAGGAGGTTAGACTTGCTAATGACACACGCAGCTTTATACATTCAGAAATGGTGGCAAAAACTCACTGCTCTTAACCCTTCGGATACCGGAGGTTTTTGCATATTCATTTTTCTTCCCTATCTTCCTTGAGCCTTAACTTTTTATATATATTTCCGTTCACATAGCTGTATGAGGGCTTATTTTTTGCGGGACAAGTTGTACTTTCTAATGCCACTATTAATTATGGCATAGAATGTAGTGGGAATCGGGGAAAAATTCCAAATGGGGTGGAATTGGGGGGGGGGGGGGGGACGCAATTCCTCAACCATTTTACAGGTTTTGTTCCCACAGTGTTCCATTTGCGGCAAAACTGACCCACTGAGTCTTGTATTAAAACCAATTACCTGCATCCTTATAAGCCGCAGAGGATGCCGGTAAGGAGCCCGGAAGCGCGAGCTTCTGGGTTTTTCACCATTTAGATCAAGTGATCTTTAATTACCACGATCGGCATTGCCAGAGACCCGCAAGCCATGACGCCTACTGCACGCGTGAACGGGCGCTGTGTTTGCCTAGAGCTGTACATGTAGCGAAAGGGTAAATCTTGTAAATCCTGTTTTTATGGCATTATCAGCCACTGTAAATTGATCCCCTTCTCTTACTGTTGTCTGAACCTGCAGTTGTAAATATTCACCAATAACCATAATGCACAATTTTTATTAATTCATTTTATTTTTTCCTTTCAAAGCAAAGAAACGATATAAGCGGAAAAGCCGTTGGAGTTCAGGTTTTTTAGGTAAAAAGAAGAAGGTTTTACGGACTGGCAAGAATGATGAAGAAAATGAAAGTGACGCTGACCCTGAACCCCAAGAGTCCAGTATAGATCAGACTGAGCTAGAACTTGTAGATGAGTCATCGATGGAGGCAGAGCATGGTCATTTAGACGGTGAAGTAGCCCCGAAAGAAAACACGAAATCCACTCACACCAAGGATACCTCTACGTCTGTAGCGCTTGCGGAACCTCTGGATAATCCTGCACCAATAGAAAATGGGGACCATTTGGAGACTAATGGTACAGCTCCATTTTACTGTTCTTGTAAATGTCCTGTATCTTTCTTAATTTTTGCTGCATCAGCCAAAAATAGGCATTAAAAATTAGCGGAGAATTATTAGCTACGTAATACCAGTGTTTCTGCTGAACACAGTGAACTATCCCAAACTATACTGATTTCATCTAGTAATCCTAACCATAAGGCCTCTTGCAGACGGGTGCGGGTGATCACGCATAAGATGCGCATGAAATTCAGTGCGGATTAATTTGGGTTTCTGCAACACATTGGCACCAAAATCCGCCATTTCTAATTGTGGATTAGATGCAGTTTTGCCACAGATCTCACTCTTCATTGGAAAACCTGAAATTCACAGCTGAAACCACAAAGATAATTGACATGCTGCAGATTTGGAAATACACATGGCAGGCCAGCTTCCGCATGGAAACAATCTGCAAAGTGTACATAGAGATTTGTGTAATCTCATACGCATGGCAGGTACTGTAAAAAAAAAAAAACGTATTCCGCAACGTGTGCAGGTGGCCTAACAGTGGGGACACTGTACAAACATTGGCATATTGCTAAGATATGCCGACGGTAACGTTAGGAAGCTTCTGTGCAGCTAAAGATGGCGCTTGTGGATTTTTTTTTATTTTTTTTGGGGGGGGGGGGGGGGGGAGATAGATATGATGTTGGTGTCTGCCAGTTTCTGCTCCTGCAGGAGACAGGACTTCACTGTGAAGTAATTGAGGGGCAGCTGTAGTGGTCTTCTGATTGGACCCTGTGGCTGTCGAGTAGAGGGGAGGGGCTGTGCAGCAACTCAAGATGCTCCGCCTCCTAGGAACTTGCAGGAGCAGAATCTGTCAGAATAAAAGTTCATAGTCGCACAACGCCTAAGGTATGTTTGTTGTGCTCTCCCCACCAAGGTTCGGTCACAATAGCGTTCACTGCTGTGATATAAAAAGATGATTTAACAAATCACAGCTAAGGACTTGTGAATTAGGGATCCCTGTTGCACATGTCGATAATAAGGTACTCTTAGAAACCTAACTCCTGATTTTATTCCCACTGAACAATGCATACTGCCTAGTATGGTTGATCTACAGCAGTACCTGGATAGTGAAAATGTTGCACCGTTCTGAATATTACAGCTTCAGTGCTCCGAGGGGTGGACCTCTGCCCCTCTTTCCTGCATTTACCACACACCCCTACTTTTGACTGACACAGCAAGTAACGTTCTAAAACTGGTGCCTGTGCAGTACTTCTCCTTCTGGTCTCACCGCTGCAGAGATGATCACTGCACAATCGCTGATTGTAGAATCTACAGGGCAAAGGACTGTGACTATGCCTGGCCTTGTTAAAAAGAGGAGGGGTATGACCAACCTGGGAAAGCCAAGAGGTGAGGTTCTGCCCTTTTGGTAAACTGAAGCCCTTATTTCCATTTGGAATGGGACAACAGATTGGCGGAATCACCCCAACCTGGTTGGGCAATATTCCTGGATTAATAGGGTTCTCTAACATGTTGGAGTAAGTAATTTAGCCGCTTCCTGACCAGATATATATATTTTTATTTTTTCATACATGCTGCTTTGAAGCTTTTCCGTCCAATTTAAATCATTTTTGCATCTTTTTTTTCTTTTTCATTGTTTTTTTTACATTACATATACTGCAGTGTCTTCAGTATATGTAATGGCCCCCATAGTACCCTTCAGTATAAATAATGCTATGTATAAATAAATAAAAATTTAATACCTCACCAATTGCAAACGTGGGAAAACTTGCTCAGCTTTGGAGGAAGCAGGACCTGACACTCCCAGCATGATCATGTGACATCACCCTGGGAGCATCACATGATCACGTGATGTCAGGTCCTGATGCCTCCAGTGTATAGCGAATGTTCACACGTGTGCAAGTGGTGAGGTAATAATTTTTTTATTTTATTTTTTTAAACTCCTGAAAGTCCTTTCCATAGAGTTCCCATTTGTAATGGCTGTTAGGCGGGTGCAGGCCTGTCTAAACTGACCTATTGATTTCAGTGGGGTCAGTCAGGCTATGAAAATGGTCAAAAATATTGCATTGTGTGAATGCTCCCTTAGTCCTTGATTCGTATCTCCGCACAATGTCGTGGAATGTGAACTTGTCTGTAAGCGTATGATATCAGAGACATTTAGAGGGGGAAAACCATTTTATTTAATTTTTTTTTGTATTTTTATATCTATAGATGTGTGTGTTTTGAGGATGACCCGTGGCAGACAAATGCAGGTGGAGCAGCAGCACCTTATTAGCGTGGATAAAGTCATGGACATCCTGTCTGAACCAGCACACACCTTTCAAGTCAATCATGAGCACCTTAAGGCAAGTTTCTTAATTTTTCCATTTTTTTTTTATAGAGAAAAGGGCCATTGTAAGTATGAGTGGAGTATTGTAAAAATAAAATCAGGGCCCCTTTTTAAGAGTTTCTCATTTTTATTCATGTTTCAGCCCCTTTGTTTCCCTTCTGCTCCCATCCAAGTGCTCTGCAGACATCTTGGGCTACTTTCACTCCTGCGGCAGAGTGATCCGGCAAGCAGTTCCGTCGCCGGAACTGCCTTGCCGGATCAGGCAATCTGAATGCAAACGGAGACCATTTGTAGACTGATGCGGATCGGTCTTACAAATGCATTGCAAGAACGGATCCGTCTATCCGGATGTCATCCGGATAAACGGATCTGTTTTTTAATGCCGGATCTGGCACTTATACATTTCAATGTAAATTAACTGATCCGGAATTTTGGACTGAGGAAATACCGCAGAATGTTGCGGTATTTCCTCCGTCCAAAATGCTGTTCAGTGACTGAACTGAAGACATCCTGATGCATCCAGAACGGATTGCTCTCCATTGAGAATGCATGGGGATAAAACTGATCAGTTCTTTTCCGGTATTGAGCCCCTAGGATGGAACTCTATGCCGGAAAAGAAAAACGCTAGTGTCAAAGTACACTTACTCTGCCCCATCCAGTTAAATGGTACCTGCACAAAGCCTGGATGAGAGTGGCGCTCTATCACACAGCAATGGACTTGTGGGGGAAATCCCCCTTATAAAAAAAAAAAAAGTGTTGGGGTGTACATTATCCCCGTGCAGTGGTTATTCATATAGAAATTTAATTTATATATATATATATATATTTTTTTTTTTTCTTCCAGAGTCTCTTAAACAAAGTTGTAGATAAAAGCAGCGGGTATAATGTATTACAACTGGAAAAGTTATATGCACTGCTGAGCCAGTGCATATACAGACACCGTAAAGACTATGACAAAACACAGTTAATACAGGTAAGGAGGAAGTGTGCAGCTACACAACCTGTAGGGTTAATGGAGTTAACAATTTTATTTCTTTTGCTCACTTACATATAGTGCTGACATATTATGCAGCGCTGTACAGACATCATCATTGCTTTCTGTCCCCAGTGAAGCTCACAATCTAACTTCCCTATTGGTATGTTTTTGGAGTGTAGGATAAAACCCACGAAACACGGGGAGAACATACAAACTTCACGCAGGGGTTGACCTTGGTCACATTTCGACCTAGGACCCCAGTGCTGCAAGGTCACTGTGCTGCCCACTGAAAAGTTGGATAAAAGGGAAGATGTTAGAGTTATACTCGCCTGTTTTAACCCCCACTGGCCTCATCGGTCTCCCCCCTATATAGCACTGAGGCCAGTGACTGCAAGCATTGGGCCAATATAGCCTTTAGGAATCTACAGTATATCAAAATGACAAGGCTCCCTTCTTGGCGCTGCTACTTTTATTGCTGAAGAGTCTCCCATCTATTGACAGAACAATTTTGACGCTGATGAGGTGTATGGACTTCATTTGAGGAATCCCCTATCTAGTAGCAGCAACCACTCTGTATTATGGCCATGCAGTGTCACACAGCTAAAGATTGCAGTATAGGAATACTACCGTATTTATCGCCCCATAAGACGCACCCCCCCCCCCCAAAAAAAAGGGGGGGGGGGGGAATGCCCCTGCGTCTTATGGGGCGAATGCTGCCATTTTACATCGCAGTCTGCAATGCTGCAGCATCGCAGACTGCGATGTATCAGCTGGAGGGAGGAGGGGCCGGTGTCCTGCAAATGCGGCAGGGCCAATGCGGTCACTGTACTCCGACCCCACCACTCACTAACTGCTTTATTGCCTAAACATTTTATAATAATAACTTTAATTGAAGTTCCGATACCCAGCCCCATCTGTACTACTTACTAAATTGATATAGAAATAATGACAAGCGATGCAATATTTGTATTAATGTAATACTTTATTATGCTTTGTCTCTGATTTATGGACCAATGTACAAGAAATACTTTTTCTTTTAAAAAAAAATAGACTTGATTTAAAAAAAAACAGACTAAAGATCTAGCTTATCTTGAAATGGGGGTGTTGAGTTAACCCCTTTAAGAAGCTCTCTCCCAATTAACTAGTTACATGGTGCAAATAACAGATAATTGTCATGTGCAGAACCTTTGATCAGTAAACCAAAGCTGCCAATATCAACAGAATAATCATTAAAATCAGCGTGTAGACTGGAGCTATATTACTGTCAGTCTTATGTGCTACGGCTGAAGCACAAGCTTGTTTAGAATCTTTCAGCGGACTTCATATCATTTCATTAAATTTTCTTCCTTTTTTACCTTTTAGGAAATGGAGCGTGAGGTTACGTGTTTCAGGGTCTGACATCTCACTGAACTTGTAAATTACCTCAAGATATCACTTGTCTAATATATGAAGTGTTTACTGTACATAGTCTGAACGTTCAAAAATGCCAAATGAGTGTCTGTTTTAAAGGGTAATGATGTTTCATTGATAAAGCGTGTATATATTCAGCGGTTTATTTTCTTTTGTGCCTGTTTGGGGTTGCAGAATTTAGTTTATGGGTTTGCTTCATTAACCATGTCTATTACTCTGTATTGAATCGCCACGTTCCACCAGCAGCAAATATGTCATTGAGATGTTATGTAGTCTTCCTTTTAAGATATACCTCCAGTTAGGACATCAGCAGTGTCTCTCCTAGCTGTGTTACACACAGGCCGAGGAGAGCCTCCCTCTGTCATAAGGATGCCTCCAGTACCTTAAGACCTACTCTCCTGACTAATCTGGCAGGAAAGAACAAGATATCCTTTAGAGATTTGATTTGGGGGGGCGGGGGAGGTTGAAATATTGAAAATTAAACAACGATCTCCAGTTTACGTCAGAATAGTCTCCTACAATGTACGGTATTTGGCCTAGACTGGATAGAGCCAGGATTGATCATAGACCTTATAGTGACATTTCCCGGAGGGCCGATGCCCAGGTGGCTGCCTGAGTCCTCCTCACAGCCGGTCAGAGGAAGTTTTTGGGGATGTATTTTGTGCTGGTCAAAAAGACACACCAGATGCAGATTTTTCCATTATATCTTTTGCCTCACAATCAACTAACTGTGTAAGCAGCCGCTTCCAGCTGGGGAGAGACCGTCAGTGAAATGGCCGACAGGAAATCCAGGAAAGTGCGATTTCAGAACCTCTTGATATCTCTTACGACACTATATAAGCTGTGAATAGGGCCTGGTCCTATTTACCTCTTACCAATAATTAGAAAACCTCCCAATTCCCATTACTGTTTTCTGCTGCACTCGCTGTAATTGGCTGTTACCTGTAAACTGTCTTTTACCTGCATTAAAGCCCCTGTCTGTCCCTTCTCGTCACAGAGCTGGTTTTATCACGTTATAATAAATACGTCACTTAAAATGTAAATGTGTGTGGTGATTATTTTGCTTTTTGGTAAGAGTTGCTGCCAACATGAATGAATGTATTTGGCTACTGTGTGTGCTGTCCATAAATCTGTACGATGCAGGAGCTCAGCCGAACCTTGATCGGTCCATGAAATGTGTGGGGCATTTACTAATAGCAGTGATGCACCTAATTTTTTAATAGGCATTGGCACACAGAGTTGAAACTTTATCAGAAAAACAAAGATGCAGTTTTTACAAGTGAAACTCCTTTATTTAATAGGCAAATAAAAAAAACTGGACGCTTCATTTTGGTTGTTTGCAGATCCGGCAACCTGATCCAGAACAAATGCCAGCTAGACAAAAAAAAAAACATTACATGTAATGGTTTTTGTCTATCCGAAACCTGACATTTATGCTGAAAAGCGGCCGAATCGCCGCCAGACCCTATCAGTCAATGGGGATCCGGTGGTAAATTAGAGAATCTGGCGATGCTGGATCCTGTGGAATCTGCTTGACGGAGGTATGAATGAGGTCTTGGCAGTACCTCAACTGCTGTGCACACCCTTAGAATAGAGTATGTTGTGGTGCTCTCCTTGCCACAAAAAAACAAAAGGGAAACATGACAGATCCCATCAACCAGGGCCGAACTGGCCTGCCGGGATACCGGGAAATTTCCCGCTAGGCCGGCAGGCCTGAGTGCCGCAAGGCAGCGGCCCTGGTGACAAGTGGGGGCGGCAGGGCACAGCAGCAGGAGATGAGCGCTTCCATTATGGAAGCGTTAATCTCCATAGTCATCTGTATCACCGTCCTCAGGACATGATAAGGGGGGACTACAGGGCTAGCACATGATAAGGGGGGGACTACTGGGCTGGCACATGATATGGGGGTGCTCCTGGCACATGATATGGGGGTGCTCTGGCTACTGGCACATGATTGGGGGCACATCTTACTGGCACATGATTGGGGGCACTTATTACTGGCAGATTATTGGGTGGCACTATAGGGGCATCTACTGAGGCTAAAAAGAAGGGGTATTTTATATGGGGGGCTCAGTATAGGAGCATTTTATACTGGGACACATGGTGGGTACTATGGGGAAGGGGGGGAGCACTATGGGGGTCATCTACGGGGCACTGAGAAGGGGTATTTTATATTGGCACATTATGGGAACATTAGCTCAACTGGGGGCATTACAAAGGGGTATGTTTTGCACATTATAAGGAGAATTATTACTACTGGGGGGGGGGGGGGCATTATGGTGGGCTTTATTACTCCCCCATGGTATGACCCCCTAGTAGCAGCACCAGCCTCTCCCTGCTCTGCTATCCCTCTGCCCCTTCTCCAAATCCTTATTATGAAATCTTTCTCATTAGGATAAAGCACAACATCAGCTCCGCCGAGCCCCCGGCCAAGTGTTGAAGTGGTGTCCGAGATCCCCAAGGGCCAAGCCAAGTAACTAAGTTTTTATGTGAAATATGTTTGTTTGTTATCGATTTTACATTGCAGATTTTTATTTTTTATTTTTTTTGCAGCATATGGGTGAGATTTTATAAATATTTTTATTATTTGGTCGAAAGGCTCATTGGGGGGGATTGTAACAGGACTGCCGTAGAATATCTAAAATAGCTGGTCAAGTAAAATGTTGCATGCAACAATCATTAAATAGGTGGCCAGCAAAAAGGGCGGGTCAAAGGGCGTGGTAAAACACTGAGCATGCTGAGAGTTGTAGTTTTGCAACAGTTGGAGGCATCCTGGTTGGGAAAACACTGATAATATGAACAATGGGGGTTCTACAAAAGAGCTATCGTGGGGCAAAGTTCATATTCGTGTTTACACACGTGTTTTAAAAAATTAGATTTTTTTTGTACTCACCGTAAAATCCTTTTCTCGTAGTAGGCATTGGGGAACACAGCACCATGGGTATATGTCTAACTACCACTAGGAGGCGACACTAAACATAAAAAGTGTTGGCTCCTCCCTGTTGGGCTATACCCTCTCCACAGGCACTAGGCTAATCAGTCTGTACCAAAAGCAGTAGGAGAGAGAAGAAAGGCAAGGAACCAACAACTCCCGTACCGGGAAAAATCAAGAGACCAGCCCGGAGAAGCGGAAGTAAAAAAACATAGGGTGGGATCTGTGTGTGTCCCGTCTCTTCCCCCCCCATGCCTACTACGAGAAAAGGATTTTACGTTGAGTACAAAAAAATCAAATTTTCTCGTGCATGGCATTGGGGGACACAGCACCATGGGACATCCCAAAGCAGTCCCTGAGGGTGGGAAATGAACAGCCATGCCACCGGTTGGGCATACAGGTGCAGGAGAACCATGTGACCCAACAGGAGAAATGCACGGAATAGGCAAGAAGCCTCATAAGGGAGAAACCCCAAGGAAGCAACAGCGAAGACTGCCAGCACCCCAGGACAAATGCCTGGGAGAAGGTCCCAAATGCAAGAAGAAGGCAAAGGGGAACACCCAGCTCATCCAACGGCTGGAGAGAAAGGACAGCACCGCGTATTGGAGCTACCTAACATTCTAATTGTCTCAGGCTAAAGCACAAACACCCTGTGGCCAACCCTTGACAAGCCAGAGGAGCAAGGAAACATGGAATCACTGAAGGCCAAACGAGTGAGGTAAGCCATAGCAAGGCTCATGTGAAGGGAGCAGGTCTCCCCTCACCGCAAAGCAGGTGATGAAGATAAGCGCCCTATTGAAAGGAGAAAAACCCCAAAGACGCTAAGGGAAACCGCCAACCCTTGGAAAGGGAGGGGTTGTAAGTAAATGCCAGGAAAAGAGTAGACCGGCATCCCAAAATCAGAAGACGAGGAACGAGTCTCTGAAAACAAAATATTGCTGAGAACCGCAAGACCAGAGAAACTCTGGCCAAACGAATTATCAGGGTAGAAGGGAACCAGATGCAGTCCCAGGAAATCTCAGCAGGGACACACTGGAGTGAGGGAAGCCATAGCAAGGCTCACATATGAAGGGAGCAGGTCTCCCCCCACCGCGAAGCAGGTGATGAAGTTAAGCGCCCTATTGAAAGGTGAAAACCCCAAAGGCGCTAAGGGAAACCGCCAACCCTTGGAAGGGAGGGGGTAGTAAGTAAAAGCCAGGAAAAAAGAAAAGATAAGACCTGCATCCCAAAACCAGGAGACGAGGAATGAGTCTCTGAAAACAAAATAATGCTGAGAAGCGCTAGACCGGAGAAACTCTGGCGAAATGAAGTATCAGGGAAACAGAAGCAGGCCCAGGAAATCTCAGCAGGGACACACTGGACTGAGAGACATGGGAGGAGAAGGAGAGTACTCCCAACAGTCTAAGGAGGAAGGTTCTACCAACAGGAGGAGACCATAAGGTGGAAACGCAAACCGTAGCACTAAACCACTCAATACCAGATACTTGACGTGGGAGGATGGGAAGATAGACACGAATCCCAAGAGGTCCATAAGGCTATTGGAACCTACAAGGGGAACAATCAACCCAGGCCCCCCCCAAACAACTATTATCATACAGAATCTGTGTGGTCAAATGAACGGGGACAGGGACTCCAGAAAGGAGTACCCGGTATGGGCTCACAAGGAACCAGGAACTGAACCACCAGAGGACAACAAAGGCCAGAATATCCAAGAAAAAATGAAAAGAACCACCATATGGGAAGGAATCTGTCATGAACAAGTAGCCATTCTAAGAATAGTGGCTAGCAATCTGCATACGTTGTCCCAGAGAGGGCAAGTACAGCAGCTTGGGTTGTACCACTAAATCGACAGACACCCATATGCATAAGGAATGGCGAAGTCGCTATGAAAGAAACTGGGTGTGACTAAACAAAATGTAGAAACCAGCTGCTACCGACATACAGAAGACTCCCCGGGGGAGAAAGTACCTGACAGGCGCAGACAATAGCAAGGTCCAAGGGAACTGCCCTCTGTCATATAGTACAACTAAGCAGAGAATATAAGGGAACACCTGGACCCAGAAGGAACTACGGAACCCTGTCCGATGCCAGAGCAATCAGCAGAAAATTCACCTACCAGGCACCTACCGCTCAGTGGTACTGTCCTTGACTCATCAGGAAAGACATCCAGCTAGGAAAATGTCGCTGACCCCAGAAGGATTCCGTGTGGTGGAGGACATCCAGTGATGGCTGAAAAATGCTGCAGCGGCTGGTGCTCACCAAGCTACGTACCCCAACAAGGAGAAGATCCAATGGAGATCACTGTACTCCACCAGGAATGGTCCGCCCTGTAATAGAAAACAACGCTGGCACTCCTTTATAATATGGGGTAACGCGGAGTGCCTCAGACAGTAGTTTTTTATAGGGATTGCAAGAGCAACCCTAGCACAAAAGCCAACAACCACCTGGCCATGGTGTAGGGAGCGTGGTTCTATGTGGACCACCCACCAGATCAGAACAGATCAGCCATATACTGGGTACACTAGAAGTAGCACTAGACCAACAAGGTGGAGGTGGGGGTTGGGCTGGCCCACCCCTGCCAGATATGGTTACCATGTACATGCTGAACCAGGATGGCCTGTTGTACTTTCTCAAGGCACTGTCCACAAGGAGACCATAGAGCACGACAGTAACGGAGTGGCAGATGTATGGAAGAACCAAAAAGGGGAGTAACCAACATCCGCAGCACAGATTAGAGCCCGGGGAGGAAAGCACCCAGTAATACAGAAACCGTATGGGCCACGGATTGCACCATAGGGTCCAGCACGTGGGATACTAAAAATACTCGCCTAAAACCGAGGTAAAGTGCCTGCATGCTGCACTCTAAGGAGAGTGGAAACAAAGCCACAGCATCCGGGAATGCGACCGCATTTGGAGGATACAGGTCCTCAACCTGCAAGGTAGAAATACGGCTGGGTAGTGCAAGGATACGACCAGACAGGTGCCGTGGGTACAGCATCTGGAGATGGTAGAGGTACTAGATTTAAGATTAGAGCGATGTGGCCGCATGGTGCACCCTAGGACCGGAGAAGTGCAACGGCTACCGCGTTAGCAATGATGCCTATATTCCACTCGGGAAGGGAAAAATAGGGCCGCACGGTACCACAAAGAACAACAGGGGCACACCACAATTAGGTAGGTGCAATGGCAACTGAAGGAGGCCCCTATTTCACCTGAAAAGAGGGAAACCGGGCCGCATCAACAGATCTGGAGATGGTGCAGGAACTTCAGCTATGAAGGAAATAAGATGGCTGTTTGGTGCACACTATGATGATGTAGGTGCGGTGGCCACGGCAATACAAGGTGGCCTCAATATCTCGTCCAGTAAGGGAGAAATAGTGCCGCAAGGTACACCATAAGGCCAGATAGGAGCAACGGCTACAGCCTCTGGAGATAGTGTAGGAACTCTACCTATGAAGGGAGCAAGGAGCAGCTTGGTGCCCAGTAGAACCAAACAGAGGCAATTGCTACAGCAATTGAGAGTGGCCTCCTTATCTCACCTGGAAGGGAGAAATAGTACCGCACGGAACACAATAGAGCCCGCCAGGGATATTGGATACAGCATTAGGACACTAAATTATCAGCTTGCCTAGAACATAGCCTCTGGATAGGGGAACCAGGAAGGTCTGCCGTGTACAGCCTACGAGGGCGTACGTACCAGAGACACCGTGTAGATGTCCCAGTTGCTAAGCACGGTGACGGCTGCCTTACCTGTGCGGTAATTTCCTGTGCAGGCAGGAGAGCGTCATCCAAAAGTCCACTAGAGGGGCACCAAACCTGGGTAGGGTAGGTACCATCGTGCACGTTTGTCTTGACCTCACAGAGGGATCCTGCATGGTGGAAGACCGCCTGATGCTCTGTTCCGAGGGAATCGGTGCAGAGGTGTCCCCAGAGGCAACTGACAGAGAAGGCTTCGTCACCAGCCTCAGGCCTGTTCCGGGGCGACCCGAGGAGGTTAGAAGTTAGGTTGAGACCACCCGAGGTTGGTCCGTGGGCTACTCCTTGCGTGACCCTGCATGTGAGCGTGGCCCATCTGCAGGGAGGACCCTGGGGGGGGGGGGGGAGAAGGAGACCGCAATTTGTAGGTAGCGCTCCAGCGACTCCGCCAGGGATTGGGCGAGTCAGGCAAGGTTCCCATGGTTCGACAGGGAGGGAGCCCATTCACGGGGGACCTACACAAAAGGAGGGGGAACAAGCCGACCCATGGAAACCTCCGTAGACAACGGATGCACGTGAGGCAAGGGATCCGATAGGGAGGCTGGGAGAGGAGGCCCTCATAGAGCAGCAGGGCTGTCCTATCTGTCCCCGGATCCACGTCCCCAAAGAGGTGCGCAGCAGAAAGCAGCTATAGATCAGGTGGCAGGGCTGCAGGAGAATGCAGCAATTTAGAGGAGGGGGGGGGAGGGGAAAGGAGCCTGCAGAGCAATTCAGCCAGAGGCTGCCTACCAGACCCCAGGAGCTTGCAGGAGAGCAGAAGATGGTGACTCGGTGAGAGAAGGAGCCGACAGCCGGAGGAAGAACTGCCCCTCTGAGACTGAGCAGGGAACCTGGAGTTGGATTGGACAGGCAGGAGAGGCCCCTCCCAGGCTCCCCCTATGGAGGGGAGGTGACGAGCAAGCCCGGGAAGCTCAGAAAGTGGGCGGGGAGTTGCGGCCTAGTAGGCCCGAAAAGCTGGGGACGAACGATCGCGGGAGTGCACCGGAGCTGCAGCGACGAACGGGGGCCAGGTGGGGGAGAGACCCACTACCGCCGTGACCCACCCCTTCCTGGAGCGGACGCGCTGCAGTGAGAGCGCGCCGCTCTGGAGGGGGTTAACTGTTCTGTTTGCCCCGCATTAGTAGTAGTCTTTTGGGTCCGGCAGGTTGATCACAGACGTTGGCGTACTGCTCCGGTCCCCTCTGCGCCCCGGCCGACCGGCTGATTCCAGTCCGCCGTGCGCAAAATGCGGATCCGGCCACCCCTGCTGCAGGGGGGAGGGGGGTTTATGTACGGGCGCATAAACAGGGAAGGGAGCAGCGAGGCTCTCCCCTATGTAGAACGCAGGTGTCAGGGCACTAGGGGGTTAATAACAGGCGCAAATTTTTCCCGCCACTCACCCCTCCTCAAGCGCTTGGCCCCGCCCACCAGCCAGCTCCAGATATTCTGTGGTTTCTCAGTACAAGGTGCCTGCAAGTTAACACTGTTAACCCCTTCCTGCCTCTTGCCCACTTGTCATTTGGGCATCCTAGTTGTCTAAACAAAAAACAAGAGGACGAGGTAGATGTGCGTTTATAACGGCCCCCCTACAGGCAGCCTCGTCACCGCAGGCCCCCCCCCCCCTCCTTGTCTGTGTGGTACCAAGCTGGGCCCGTGTCCTATACGGACACAGGAGGACCTCTCATAGTTCCCAATCCGCCCTCCAGGGTCGTTGGTTGATAATCTTCCACCTGCGCGGATCCAGGAGGACAGCTGAATTATCCAATCCACCCTCTGGGTCGTGTGGTTGATAGTTCTCTAGCGCACTCACAAGGACCTCTGGATTCCCAATCCGTCCTCCAGGGCCGTTGGTTGGTTCTCCACCAGCGCGATCTGGTGCAGAACCTTTGGAAGGTTCCCATTCCATCCTCCGGGGTCGTCCTGGTTGATCATCTCCACCTGCGCGATTCCAGCGCAGAACCTCTGGAAGTCCCATTCCATCCTCCAGGGTCGTCTGGTTGATCATCTCCACCTGCGCGATCCAGCGCAGAACCTCTGGGAAGTTCCCATTCCAATCCTCCAGGGTCGCCTGGTTTTGATAAGGCTCCGCCTACGCACGTCCAGTGGACGGACCTCTAGCTCCCACTCCACCCTCTGATAGTTTGGTTGTTGTACTCCCACCGACGTGGCCTACAACTGCCATGGACAAGCTTCTAACGGCAGAACTGCACGCAAGAGGGCCAGAGCAGAACATTCTCCTCCGCACCCCCACCTTCCTCCCTAGGGTCTCGCTCAGACACACCCCTCCATTCCTGGAGAGGTTCGGTCCTGAGGGGGGGGGGGGGGGTGTTGTGATTCGGGCTCTCACTCGAATCCGTTGCAATCTTCAAGATTGCGTCCACGGTAGCCAGCAGTCCTTGTCGTCTGCATTACCCCCCTCCGTCAGGCGGGTATTTGCGACTGCTGCATACCCTTACCGTAGGCATTATAGGTGAACTAAATGCTACAGCACTGTTCAGTGACGCCAGTAGGCGTTACCCTTTCTTAGGGGACGGTATTGCATTCCACTGGGTACAGTACTTACCGTATGCTTAGCCTCTTCATACGTGGCGTTCTGGTATTATCACCGGTTACAGTGTTTACTGTAGGCATTACCCTTCCTTGGTGGGGTAATTGCACTCTCGCAGGGGTACTGGATTCGCCATATGCATTGGCCTTCCATAAACGTGTAATCTTCTACCGTTGCATTCTGTTCCTGCTGTAAGCATGACCACTTCCGCTGGCAGCACTTGTCGTAGGCATCACCCCTTTCTTAGGTGGAGTAATTGCACTACTACAGATACAGTACTTGCCTTATGTTCTGCCCCCTGCGGTAGGTGGACTAAGTACAGTTACACTTGGTTTTAGTGCCGACGTATGCATCCCCCCTTCGGTAGGGGGCGGCATTGCATCTCCACTGGATTCTGTACCTGCCCGTAAGGCATCTTAGTTTACTACAGTTCAACTGCACACAGCGCTAGATGCCTTTAGCTTCTTCTCTGGGGCGTGGCAACAGTCGATACCCGTGGATGCCGGTGCTCGGCATCTGCGATGTATGGGTGCCGCCTGTGGATACAGTCCCTGTTTCCACTTGGTTTCCTTCTTATCTCGGGGGCATGGTTGGGCCATCCTCTGTCTCTCAGAGGTGTTGCTAGAAACATTTATGGGGTCCTACAGACCACTCCTCTCCCTGGGTCTCCTCGGTTCCAGTCGGTCAGGACATTGTCCTCATCACTGCGTAGTGCATATGCCATTGCGCATGGTTCCTGGGAGTACGTTTTAAGCGAGCCGAGCGTTCTTGACTCTGCAGTCCCCCTCAGCTGGGGGTTCTACCCTGATGCTAGCTTCCTGTTGTCCTCCCTGTTTCAGAGCCTTTCAGGTACAGTGTTAAGCTAGCTCTTCTCAACTGGGGCAGAGTAATGGGGCCATGCCTCCTACGGATGGCCTCAAGGCTTCCCTTTAGTTTGCGCAGATGGGCAGGCGCTGGTTACTTCTGAGAGAGTGTATTAGTGTTACCACTACATACTATGGTTCTTATTGCACAGATCCTTCGTCAGGTGGCGGATTCTTCTAGATCTGGATTGGTGGCCTCTGCGGTATGGCCTCCTCCTCCGCTAGAGTATGGGCTTGCGATACAGTTGTGGTTCCCCTTACTTGGCTTCTCTTCAGGCAGAGTTTTTTGGTACAGCCACTCAATCCCTGGCTACATCTATATTGCACGGGATATTCTTTAGTGGCCTTCTATTCCAGTGTTCCGGACCCAGCTGGTAGGATGTGGCGCGCTCCACATCTCCCCTTCTGCAGGTGAATCCTTCACATTGGTCCGGGGATGAGTTACCTGTATAATATATTCCTCTCTTAAGACATCTCTAATGTCTAGGTCACGTCAGCCCTCTGGTGATCTTACTTCTCACCGCCCATTCCGGGGGTAGACTGAGAGACTCCCTACACCAGGCGGAGCGGGGTTGCTGTCACGTCTTGCCGTGATGATAAACGTTCCATTCCTGCTACGGATCACCCTTCTATTTCTTCTTCCCCCTAGAACAAACGGCTTCCGGCCTCTCCCTTCTGTATTCCTGGACTGCGGAAGGTGTTTGAAGCGGCCTGTCTGCATTGGAGTCTCCCGGACGGGGACTTGATGGCTTCTAGACTCTCGGAGGTGTCCCACCGTTCTCTCTCGAGCAGTGATCCGGAAGCTTTTGACGTGGACGCCCTGATTCCCTGGTAAAGGTTCTCCCTCCTTTGTGTTTTTTCCCCCTTCCTCTTCCTACCCGGAGTTCTACGGAAGATCAGGATGGAGGGTATTCCGACTCTCCTAGTCGCCCTGGGGATTAGCCGTCGCACGTAGTATGCCGACCTTGTCTCCTTCTAGGGGACGTCCTGGTCACTGCCACTTAGAGATGTCCTTCCTTAGAGTCCGGTCTTCCATTAGTATTTTAGGTTTCTTCATTTGCCGGAGTGGCTTTTAGACCGCCATTCTATGTGAAGAGATTTTTTCAGCGGATGTCATCCGCGAGCTTGCATCGTCCAGGATCAGGGTTGGACCTTGGTCTGGTCTTAGTTTCTTGCAGAGTCAGGCGTCATCGACCTTCTATCCTTCCTGCGCTCTCAGGTTCCTGAGGCCTGTGAGGGCCTTCTTTAGGGAGTAGCTCATACGGTTCCTCCGTACCGTCCTCCTTTACAGCCTTGGGATCTGAGTTTAGTCCTCTCAGCGCTCCAGGTCTTCCTGGAGCCCATGTGGGAGAGTTTCTTCATCTCCCGTCCTGGAAGGTAGTTTTCTGGTCGCTATCACTTCCATCTGACGGGTGTCTGGGTTGGCGGCGTTCTCTGCAGAGAACTCTTCCTGGTTCTTCATAGGGTCAAGGTGTTCGCTGGCCTGGCCCTTCTTTCTCCGAAAAGGGGGCTCTGACTTCCATATTATCGAGGAATTTGTCCTTCCCTCACTGTGCCCCTCTCCTTTCACCCTAACGAAACGTGATTACAACCATTGGACGTTGTCAGAGCTCTGAAGATCTATTTAGCAGCCTCCGGTCCCTTCCGCCGTGCGGATCCCCCTTGTTATTCTGAAGGGTCCTCGAAGGGTAATTGGCGGCTTCCAAGATGGCAATCGCACGCCGAATTCGATCTACAATTGCTGAAGCATACCGCACCCGAGGCTGAGTTCTGACCCTTTGGTGTCATGACTTCTACACCAAAGCGGTGGCGCATCATGGGCGCGGAGGAATCGCGCTTCGGCTGCTCAGTTGTGTAATGCGGCTACTTGGCCCTCCTTACACACATTCACGAATTTTGCCAGGTGCATACTTTTTTTTTGCATCGGCGGACACTGCCTTAGGCCGCTTGGTCTTGCAGATGGCAGTTTCTAGATGCCTGCCGGAACGCTTGCTTCCATGGGTCTGTGGTTTTTCCCTCCCTGTGGACTGCTTTTGGACGTCCCACAGTTCCTGTGTCCTCCAATGAATATGAGCGAGAAAAGGAGATTTTTCTATAACTTACCAGTAAAATCTCTTTCTCGCTCTTCATTGGGGGACACAGCACCCACCCAGTTTTGTTGTCGACCACAGTTCAGCAGTTGCTGGTTTGAACCCCGTTGGGTCCTCTTGGCATGGTTGGTATTCCATGTTTTTTCTTTGGTTGGCTTGCTTCTCCTACTGCTTGTACACAAACTGAACCTCTCTCTCCAGGCTGGAGGGGGTATAGCTGCCAGGGGAGGAGCTAACAGCTTTTACTAGTGTCAACGCCTCCTAGAGGACATAGCTATACCCACGGTTCCTGTGTCCCCCAATGAAGAGCGAGAAAGAGATTTTACTGGTAAGTTATACAAAAATCTCCTTATCTCTCCAGGAACAAAAAAAATCTGGCATGTCGAAAGCCAACATCTGCCATCAGGGGAGAATTGGGGCACCACCATATACATTAGGCTACTTTCACACTTGCGTTTTGTGCTTTTTGGATCCGTTCAGATAATACAACCGTCTGCCACCGTTCAGAACGGATCCGTTTGTATTATCTTTAAAGGAACCTGTCAGGGCAAAAGCCATCCCAAACCGCCAGCAGTACCTTAACCTCTTCCAGGACACATGACGTACCAGTACGGCATGTTGTCCCGGTACTTAAGGACACATGACGTATTTCCGATTACCGCGATGATTGGAACCCGGTGCCTGCTCAAATAGTTGAGCAGGCACCTTGGCTAAATGCGCGGGGATTCTGTACCTGCCCCCCGGTGTCAATTTAGACCTGCGGTTTGCTGCTTTTCAATGTTGCGCCGATCGGCCGTGCCATCGGGTCCCCGTGGGGTTGTAGGGGGGACCCGATGGCATGGAAGGCAGCGCGATGCCTTCCTTAGGCATCGGCGCTGCCTTCCGGTGACGAGCCTGTGAGATCCAGCCCGGAAGCTGTGTGAGTAATTCACACAGTATTACTCATACAGCCAATGCATTCCAATACAGAAGTATTGGAATGCATTGTAAACGGGATTAGATCCCCAAAAGTTGAAGTCCCAAAGTGGGACAAAAAATAAAGTAAAAAAAAGTTGAAAAAATAAAGTTTCCCCCCAAAAAATTTCAGTTTCAAGTAAAAAATAAACAAAAATTTCATCTCAAGAAAAAAAAAGGTAAAAAATAGGGGGGGGGGGGGGGGGGTGGGGGGGAGAAAGAAGTAGATATATTAGGTATTGCCGTGTCCGTATCGACCGACTCTATAAACATATCACATGACCTAACCCCTCAGATGAACACCGTAAAAAATAAAAACTGCTAAATAAAACATTTTTTGGTCACCTTACATCACAAAAAAGTACAACAGTAAGCAATCAAAAAGGCGTATACGCCCAGCAAAATAGTACCAATCTAAACCGTCACCTCATCCCGCAAAAAATGAGCCCCTACCTAAGACAATCGCCCCAAAAAAATAAAAAAAATATGGCTCAGAATATGGAGACACTAAAACATCATTTTTTTTTTGTTTAAAAAAGCTGTTATTGTGTAAGACTTAAGTAATTAAAAAAAGTATACATATTAGGTATCGCCGCGTCCGTATCGACCGGCTCTATAAAAATATCACATAACCTAACCCCTCTGGTGAACACCGTAAAAAATAAAAAAAACGGTGTAAAAAAAGCTATTTTTTCTTATCTTACATCACAAAAGGTGTAATAGCAAGCGATCAAAAAGTGATATGTACCCCAAAATAGTGCCAATCAAACTGTCATCTCATCCCGCAAAACATAAGACCCTACCTAAGATGATCGCCCAAAAACTGAAAAAAACTATGGCTCTGACTATGGAGACACTAAAACATGATATATTTTTTTGTTTCAAAAATGATATTATTGTGTCCATAATAACCTGCTCTATAAAAATATCACATAACCTAACCCCTCTGGTGAACACCGTAAAAAATAAAAAACGGTGTAAAAAAAGCAATTTTTTCTTATCTTACATCACAAAAAGTGTAAAAGCAAGCGATTAAAAAGTCATACGCACCCTAAAATAGTGCCAATCGAACCGACATCTCATCCCGCAAAAATCATACCCTACCTAAGATAATCGCCCAAAAACTGAATAAACTATGGCTCTGACTATGGAAACACTAAAACATGATTTACTTCTAAACTTCTAAGCCTTGTAACGTCCCCCAAAAATAAAATATCATTCCCAAATTGATCCTAACATTGTCACGACCATGGTCATGGTCGTGACTCCTTGTGACGCATGCAGTTGCCCGCGGTCTGGTATTGTTCTCAACCAGGTGAGGGCTGCTAGTATGTTGCCTCACGTGTGGTTGCCGCTGGCAACATCAGGTTCTTGGCAGTGGAGCAACCTGAGCTGGTGGCTAGGCAGCTCGCTGTCTATGCATGCGCTTGCCTCTGGCAATGTGTAATTTTATGTGTGCACTTTGTTTGTTTGGTGTGCACGGGATTTAGTTGTATGTTCACTTCCCCTTTAAGTGGTTACCTTACCTTGTCTGGTGTTGGAAGGGTTAACTCCCTTCCCAGTGTATGTCTGTGTGGGTGTGGCTACTTGGGCTATTTAGCCTCTGCTGGAAGCCTGTAGCTGAGGGGTACTCCAGGCATGTTATGCTGGAGTCATCCTCCTGGTATCCTTATACCATCTTCCAGTGAGGGCCACCCTTGTGGTCATAAAAGACATGTCGTGATGTTATGTTTATGTTTGTGTGGTGTCTATCCTCATTGTAGCTATGGATCTGGTTTCCTGTGTGTTTATGTGTGAGTGCTGTGTCCTTTTTATGTTTGGTGTGAACATCAGCATTTGAGCACGGGTTCCAGTCAGTGTGTCTGTGGCAGGTAGGTGTGGAAGTGGTTTCACTCACCTGCCATATCCATAGGCTGTATATGTACTCCCTTCCTTTCAGTTTGGCCAGTTAGACACCTGTTCGTCCGTGTCTAGGAGGAACACGTCGTCTTACCCTGCTCCTAAGTCCAGGGATTTCCTTAGGGCTAGTAGGGACCCTAGGTTCTGGAGTATGAGCCCTCCTACCATCTGGGTTGGCTCATACGGATAGGAGTCAGGGTCAGTATTAGGGACACAATAGGAGGTGACCTAATCCTGTGGTCCTGGCCTAGCAGCTTCCATTATCCTTTATCATCGCACGGATGAGGGTTTTCCCCACTCTCATCCGTGACAAACATGAAGTAGACATATGGGGAATGTAAGGTAATAACTATTTTTGTAGGTATTACTATGTACTATAGAAGTAGAGAAATTGAAACTTGGAAATCTGCAAATTTTTCACATTTTTTGGCAAATTTGGTATTTTTTTATAAATAACACCTATGATAAATTTGGTGCATATTTATACTATTTACCCCCGGGTGAGCACTAATGAATTTTGTCTAGGGCGGGCCAAAAATAAAAAACAAAGTGGCGCACGTAGCTTGCTGCGCAAAAAAATTGGCCCTACCCATTTTTCTAAGCTCATCCTACAAATGTGTAGCGTGCCGCGCAAAAATCTTCACCACGCCTATTGTTATAAGCCCGTCCTACATATAATAGGCCACTCACAACAAACACTGTACAGCTGAAATTATATTGTTGAGGATGAAGAGTTCCGTGCAGAATGCCCACGGAATGGCGCCCGTGTATTGCGGCCACACACGCCAGTGTGAAAGAGGCCTCACACTGCCCCCCCCCCCCCCCAACGTAGCTCTGTGGCAGGAGCTGTTGCAGTTTCACTTCCTCGCTCCTAGTCCTGAAGACGCCAAAAGAGGAGTGGAGGAGGAGCTGCACGATATTAAAGGTGTGTAGGTCTGGGTGGAGGAGTCCGGCTCTACACATCATACAGAGTGGGGAGGGCCTGTCCTGGCTGCACTGCCTGCTTCACATTATACAATAGGCTACAGCCAGGAAGCTCCTCCACTCTTCTCCCTCCCCAGATCCTGCTCAAGGCCTGTGGTTCCCCCCACCACCTGCCCATGGCCTGCTGCCCCCATTGGCTGTTCTCACCCAACTCCGAATCCTCCTGCAAATGGCAGTGGGAGGAGCTGGAGCATCTCCTCTCCCACATACACTCAGGTCCATAAATATTGGGACATTGACACAATTCAAAATTTTTCGGCTCTATACACCACCACAATGGATTTGAAATGAAACGAACAAGATGTGCTCTAACTGCAGACTGTCAGCTTTAATTTGAGGGTATTTACATCCAAATCAGGTGAACGGTGTAGGAATTACAACAGTTTGCATATGTGCCTCCTACTTGCTAAGGGACCAAAAGTAATGGGACAATTGGCTTCTCAGCTGTTCCATGGCCAGGTGTGTGTTATTCCCTCATTATACCAATTACAATGAGCAGATAAAAGGTTCAGAGTTCATTTTAAGTCTGCTATTTGAATTTGGAATCTGTTGCTGTCAACTCTCAAGATGAGATCCAAAGAGCTGTCACTATCAGTGAAGCAAGCCATCATTAGGCTGAAAAAACAAAACAAACCCATCAGAGAGATAGCAAAAACATTAGGCGTGGCCAAAACAACTGTTTGGAACATTGTTAAAAAGAAGGAACGCATCGGTGAGATCAGCAACACCAGAAGACCACGGAAAACAGCTGTGGTGGATCACCGAAGAATTCTTTCCCTGGTGAAGAAAAACCCTTCACAACAGTTGGCCAGATCAATAACACTCTCCAGGAGGTAGGTGTATGTGTGTCAAAGTCAACAATCAAGAGAATACTTCACCAGAGTGAATACAGAGGGTTCACCACAAGATGGAAACCATTGGTGAGCCTCAAAAACAGGAAGACCAGATTAGAGTTTGCCAAACGACATCTAAAAAAGCCTTCACAGTTCTGGAACAACATCCTATGGACAGATGAGACCAAGATCAACTTGTACCAGAGTGATGGGAAGAGAGGAGTATGGAGAA
The DNA here is from genome assembly GCF_905171765.1 of Bufo bufo. NCBI lineage: Eukaryota > Metazoa > Chordata > Amphibia > Anura > Bufonidae > Bufo > Bufo bufo. The sequence goes on along the minus strand of NC_053393.1, from coordinate 43,750,173 downwards.
GGAAAGGAACTGCTCATGATCCTAAGCATACCACCTCATCAGTGAAGCATGGTGGTGGTAGTGTAATGGCGTGGGCATGTATGGCTGCCAATGGAACTTGTCCTCTTGTATTTATTGATGATGTGACTGCTGACAAAAGCAGCAGGATGAATTCTGAAGTGTTTTGGGCAATATCTGCTCAAATTCAGCCAAATGCTTTAGAACTCATTGGACGGCGCTTCACAGTACAGATGGACAATGACCCAAAGCATACTGCAAGAGTAATCAAAGAGTTTTTTAAAGGGAAAGAAGTGGAATGTTATGCAATGGCCAAGTCAATCGCCTGACCTGAATCCGATTGAGCATGCATTTCACTTGCCGAAGACAAAACTGAAGGGAAAATGTCCGAAGAACAAGCAGGAACTGAAGACAGTTGCAGTAGAGGCCTGGCAGAGCATCACCAGGGATAAAACCCAGCGTCTGGTGATGTCTATGTGTTCCAGACTTCAGGCTGTAATTGACTGCAAAGGATTTGCAACCAAGTATTAAAAAGTGAAAGTTTGATTTATGATTATTATTCTGTCCCATTACTTTTGGTCCCTTAACAAGTGGGAGGCACATATGCAAACTGTTGTAATTCCTGCACCGTTCACCTGATTTGGATGTAAATACCCTCAAATTAAAGTTTCATTTCAAATCTATTGTGGTGGTGTATAGAGCCAAAAATCGTAGAATTGTGTCGATGTCCCAATATTTATGGACCTAACTGTAGATGTAGACGTTCTCTTTCCTCATCTTCTCCATTCAGACCAGACCGCCATGATGATTTTTCAGCCATCTCCCATCTCTGCAGAGATTGACCGACATTAGTTTCCCACTTTTCCATAATCTTCACATCTTCTGAACACCCCATCCTGCCACCCCCAATACTGTGCCCACTGTGCTCCTCATTACAAGACTGCAGAAACTGTCCCCCTGAAAATGCTGGTACCACACATATAGTGCCCCCTTCAACAATTATAGGCACACAGTGCTCTAAAAAAATTAACTGAGCCAGTAAATAGTATCCCATACACTAATAGTATAAACATAATCTCCCCAAAAATAATTGTGCTAAGCTGATACTGTGCCAGGGTGCCCACCAAAGTAACAGTGCTCCCCAAAATCCCACCAATAGAAATAATTATCTGCCAGAGCACACTTAGTAGTAATAATGCCTCCATAGTGCCCATACTAGTAATCATGTTCCCCATAGTCCGCAGTAGTAGTAAAACTCACCATAATGCCTCTAGTAGTAATAATTCTCCTTATAATATGACAGTACAACAAATACCCCCACTTAGTGCCCGCAGTTGAGCTAATGTCCCCATAATGTAAGCCAGTATAAAATTCCCCTATATAGTGCCCCAGTAAATGCCCCCATAATGTGCCAGTATAAAATACCCCATCTTAGTGCCTCCAGCACATTCCTCCATTGTGCTCCTCTCCCCCTTCCCCATAGTTCCCCCCCATATTATGCCAGTAAAAAAATGCCCCTTCTTAGTACCCCCAGAAGATGCCCCTATAGTGCTCCTCTCCCCATAATGTGCCAGTAAAGAATGCCCCTTCTTAGTGCCCCCATAATGTGTCAGTAAAAAATCCCCCTTCTTAGTGCCACCAGATGCCTCCATAGTGCCCCCATAATGTACCAGTTAACCCCTTAAGGACTCGGCCCTATTTCACCTTTTGGACTTGGCCATTTTTTGCAAATCTGACCAGTGTCACTTTAAGTGGTGATAACTTTAAAACGCTTTGACTTATCCAGGCCATTCTGAGATTGTTTTTCATCACATATTGTACTTCATGACATTAGTAAAATGAAGTAAAAAAAAAAATCATTTTTATTTATAAAAAAATACCAAATTTACCAAAAATGTGTAAAAAATTGCAAATTTCCAAGTTTCAATTTCTCTACTTCTATAATACATAGTGTAGGGGATCAGCTCTCTTTTGGGGGTCATTCTCACAGATATCTTCAGGACACCAAGTTTAGGATCCAAACACGGTGCTTTATTGCGGCACATCCGCATAAACATAAACAATAATACTAAATAATAAACACTCGCCCGGCTGGGCTCTACTAAACAAATAGATCCCTGACTCGCCTAAGTCCCTGTTCACAGCCTGTGAACACGTGCGGCTTTCTGAGCCAATGTCCCACAGCCTCCTGGCTGTACAGAGCACAGTACGCCCACTGTCACCAGTCCAGTGTCTCTTGGGGAATTGTGGTCTCTCAGCCCTCCTGGCTTGGACCACACTGACAGAGCCTCTAGGCCTCTCTCCACAGGTAACACACTCCCCCCTTGCTGACACCCTTGGAGGTGCTTTGTGCCAGCCTGATTACTTCCAGCTGGTCTCGCCTGTGGTGGAATAGGGGTGTGGACCGAACTATCCACCCCTTCCTTGGCTCCAACCTGCGTGAGACCTGTCACTGTCTCACAATAGTAATACCTCCAAAAATAGTTATTACTTTACATTCCCCATATGTCTACTTCATGTTTGGATCATTTTGGGAATGATACTTTATATTTTGGGGATGTTACAAGGCTTAGAAGTTTAGAAGCAAATCTTGAAATTTTTCAGAAATTTTCAAAAACCCAATTTTTAGGGACCAGTTCAGGTCTGAAGTCACTTTGCGAGGCTTACATAATAGAAACCACCCAAAAATGACCCCATTCTATAAACTACACCCCTCAAGGTATTCAAAACTGATTTTACAAACTTTATAAACCCTTTAGATGTTCCGCAAGAATTAATGGAAAATAGAGATACAATTTCAAAATTTCCCTTTTTTGGCAGATTTTCCATTTTAATAATTTTTGTCCAGTTACAAAGCAAGGGTTAACAGCCAAACCAAACTCAAGGGCGCAGAAGGAAAGGAATGCCATAGGGTTTTTGGAAGGCAGATTTTGCTGGACTGTTTTTTTTGACAACGTGTCACATTTGAAGCCCCCCTGATGCACCCCTAGAGTAGAAACTCCATAAAAGTGACCCCATCTAAGAAACTACACCCCTCAAGGTATTCAAAACTGATTTTACAAACGTCGTTAACCCTTTAGGTGTTCCACAAGAATTAATGGAAAATAGAGATACAATTTCAAAATTTCACTTTTTTAGCAGATTTTCCATTTTTATATTTTTTTTTACTTTTACAAAGCAAGGGTTAACAGCCAAACAAAACTCAATATTTATGGCTCTGATTCTGTAGTTTACAGAAACACCCCATATGTGGTCGTAAACTGCTGTACAGGCACAGGGCAGGGCGCAGAAGAAAAGTAATGCCATACGGTTTTTGGAAGGCAGATTTTGCTGGACTGTTCTTTTTGACACCATGTCCCATTTGAAGCCCCCCTGACAGTGGCGTCGGGATCGCCATAGCAACCATAGCAGTGGCTATGGGGCCCTACGCCACTGGGGGCCCGTCCGGGCCGCCTTCTGTTGATTTTTTATTTTTTTATTTAGACACACACTACACACAGGCAGCCAGGCCCGAGCCGCGGACCGCCCGCCCACTACACTAGTGTAGTGGGCAGGGCGCGGGCAGTCCGCGGCTCGGGCCTGGCTGGGGAGAAGAGAAGGAGTCAGTAGGCGGTGGAGGGAGCCGGAACGGGGAGCATACCTGAGGGACTGAGGCGGAGCCAGGCACCAGCGGCCGCAGCGCAGGAAATTGGAATGGAATCCTAAGTTCCGGAATCCATTGTGAGCTGGCTAGGGGAGGGCCGAGGGCGGGCGTCGGGCACAATTAGTGGGCGGTCCGTCCGTGGCCCAGGCCGGCTCGGGCCTGGCTGGGGAGTGGGGAGGAGTCAGGAGCAGTACCAATGCCAGCAGTAGATAAGGAGGTAGATAAGTAGATGCCAGCAGTGATAAGGAGGGGCACACTCTTTTGGGGGGCACACTCTAGTTCTGGGGTTCCCCCCCCCCCCCCCTTATATGACTATATGACAGACTAAGGGTACTTTTACACTTGCGGCAGGACGGATCCGGCAGGCTGTTCAGTCTGTCGGATCCGTCCTGCCGCTATTTCGCTGGACCGCTGCTCCGTCCCCATTGACTATAATGGGGATGGGGGCGGAGCTCCAGTGCAGCACTGCGCGGTGAGAGGCCACCGGACGAAAAAGTCAGACTTGCAGTACTTTTCGGCCGCCAGCCTTTCGCCGTGCACTGCCGCGCTGCACCGGAGCTCCGTCCCCGTTCCCATTATAGTCAATGGGGATGGAGTGGCGGCAGGACGGATCCAACAGGCTGAACAGCCTGTCGGATCCGTCCTGCCGCAAGTGTGAAACTACCCTAAGTTCTGCTCCTTATTGAAAGTTGCTGTACTCGCAGTAGATGGTTCCACTGTGGGTGGGCTCAGGGCTGGTGGTCTGGTGGTGGCAGAGGCACTACTGTGGCAGGCACCAGGCTAGTCTGGACTGGGAGTTTGATGGGACTGACTTGTAAAAGTTAGATGAGAGAGAAAAGTCTGAGTGCACTCAGACTTTTCTCTCTCATCTAACTGAAGACGCATGGTAAGGCCCCATTCACTCGTAAGTAAGTGTTTTGCGGATCGACGGGCCCGTGGATCCGCAAAACACTGACATCAGTAATGTGCGATCCGTAATTTGCGGACCGCACATTGCCGACACTGCATAGAATATGCCTACTTTTGTCCGGAGTTGCGGACAAGAGTAGGACATGTTCTATTTTTTTTTTCATACTTATTTGTTTTTCCTCTGACTTTTCTATGCTCATGGCGGTGGGAGATCTAGGATGGGTGTTTGGGTGGGAGCTCTGGAAGGGGTGGTGGGAGGCCTATAAATTTTTTTTGCTATGGGGCCCATGCATTTCTAGCTACGCCCCTGCCCCCTGATGCACCCCTAGAGTAGAAAATCCATAAAAGTAACCCTATCTAAGAAACTACACCCCTCAAGGTATTCAAAACTGATTTTAAAAACGTTGTTAACCCTTTAGGTGGTCCACAAGAATTAATGGAAAATAGAGATACAATTTCAAAATTTCCTTTTTTTGGCAGATTTTCCATTTTAATAATTTTTTTCCAGTTACAAAGCAAGGATTAACAGCCAAACCAAACTCAATATTTATGGCCCTGATTCTGTAGTTTACAGAAACACCCCATATGTAGTCGTAAACTACTGTACAGGCACAGGGCAGGGCGCAGAAGGAAAGGAATGCCATACGGTTTTTGGAAGGCAGATTTTGCTGGACTGTTTTTTTTTTACACCATGTCCCATTTGAAGCCCCCCTGATGCACCCCTAGAGTAGAAACTCCATAAAAGTGACCCCATCTAAGAAACTACACCCCTCAAGGTATTCAAAACTGATTTTACAAACGTGGTTAACCCTTTAGGTGTTTCACAAGAATTAATAGAAAATAGAGATACAATTTCAAAATTTCCCTTTTTTGGCAGATTTTCCATTTTAATATTTTTTTTACTTTTACAAAGCAAGGGTTAACAGCCAAACAAAACTCAATATTTATGGCTGATTCTGTAGTTTACAGAAACACCCCATATGTGGTCGTAAACCGCTGTACGGGCACACGGCAGGGCGCGGAAGAAAAGGAATGCCATACGGTTTTTGGAAGGCTGATTTTGCTGGACTGTTTTTTTTTACACCATGTCCCATTTGAAGCCCCCCTGATGCAACCCTAGAGTAGAAACTCCATAAAATAGACCCCATCTAAGAAACTACACCCCTCAAGGTATTCAAAACAGATTTTACAAACGTCGTTAACCCTTTAGGTGTTCCACAAGAGTTATTGGCAAATGGAGATGAAATTTCAGAATTTCAATTTTTTGGCAAATTTTCAATTTTAATCAATTTTCCCCAGTAACAAAGCAAGGGTTAACAGCCAAACAAAACTCAATATTTATGGCCCTGATTCTGTAGTTTACAGAAACACCCCATATGTGGTCGTAAACTGCTGTACGGGCACACGGCAGGGCGCAGAAGGAAAGGAATGCCATACGGTTTTTGGAAGGCAGATTTTGCTAGACTGTTTTTTTTTACACCATGTCCCATTTGAAGCCCCCCTGTTGCACCCCTAGAGTAGAAACTCCATAAAAGTGGCCCCATTTTAGAAACTACGGGATAGGGTGGCAGTTTTGTTGGTACTAGTTTAGGGTACATATGATTTTTGGTTGCTCTATATTACACTTTTTGCGAGGCAAGTTAACAAGAAATAGCTTTTTTGGCACCGTTTTTATTTTTTGTTATTTACAACATTCATCTGACAGGTTAGATCATGTGCTATCTTTATAGACCAGGTTGTCACGGATGCGGCGATACCTAATATGTATACTTTTTTTTATTTATGTAAGTTTTTTACACAATGATTTCATTTTTGAAACAAAAAAAAATCATGTTTTAGTGTTTCCATAGTCTGGGAGCCATAATTTTTTCAGTTTTTGGGCGATTACCTTGGGTAGGGTATGATTTTTGCGGGATGAGATGACGGTTTTATTGGCACTATTTTGGGGTGCGTATGACTTTTTGATCGCTTGCTATTACACTTTTTGTGATGTAAGGTGACAAAAAATGGTTTATTTAGCACAGTTTTTATTTTTTACGGTGTTCATCTGAGGGGTTAGATCATGTGATATTTGTACAGAGCCGGTCGATACGGACGCGGCGATACCTAATATGTATACTTTTTTATTTATTTATGTAAGTTTTACACATTAACAGCTTTTTTAAAACAAAAAATGATGTTTTAGTGTCTCTATATTCTGATCCATAGTTTTTAAATTTTTTGGGCGATTGTCTCAGGTAGGGGGTCATTTTTTGCGGGATGAGGTGACGGTTAGATTGGTACTATTTTGGTGGGCGTACGCCTTTTTGATCATTTGTGGTTGTACTTTTTGTGATGTAAGGTGAGAAAAAAATTGTTTATTTAGCACAGTTTTTATTTTTTACGGTGTTCATCTGAGAGGTTAGGTCATGTGATATTTGTATAGAGCCGGTCGATACAGACGCGGCGATACCTAATATGTATACTTTTTTATTTATTTATGTAAGTTTTACACATTAACAGCTTTTTTAAAACAAAAAATGATGTTTTAGTGTCTCTATATTCTGATCCATAGTTTTTTTATTTTTTGGGCGATTGTCTCAGGTAGGGGCTCATTTTTTGCGGAATGAGGTGACGGTTAGATTGGTACTATTTTGGTGGGCCTATGCCTTTTTGATCATTTGTGGTTGTACTTTTTGTGATGTAAGGTGAGGAAAAAATGGTTTATTTAGCACAGTTTTTATTTTTTATGGTGTTCATCTGAGAGGTTAGGACATGTGATATGTTTATAGAGCCGGTTGATACGCACGCGGCGATACCTAATATGTCTACTTTTTTTTTTCCACCATTTTTTACCTATTTTTTTTAACTTCATTTGGGGAAAATGACGTTTTTGTTTATTCTTACTTGAAACTTTTAATTTTTGGGGGGGGGAAACTTTATTTTTTGTCCCACTTTGGTGTTGCTCCTGCTCTTAAAGGCTCTGTTCTCCCACCTCTGTCACCAGGGCCGGACTGGCCTGCCGGGATATTCCTGTTAGGCCGGCAGGCCTGAGTGCCGCAGCCCTGGTGACAAGTGGGGGCGACCGGCGGCCACAGGGCACAGCAGGAGATGAGCGCTTCCATTGTGGAAGCGTTCATCTCCATAGTCATCTATATCGCCGTCCTCAGGACAGCGATACAGATGTCTATGCTACGGCAGGGGAGAGAGAGGTGTGTCCCCTCCTGTTCCTCTGATAGGCTGCCAGCCTAGTGCTGGCAGCCTATCAGAGGCCGGTGCAGGCGGCGTGATGGCGTCATTGCGCCGCCTGAGCCGTATAGCGAGGGACACAGGCTGGAAGAGGCCTGCATCGCATCGCTGGAAGTAAGTATAAGTGTTTTGTTTTTTATATAAATACAATACTGGATCATGATGGGGGGGCTACTGGAACATGATAAGGGGGGGCTACTGGCACATAAGGGGGGCTGCTGGCACATGGGGGGCTATTGGCACATGATAAGGGGGCTACTGGCACATGATAAGGGGCGGGTCCTGGCACATGATAAGGGGCGGCTACTGGCACATGATAAGGGGGGCTGCTGGCACATAAGGGGGGCTGCTGGCACATGATAAGGGGGCTACTGGCACATGATAAGGCGGGCTACTGGCACATAATGGGGACTACTGGCACATAATAAGGGGGGGCTACTGGAACATGATATGGGGGGCTCTTATTACTGGCACATGATTGGGGGCATCTATGGGGGCACATCTTACTGGCACATGATTGGGAGGCATCTATGGGGACACATCTTACTGGCACATGATTGGGGGCATCTATTGGGGCACTTATTACTGGCAGATTATTGAGTGGCACTATAGGGGCCTCTACTGAGGCTAAAAAGAAGGGGTATTTTATATGGGGGGCTCTGTATAGGGGCATTTTATACTGGGACACATTATGGTAGGTACTATGGGGAAGGGGGGGAGCACTATGGGGTCATCTACGGGGGCACTGAGAAGGGGTATTTTATATTGGCACATTATGGGAACATTAGCTCAACTGGGGGCATTACAAAGGGGTATGTTTTGCACGTTATAAAGAGAATTATTACTACTGGGGGGCGGGGCATTATGGTGGGCTTTATTACTCCCCCATGGTATGACCCCCTAGTAGCAGCACCAGCCTCTCCCTGCTCTGCTATTCCTCTGCCCCTTCTCCAAATCCTTATTATGAAATCTTTCTCATTAGGATAAAGCACATCAGCTCCGCCGAGCCCCCGGCCAAAGTGGTGAAGTGGTGTCCGAGATCCCCAAGGGCCAAAACAAGTAACTGTAAGTTTTCATGTGAAATATGTTTGTTTGTCGTTGATCTTTATTATCGATTTTACATTGCAGATTTTTAATTTTTTTTGCAGCATATGGGTGAGATTTTATAAATATTTTTATTATTTGGTCGAAAGGCTCATTGAGGGCGAGGGGGGATTGTAACAGGACTGCCGTAGAATATCTAAAATAGCTGGTCAAGTAAAATGTTGCATGCAACAATCATTAAATAGGTGGCCAACAAAAAAGGGCGTTGTAAAACACTGTCTGAGCATGCTGAGAGTTGTAGTTTTGCAACAGTTGGAGGCATCCTGGTTGGGAAAACACTGTGATAATATGAACAATGGGGGTTCTACAAAAGAGCTATCGTGGGGCAAAGGTCATGTTCGTGTTTACACACGTGTCTTAAAATGAATGCTTTCCCCTATTATAAACAAGTAAATAATGACGCAATGCTGTGGGGCTGGTGTGCAACTGTTTCCAGGGCTGGTTTTTATCCCCAGTCCGGCCCTGCCTGTCACCTCCCTCCAAGTCTTGATTGATGGGCCAGGTAGCGTTCGCATCCTCCTGCCAGCCCTGAGTGCATGGTAAATCTCGCGCCTGCGCCATTCAGTATTCAGTGCAGGCGCAGTAAGGAAGTTGGCAGCCAGTGAGCGTCCTACCTTCACTATGCCTGCGCTGAATACTGAACGGCACGGCGCAGCTGCGAGATTTACCATGCACTCAGGGCTGGCAGGAGGATGCTACCTATCACTTGTTCCCACGACGAGCTGTTTTTTTCTTCTCAAAAATTCAACTTTTTGACAAAAAGTCGCATCTTTCTGCCATAAATGCGACTTTTTACACAAAACACCACCACCTAAGCTGGCTTAATTGTCCGCAACAATTGGAGCAATTTCTGCCGATAAAGGTGCATTCAGATGACCGTGTTTCTGGGTCTGCACCGTTCCGCAATTTTGCGGAAAGGGTGTGGATCCAATCATTTCAATTGGTCCGCATCCGTAGTTTCGTTCCACAGCCCCGCAAAAAAGATAGCGCATGTCCTCTTCTTATCCGCAATCACGGACAAGGAATAGGCATTTCTATCATAGGACCGGCCATGTGGGGACCGCAAAATGCGGAACGCACGCGGCTGGTATCCGCGTTTAGCGGATCTGCAATTTGCGGACCGCAAAACACATACGGTCATGTGAATGTAGCCTAAGAGAATGATAAATAAGGCCCAATATGTGCCAATTTCATAGCCCCGTCCTCTTTGGCATTTATAGCTCACTTCTGGTGTGATGCATTCTTTATGGTGAAAATTCTGCATTTTGAGCCACAATTCTGGCGCAGCATGCTTAGTAAATGTCCCCCATGGTGCGTTAGGAAATCACAGGTAATGTAAGAATGACGCTGGGGTTCGTTTTAGGTCCCCAACTGCATCACCAGAATGCACAGTGATGTCATCAGGAGGGGGGAGGGGATAATCACTGATCATGCCATGGATGCAGCAGTCAGAGGGTTAAAGGGGTTATCCCATAAAAAGGATCACCTACCCTCAGGATAAGTGATTAAAAACCCATCACAGAATGTCTGATCGCTTGGACACCCCACAATTATTCATTTGAAAGTGCCATTAATTCCTAGGCGCTGTACATATATAATACAAAAAACTACATTTAGGGTACTTTCACACTAGCGTTTTTCTTTTCCGGCGCTGAGTTCCGTCCTAGGGGCTCAATACCGTATAAGAACTGATCAGTTTTATCCCCATGCATTCTGAATGGAGAGTAATCCGTTCAGGATGCATCAGGATGTCTTCAGTTCAGTCTTTTTGACTCTTCAGGACGGAGATAATATCGCAGCATGTTACGGTTTTATCTCCGGCCAAAAAAACGGAACACTTGCCTGAATGCCGGATCCGGCATTTTTTCCCGTAGGAATGTATTGGTGCCGGATCCGTCCTTCCGGAAAAAAAGGTGAAAAAAATAAATGCCAGGTCCGTTTTGCCGGATGACACCGGAAAGACGGATCCGGCATTTCAATGCATTTTTTTTGACTGATCAGTCTTACTAATGCCATCAGTTGGCATATGTTTTGCCGTATGCGGCAGGCAGTTCTGGCGACAGAACTGCTTGCCGGATCTCTCTGCCGCAAGTGTGAAAGTAGCCTAAGCATGAACTTGTTCACAGACTGGTCCAGCAGGAAATGAAGACTCTGCCCCCGAGGGCTTACAATCTACAAGAGAATCCCGAGAATTCGGGGTCTCCCTAGTCCTCCCTCTAGTGTGCCAGTCAGTCCAACTCTCCATTCACTGCTATGGGACTGATTGGCTTTTGCTAAGGGTGCATTCACGCGACCGTAGGTGGTCCGTACCCGTAATGCAGACCGCAAACCCATTGACTTGAATGGGTCCGCAATCCTCAAGATGCGGTGCAGAACGGAGGCACGGATCAGAAGCGCCTCCGCACCGCAAAAGATAGGACATGTCCTATCTTTTGCTGTATATTGCGGATCGCGGGCCCATTCAAGTCAATGGGTCTGCGCCGCAATAAGGCAGGGGTGCTCAACCTGCGGCCCTCCAGCTGTTGTGAAACTACAACTCCCACCATGCCCTGCTGTGTAGGCTGGAGGGCCGCAGGTTGGGCACCCCTGCAATATGGGATTCACGCGGCCGCAGCACGGGCGGCTTGTGTTCGTGTGAATGTGCCCTAAATGAACATATCTATGGATGGAAGGAGATAAGTGGCTGCCAGATCCCTTGTGTCACTTATCCCGCGAAGACAGAGTGCTCCCAAGGATGGTGTCTATGCCAATCTCTCTTTAAAGCGATACCCTCTGGGCCACCATAATGGTATAGTACTAGCATATAGGTGTAGTCCCTAATGTATACCACCGCCATGTGTGCGTTACAGGCATACAGTGCACGTCACCGATAAGTCCGACTACACGATTCTATCCAGTAAAGAGGAAAGTATACCAGTGTGTACTGCACCGGTGGATGCCACAATGGCACACCTGGGTGAAATAGGCCCTGTAGATAGATTGCGGTTCACTGCAGGGTGCACATGCCCTGACCTGACTGGTGGCCGTAGAGATCTAATACCTTATACGTCCTGTATTTTATAAGATTCTAAGAGATGCATGAGCTCAGCCGCTCCCTTGAGGCACAATTTGCGTATGGCGCGCAGGGTCAGTGGAAAACGACTGACGTGTGAACAAACACATTCAAATCAATGGTTACGTGTGCTATCCGTGGAGAACACAGACAGTCCACATGCATGATTCACTCAGGTGTGAACGAGGCCTTAAATCTGTGGGGAAATCTCACAATAAGGGTCCATTCAGACGACTGTGTTTTGCGGTCCGCAAATTGCGGATACCGGCCGCGTGTGCGTTCCGCATTTTGTGGAACGCACACACAGCCAGCCCTATATAGAAAGACCTATTCTTGTCCACAATCACAGATAAGAATAGGACACGTTCTATATTTTTTGCGGGGCCGCAGAACTGAGAAACGTATGCTGTCCGCATCTTTTGCCGTCCCATTGAAATGAATGGGTCCGCACCCATTCCACAAAATTGTGGAACAGATGCAGACCCAGAAATACGGTCCTCTGAATTGACCCTAGGGGTTAATGCACACAAACGTAATTGTTTTTTCCACGTCCATTTTTTTTTCCGGCCTGTATGCGAATCTATTCACTTCAGTGGGGCCGCAAAAAAAAACGGAAATGACTCCGTGTGCATTCCATGTCCGTGTGGCTATTCCGCAAAAAATCTAACATGTCCTATTATTGTCCGCATTACTGTTCTATTAGGGGCCGGAAGTTTTGTTCCGCAGAATGCTCACGGCTGGTATCTGTGTTTCGCGAAGAACGCTAGCCGGCTTCCTCACTGCGCAGAAAGCCGTCAGCCAGCGAGCATCCTTCCCTCCCTCAGTGCGCCTGCGCCAGAACTGCACCATTGCCATCCTGTGTACAGCAGTGCAATGTGTAGTATGGACGCTAATGATATGATCCTGCCTACGGTGTGCCATCATGGCTGAGCAGCCTGACAGGAACACTCACCAATATGTAGTATATGCAAGTGCCAGAGTGCAGCGTGTAGTGAGGCCCCGTCCGCTCACCCCCTGGGCAGCTCTGCAAGTGGAGGCCACCAGTCCTGCTCACATTCTAGGACAGGTTGCTGGCGGCCATTTTAAATAATTTCCGGAGAACCCCTTTAAGATACGCCTGCCTCAGTACTTTAAGGGGCTTTTTACCTCACAGGCACTCGTGATGCCCGGGGGCGACTGATACCTAGAATCGCTGTGGCTCTGTTCACACAGGAAACGGGCACCAAGGGTGTCCAGCAACTTGCCTGTCGTCATAAAAATTGCGTTTCAACCCAGATGATAACACGACCTATAGCGTATTCGCCTTCCCTCCCAATGCACCCCACTTGTTTTACGAGGTACGGATTCGAGAGTTTCGCTATTTAGAAAAAGAGGCAAATGGGCCCCGTCAATTAAGACTATGTTCACACCTATGTTGCAAAGCCTGCCATTGATGGACGCTGTGGCATCATGGAGGCTGTTGGTCAGTTGCCGTCAGTGTCCACCACATCTGATACCGCAACGCCGATTCCCTTTCGCTCCGATGAATTTCCCATCGATGTTTATTACGCGGAAGACATGTTATTTAACCCTTTCCAGCCTCAAGCCTTCCCATGCAAAAGTATCCACACCCCAGTGTCTCCACCCAGGACTGTCATCGGCACAGCCACTATTATATTCCCACTTTTGGCCCCTGATTTAAGGAATATTTACACAGGACACGACGGTTGTAATAGATGATGTTATTAGCAGACATATTGGAGGAGTTTTCTGTGGCCGTCTTACGGTGGGAGGAGAAGCTCACGTTACAGCCATTTACCACAGAAACCATTTTCCCCGCCTACAATTACCGCCAAAAAAAATCCGACCCTCGCACGAAAACGTCACGCCGGTCCCCTCAATAAACGCATTTTTATTTCCACGTCCGCCATTAATTTATCCACACGGAGAAAATATCGAATAAATAGTTTTTTTTGTGGCGGCTTTTTTTTTTTTCTTCCCCCAGAACAGACGGGCGGAGAAGTCTTTCCCTCAGCAGTCATAGCAGCAGCAGCAGCAGCCGCCCCTGTGTAGTCGCCATGTGTAAGATGGCCGCCATGCAGGAGGAGGAGGCGGTGGCGGCGGAGGAGAGCTGAGCTGGCGGCGGGAGCAGGTAATGGAGAGAATGAGCGCTGAGGACGGCGGCCCTGTCACCCCCTCCCCTTCCCCCGGGGCCTGGCTCCTGCGGCCTGTGTGTGAGGCCGCCGTGACCGGGGACGGGCCCGGGCCTTCCGTCTACTGCGCACAATGAGATCCTGAGGAGACTGGGTGGCCCGCAGCTACCTGCACCGCTAGATAGCGGTCTATAGGTGATGGTAGGGCAGCTGCCCCCCCCCGTGCTGCGCCCTGAGAGGGGGCCGACACCGGCTGCCCCCTGCTGTGTGTATGGGGGGGTGGAGTATTAATGTGAGGGGTATAATTTGGGGATAATCTACTATACTACATCTGTACTAAATGACAGCGGGGCGCATTTATTAAGGGACCTGCGACTATTTTAGGCGCAAGTCCCTTTTTGTTTTTTTTAATTTTTGCGCCATGTCCGCCAGTTGGGCGTGACGGGGGGCCGGCAAACTTACTAACATTTACGCCAAGCGTGAGAGGACTGGCACAGATGCGCCTAACTTACGACCAGGCGCGCCCCTCGTCGTTAATTAGACAAAACTAAAAGACCAGCGTAAAAAGCCGGTCTTGGTAAACGTGTCACAGGGTGCGCAAGCAGCGGCAACTTACGTAAAAGAAAAATCGGATGCGTATTTGGTGTGGCTGGGTTACTGCCGTGGCTTTAATCCACGTGCGGCCGCCGCTGCATTCTCAATATTAAAAAAATTATTATTTTAAATTCCCATAGAAGTTAATTTAAATTTTTATTTTTGTATTTTTTTTTTGTGGGCAGATTTGGTCACTGAAATCTTCATCAAGGCCGGCACAGATGAGCGAGTTCCGTGTGAGAAACTCGCAGCGCGTGTCGGGGAGAGCTCCCCTTACAGGATCGCACAGCATTAGGACTCGTGCACACGACCGCGCCGTGTTTTGAAGATTCGTAAATTGCGGATCCGCGGAACGGGCCGCCCTTTATCGAAATTCCTATTGTCCGCAAAATGGACAAGAATAGGACATTCTATAATTTTTTTAAATTTTTTTTTTGGCAGCAACGGATGAGGACGGCGTGCTCTTTGCATTTTTTACGGCTTCATTGAAAAGAATGCGGCTCGGATGCGGAACCAAACATAAGCCCTTATGTCAGTGTAAGGCCTCATGCACACATCAGTGTTTGGTCAGTGATTTCCATCAGTGATTGTGAGCCAGAACCGGGACTGGAGCCTCCACAGACATAAGGTAGAAGGGAAAGATCTGCCCCTGTTCTGGGTTTAGAGCCGCACCTGGTTTGGCTCAAAATCACAGACCGATCACTGACCAAACACTGACGTGGGAATGAGGCGTAGTTCAGTAGATTCCAGGTATCTCGGGGACACTCCACATTATAAATCCTTATAATACTGTGCATTCCTGTCAGAGGAGCAGAGGTCAGAACGGGACCTCACACCGACACACGCTGCGAGTTTCTCGCACTGAAATCGCTGACGTTGCTAAGGCAGGTCATGTCCTACATGTCAACAGGATCCTGGGAAGTAAAGACCCGAGGGGGGATCAGTTTTATTATCTTACAACGTTCTCGGCTGCACTTAAAGGGGTGTCTCACTTTCTGTAGAGAAAGTTAATACAAGACACTTACTAATGTATTGTGATCGTCCATATTGCCTCCTTTGCTGGCTGGATTCTTTTTTTCCATCACATTATACACTGCTTGTTTCCATGGTTACGACCACCTTGCAATCCATCAGCGGTGGTCAGGCCTGCACACTATAGGAAAAAGCACTAGCCTATGTGCGCTCCCACAGTCCTGTCTACCAGAGAGGGCGGCGCTTTTTTACTATAGTGTGTGAGCACGACCACCGCTGCCGGATTGCAGGGTGGTCGTGACTAGAGTTGAGCTAAGGATGCTTTATCCAAAGTCGCTTTGTTCAAAACTTCGGAATATTACTGTACGGAGATCCAGTATTAGAATGTATGGGCTCAGCTGAGCCGAAGTAAGTTATTCAACAAAGTCTCACTTTCAAAACTTTGGAATAAAACTGTACGGAGATCCAGTATTAGGCTAGGGCTACACGGCGAGGTGTCGCGCGTCAATGTTTATAATAATAGTCTATGGTGTCGCACTGCGACATGCGGCGACGCGACAGTCGCAGAAAAATCCATTTTGAACGGCCTCATGCCTTAGGCCTCATACACACGACCGTGCCGTTTTTTGCGGTCTGCAAACCGCGGATCCGTAAAAAACAGAAGCCGCCCGTGTGCCTTCCGCAATTTGTGGAACGGAACTGGCAGCCCATTGTAGAAATGCCTATTCTTGTCCGTATTCTTGGGAGCGCACAAAGACCGGTGCTTTTTCCTATAGTGTGCAAGGCTGACCACCGCTGCTGGATTGCAGGGTGGTCGTAACCATGGAAACGAGCAGTGTATAATGTGATGGAAAAATGAATCCAGCCAGCAAAGGAGGCAATACGGACAATTACAATACATTAGTAAGTGCCTTGTATAAACTTTATCTACATGATAAATGCCATGTGCTGAAGTGATACAACCTCTTTAAGGGCCTCTCACACTAGCGCTCAATGTTTTTATTTTTTTTTGAGGTTTATTCGTGGCATTTTTCATTTTGTTTGTGTATATCTACAGTTTAATATTTCACTGAATACTTTAACCCCTTAAGAACCAATGGCATGTACATACAGTGCATGTACGGCACTGGTCACAAGGCAATGTTTGGAGTGAGCTGTGAATGCTCCGTACATGGCTGATGCCGGCAGACACCTGTCTGCAGAGGCCGAGATCAGTCTGATCCTGGACGTTTAACACCTCAGTTGCTGTGGTCAATATAGCAAAACTAATATATACTAAGTATGTAGCGTAACCGAATATAAATCTATACTACTTTGTACTACATACTGGCCGAGGCTTGGTCGATGTATTCTCGTAATGTTTCTTTTACCTTTTATTGCTCCTATCTCCCGTTCTGGGCTGTGGTCACATGACCGTGTCCATACAGCTCGCCTTGTGATGGTATGTCCATGGGCGGGGCAGTGATAAGGGAGTGTCTGTGACTAGCGCAGTGGGAGGAGCTATAAACTAGCTGGATGTTGTTAGGGGCGGTGCAGAGGAAGCAGAAGTGCATCATGGGATTGGTTGGATACAGAAACAGGAAGTGCGACGTACAGGACGGAAACCAGGGAGTTCACACGTCTGTTATTTCCATCAGTTATTGAGAGCCAAAACCAGTAGCGAACCCTACTCAGAGATTAGGGAAATATTTCCTCCTGGTTTTTTTACGCACACCTGGGATGGAAATAACTGACCAAATAACTGAAGTGTGAACTCAGCCTTAGGCCTCATGCACACGACCGTGGTGTGTTTTGCGGTCTGCAGATCGCGGATCCGCAAAACACGGATGGCGTCCGTGCGCGTTACACAATTTGCGGAACGACACGGACAGCCTTTAATATAAATGCCTATTCTTGTCCACAAAGCGCGGACAGCACACTGTTGTGCTGTCTGCATCTTTTGCGCCCCCATTGAAGTGAATGGTTCTACATCTGAGCCGCCAAAACAACGGACGTGTGCATGAAGCCTTACATGGTGAAAACGGGTCAGGAGAGTCCAAATTGGGAAAAAAATAATCATGGGGAAGATGTAGATGTGCTAAGCAGATAAATGAGCATGTCTGGTAAACCCAGAAAACCCCCTTTTAAGTGTTAATTTCTACTAACCTTCATGTGTAAGCATGTCTTGTCGATCAGCTGACAAATGTAATACTCCCTGGGAAAAAGGGTATCTACAAGGTACCTAAATTTCAATAATGTCATACATGACTGTGTAATGGCATAAGAAGCTGCTGCATCGCCTCTGGACTTGCCTTAGGCCCCTTGCAGACGACCGTGTCCGGATGCGTCCCGGTGCATTGCGGCAAACCCGCGTGAGTAGATACGCAATTGCAGTCAGTTTTGACTGCGATTGCGTTCCGCTGTTCAGTTTTTATCGCGCGGGTGCAATGCGTTTTGCACGCGTGTGATAAAAAACTGAATGTGGTACCCAGACCTGAACTTCTTCACAGAAGTTCAGGTTTGGGTTAGATGTAGTGTAGATTGTATTATTTCCCCTTCTAACATGGTTATAAGGGAAAATAATAGCGTTCTGAATATAGAATGCATAGTACAATAGGGCTGGAGGGGTTAAAAAAATAAAAATAAATTTAACTCGCCTTAATCCACTTGTTCGCGCAGCCGGCATCTCTTCTGTCTTCTTCTGTGAGGAATAGGACCTTTTGATGACGTCACTGCGCTCATCACATGGTCAGTCACATGATCCATCACCATGTCCAGAACAGAGGGTCACACTCACACGTAGCATGATAACCAGACTGCACACGCTCGTCTGAAAGAGCCCTAAGAAAAGACTTCCATCTTGCCCCCCTACCCCACAGCCCAGACATGTGAAGAATACGGGAGATTGTCGTCACATGCAGGGCGCAGCCAGTACTTGCCAGAAATGTCTGCAGCTCCTTTCCACATTTCTGCTGTACGTGTACTGCGGAAGTCTAGCCTTCAAAAAGGATGCCCGCTCTGTGCCATAGCCACCGGGTTTCTGCTGTTCTAAACAGAAAAGACGGGGCTAATTTCTGTGATTGACGATAATGCCGATCGCAGACGTTTAATCCTTCAGATGCTGTGGTCAAATGTGACCCTGCTGGCGTTTTGGCTTTCCGTTTGTGAGATCCGTTCAGGGTTCTCGCAAGCGGTCCAAAACGGATCAGTTTGCATTCTGAATGGAAAAGGATCCGCTCAGAATGCCTCAGTTCAGTCTCTATTGCGCTTTGGTTTTGGTGTCCGTCTGATGAAACTGAGCCAATAGAAAACGGATCCGTCCTCCATTGACTTTCAATGGTGTTGAAGACGGATCCGTCTTGGCTATGTTACAGATAATACAAACGTATCCGTTCTGAACGGATGCAGACGGTTGTATTATCTGAACGGATCCGTCCATGACTGCGAGTGTGAAGGTAGCCTAAGGCGTTCAAGTGAAGTAAAAGGCCGGAGCCTGTACAAAGCTTCCAGGCCTGTTACTGGTATATTCCAATGGATACAAACCCATTACAGAATACAAATGGCAGTCTAATGATTGAATGTTATAGTGTTGCATGCTTAAGGGTACTTTCACACTAGCGGTTTTCTTTTCTGGCGCTGAGTTCCGTCCTAGGGGCTCAAATCCGGAAAAGAACTGATCAGTTTTATCCTAATGCATTCTGAATGGAGAGAAATCCGTTCAGTTTGCATCAGGATGTCTTCAGTTCAGTCATTTTGACTGATCAGGCTTTTCAGAAAACCGTAGCATGTTGTATTTTTACCTCCGGCCAAAAATCCTGAACACTTTGACTGAACGGTCTTTTTCCCATTGACTTGCATTAACGCCGGATCCGGCGCCATGTGTTCCGTCAAACCTGATCCGGCTTTTGCATGTTAAACCCGAAAAATTGGAAAAAAAAGTTAGTCCATAAATGGCGGATCTGTTTTTTCCTATGCATTTTTTCATTGTGATCAAAATCCTGATCAGGATTCAAATGTAATCCGTTTTCACATGTTTTTCCGTATCCGGCGGGCAGTTCCGGTGTCGGACTTGAACGCCGGATTTAAACAATGCTAGTGTGAAAGTAACCTAAAGTTTTTTTTAAAATTTATGTATTTATTTTATGTACTTATATAGCGCTACTATTTTCCTCAGCGCTTTACAGACATTAGCATCACTCGCTGTCCCCAATGGGGCTCACAGTCTAAGTTCCCCATCAGGATGTCTTTGGAGTCTGGGAGGAATCCAGAGAACCCGGAGGAAACCCAGGCAAACACGGGGAGAACATACAAACTCCATGCAGATGTTGTCCTTGGTTGGATTTGAACTTGGGACCCCAGCGCTGCAAGGCACCCGTGCTAACCACTGAGCCACCATGCTAGAATATAAGAAATAAAGAGAAAAAAAAATATATATATATATATATATATATGTCAGGTCCATAAATATTGGGACATGGACACAATTCTAACATTTTTGGCTCTATACACCACCACAATAGATTTGAAATGAAACGAACAAGATGTGCTTTACCTGCAGACTGTCAGCTTTAATTTGAGGGTATTTACATCCAAATCAGGTGAACAGTGTAGGAATTACAACAGTTTGCATATGTGCCCCCCACTTGTTAAGGGGACAAAAGTAATGGGACAGAATAATAATCATAAATCAAACTTTCACTTTTTAATACTTGGTTGCAAATCCTTTGCAGTCAATTACAGCCTGAAGTCTGGAACGCATAGACATCACCAGACGCTGGGTTTCATCCCTGGTGATGCTCTGCCAGGCCTCTACTGCAACTGTCTTCAGTTCCTGCTTGTTTTTGGGGCATTTTCCCTTCAGTTTTGTCTTCAGCAAGTGAAATGCATGCTCAATCGGATTCAGGTCAGGTGATTGACTTGGCCATTGCATAACATTCCACTTCTTTCCCTTAAAAAACTCTTTGGTTGCTTTTGCAGTATGCTTTGGGTCATTATCCATCTGCACTGTGAAGCGCCGTCCAATGAGTTCTGAAGCATTTGGCTGAATATGAGCAGATAATATTGCCCGAATCACTTCAGAATTCATCCTGCTGCTTTTTTGTCAGCAGTCACATCATCAATAAATACAAGAGAACCAGTTCCATTGGCAGCCATACATGCCCACGCCATGACACTACCACCACCATGCTTCACTGATGAGGTGGTATGCTTAGGATCATGAGCAGTTCCTTTCCTTCTCCATACTCTTCTCTTCCCATCACTCTGGTACAAGTTGTTCTTGGTCTCATCTGTCCATAGGATGTTGTTCCAGAACTGTGAAGGCTTTTGTAGATGTCATTTGGCAAACTCTAATCTGGTCTTCCTGTTTGTGAGGCTCACCAATGGTTTACATCTTGTGGTGAACCCTCTGTATTCACTCTGGTGAAGTCTTCTCTTGATTGTTGACTTTGACACACATACACCTACCTCCTGGAGAGTGTTCTTGATCTGGCCAACTGTTGTGAAGGGTGTTTTCTTCACCAGGGAAAGAATTCTTTGGTCATCCACCGCAGTTGTTTTCCGTGGTCTTTTGGTGTTGCTGAGCTCACCGATGCGTTCCTTCTTTTTAACCACTTAAGGACCACAGGTTTATACCCCCCTAAAGACCAGGCCCTTTTTTACAAATCGGCACTACACTACTTTCACCGTTTATTGCTCGGTCATGCAACTTACCACCCAAATGAATTTTACCTCCTTTTCTTCTCACTAATAGAGCTTTCATTTGGTGGTATTTCATTGCTGCTGACATTTTTACTTTTTTTGTTATTAATCGAAATTTAACGATTTTTTTGCAAAAAAATGACATTTTTCACTTTCAGTTGTAAAATTTTGCAAAAAAAACGAGATCCATATAGAAATTTTGCTCTAAATTTATAGTTCTACATGTCTTTGATAAAAAAAAAATGTTTGGGTAAAAAAAAAATGGTTTGGGTAAAAGTTATAGCGTTTACAAACTATGGTACAAAAATGTGAATTTCCGCTTTTTGAAGCAGCTCTGACTTTCTGAGCACCTGTCATGTTTCCTGAGGTTCTACAATGCCCAGACAGTACAAACACCCCACAAATGACCCCATTTCGGAAAGTACACACCCTAAGGTATTCGCTGATGGGCATAGTGAGTTCATAGAACTTTTTATTTTTTGTCACAAGTTAGCGGAAAATGATGATTTTTTTTTATTTTATTTTTTTTCCTACAAAGTCTCATATTCCACTAAGTTGTGACAAAAAATAAAAACTTCCATGAACTCATTATGCCCATCACGAAATACCTTGGGGTCTCTTCTTTCCAAAATGGGGTCACTTGTGGGGTAGTTATACTGCCCTGGCATTCTAGGGGCCCAAATGTGTGGTAAGGAGTTTGAAATCAAATTCTGTAAAAAATGACCAGTGAAATCCGAAAGGTGCTCTTTGGAATATGGGCCCCTTTGCCCACCTAGGCTGCAAAAAAGTGTCACACATCTGGTATCTACGTACTCAGGAGAAGTTGAGGAATGTGTTTTGGGGTGTCATTTTACATATACCCATGCTGGGTGAGATAAATATCTTGGTCAAATGCCAACTTTGTATAAAAAAATGGGAAAAGTTGTCTTTTGCCAAGATATTTCTCTCACCCAGCATGGGTATATGTAAAATGACACCCCAAAACACATTCCCCACCTTCTCCTGAGTACGGAGATACCAGATGTGTGACACTTTTTTGCAGCCTAGGTGGGCAAAGGGGCCCATATTCCAAAGAGCACCTTTCGGATTTCACTCGTCATTTTTTACAGAATTTGATTTCAAACTCCTTACCACACATTTGGGCCCCTAGAATGCCAGGGCAGTATAACTACCCCACAAGTGACCCCATTTTGGAAAGAAGACACCCCAAGGTATTCCGTGAGGGGCATGGAAAGTTCCTAGAATTTTTTATTTTTTGTCACAAGTTAGTGGAAAATGATGATTTTTTTTTTTTTTTTTTTTTTCATACAAAGTCTCATATTCCACTAACTTGTGACAAAAAATAAAAACTTCCATGAACTCACTATGCCCATCAGCGAATACCTTGGGGTCTCTTCTTTCCAAAATGGGGTCACTTGTGGGGTAGTTATACTGCCCTGGCATTCTAGGGGCCCGAATGTGTGGTAAGGAGTTTGAAATCAAATTCTGTAAAAAATGACCTGTGAAATCCGAAAGGTGCTCTTTGGAATATGGGCCCCTTTGCCCACCTAGGCTGCAAAAAAGTGTCACACATCTGGTATCTCTGTATTCAGGAGAAGTTGAGGAATGTGTTTTGGGGTGTCTTTTTACATATACCCATGCTGGGTGAGATAAATATCTTGGTCAAATGCCAACTTTGTATAAAAAAATGGGAAAAGTTGTCTTTTGCCAAGATATTTCTCTCACCCAGCAGGGGTATATGTAAAATGACACCCCAAAACACATTCCCCACCTTCTCCTGAGTACGGGGATACCAGATGTGTGACACTTTTTTGCAGCCTAGGTGGGCAAAGGGGCCCATATTCCAAAGAGCACCTTTCGGATTTCACAGGTCATTTTTTACAGAATTTGATTTCAAACTCCTTACCACACATTTGGGCCCCTAGAATGCCAGGGCAGTATAACTACCCCACAAGTGACCCCATTTTGGAAAGAAGAGACCCCAAGGTATTCGCTGATGGGCATAGTGAGTTCATGGAAGTTTTTATTTTTTGTCACAAGTTAGTGGAATATGAGACTTTGTATGAAAAAAAAAAAAAAAAAAAAATCTGCATTTTCCACTAACTTGTGACAAAAAATAAAAAATTCTAGGAACTTGCCATGCCCCTCACGGAATACCTTGGGGTGTCTTCTTTCCAAAATGGGGTCACTTGTGGGGTAGTTATACTGCCCTGGCATTTTCCAGGGGCCCTAATGTGTGGTAAGTAGGTAAATGACCTGTGAAATCCTAAAGGTGCTCTTTGGAATATGGGCCCCTTTGCCCACCTAGGCTGCAAAAAAGTGTCACACATGTGGTATCGCCGTATTCAGGAGAAGTTGGGGAATGTGTTTTGGGGTGTCATTTTACATATACCCTTGCTGGGTGAGAGAAATATCTTGGCAAAAGACAACTTTTCCCATTTTTTTATACAAAGTTGGCATTTGACCAAGATATTTCTCTCACCCAGCATGGGTATATGTAAAATGACACCCCAAAACACATTCCCCAACTTCTCCTGAGTACGGCGATACCAGATGTGTGACACTTTATTGCAGCCTAGATGCGCAAAGGTGCCCAAATTCCTTTTAGGAGGGCATTTTTAGACATTTGGATACCAGACTTCTTCTCACGCTTTGGGGCCCCTAGAATGCCAGGGCAGTATAAATACCCCACATGTGACCCCATTTTGGAAAGAAGACACCCCAAGGTATTCAATGAGGGGCATGGCGAGTTCATAGAAATTTTTTTTTTTTGGCACAAGTTAGCGGAAATTGATATTTTTAATTTTTTTCTCACAAAGTCTCCCTTTCCGCTAACTTGGGACAAAAATTTCAATCTTTCATGGACTCAATATGCCCCTCACGGAATACCTGGGGGTGTCTTCTTTCCGAAATGGGGTCACATGTGGGGTATTTATACTGCCCTGGCATTCTAGGGGCCCTAAAGCGTGAGAAGAAGTCTGGAATATAAATGTCTAAAAAATTTTACGCATTTGGTTTCCGTGAGGGGTATGGTGAGTTCATGTGAGATTTCATTTTTTGACACAAGTTAGTGGAATATGAGACTTTGTAAGAAAAAAAAAATAATAATTCCGCTAACTTGGGCCAAAAAAATGTCTGAATGGAGCCTTACAGAGGGGTGATCAATGACAGGGGGGTGATCAATGACAGGGGGGGTGATCAATGACAGGGGGGGTAATCAATGACAGGGGGGGGATCAATGACAGGGGGGGTGATCAATGACAGGGGGGGTGATCAATGACAGGGGGGGTGATCAATGACAGGGGGGGTGATCAATGACAGGGGGGGTGATCAATGACAGGGGGGGTGATCAATGACAGGGGGGGTGATCAATGACAGGGGGGTGATCAATGACAGGGGGGGTGATCAATGACAGGGGGGTGATCAATGACAGGGGGGTGATCAGGGAGTCAATATGGGGTGATAACCACAGTCATTGATCACGCCCGTGTAAGGCTTCATTCAGACGTCCGTATGCGTTTTGCGGATCCGATCCATCTATCAGTGCATCCGTAAAAATCATGCGGACATCTGAATGGAGCTTTACAGGGGGGTAATCAATGACAGGGGGGTGATCAGGGAGTCTATATGGGGTGATCACCACAGTCATTGATCACGCCCCTGTAAGGCTTCATTCAGACGTCCGGATGCGTTTTGCGGATCCGATCCATCTATCAGTGGATCCGTAAAAATCATGCGGACATCTGAATGGAGCTTTACAGGGGGGTAATCAATGACAGGGGGGTAATCAATGACAGGGGGGTGATCAGGGAGTCTATATGGGGTGATCACCACAGTCATTGATCATGCCCCTGTAAGGCTTCATTCAGACGTCCGGATGCGTTTTGCGGATCCGATCCATCTATCAGTGGATCCGTAAAAATCATGCGGACATCTGAATGGAGCTTTACAGGGGGGTAATCAATGACAGGGGGGTAATCAATGACAGGGGGGTGATCAGGGAGTCTATATGGGGTGATCACCACAGTCATTGATCATGCCCCTGTAAGGCTTCATTCAGACGTCCGGATGCGTTTTGCGGATCCGATCCATCTATCAGTGGATCCGTAAAAATCATGCGGACATCTGAATGGAGCTTTACAGGGGGGTGATCAATGACAGGGGTGTAATCAATGACAGGGGGGTGATCAGGGAGTCTATATGGGGTGATAACCACAGTCATTGATCACGCCCCTGTAAGGCTTCATTCAGACGTCCGGATGCGTTTTGCGGATCCGATCCATCTATCAGTGCATCCGTAAAAATCATGCGGACATCTGAATGGAGCTTTACAGGGGGGTAATCAATGACAGGGGGGTGATCACCACAGTCATTGATCATGCCCCTGTAAGGCTTCATTCAGACGTCTGTATGCGTTTTGCGGATCCGATCCATCTATCAGTGCATCCGTAAAAATCATGCGGACATCTGAATGGAGCTTTACAGGGGGGTGATCAATGACAGGGGTGTAATCAATGACAGGGGGGTGATCAGGGAGTCTATATGGGGTGATCACCACAATCATTGATCATGCCCCTGTAAGGCTTCATTCAGACGTCCGGATGCGTTTTGCGGATCCGATCCATCTATCAGTGCATCCGTAAAAATCATGCGGACATCTGAATGGAGCTTTACAGGGGGGTGATCAGGGAGTCTATATGGGGTGATCACCACAGTCATTGATCACGCCCCTGTAAGGCTTCATTCAGACGTCCGGATGCGTTTTGCGGATCCGATCCATCTATCAGTGGATCCGTAAAAATCATGCGGACGTCTGAATGGAGCTTTACAGGGGGGTGATCAATGACAGGGGGGTAATCAATGACAGGGGGTGATCAGGGAGTCTATATGGGGTGATCAGGGGTGATCAGGGGCTAATAAGGGGTTAATAAGTGACGGGGGGGGGGTGTAGTGTAGTGTAGTGGTGCTTGGTGCTACTTTACTGAGCTACCTGTGTCCTCTGGTGGTCGATCCAAACAAAGGGGACCACCAGAGGACCAGGTAGCAGGTATATTAGACGCTGTTATCAAAACAGCGTCTAATATACCTGTTAGGGGTTAAAAAAAACACATCTCCAGCCTGCCAGCGAACGATCGCCGCTGGCAGGCTGGAGATCAACTCTCTTACCTTCCGTTCCTGTGAGCGCGCGCGCCTGTGTGCGCGCGTTCACAGGAAATCTCGGCTCACGCGAGATGACGCCTATTGGCGTTAGCGTAGCCTGGGGGAGCCGCCGCAATGACGCCTTTCGGCGTTACAGTTGCGGGAAGTGGTTAAGAATGTTCCAAACGGTTGTTTTGGCCACGCCTAATGTTTTTGCTATCTCTCTGATGGGTTTGTTGTGTTTTTTCAGCCTAATGAAGGCTTGCTTCACTGATAGTGACAGCTCTTTGGATCTCATCTTGAGAGTTGACAGCAACAGATTCCAAATACAAAAAGCACGCATGAAATGAACTCTGGACCTTTTATCTGCTCATTGTAATTGGGATAATGAGGGAATAACACACACCTGGCCATGGAACAGCTGAGAAGCCAATTGTCCCATTACTTTTGGTCCCTTAACAAGTGGGAGGCACATATACAAAGGCCCCTTTCACACGGGCGAGTATTCCGCGCGGATGCGATGCGTGAGTTGAACGCATTGCACCCGCACTGAATACCGACCCATTCATTTCTATGGGGGTGTTCACATGAGTGGTGATTTTCACGCATCACTTGTGCGTTGCGTGAAAATCGCAGCATGTTCTATATTCTGCGTTTTTCACGCAACGCAGGCCCCATAGAAGTGAATGGGGTTGCGTGAAAATCGCAAGCAAGTGCGGATGCGGTGCGATTTTCACACACTGTTGCTAGGAGACGATCGGCATGGAGACCCAATCATTATTTTACCTTATAACATGGTTATAAGGGAAAATAATAGCATTCTGAAATACAGAATGCATAGTAAAATAGCGCTGGAGGGGTTAAAAAAATATAATTTAACTCGCCTTAGTCCACTTGATCGCGATGCCCGGCATCATCATCTTTCTCCTTTACTGAACAGGACCTGTGGTGAGGATTCATTAAAGGTCAAGGACCTGTGGTGACGTCACTCCGGTCATCACATGATCCATCACCATGGTAAAAGATCATGTGATGACCGGAGTGACGTCACCACAGGTCCTTGACCTTTTAATGAATCCTCACCACAGGTCCTGTTCAGTAAAGGAGAAAGAAGATGATGCCGAGCATCGCGATCAAGTGGACTAAGGCGAGTTAAATTATATTTTTTTAACCCCTCCAGCGCTATTTTACTATGCATTCTGTATTCAGAATGCTATTATTCTCCCTTATAACTATGTTATAAGGGGAAATAATACAATCTACAGAACACCTAACCCAACAGAAGTTTGGGTTTGGATACCAAACATGCGCAATTTTTCTCACACGAGTGCAAAATGCATTACAATGTTTTGCACTCGCGCTGAAAAATTGCGGGTGTTCCCGTAACGCACCCGCACATTTTCCCTCAACGCCCGCGTGAAAGAGCCAAACTGTTGTAATTCCTACACCGTTCACCTGATTTGGATGTAAATACCCTCAAATTAAGGCCTCATGCACACGACCGTTTTTTTTTTTTTTGCGGTCCGCAAAAACGGGTTCCGTTTTTCCGTGATCCGTGACCGTTTTTTCGTCCGTGGGTCTTCCTTGATTTTTGGAGGATCCACGGACAGGAAAAAAAAGTTGTTTTGGTGTACGCCTGGCCGTGCGGAGCCAAACGGATCCGTCCTGACTTACAATGCAAGTCAATGTGGACGGATCCGTTTGACGTTGACACAATATGGTGCAATTGCAAATAGATCCGTCCCCCATTGACTTTCAATGTAAAGTCTGGAGTTAATATACCATAGGATCAGAGTTTTCTCCAATCCGATGGTATATTTTAACTTGAAGCGTCCCCATCACCATGGGAACGCCTCTGTTAGAATATACCATCGGATTTGAGTTACATCGTGAAACTCAGATCCGACAGTATATTCTAACACAGAGGCGTTCCCATAGTGATGGGGACGCTTCTAGTTAGAATATACTACGAACTGTGTACATGACTGCCCCCTGCTGCAATTAACCCTTCAGGTGCCGCACCTGAATACAGAATCCCCCCCTCCCTCTATTGTAATATCATTGGTGGCCAGTGTGCGGCCTCCCCCGCCCCCCCCCCCCCCCCTCTATTGTAACATCATTGGTGGCCAGTGTGCGGCCCCCCCCTCCTCTATTGTAATATCATTGGTGGCCAGTGTGCGGCCTCCCCCGCCCCCCCCCTCCCTCTATTGTAATATCATTGGTGGCCAGTGTGCGGCCTCCCCTCTCTCCCCCCCCCCCCCCCCCCCCCCCCCCCGCCCGATCATTGGTGGCAGCGGAGAGTTCAGATCGGAGTCCCAGTTTAATCGCTGGGGCTCCGATCGGTAACCATGGCAACTAGGACGCTACTGCAGGCCTGGTTACCATGGTTACTTAGCAATATTACAATATTAGAAGCATCATACTTACCTGCTGCGCTGTCTGTGACCGGCCGGGAGCTCCTCCTCCGCCGCACAGACCTGTCACTTGCCAGTAGGAGGAGCTAATATTGTAATATTGGTAAGTAACCATGGCAACCAGGCCTGCAGTAGCGTCCTGGTTGCCATGGTTACCGATCGGAGCCCCAGCGATTAAACTGGGACTCCGATCGGAACTCTCCGCTGCCACCAATGATCGGGCGGGGGGGAGGCCGCACACTGGCCACCAATGATATTACAATAGAGGGAGGGAGGGGGGGGCCGACGGAGGCCGCACACTGGCCACAAATTATATTACAATAAAGGGAGGGAGGGGGGGCCGACGGAGGCCGCACACTGGCCACCAATGATATTACAATAGAGGGAGGGAGGGGGGGCCGACGGAGGCCGCACACTGGCCACCAATGATATTACAATAGAGGGAGGGAGGGGGGCGACGGAGGCTGCACCCTGGCCACCAATGATATTACAATAGAGGGAGGGAGGGGGGGGCGACGGAGGCCGCACACTGGCCACCAATGATATTACAATAGAGGGAGGGAGGGGGGCGACGGAGGCCGCACACTGGCCACAAATTATATTACAATAGATGGGGGGCCGGGGGAGGCCGCACACTGGCCACCAATGATATTCAAACTGGGGAGGGAGCGGGGTCTGCCCCCTGCTGCCTGGCAGCCCCTGATCTCTTACAGGGGGCTATGATACGCACAATTAACCCCTTCAGGTGCGGCCCCTGAAGGGTTAATTGTGCTGATCACAGCCCCCTGTAAAAGATCGGGTGCTGCCAGGCAGCAGGGGGCAGTCATGTACACAGTTCGTAGTATATTCTAACTAGAAGCGTCCCCATCTCTATGGGAACGCCTCTGTGTTAGAATATACTGTCGGATCTGAGTTTCACGATCTAACTCAAATCCGATGGGTATATTCTAACATAGAGGCGTTCCCATGGTGATGGGGACGCGTCAAGTTAAAATATACCATCGGATTGGAGAAAACTCAGATCCTATGGTATATTAACTCCTGACTTTACATTGAAAGTCAATGGGGGACGGATCCGTTTGCAATGGCACCATATTGTGTCAACGTCAAACGGATCCGTCCCCATTGACTTGCATTGTAATTCAGGACGGATCTGTTTGGCTCTGCACGGCCAGGCGGACACCAAAACGACTTTTTTTTCATGTCCGTGGATCCTCCAAAAATCAAGGAAGACCCACGGATGAATAAACGGTCACGGATCACGGAACCCGTTTTTGCGGACCGCAAAAAAAAACGGTCGTGTGCATGAGGCCTTAAGCTGACAGTCTGCAGGTAAAGCACATCTTGTTCGTTTTATTTCAAATCCATTGTGGTGGTGTATAGAGCCAAAAATGTTAGAATTGTGTCGATGTCCCAATATTTATGGACCTGACTGTGTGTGTGTGTATATATGTGTATATATATATATATATATATATATATATATATATATATATATATATAAAATCACACCTCTCCTCAAATAGGATACCAACCACCCCCACCCCTTACAGTCACGTGAAGCTTAGGCTACTTTCACACTGGGTTTCTAGGTCCGCCTGTGAGATCCGTTTCAGGGCTCTCACAAGCGCCCCAAACAGGATTAGTTCAGCCCCAATGCATTCTGAATGATAAGGATCCGTTCAGAATGCATCAGTTTGGCTGCGTTTGGTCTCCGTTGCGTTTTTTAGACAGTCACTAAAACGCAGCTTACAGTATTTTGGTCACCATCTGACGATGCGGAGCCAAACGGATCCGCCCTGACTTACAATGTAGGTCAATGGGGACGGATCCGTTTTCACTGACACAATATGGTGCAATTGCAAATGGATCCGTCCCCCTTTGACTTTCAGTGTAAGTCAAGACGGATCCGTTTTGACTTAGACTTTATTTTTTTTACGAATAATGCAAACGGATCTGTTATGAGCGGATACAATCGTTTGCATTATTGGTGCGGATCCGTCTGTGCAGATACCAGACGGATCCGCACCGAACGCAGGTGTGAAAGTAGCCTTATTTACAGGTATATGCCGCCACTATCTGCTCAGTTTTGAGCTGTGACCGGTGAGACCCCACCGTTGGTCCCTAGCTCCATCACATTCATCGGCACAGTGTGCTCCTTCTTTTTAGCTACAATGCCCACTGCCTAGACAGACAGTCAGTGCTGGTGCGCTCCTTGTAGTAACCTCTCCCCAGTGAGTGGTGTCATATATACAAGAGCGCACTATAATATGGACATTTGACTCGATTTCTATACTATAAAAAAGTATTGCGATACTCAATACCATTTAATACCACGTTAAAAAAATAAAACGCCAAAAAAAGACGCATGCATTCTGCATTTTATGGAACGTCCGGCACATAATCGACCATTCCGAGGTTAGGTCATCAGGTTAGGAGGTTAGGTCATCAGTGTAAAAACTTTGGAGAACTGCTTTAAGGACCTCATTTGTTGTTCTGGGTCTTGTTGCTGCAGCTCGGTGGGGGGGGGGGGGGTGCCCTTTCTGCTGCAGCTCGGGGGGGGGGGGGGGTGCCCTTTCTGCTGCAGCTCGGGGGGGGGGGTGCCCTTTCTGCTGCAGCTCGGGGGGGGGGGGTGCCCTTTCTGCTGCAGCTGGGGGGGGGGTGCCCTTTCTGCTGCAGCTCGGGGGGGGGGGGGTGCCCTTTCTGCTGCAGCTCGGGGGGGTGCCCTTTCTGCTGCAGCTCGGGGGGGGGGGGGCCCTTTCTGCTGCAGCTCGGGGGGGGGGTGCCCTTTCTGCTGCAGCTCGGGGGGGGGGGGTGCCCTTTCTGCTGCAGCGGGGGGGGGGGGTGCCCTTTCTGCTGCAGCTCGGGGGGGGGGGCGCCCTTTCTGCTGCAGCTCGGGGGGGGGTGCCCTTTCTGCTGCAGCTCGGAGGGGGGGGTGCCCTTTCTGCTGCAGCTCGGGGGGGGGGTGCCCTTTCTGCTGCAGCTCGGGGGGGGGTGCCCTTTCTGCTGCAGCTCGGGGGGGGGTGCCCTTTCTGTAACAGAAAATTACAACAGAACTCGTTTTCATACAGATTTATATTAAAATAAAATCTAATCAGTATCAGATCAGTGGGGTCCTGTTCTCCATAGGAACAGTAGATGGAGCCGGAAGCGCACAACTCTGTACACTGTGTCGGGGCCGTGGTGGGTTACTGCAACCCAGCTCATGTTCAAGTCGCAAACGATTTTGCAACCATCCCACGATGTCTGACGTGGGCTTTGGTTCCCCCTGCACCTTATGGGTTTAGTCTTAAAGGGGTTGTCTGCTTTTTTCCTATTAATGACCTATCCTCAGGCTGTCCGACTCACCGCCAATCAGCTGTTTGAAGAGAAGGCAGCGCTCATATGAGAGCTGCCTTCTCTGCTCTGTTTACCTGCTCGCCGCAGCAACTGCAGTGGTGAGCAGTGTAATTACAGGTATGTATGGCGTCTCCCCCATTCACTTCTATGGAACGGCTCTGCAGTATTCACTTGAACAGACTGAGCCGTCCCATAGAAGTGAATGGGGACACCATACTTGTAATTACACTGCTCACCGCTGCAGAGAAGGCAGCGCTTGTACGAGCCCTGCCTTCTCTTCAAACAGCTAGTCAGCGGGGGTGCCTTGAGGATAGGTCTTTAATAATAAAAAGCGGATAACCCCTTTAAAGGGAATTGTTTTATGATGGACATGCTAGAGGGGGATCTCTTCTCGGCGCTAAAACTGAGAACTGCTATGTAAAGAGCATCTCCTGCCGTTACATGAGCTACCGTGAGGGAAAGTGTTTGGCTGGCCTTGGCTCCCCCTGCTGGTGGATATGCACAGGGACGGAGTTTTCTAGAGTTTGTGTTTCTTCACCAGTGGGTGGAGTATCATTTGTTTTTTTTGGGGCTTTTTGTGAATTTTTGTACAGTATTGTTGGCAGATGCCGGCTTTCACTTTGTGTGAGATGATGTAGAGCTAGGGTGCGGTCGGTTTATCTGTGTGAAAGTCTGGTGACAAGTACTGGTATTTTCACACAGCATTGTGGTGTGGAATATACTAAATCCACTAACAAAACACGTCCTATGGATCTCAGTGACAGTCAGGAGCCTTATTTCATATGGACACCTGTTAGGATCTGAATTCTGCATCATGTAAAAAAGTAACACCTATTTCATGTGGAAACCACGGTGGACGGCCGCCTGCTCCACTGAATGGATGCCAACTTCCAATTGGCCACAGAAATCCGATTTGTGGATTTCACATGGGCATATTATTATGGCAATTTTGTACCATTCGATGACAGATTATAATATTTTAAAAAAAATATACTGATGCATGTATTCATGTTGAAAGCCCAATGGATCCCATTATGGTGAAGGTGGATGTACCATTGATGGCTATGCTCCTCTGTCTGAAAAAACTGTTGGAAACCTTAGCGTAGATGTGGACGTAGCCTTCCGTAATAATTTCAGAGCATCAGATATCACATATCCGCACATGTGCCTAAATACTTTTTTTTTCTTAAAGGGGGTGTCCAGTTCATGTACCCTATTGGTGAATTCTGAGTTAGTAGAGGGGGTCCTCTGTGGAGATATTGGAGGTGGGCTACTTTTTCGTGGTCCACCCTGTTGTTTTCCCACTTCCACTTCAATGCTGCTTCGTCCCCCCCCCCTTCTCTCTACGTCTTGTCCTGGCATGTTGAGCTCTGCCTCCGCCAAATGTCAGAGGTTTGGCCGGTCACTTCTCTTCTTTGCTGCGGGCGGTTTCTTTCTGCTGTGATGATCTCCGTCACACAGTATCATGTTGCAGCGTGATCTCAAGAGAACTAGGACTTCTCACGAGACCCACGCTGCATCATAGCTCCCTATGGGACGGCGTCTCACTTGGATGATAGTGAGACGACGATGACGCAGAAAGGAACCCAACAGCCGCTATCGCCGCTGTCCCATCAGAAGCTATAATGCGGCATGGTCTCGAGGAAAGTTCTCACAAGAGCATGATGCTGTATGACTGAGATCGTCACGGCGGTCCCCTCACAAAACATTTTAGAAGCAAAAAACTTCAACATCAAATGTTTTTTCAAAGGCCCAGTCAGTATGAAGTGAGTCCTAGGCAGCTATGTTCTATGAAATACGTAGACTTGCCTCCATTGATATTTTTCTTTTGTCTTCTCTCTCCAGAAATTCATCATGAACCTAACTTGATACTACTGTACTACAGCATTACATCACATGCTCAAGAGAAGTAAATTTTAAGGCGCTGTTTGGAACGCAGAAGACGTTACCGACAGGTGGATTGACACTTGAAGTTTCTAACAAACTCTCTATAGCACTATGGCAAGTAAACGGAAAACGAAAACTCCTTGCATGGTCCTTGCAAGTGAGCACGATACCGATCTAGGAGTCAACTCTGATGGAGAGGAAAGTCCACCTTTGCCTACTCCAGCGGAGCAACCCGTGCCAGAGAGCGCAGTGCCTGAGAGCATATCAAGCGAAGACGATGCACTAGAACCCAATGATTCTGACAATCAGCAGAATAAAGCTGTAGAAGGTGGTTACGAATGTAAATACTGTTCATTTCAGACAACTGACTTAAATATGTTTACCTTTCATGTGGATTCTGAGCATCCCAACGTTGTATTAAATTCTTCCTATTTTTGTGTGGAGTGTAATTTTCTCACGAAACGTTACGATTCACTTTCTGAGCACAACACGAAGTATCATCCCGGAGAGGAGAACTTTAAGTTGACTATGGTTAAGCGCAATAATCAGTCAATATTTGAACAGACCGTTAATGATCTAACATTCGATGGGAGCTTCGTCCAAGAAGAAAACCAGGAACAATCAGAGTCAAACTCGTCTGCGATATCCATCAGTAAAACCCCAATAATGAAAATAATGAAGGATAAGTCAGAGAAGAAACGAATCAGTGTACAACAAAATTCCTCCGAAGATGGCACGGAAGAAAACGACTCGATAACAGAGAATGAGCCTAAGCCAAAATCGCAAGATACCAGAGAGTCAAAGCCAACTGTGGTCGCTCCTGAGCCTGTGAAACCGAGTGTTACGATTGTGACAAGTGCCCAAGAATTACCAAGTACTGTTCTTACTCCTGCGAATGTTCTTCAACCAGGAGTGGCACAAGTGATTACGACTGTACAGGCGCAGCAAAACATCCTCTCGAAAGTCCTAATCCCCATCAATAGCATTCCTACATACAATGCTGCATTAGACTGCAACCCTCTTTTGCTGAGTAACTACAATAAGTTTCCATACCCAACAGTTTCTGAGATCACCCTCCTCGCTTCACAATCTAAATGCACAGAAGAACAAATAAAAATCTGGTTTTCTGCACAACGACTAAAGCATGGTGTTAGCTGGACACCCGAAGAAGTAGAGGACGCTCGACGAAAGCAATTTAATGGCACTGTACACACGGTCCCACAGACAATAACTGTTTTCCCAGCTCAGATTTCTTCCGCTGCCAATGGCTTGCCTTCCATTTTACAGACGTGCCAAATAGTTGGCCAGCCTAGCCTCGTACTTGCACAAGTAGGAGGAACGGGCACAATACCCGTGACGACACCAATAACATTGACAGTGGCTGGTGTCCCAACTAACGCCCAACTCCACGCAAGCCACCTTCCCCAAATGCAAGCAGTGTCTGAAACAAAGAGGATTGCTGCCATTCCCAGTGCGCAGTTACCCAAGCAGGAGCCTACCATGATAACAGATATGTTTGGTATGCGCTCCAAGAAAACGAAAGCGCAGTTGACAGCCCTCAAAATTAGCTATCTAAAGAACCCGTTTCCAAATAATAGCGAAATTGACCGTTTAATACGTTTCACAGGATTGACGAAAGGTGAAATCAAGAAATGGTTTAGCGATACAAGATACAACCAAAGAAATTCCAAGGGGAGCCATGGCATCCATTTCCCAAGTGATTCTAGTGGAACTATAATTATTGATTCTAGCGATGAAACCACTGAATCCCCGACTCCTCCGGCAGTCCTGACTTCACATCGTAGGCAAAACTGGAACGCCTTCCCAGATTTCACCCCACAGAGATTCAAAGAAAAGACAGTGGAACAGCTACAGATTCTTGAGGAAAGCTTCCTTCGAAACGACGTACCTACAGATGAGGAATTGAGCCGGTTAAGGGTTCTTAGCAAACTGACAAGACGAGAAATCGACGCTTGGTTCGCAGAAAGGAGGAGGACAGGTGGCGTAAAGGATGAACCTGTACTTTTTGATGAGGAGGAAGGAATTAAAGAAGAAATGGACCCTGAAAATGCTTATGTAAAAGCTGGGGCAGCTCTTGCTAGTAAACTAGGGAAAAAGACCCCAGAGCAGCTGCTTATGCTTAAGACCTTCTTTGTTCGTAACCAGTGGCCTACAGGAGACGACTATAATAAGCTGTCGGTGGAGACTGGTCTTGCAAGAAGTGATGTTGTTGGGTGGTTTGGAGACACCAGGTATGCTGTTAAAAATCATCATTTGAAGTGGTTCTACCGATATCAAGTAAACGGCAGCCTCTCCCCTAATGCTGTTAATGGACAGGGCTTTGTACGGAAGAGAGGGCGAGGCAGGCCTAGGGGTAGAGGAAGAGGGAGACCCAGAGGGCGCCCTAAAGGATCCCGAAGAGCAAATAGCTGGGAAAGGGCGCCAGCTCCAGTAAAACAGAAGACTGGAAAAGCGGTACTTAAAGACTACTACTTAATGCACAAATTTCTTAATGAGGAAGACTTGGATGAATTGGTTGCAAAATCTCAGCTGGGTTATGAGCAGGTGAGGGAATGGTTTGCAGAACGCCTTCAAAGAGAGGATGCTGGTATGGATCCATTTGAAATTGAGGAGGAAGATGATCTTCTGGATGATCCGGATGAGGAGGAAGAAATTGACACTGATGAGAGTGATAACTGGGAACCACCGAAACATCTTAAACGGAGACTTTCAAAAATGGAAGACTGAAATGTAAGTAAAGTGTGATTGGAGCGCTGCTTGTCAACAGCAGCTGTGCACTTTGTATTATTGCTTGTAATAATATATATATATATTTTTTTTTCCCATAATAGGTGGACTATGTTAGTGTAGCTCATTATTTTTATATTTTTTTCCTAAAATTGTGTGGCCCCCAGCCATCTGGCCACAGACATGCTGAGAGAAAAGTGGCATGTAGTGCTGGAGAAGAGGCAGGCAAGTAATTATGGTGCACTGTGTGGCCCTCTCTGGGACCCACATAAATTGGCAATATGAGGGTCTTGTGACCCCTGTGTAGATGAAGTGGAGACGTGGCAATGCACGCATGAGGCTGTCTTTATTGTAGGAGTAGGGATTAACTACTTTGGAGAGACGCACTTTCTGGAATGCAAACTGGGGGGAAAGGGAACCCCATTCTCCCAGCAGGTGCAAGTACTGGAGTTGGAAGTCATTTATATCTTAGATACGCAGGCCTACATATATACGTCAGGAAGTTCCAGTGACGTAAATGACTGCCGACCCAGATAACCCTGAATGTTCCCCAGGCACATAGAACAGCCCGGCCTAGGAGCCATATCACCTGTTAGGAGTAAATAGAGATTTTCTGAAGGGGTTTTCTGGAGTACACTATTGATTGCCTATCCCCAGGGTAGGTCCACAATATCTGCTTGGTGAGGGACGACTCCCAGCACCCCCGCTGATCATCCATTTGTCTCTCTGTGAGTGCTGCTGGCACCTCGTAGCATACTGAGCACAGCGCCGTATAGTGGCTCTGCTTGATATTGCAGCTCAACCCTCTTCAAACAGCAGATCGCCAGGGGTGCCAAAGGTCGGAGTACCCAGTGATCAAATATTGATGTCCTATCCCTAGGGTAGGTTATCAGTATATTACTCGCTGAAAACCCTGTTAAATCTGCTCCATTGGTGGGACGTTTATCATTCCTATTACATTTCTCTTGTTTGTGATACTTTACCATCATCCAGAAACACAGGATTTCCCATGGTCTTTTGTGCGCTCCTTTCCTGAAAAGCATTTTGATTGCAAAAATCCTCACTCTCATCATGTCGTGGGGACATCCTTACATCCCTGACTGCTTTTTGCAGTTACTACTTTGTCCAGCAGGTGTCGTCCTCTCCTTTCATCATCTGCACAATCAGACTGTTTAGTCAGTAAAGCCTTATTCACACGTCAGTGTTTCACAGACGTGTGCTGTACGTGTTCTCCACGGACAGCACACGTCCCCATTCATTTTAATGTGTATTCAGACATCCGTGTTTTAGCACGGTCCGTGTTTTTAGCACGGATGCTTGCTCTATTTTGTCTATCACGTCCATTTATAGTCTATGGGTTTCGTGAAAACCACG
Organism: Bufo bufo; assembly: GCF_905171765.1. NCBI lineage: Eukaryota > Metazoa > Chordata > Amphibia > Anura > Bufonidae > Bufo > Bufo bufo. The sequence goes on along the minus strand of NC_053393.1, from coordinate 43,711,962 downwards.
GATGCCATCTGTGTTTCACGGATCATTAGGAAGAGATACTTTGAAAATTATTTAAACACTGACCGCAAAAAAACAGACACACGACCCTAACACAGATCCTTTACGGATGCATCACTGACCACCTGCTCACGGATTTGAGCACGGACACGGACGTGTGAATGAGGCTTTACTTTTAGAACGGCTCACACAGGCTCCTATGGTCCATTCCAGAAAGTGGCCATAAATCTTATACTAAATGATCCTTATACAATATGATCCTATATTACATTTTGGCTCTTAAAAGGAAAATGCAGCCCAATCTGCGTCATGGATCAGGAGAATTTCAGCAGATTGATATAGTTTTATGGTTGAAAACTCAGTATAAGGTGGCACGCGTGTGACGTCTGTGTTGCATCCGTTTTTTTTTTTTTTGTACAGATCTACTGTAACAATGCCTGTCCACTTTGGAATGAATGGGTCCGCATCCACTCCACAAAAAATGCGGTCGTATGAATTGGGCCTAACTTGTATTTTATTTACTTAAATCTCTGCTCATTTTATATTTACGAATCCAGTGGGCGGTCCTGTCAGTGATTGACAGTAATTTCTAATACAAGGAAGGCTGCCAATCAATGATGATGTCTGTAATGCGCTGTGGAATATGTCAGCGCTATATAGGAGAGTAAAATAAATAAAATCGCTGATCGATTCGTCCTCTGGATTTCGAAGACCAGATTGAGCAGGGATGTAAATGAATAAATTAATGAATCTTTTTAAAACTCTATACCAGTCTTCTCAGTGCCTTCTGCTCTATAAAACTCTGCCCGTTGATTCCACAGGTTCCCTTTAATATAAGGTTTCTACCCTGAGCCGTGTAATGGCCTTCTAAATGGGGTCTTACACCAGGTTTTAGACTGTGATATAGTTGAATGTTAATATGTCGCACCCCCTCCTGTCCTGCTGAAATTTACTTTGCCATTTACTTTACCTTATGGTGTTCTAGGTTTAGTTCCGTAGAATCGCGGGCAGCCATTTCATGTCCCCTCTGAAACCCACCTTGGTCTCTATTTACATGGACAGGTTTCTGGTCTATGTATAATTTATATATTTCCCCCTCCCATTTCTTTTCCTGGGGAGAAAAGTATACAATCAGATCATACACTGCCCATGAATACAGTCATATGTTTGCCTATAAAATTGGAGGCACACAGAAGTAGAGGATGAGCCTATAGTATGAGAGCTGTAAAAGTTACTCCAGCAAAATCGGGCTCTGTTATTTCCATGACTCTAGTAGAAGTGAATTGAGAGAGCCGCGTGGTCGCCCCTCCATTCATTTCCCACCTGGATGCAGCATAGATCGGCATAGAATCCTCCATTAATCTGGAACCTTGCAAAACAGAAAGCATGTCCCTTACCTTCTGGAGTTGAAGTCTTGTTATAGGGACGCAACAAAGTACGGGGACGTGTTCCTGGTAATCTTCAAGGGGTAACTGGCACATCTTGGCTTATCTTGTAACTGTGAGATATGTTATATTCTTTAGGCCTCATGCACACAACCATATCTGTTTTACGGTCTGCAGATTGTGGATCCACAAAACGCAGATGCTGGCCGTGTGCATGCCAACAAAATCAACTTTTTTTTTTTTTTTACCCCGTTAGAAATGTCCTATCTTTGTCTGAAAAACAGACAAGAATAGAACATGTTATATCTATTTTGCGGGGCCGCGGAACGGACTTACGGCTGAGGACAGCATGTGCATGGTGGGGGGGGGGGGGGGGGGGGCTTTACATACCATAGGGCTATTGATTAGCGAAATTTCAAAAGAACATGGAGAATAGAGATGAGCGAAGCGACTTTACATGCTACATCCAAAGTCGCTTCTCTAAAAAAAAAAAAAATTTGTTGCGCGTGCAACTTCGTTTAATAACTTCGGTAATTGATTAATACCACTGAGTTCGGTTCCAAGTTTTTGAAGTGGTTTCTCACTGTAATAATCAATTACTGAAGTTATTCAACCAAGTCTTGTAAGACTTTGTGAATAACAGACTTCGCCTCATCCGAGGCAGTACATTGTAATGCTGTAGGGGAAGGATCTCCGTACAGCATTATAACTAGAGATGAGCGAATCGACTTTGGGTGCTTCGTCAATTCGCTAAAAACTTCGTACTAATACTGTACGGAGATCCCTCTAGGTACAGTATTAGAATGCATTGGCTCCGATGAGCCAACGTTATTACTTCACAAAGCCGCACGAGACTTCGTGTAATAACTTCTGAAAATTAATTATTACTGTAAAAAATAAAATAAAAATTGGAAGCAAACTCTGGTTCGGTTCCGAGCGGTACCTTGGAGCTGAACCAGAGTTCGGTTCCAAGGTTTTCTACAGTAATAATTAATTCCCTACGTTATTATACGAAGTCTCTCGCGACTTCACGAAGTAATAACTTCAGCGGAACCCATACATTCTAATACTGTACGGAGAGGGATCGCCGTACAGTATTAGAACAAGGTTTTTAGCTCCTCTCTAATGGAGAACATTCTTTGCAGGTCCACGTGCTATGCATTGATATATTACTTCTCAGCTTAATTGTATGCAAGGCCATTTGCATATATTTTGATCAAAATGTGTAAGCTCAGTCACAAGGGTTAACACCTACTTGGCCTCAGTTTAGTTTCTGAGACTATATGGAAGGATGAGCTTTTGACATCTGTTCACACGGTGCAGTGCTGCATGTTTGCTGTGGGACTGTGCCTGTGGGCTGTTGGGGGCCCAGTGCCAAGGGAGCCTAGTCTGACAGCAGGGGTACTGTTGGGTTGTGGGGTCATGCCCACCTGCAGGCACTGTGTTGCACCCTCTCGAAAGAGGCCACCTTGATGTGGTGAGTGGGCTTATGCATTTTGATCAAAATGTATACGATTGGTGCCGTATGCAACTAATTATGCCGATAAGCAATAGATCAATGCATAGCATGTGGATGTGAGATCTGTTTTCTCTCTTTGGGGTGGGGGGGTTTCTATTCGTGGAATTGCTGGGACTGTGAGTGAGGGACTATTTTTTAATGAAGGGAAGAAAGACAGGAAAACGGAACTAGGGAAGGTTGGGTTAGCAAGAATTGACTGCAATGCACTTCTGGGAGATGCAGGTGCCTTATGGTCATACATGCCCACCCACCCACAGAAAGTGATGAGACCATAGCTTGCAAGGGGGGGAGTAAAGAGGCTAAAAGGGTTAAAGAAAAAATTGTGTAAGAGGATTTTTTTTTTTCATTTAGATCGTTAAAATAATTATATGAAATACTCCAGATATTTTATTAAGTGGTAAAAAGGAAGCATGGCTTGGAAAAGATGTAAAGTTTTGTCAGTCTGATATTGATGATGTATCCTGAGGATAGGCCATCGATATAACCGGAATGCCCCTTTAATACAGTGTTTGTGGTAGATAGCGTTTTTCTTTCTCTGGAGAAATGGATGTGACTTGCAGGTCAGTGAAGTCTGGTTCCTCACATTCTTCACAATGCACAGCAGCATGAATTATGAGGCGCAGGAAACGGACATGTTCAGATACGTACAAGCGCCTAAAACCCCACTCGCTGCCACAAGGCTTTAACCGAAAGGTTTTGTACACCTGAATTATAAGGGCTGGAGCTTAGACTTTTTGGTATTATAATAAAGCCCAGAGTCGTAGCTTCCTGACGGGGGCTAGGGCGTAGAAGATGAACTCCCCTCCATCTTATCAGACCATTTATATATAACCAACTCCATTATCAGTAGAGTCAGTGTGATAAAAGTGTTTTTTTTTTGTTTTTTTAGTTCTACAGAATCTACAGCTTCAACCAGAGCCAATGACTTTTGCTGCCTCTCATGAACCATTATTTGAGGCGTTCATTATATTAAAGTGCTGGGTGGCCTGTTCACACTAGGTGTCCACTTTCTGTGAATGTATGGGGTATAATGATATTTTTAATTTTATAGTTCAGGTTTTTGTGTTTTGTCAATACTGTTCAAATTAAATCTTTTGCCACCAGGACAAAGGGCATCTGTCAGCAGATTTGTACCTATGACACTGGCTGACCTGTTACATGTGCGCTTGGCAGCTGAAGGCATCTGTGTTGGTCCCATGTTCATATGTGCCCGCATTGCTGAGAAAAATCAAGGTATAATATATGCAAATGAGACTCTAGGAGCAACGGGGGCGTTACCATTACACCTAGAGGCTCTGCTGTGTCAGCAATTGCTGCGCCCTCTGCACTTTGACAGGACCAGGTAGGCATCATGATGTTTACGCTGCCTGGTCCTGTCAATCAAAGAGCAGAGGGCGCAGCAGTTGCAGAGAGAGCAGAGCCTCTAGGTGTAGCGGCAACGCCCCCATTGCTCCTAGAGACTCATTTGCATATATTAAAACATTGTTTTCTCAGCAATGCGGGCACATGAACATGGGACCAACACAGATGTCTTCAGCTGCCAAGCGCACATGTAACATGTCAGCCAGTGTCATAGGTACAAAACTGCTGACAGATGCCCTTTATGGATGCCTACCTTGTCTTGTAGATGTGGATATGGTAATTTCTAAAATGTATATATCCCTTTCCTGTTTCTTTTTTTTATAGGAAGGAAAGTGACATCAACGGAGGCGAGAACAGTGTTGCAGTGTCCAGTTTACTGTGAAATACACGGAGATCCTCTCTCGTAAAAAAAAAAAAACACGGAGCGGGGTGGAAGAGCGGCGGCGGCGAGCTCTGCCGGAGTGCAGTAGTCGATCTGCATGCTGTGCCAAAGTAGCCACACTGCAGATAGAGGACTTTACTGTAAATACAGAATACATGATGTGGGCAGCACATAACCTGTACAAGAAGATTTTAATACATTTTTACTGACTTGTATTTTTGTTTCTTCACCCCTTATTTCCCTTTGTAGACTTAATTTTGTGATTGAGCAGGAGGGCTGTAAGATAGACAACACAGTGACCACTAGATTTCTTTTTTTTTTTTTTTTTACTTTTTGCATCATATGTATAACATAACCATAAGCTAATTGAAGAGGCTTGTTTTATTTTATTTTTTTTTCCCTTGAGGTGTAAAAAGCTTTGTGACCAAACTTTTTATTTTTTATTTTGCCGGATGAGAGGACTACACCGCATTAATCAGCATCAATCGATTTATTCCATGATTCCTATTTGCACCTTTTAAATTAATGATTTTTGCTCCCCACACTGGTTAGATCTCATGATACTGTACAATCTCTACTTACACATCACGAAAGTAGTGCAAATGATGACTTTTTTTTTTTTTTTTTTTTTTTTTTTTTTTAGGTTTTCAAGTGAGAAACTAGATTTTGGTGTTCTCCTTTGTATCTTATTGCTGTCTGTGGGCTTGCCAAGTGTAAATTTTTTGCAGGAAAACTTTTTTTTTTTTTTTTTTCCTGAAGTGGCATGGCAAAAAAAAAAAAAAAAACGTGCACCTGCCAATAAATGGTGTCTTACATGTATGTATATTCAACTTTGTACCTTCTTAAATAGACTTCTGTTATCAAGAGTTGCACAACTTCTAGGAACATTTGTAAGGGTACTTTCACACTAGCGTTTTTCTTTTCTGGCAATCCGTTCAGGATGTATCAGTTCAGTTCCTCTTACGTTTTTTGACCAGAGAAAATACTGCAGCACACTGTATTTTTCTCTCCGGCCAAAAATCCTGAACACTTGCCGGAATGCCGGATCCGGAATTAATTTCCATTGACGTGTATTAGTGCCGGATCTGGCATTAAAATTGCTGCATTGACGGATCCTTTCTTCCGATTAGCGCATGCGCAGACCTTTAAATCTGTGAAAAAAATAAATGCCGGATTCCTCTGCCGCAAGTGTGAAAGTACCCTTAGTTCTGCATTTTTTTAAAAAAAAATTTTGTTCTCCGTAAGCACATTTTGATTTTTCCAAAATGTTATTAGTCTTGCACCTTTTAGACTTATTGGGGTATAAAAAAATATGTATAGCTATAGACTATCATAAGCAGATAAAATAGTAATTTTTTCTATAACTTTAATCATTTCTATAAATTTACCCAGAGGTAGGTAACCTAACTTCTTGTTGTTTGTTCTTCTGTGATGTTATTAAAGTGGTTTTCTGAGATTTTGGATTAATCGGTGGAGGTCCAAAACCCGGGATCCCCACCGATCGGCTATTTGAGAAGGCACCGGCACTGGCAGCTTTTCCTAGGCATCACATACCTCCATCATATCGCCTAGGCACAGCTCGTCCCCATTGAATTGAATGGGGCTGAGAGCGATGGCAAGCACAGCCGCTATACAATGTACGGCACTGTGCTTGGTGAGCTGGGAGAAGGCCGCGGTGCTAAAGTCGTGTTGCCGTCTCAAACGGCTCATCAGCAGGGTTCCTGGGTGTCGGTGTCCATCAGATACTGATGACTTAGCCAGAGGATAGGTCATCACTTTAAAAGTCTTGGGGGAAAACCCTTTATCTCACAGACTTTGATCCTACCATCAGATGGAGGCCGGTGACTAATACCATAATGGCATCAGTCAACCATAGGATCCCGCTGTAGTAAAACATATAGAGCGCAGTGTACTTTTTTGCGGTAGCCCTCTGTATAGGAAAGCGTCATTTATGCAGATAAAAAGAAAAGGCATGACAGCGTATACTAACCTCATGTGAGGAAGGTCAAAAAAACTCCTTTTAGTCGGTCAGACATACACGTCGGGCGCTTATCCCAGCATATACTATAAACATGGTGCTCAAACTCCGTGCACACTTAGCCTATGGCCAGTTGTGTTCCTTGACTAAAGATGGAGGATGTGATCGCTGGAGAAAAAAAAATGTATAGAAATAAAGTGCCTTTGCTAAAATAGACATTTTTGCAGTAAGCTGCAGCCCATGTTCAGGCAGATCGGACAGCTCTAAACAGTTGCAGCCGCTGTGTCTGCCCGAGCTGCTGATCTGCATCAGAGATAACGGAGATTATTTATATGAAATGGTGAATAGTACAGAGGAAAAACGTTAATATTCGTTGGCCATTTTTTGTTTTTATGGTTTCTAAGCTACGCCAGAAAAAATTATATTGAATGTGACCTTTTTCTTTTTTTTTTATATTTTCCTCCAGTTAATATGTTTCAAATGATCAACCATCTTTGAAAACGGTCATTTTAGGTGCAATTTTCTGTGCCGATTGCTTTTTAATATATCTTGATAGCATTTCGAGCTCTTGTGTTTGTCTTGATATGGAGCGCCAAATTCCCTGCAGAGACATAAAGTTAAAGAATATCCTGGCCGCCTGCAGCCACCACTAGAGGGAGCTTAGTGCATAACATTTAGTTCAGTGTAAAATGTAAGCTCCCTCTAGTGGCTGCTTGAAGGGGGTTTCTGGGTTATAGATATTAATTACTTTTTTTTTTTTTTCTTGGGATAGGTCATCAATATCGGATGAGTGGGGTCGGGCACTCACACCGATCAGCTGTTGGCAGCCAAAAGTAACAGAGACAGAAAGAACAGCACAGCTCCATCCACTGTGTTCACTTTACAGAATATCCACTCGGTGGGTGGGGGGGGGGAGAAATCTCCAGCGAAAATTGATCTGCGGTATGGATTTAAAAGGGGTTGTTTGGTGAGTATTTCTTCAGATTTCACCCCCCCCATGTGGCTGGACCTACAATGGTAATCATACTTACATGATCCCTGCCATTGCAGGTCGATTTGTTTTAACTCTATCCAGAGACCTGTCTGTGTACAGGATTTAAAAGGAACCTGTCACCGGGATTTTGGGTATAGAGCCGAGGACATGGGTTGCTAGATGGCCGCTGGCACATCCACAATACCCAGTCCCCATAGCTCTGTGTGCTTTTATTGTGTCAAAAAAATGATTTGATACATATGCAAATTAGCATACGAGTCATATCTTACTTGTGTGACCAGAGAAGAGTCATATTTTCAAGCTCTGACTCATCTGAGGATAATTTGCATATGTATCAAATTGTTTTTTTTACACAATAAAAGCACACAGAGCTATGGGGACTGGGTATTGCGGATGTGCTAGCGACCATCTAGCAACGCATGTCCTCAGCTCTATACACAAAATCCAGATGACAGGTTCCCTTTAAAATATATTGCCTCCGTGGAGGCAAAATTCAATTCACCCAAAAACGTGCGAGACGTCAGTGAATGAAATCGGTGTTCATTTCTGCATCTTTAAAAACATTTAAAATTTGGAATCTGAAGTCTGGTCTGGTACCAGCTGGTTCCTCGGTACCAAACCTGACTTCGGATAGATATTAATAAATTTTTTTTATTTAAAGATGCAGAATTGATTACAGTGACTTCAGCTGAAATTTTTTTTGCCTCCACGGAGTCAATACATTTTAGTGCTGTACAGAGACGGCTCTCCATACGGCATTAAAACAAAGTGTTTGAACAAATCGACTTTGGATCTATGATGTAAATCTCAATTTGGTCAACACTAATTACCACCACAGGTCCAGACATGCTTGGGGGCTCTGAAGAAACACTCGCCAAGGGTGAACAACTCCTTTAAATCCACAGCATAGATTAACGTTACCTTGCTTTTTTGGAGTTAAATCCCCACAAACCTGCAGCAAAATATGCAATAAATCTGCATGCAGATTTTGCCAAGGAATCGCAGCAGCATCAAAACAATCCACTCTGCGTGACCATACCCTAAATCCAATTTCATAATGTTTAGCTGAAAGACTTAGTCGTAAGGTTAGCCCTCCACTGATCTCAGATCTCTGTAGGACTGATGGGACAGTCCTAAAATATGTCCTGAACCCTCCTCATATATTTCCCATGCTGCGCTGACATGACTAATTAATCCTGGAGGGAACGCATGCCAACTAAAAGTACATGTGTAGGTATTGAACTAGTAAAAGCTGAAGAGCATTGTGAAGCATGAGAGCTAAGTGTTCCGAACGATGGGCTGGATTTCCATCAGTTGGACCCAATTGGTTTGTGTGCCATAGACCCAAAATGACCATCAACAGTTATAACACTGTTTGACCATTAATTGTAATTTTTAGCAGATCCAGTCACTTCAGATGCCACAATGAACCTTTTAGAAGCAGAGTTTTAAAGGGTCGTCCAGTTTGGTCCTTTCCATTTGCCTTATTAGAGAATATAGATGTCATCATAGCTGACGGGGCCCCTCCTCTATGCATTTGCTGTGTTATACTTAATGCAACCATGTAGTACTACTTCTTCCTTGCACTTTTCACGCAGATCTTCTGCCCACCACAACAGCTAGTCGTCGGGCGTACATAGGAGCTGAAGTGGGGCGGTTTCATTCTAAGAAGCCGTTGCTGTATTGGTAGGCTAGATGCTTTCAACTTTGTTTTTCTGTAATCCCAAAACTGCCTTTAATTCTGCTGGAACACTTCTTGGTTCTGTACACCTACTGTAGGTTTCCTAAACCACTGCTTTCTTTGAGGTTTTGCCAGTTTATATTGTTGATGTTTCCTAGACAAACTATTTTGTGGGGTGGAGGATGAGCGGTTTCTGGTATTGATTTCTAAGTTGTCCTACTGTACTGCAGAATTGTATTTCATTAAACACCCCATTTAGTGAGGTTGTGTTTTTCCCCTTTTTTCCACAGTTTCAAAGCCATTTCATTGTTTTGTCACAGTTTACGTCAGAGAAAAATAAACCTATATACTTTGTTTAATTTGAGTACTGGTGCCGTTTTATTTGCCTCCGATGTCTTGCTTAAAATTGTAGGTCTAAGATATTTCCAGACACACGAGCGAGTTCAGTGCGAGCTCTCGTTCTGGACTCCTCTGACAGGATTGCACAGCATTGTAATAATTTATAATGCGGTGTAAGACCTGTGCCTCGTTTCTACTGAGAGGATCGGTTCGGGTCGGCACAGTTTGGAAGATTTTTAATGGTCCGCTCTATTTAGTTAAGCGTTTCCACTGCAACTCGGGCCGCCGGGTCCATACGTGGTTTAGAAACAAATGCGTAGCGTAACGTCACACTAGTGCGACAACAAACGCGACGCTACAAACGACAAAGATGAAGGTCATCCAGCAGCTCGTGTTTTATGTTGCGCTTACGTTTGACGTTATTCAGGCCGCCAATCAGGAGAATGTATTGTGTGACGCAAGTAGCTCCTCCCTAACTGAACCGTTCCATTTTTCTATGGCCCTACATCTGAAGCAGGACCCTGAATGGTGCGGGACGGTTCGCTTGTATGGATCGCTTTCATAGTGGAAACGCCCAAAATAGCGAACCGTACTGACCCGACCCGAACCGATCCGCTCAGTGGAAACGAGGCATTGGAGTCCTGGAATCTAGTGAATTACACTGACCGTATAATGCTGTGTGATCCTATCAGAGGAGCGGAGTTTAGAACGGGACCTTGCACTGACACGCAGCAAGTTTTGCGCACTGAACTAGCTTGTGTGTCTGGCCTAAGGCCCCTTTCAGATGAGCGAGTTCCATGCTCCGGACTCGCAGTGCTTGTATGCTGCAGCTCCCGTCCTGACCTCCCAGCACATCTGGGGTCGCATAGCATTAGGCTACTTTCATACTAGCGGCAGCCTTCGCCGCAACAGCCTGCCGGATCCGTTCTGCCGGTAGTGTGCCAGAGCGGACTTCCGGCTGCACTGTGCACTATCGGCAGCACGGATCCAGCAGGCTGTTCCCCCGCCGGAACAGCCTGCCGCTAGTGTGAAAGTAGCCTTATATCGGTTTATGATGCTATGTAACCCTTAGAGTTCTGGATTATATTGGATAACACTGACAGGATTATGTTCTCAGTGAGTACCTGTAATGGAAATGAACGATCCGCCAAATATCTTCAGGGGGTCATCGATCACAGAAAACTAAAGACAAGTAGTAATATTTTCCCAAGTCCAGTCAGGAATCCTTTTCCCAAGTCCAGAGTAATATATAAGTATTTTCATTTTCTTAATTCCCGGAGAACCCCTTTAACAAGCCACCAGGAAGGTAGAGAGGAGCGCTGACAGTAAGGGCTACACACATGGACACAGGCAGAAGGCTTAGTTTTTCTGTAAAATGCCAAAGCCTTCTGCTTGTGTCTAAAATAGTCAGTGCTAATTACTGACATCCCTTCCCCCCTCTACCTCCCCAGCCGCTAGTAAGCTCCAGGAGGGTAGAAGAGAGCAGGAATGTCAGCAATTGGCACTGACGCTAAGGTTTAAGGTATACAGTAGGTTTTCAGTAAAAAGACCCTGTGTGAACAGGGCCTTACAGTGTCTTTTTGACTTGAACCCAGCCAATGGGCCTCATTGACAGCTGCTTTTGCAGGCCCAAAGAGGGAGACAAAAGCTGACAAAAATAAATCGCCCACAAGCATTGTCCTCTTCCATGGTATGTTATGTGTCCAGATATACATGAGACATCCACACTTTTCAGTGGTTGGATTTTTTTAAGCTGTGTACAGGGGTGGACTAGCCATTGACTACATATGGAGAAATCCCAGCAGGCCGGTGCCTCAGTGTGTTGGTTGGGTGATATTTGTGCAATGGTAGAAGTGATTCTTGTAAACCCCATAAACACTGCTGAGGAGATCTAGAGGTAACTGCTCCACAACTGCAGTCACCTGTTATGTCTTATTGAGACATAGAAGACTTGCGTAAGAAAAAGACCATCTATCTTAGGATAGATAGGTTATATAGGCATGTTTAGAATTAACTTACTGTAGATTTCTATACCACATCATTGAAGAATGATAAAATTACGGTACTTCTTGACTGTATATCATATAATATTGGTAGCACAAAATTGAACTTCACAAATTAACTTTAACCCCTTTAGGGCTGATGAGTATTTTTAATTTTTGGGTACATATGGCTTATTTATTGCATTTTATTGCCCTTTGCTGGGGGAATAGCAAAAGCCAGCATTTTTGCTCCTTTTTTTACATCTTAAATTTTGTGCTATTTGCCTTGTGGCATTAATAACATGTTACATTTAATTTGTGGGACAGTACAGTTACAGCTTTACCAAATTTATATATACACTGTGTGTGTATATATGTGTGTGTGTGTGTGTGTATGTGTATATATATATATATATATATATATATATATATATATATATATATATATATATATATTACGTGTGTGTGTGTAATATTCTCAGATGTGAGCCCTTCCCCCAAATTAGACCCCACAATCTCCATTCAATCTCCAAATCAGACCCCAATCCTCATCAGACATAAAATAAGTAAAAGAACTTACTTCTGCTCTGGATAGAGACATCACTCAGGAGATCCAGCGCACTCTTCCTGCAGTGCTGCACTGTGACCTGATGTCGTACAGTGTAAGGGCTTAGTGCACACCAGGACACAGTGTGGCACCGGCAGAAGACTATTGCTCCCTACTGTGTACTATTGAGAGCTTCCATTATGGAAGTGCTCACTAGTATTCACTTCATAAGATGGTGAATGTTAATGAGATGCCACAACAGTTCAAATTTATTTTTTCTATGATGCATGTATAGTTGGCTTCCACTTCAATGCTATCCTATATGATGAACACATGGCCTATGTAACGTGTAAAAAGGTGTACTTTATTATTATACAAATGGTTATTCTGGTTGTGGGTCTCTCTGAAAGCCCCATCATTTTATTTAAATAAATGGGGCAAATCTCGTGCCCATTGCGGTACCTTTTCTTTGGTTAAAGAACAATCTCCCTGATGAAGCTGAAACAGGAGTCCGGGCCCTTTCACACTTGCGTTCTTTTCTTCCGGCATAGAGTTCCGTCGTCGGGGCTCTATGCCGGAAGAATCCTGATCAGGTTTATCCTAATGCATTCTGAATAGAGAGAAATCCATTCAGGATGCATCAGGATGTCTTCAGTTCCGGACCGGAACGTTTTTTGGCCGGAGAAAATACCGCAACATGCTGCGCTTTTTGCTCCGGCCAAAAATCCTGAACACTTGCCGCAAGGCCGGATCCGGAATTAATGCCCATTGAAAGGCATTAATCCGGATCCGGCCTTAAGCTAAACGTCGTTTCGGCGCATTGCCGGATCCGACGTTTAGCTTTTTCTGAATGATTACCATGGCTGCCAAGACGCTAAAGTCCTGGCAGCCATGGTAAAGTGTAGTGGGGAGCAGTATACTTACCGTCCGTGCGGCTCCCCGGGCGCTCCAGAGTGACGTCAGGGCGCCCCACGCGCATGGATAACGTGATCACATGGACACGTCATCCATGCGCATGGGGCGCTCGGACGTCATTCTGGAGCGCCCCGGGAGCCGCACGGACTGTAAGTATACTGCTCCCCCGCTCCCCACTACTACTATGGCAACCAGGACTTTAATAGTGTCCTGGGTGCCATAGTAACACTGAACGCATTTTGAAGACGGATCCGTCTTCAAATGCTTTCAGTTCACTTGCGTTTTTCCGGATCCGGCGGGCACCTCCGGCAAATGGAGTACACGACGGATCCGGACAACGCAAGTGTGAAAGAGCCCTAAGACGATAAATTTTAATATTGTATGTCTCTTGTTGCTCTGGTAGGTTTTCAAGGTACAGATATTCAACTTAGCAGCAAAATTGATTGACAGGTACAGCTTCAGGGCTCATGCACACGAACTTTGGATGTTTTGTAGAACGGAGCAACCGGCCCCCTAATAGAACAGTCCCTGTCCATATTTTTTGCTGAACAGACATACGGACAAGGAATACACATGGAGTCATTTCCATTTTTTTGTGGCCCCATTGAAGTGAATAGTTCCGCTTACAGGCTGAAAAAAAACAAAAAACTGAAAATGTCTGAATGAGCCCTTTCAGGACCAGGCCATTTTTCACCTTTCTGCCCAGGCCATTTTTAGGAAATCTGACGTGTCACTTTACGTGGTAATAACTTTAAAACGCTCTCACTTTGCCAAGCCATTCTGCAATTGTTTTCTCGTCACATATTGCATTTCATGACCCTGGTAAAATTGAGTAAAAAAATGTCATTTTTATTAATAAAAAAACCCAAATTTACCCAAAATTTTGAAAAATGAGCAAATTTCAATTTCTCTACTTTTATAATAGATAGTAATACCTCCAAGAATAGTTACTTTAAATTCCCCATATGTCTACGTCATGTTTGGATCATTTTGAAAATGACATTTAATTTTTTGGGGACGTTAGAAGCAAATCTTAAAATTTTTAAGAACATTTCTAAACCCCAATTTTTTCAGGACCAGTTCAGTTATGAAGTCACTTTCTGGGGCTTACATATTTGAAACCACCCATAAATCACCCCATTTTAGAAACTACTAGAAGCTATTCAAAATAGATTTTACAAACTTTAACCCTTTAAAGGGGTCCCCTACGAGAATTAAATGAAAATAGGAATGAAATTTCAAAATTTCACTATTTTATTTTTTTAGCAGATTTTAATCAATTTTTTTCTGCAACACATCAAGGGTTAATAGCCCAAAAAAACTCAAAATCTATTACCCTGAATCTGGAGTTTACAGAAACACCCCATGTGTGCTCCAAAACAGAAGTGTGGGCGCACAGCATGCTTCAGAGTGGAAGGAGCACCATATGGCTTTTGGAGAGCGGATTTAGCTGGAATGGTAATTGGGAGCTATGTCGCATATGAAGACGCCCTGAGGTGGCCCTAGAGTGGAAACCGCCAAAAAGTGACCCCATTCCGGAAACTACACCCCTCAAGGAATATTTCAAGGTGTGTAGTGAGCACTTTGACACATCGGGCGATTCACAGAATTAGGAAACGCTTGGCTGTGAAAATGAAAAATTTCAATTTTTTCCAAAATAAAATTGCTTTACACCCACATTTTTTACTTTTACAAGGGGTAACAGGACAAAATGCACCCCACATTTTGTTACCCATTTCCCCCTGAATACTCCAACACCCCATATGTGCTCAAAAGATGATGTATGGGCGTACAGCAGGCTTCAGAGTGGAAGGAGCACCATATGGCGATTAGGAGAGCGGATTTAGCTGGAATGGTAATTGGGAGCTATGTTGCATATGAAGACAGCCTGAGGTGGCCCTACAGTGGAAACCCCCAAAAAGTGACCCCATTCCGGAAACTACACCCCTCAAGGAATATTTCAAGGTGTGACGTAAGCACTTTGATCCATTGGGCATTTCACAGAATTTGGAAATGCTTGGCTGTGAAAATTAAAAATTAAAAAATTTTCCAGAAAAAGTTGCTTCACCCCCACATTTTTCACTTTCACAAGGGGTAACAGGACAAAATGCACCCCACATTTTGTTACCCATTTCCCCCCCGAATATGCCTACACCCCATATGTGCTCAAAAAATGATGTATGGGCGCATGGCAGGGCTCTAGAGTCAAACAGCTAAATATGGATTTTGCTGATCTGAATTGGCAGACATGTATTTTAGGTGCCATTTCGCATTAAATAAATTCCTGAGGTCCCCAGAAATGAAAAACCCCAAGAATTGACCCCATTTCGGAAAGAGCACCCCCGTACGAACATTTTAAGTGGTGGAAAGGGTACTTTTCAGCAAACAGGTGTCTCACAGAAGGCAGAAATACTAGAGAAAGGATTTGAAAGCACACATTTGTAAAAATGAAAAATTACTAGCAGACCCCAATTTTCCACTTTCACAAGGAGTTAAAGGAGAAAATGCACCCCAGTATATGTTCCCCATTTTTTCCCATTTTAGCAAACACCCCATATGTGCTCGTAGCCTGTTGTATGGGTGCACAGCAGGGCTCTAGAGGCAAAGTGCAATATATGGTTTTTGCAGGCCTGAATAAACAGACATAGATTTTAGGTGCCATGTCGCATTAAAAAAATTCCTGAGGTCCCCAGAAATTAAAAAACCCCAAGACGTGACCCCTTTTTGGAAAGTGCACCCCCGTACGAACATCTTAAGGGGTGGAAAGGCCACGGTTGTCTCACAGAAAAAAATATGTAGTGGTTGTTGGAAAGTGGATATGCAAGTGGATATGACTAAATCAGAGATATAAAGTGGAAATATTACAGGGAGCATAAAGGATGAAATTAAATTAATACTCCATGGAGTGATAGATTCTGAAACAATCCTGCATGCACAGGGCAGGTTTCACAGTGGTAAATGGTGTCTTTCCTTATCTCACCTTTGGAACACACCCTGCATCTTTTTTGGGTCCTTCCCTTCCTTGCTGTCTGGGGGACTTGACCTGAAAAATGTTGCTCTGGTACAACAGGGGCACCGTAACTTTCTGAAGTACTGGGACCCTTCCCGGCCTGGGTTTGAAAAATTAGGGCCTTGATTACCACCTTTTGGAACTGAAGGATAGTTTCTCTGTGGCCTGCAGAATGAAATAGCATGTACGCATTGCATATTGCCACCTGTACAATGTGTACGGCCAGCTTTTTGTACCACACTTTTGTTTTTCGTGTGGCACTGTAGGGCTTCATAAGTTGATCTGCAAGATCTACCCCTCCCATGTGCCTGTTGTAGTCCAGGATGCAAACTGGTTTGGGGTAGCGGTTGTGATACCACGTATAGGGGCAGGGGAGCTGGCGTTAGTGTGAATGGTGGTCAGTACAAGGACGTCCTTGTACTTAACCGCCAGCATGTTCTCATGGAGGAGAGCCCTATTTTCACCCATTCTCAGTGGTTGCCCTGCCAGGGATCTAGGGAGGCCTCTCTGATTTTTGGCGCACTGTGCCGCAAGCCACAGTACTTCTGACAGTTAGGGACCTGAATAGAAGTATGCTGGTATAATAGTTATCCACATAGAGGTGGTAACCCTTATCCAGCAGTGGGTGCAGTAACTCCCACACGATCTTCCCACTAACTCCTAGGACGGGGGGGCATTCTGGGGGTTCTATCCTGGAATCTTTCCCTTCATAAATGCGGAACTTGTGGGTGTACCCGGAGGTACTCTCACAGAGTTTGTATATCTTTATGCCATACCTTGCCCGTTTGCTAGGCAGGTATTGGCGGAATCTAATCCTCCCTTTAAACAATAATAGGGACTCCTCTACACTGACATTTTTCTCTGGGTTGTACACCTCAGCAAACTTGGTGCTGAAGTGATCAATGACAGGCCTAACCTTGAACAGTCGGTCAAATGTTGGGACTTTTTTTGGGGTGGGCACTTTGCATTGTCGTTGTAGTGTAGGAATTTCCAAATTGAATCAAATCGATTCCGGGTCATGGTCTGACTGTAAGGGCTCATGCACACAACCGTTGTTGTTTTGCGGTCCGTTTTTCACTGATCTGTTGTTCCGTATCTGAGTTTTTTTTTTTTTTCTCTGATTTAAGTCCTCTTCCATTCCGTTACAGCACAAAACATATCCGTATGGTTTCTGTATTTGATCAGTTTTTTGCGGATTGTATGCAGAAACAGAAACTTATTAATCACCAAACACATGAGCAATATGGGCTGGGCATAGCATTTCTACAGTATGGATCCGCAAAATACGCATGAAATACGGATGACATTTGGATGTGTTCCGTATGCATTCCGTATTTTTCGTGGACCCATTGACTTGAATGGGGCCTCGGACCGTAATATGCGTACAATAATAGGACATGCACTACTTTTTTGCGGAACAGCCATTCGGACAAACAGAAACAGAATGCACACGGAGTAACTTCTGTATTTTCTACAGCCCCATTGAAGTGAATAGTTCCGCATACGGTCCGCAAAAAAAAACGTAACGGAAGCAGAAAGAAAATACGTTTGTGTGCATGAGCCCTAAATTGGAGTCTGGTAGAAAATGTCAGAACTCCAATATTGCCTAATGGTTGGGTTTTTTTTCAACGCCCATATGCAGCACGAGTCCCCAAAATGTCATCATCTCTGCTGCACTTACTGGGGTCCAACATAGGGGTCTAGCATATGGCGAAGTAGGGTCCTGGGAAATAAATTGCTGGGCGTATAAATTTGTTTGGACCTGTAATTTTACAAGACTATAACCACCTAGTCATTAACAATGTTGAGGCAGTGCCTGGACATCTTCACTATGAAATATTTAGTGATGAGTAATGGCCACAGGTTCATTGTGACAGGAGCATGTGCTGTACAGAATATTTAAATGGTCAATACATCGGGACATTACTTATTTATAAGCCAGCATGTGGTGTGCAGCGCTCCTTCCCAATAAATCAGCCATGTTTGTCCTCATAAGCCTTCTCTAGTTATGAGTAGTACTGTGATTTTCTATTGGACTACAGGTAAACCTACTGCATTACCTAAAGCTTCATAAAGCTATTGCAGTTGTATAAATTATGCCAAAAAGTGGATCACATCTCAAAACCAGGGAACCTTTCCCAAAGTAGACCTCTAAAAGAATTCTCATTACCAACGTCCTTGCAGTTGGAGCAACATTAATATGTGAACCTTTGAATCGTGGATTGCATTGAATGGCCAAAAAGTCACCAAGACGAAATTGTCATCAATGCCAGCACACCACCCCTGGACTCATCTTCTGTGACAACTACCTAGCTGAATCCTGGAAATTGTTGGATGAGACTACTGTATGTTTTATGGATGCCAGGTAAAAACCACTATTAGAGGCGCAGCTTGGAGCTCCCTGAATGATCATGAGGGTCATCACATGCAACTACCTATGATGATGTCTTTCAGGACATCTGCATGTTCTTTAACAGCGAGGCATTTGTACTTTAGACGGTCAATAAGCTTGAAAAAAGACGCAGGTCCGTAAGGCCCAACCTGTAATCCTACTGTATTTATCTAGGTACAGACAAAACCCTCTGATGCGGATGCCAATATCCCCAAATTAATGGGAGAATTCCATTCCCAAAAATCTCTGGATCAACATCCCATCTCCAGAGATATAGGGGCACATTTGTTAGGACCAACTCTATAGTTGACGGTGGAGGCGCCGGCTTCTACCTAACCTCTGCATAAGCACTGTGAGGGGCACATATCTAGCATAACTGCTGTGAGGGGGCACATATCTGGTATAACCACTGTGAGGGGGCACATATCTGGCCATAACTACTGTGAGGGGGCACATATCTGGCCATAACCACTGTGAAGGGCACATATCTGGCATAACCACTGTGAGGGGGAACATATCTGGCATAACCACTGTGAGGGGCACATATCTGGCATAACTACTGTGAGGGGGCACATATCTGGTATAACCACTGTGAGGGGGCACATATCTGGCATAACTACTGTGAGGGGGCACATATCTGGCATAACTACTGTGAGGGGGCACATATCTGGCCATAACTACTGTGAGGGGGAACATATCTGGCATAACCACTGTGAGGGGCACATATCTGGCATAACTACTGTGAAGGGCACATCATTTGGCATAACTACTGTGAGGAGGCACATATCTGGGCATAACTACATTGAGGGGGCACAAAAGTAGGCATAACTACTGTGACAGGAACAAAGTTAGCATAACTGCTGTGAGGGGCCACAAGGAGGACATAACTATTTTGAAGGGACCACAAGGTGGGCTTAATTACTGTGAGGGGCCACAAGGTGGGTATTAGCACTGTGTGGTTGCACTTAGGGGAAATGTCCTAGACTACCCTGCTATACATTGGCATGGCTCAGTGTTACAGGCCAGCACAGCGCCCCCTGCTGGTGATTTCATAGGGGCGGTCACCATCCCTTCCTTATGTGATTATTATTTTTTCTCTATCACCACAGGGACCTTGTTCTGGATCCAGCGGACATCACGCCGACGCCAGCGACACCCTGGATGAGGTAGGACCAGATTTTATTAGGACTGGGTGAGTGTAGCCATGCATTGGGCTCTTTCACACGAGCGGATCCTGTGCAGGTAATCTGCTGTGTGAAAGAGAGCCAAGCCCCGCTCCGGACAGCAGAGACACGGAGCAGTAACATGACTGATAATGCTCTGTGCCTCTCTGTGATCTTTTTACTACAAAATCACGGTGACCACTTTATCTCACCCTGATTTCATAGTAAAAAGATCAATCATGTTAATGCTCCGTGTCTCTGCTGTCCGGAGCGGGGCTTGGCATTCTTTCACGCAGCGGATTACCCCCTCAGGATCCGCTCGTGTGAAAGAGCCTTTAGTGTAAAGAAATTCTGCCGCCTCTTTGTAAAAATGGGGGGGGGGGCCTCCGATCCAAAGTTTGCACTGTGGCCCATAATACTCTAGTTCTGGTTACAGGCTTAGGAATAAAAAAGATCGTTAGAAAGATCTCTATACTGTCTATGCTTATGTATTTACATCGTAGTTAGATCTGCTCTAATACATCTTTTTTTTCAAACAATATACAGTAAGTCAAAGTTTGTTAACCTTTCTTGGTACTGCAATCCACCATTCATTTAATTATCTTGGTCGCATTTCGCTGCACCCGCTCTAGTTCAGCTAGACTGTAGAGAATGTAACTCTATAACCCCACCTTGTCACTTAGCAGCTAGGAATAATGACATGACAACACTCTTTTGTTGGGTGAGAGTCGGTCACAGCTATATTACTTATTTTCTTTATCAAACCAACTTTTTTTTATATCTCAAACCAACATCAACAATTTGGAGTCTCCAGAAGCGGTATGCCCCACAGACTCCCTCTGTGGGCAAGTCCGCCTTCTTCTCCGTTTTGCTTTGACACCGACCTCCGCTGTGACTTAGTATCATGAACACCTGAAATTGAACAACAAAACACTTGTAACAAATGATCAACCAAAACCAGGGCGGGAGGGTGGGAAGCTGCCTGCTGGTGCCGTAGAGAAAGAGGCAGAGACTTGCCTCATCCCCCTTTTAACCCTACATGGCCCCTACCATCTTTAGCAACCAATCAGGGGGCAGGGGAGGATAACCTGGATCACCCAGGAAAAACAATAAGCAGACCAACCAAGTCTGGAGAGATGCCCCGCTTTATATTGGTAACTTCCATAACACAAGCTGCTAGCTGCTGAATAGCCTTAACCCCACTGTATCCGTCTCCACAGTCTATGCCGCCTTCATTTAACCCCCTTGGCGCCACCTAGACTGTAGAGAATGTAACTCTATAACCCCACCTTGTCACTTAGCAGCTAGGAATAATGACATGACAACACTCTTTTGTTGGGTGAGAGTCGGTCACAGCTATATTACTTATTTTCTTTATCAAACCAACTTTTTTTTATATCTCAAACCAACATCAACAATTTGGAGTCTCCAGAAGCGGTATGCCCCACAGACTCCCTCTGTGGGCAAGTCCGCCTTCTTCTCCGTTTTGCTTTGATCACCGACCTCCACGGAGGGGCCCGTGTATTCCTACACGGCGCTCCGACCCCCACCCAACAAGAACTGGGCCTGCTCGATTCCATCCTGTAAACCAGATAAGAAAATATCTAACCCTATGTCGTTTAGGTGGACACCATCGGGCCGCATAAGACGCCCATTGTCACCTTCCAACTGGCGATGGCGTACAACTACCCCAGCTCTGGATCGGACAAAACGCGAAATGCGGTTATTGACCGTGCGCCTGGCCCTTTCTATCGCTGTGGCATCCCTGGCACCTTGCCACGTAACCCGGGGAATAATTTCCGACCACACAATAATCACCTCTTGGAAGAAAGAAGGGAGTCTCTCCAGATCAGCCCTTATCAATGTGATCAATTCCGCTATTTTTAGCAGACACAGGTCATTGCCACCAGCATGAATAACTAATATCACCGGGGATCGCACTAGATGGCTACATTCCACAGCTTCCGGGAGAACCTGAGACCAGCGTAAGCCCCGGACACCCCGCCAGCATGCTTTAATATTTCGGAAACCGAGGCATCGACCACCCGGACGACTTTCTGCTCTCTGTCCTGCCCAAAAAATGTACGAATGGCCGATGAAACATACTGTAATCTGGACCGCATCTAAAAGAAAATCAAATCAGTAAATGAGGTCGCACATATGAAGCAAAGCAGGCAGATTTCCAACGCCGCTGAACCTCGGACTCTGGCAACCCAGCGTGAGCTGCCTCCGTGGCTGCCCCAATTCTGAAAGAGTGTGTGCCAAATTCGCAAACTGGTAAGTGAAGCAAAAGGAGGCAACGGCGAAATATGGACCTAAATTGAAAACGGGTAAGGGGGGTGCCGTCAGCATGTATCAGGAAAGTAGCTCCCACTGGTCGATAAGACACGAACTGGGCTACAGCCGCATGGGGACAAGCTGGGCCGCCGATCTTATGCAATGGAAGCCAGGCCCCTCGCGCAAAAGCATCTGTTTTAGAGCGCCTGATGAAGACCCTTAGGGCCGAGTCACTGATGAAAACGTCCGTAGCTCCTAAGCCTCCTGCGCGAGAGAAGGGGAAACCAGCTCCCCTATACGAAGAGCCGCAAAAAAGGCTAAGCAAAAAGCATCCCTAAATACAGGGAGTGCAGAATTATTAGGCAAGTTGTATTTTTGAGGATTAATTTTATTATTGAACAACAACCATGTTCTCAATGAACCCAAAAAACTCATTAATATCAAAGCTGAATATTTTTGGAAGTAGTTTTTAGTTTGTTTTTAGTTTTAGCTATTTTAGGGGGATATCTGTGTGTGCAGGTGACTATTACTGTGCATAATTATTAGGAAACTTAACAAAAAACAAATATATACCCATTTCAATTATTTATTTTTACCAGTGAAACCAATATAACATCTCAACATTCACAAATATACATTTCTGACATTCAAAAACAAAAACAAATCAGTGACCAATATAGCCACCTTTCTTTGCAAGGACACTCAAAAGCCTGCCATCCATGGATTCTGTCAGTGTTTTGATCTGTTCACCATCAACATTGCGTGCAGCAGCAACCACAGCCTCCCAGACACTGTTCAGAGAGGTGTACTGTTTTCCCTCCTTGTAAATCTCACATTTGATGATGGACCACAGGTTCTCAATGGGGTTCAGATCAGGTGAACAAGGAGGCCATGTCATTAGATTTTCTTCTTTTATACCCTTTCTTGCCAGCCACGCTGTGGAGTACTTGGACGCGTGTGATGGAGCATTGTCCTGCATGAAAATCATGTTTTTCTTGAAGGATGCAGACTTCTTCCTGTACCACTGCTTGAAGAAGGTGTCTTCCAGAAACTGGCAGTAGGACTGGGAGTTGAGCTTGACTCCATCCTCAACCCGAA
Organism: Bufo bufo; assembly: GCF_905171765.1. Lineage (NCBI taxonomy): Eukaryota > Metazoa > Chordata > Amphibia > Anura > Bufonidae > Bufo > Bufo bufo. Next base: position 43,688,941 of record NC_053393.1, on the reverse strand, counting down.
AAGGCCCCACAAGCTCATCTTTGATGATACCAGCCCAAACCAGTACTCCACCTCCACCTTGCTGGCGTCTGAGTCGGACTGGAGCTCTCTGCCCTTTACCAATCCAGCCACGGGCCCATCCATCTGGCCCATCAAGACTCACTCTCATTTCATCAGTCCATAAAACCTTAGAAAAATCAGTCTTGAGATATTTCTTGGCCCAGTCTTGACGTTTCAGCTTGTGTGTCTTGTTCAGTGGTGGTCGTCTTTCAGCCTTTCTTACCTTGGCCATGTCTCTGAGTATTGCACACCTTGTGCTTTTGGGCACTCCAGTGATGTTGCAGCTCTGAAATATGGCCAAACTGGTGGCAAGTGGCATCTTGGCAGCTGCACGCTTGACTTTTCTCAGTTCATGGGCAGTTATTTTGCGCCTTGGTTTTTCCACACGCTTCTTGCGACCCTGTTGACTATTTTGAATGAAACGCTTGATTGTTCGATGATCACGCTTCAGAAGCTTTGCAATTTTAAGAGTGCTGCATCCCTCTGCAAGATATCTCACTATTTTTGACTTTTCTGAGCCTGTCAAGTCCTTCTTTTGACCTATTTTGCCAAAGGAAAGGAAGTTGCCTAATAATTATGCACACCTGATATAGGGTGTTGATGTCATTAGACCACACCCCTTCTCATTACAGAGATGCACATCACCTAATATGCTTAATTGGTAGTAGGCTTTCGAGCCTATACAGCTTGGAGTAAGACAACATGCATAAAGAGGATGATGTGGTCAAAATACTCATTTGCCTAATAATTCTGCACGCAGTGTAAATACACCTCATAAGGAGATGCACAAATAGAGGGTAGTAATTGACATATGCTCGCTAATAATGAAAATGATACCGGGCGGCGACTTTCGCGGCGGATATGCTCCTTTCGCCAACCCCTAATAGCTTGCCTGATTAGGAAATGCTGAGTCACGTCCTGCCAACCGCGCATTTTAAGATAAAAACCAACACCACACAATCTACGCTGCGCAACCAAAGCACCCTTGGCTTTCAGGGACAAGAGATAAGAAATGGTCACCTGTAAACATGCTGCTGGCAATATAACATTTGCGGAATTATCCGCCACCGCCCTCCATTCTGCCCACGCCTTACCATGTGCTGACCACGTGGCTGGTGTCACTGACGCTTGTACCATACTCATCAGTCGTTGATCGGCAAATCCCAAAGCGTTGGCGGCCATGGGATTCCTTCCTGGATTGCCCCCGGCAACAGGGACCTGAATTCCTGCCAACGAAAACGAGAGAGAGCGTCAGCTATAGGGTTGTTTACGCCTGGCACATGCCGGGCTTGGAACCAGACATTGAACTCTAGGCAGCGGAGGACAAGGTGGCGGAGTAGCGAGAGAACTGGGAGGGAAGAAGAGGTTAATGAATTAATACAGCAGACTACCGCCATGTTGTCCGTGTAGAAACAGACACGCCTGTTTCAGAAACAGGAGCCCCATACGTTGATGGCTACAATAATAGGGAACAACTCCAGCAGTGTGATGTTTGAACACAAGCCCTGCGAACGCCAAGAGTCAGGCCACGGTGCGGCGCACCACTCCTGGCCTAATATGGCACCAGACCCAGCAGCGTCCGTGAATAATGACAAATCCGGAGAAGAAATCTATAAAGATTGATAACAAGTGTGGCCATTATACTGAGACAAAAAGGATTTCCAGACATGCAAATCCAATTTCAGCTGCTTTGTCAACCGGATGTGGTGAGAAGGCTTTTTTGCACCGCGAGTTGACAGTGATAGTCTACGAGAAAAAACGCGCGCCATCGGCATGATGCGGCACGCAAATACTAATAATCCCAATAACTCCTGCATTTGTCGTAGCGTAACCGATTTTACTGAAAGGAAACCCAATATCAAGCCAGATAATTTTTGTAATTTATCGCTTGGTAGGCGAAAAACCATCAAGTTGGTATCGATTTTAATACCCAAAAACGTGATAATTGTCGCCGGACCCACCGTTTTATCCTCAGAGAGGGGGACACCAAATCGGGCCATGAAAAAACGAAATGTATCCAGGAGAAATTGACATTTTTTTGAATTGCCAGAGAAAACAAATAGGAAATCATCTAAGTAATGGATAATATTCTGTGAGCCCGTTTCAAAACGGATGACCCATTCCAAAAAGGTGCTAAACAGTTCAAAATAATGGCATGATATAGAGCAGCCCATCGGTAGGCATGTGTCATAGTAATAGGCGTTGTCCACCATACAGCCTAATAGGTCATAACAATCAGGATGTACAGGGAGTAAACGGAAAGCTGCTTCAATGTCAGATTTGGCCAACAATGCGCCAGTTCCAGCACGGCTAACTAAAGCTACTGCCCTATCAAATGACACATAGGACACCGAGGAGTCCTCCTTGGAGATACCATCATTCACGGATGCACCCTTTGGAAAGGACAAATGATGTATCAATCGAAATGAACCTGGCTCTTTTTTAGGTATAAGGCCTAAAGGGGAAATACGTATGTTTTTAAACGGGGGGGACGTAAAAGGTCCTACTATACGCCCTAAAGCGACTTCTTTAGCTAATTTGCTTCTCAGAAATTGTGGGTAGTGAAGAAAAATAAAACGGGATGAAAAAACCTGACGTGAAACCAAAACGCAGTTGAGCGGCCGCATGCTCATTGGGGCATTGGTCTAGCCACGGGGACATCGCGTGCACGCTCACCGGGGTCTTCTCCTCCAGCAGCAGTGTGGGCTTTGTGTACTGAAGCCTGGCGCTGGCATCGGACAGCGGCGTGTGAGCCTCCGCAAACGGAACACTCATGCTTGTATTTGCATAGGGCAAGAAATTTACAATGGCCCTCGTTGTATAACCAGCAGGCTCCTGGCCTGCGCACGGCCACTGCGCCGTATGCATTTGCTGAGGGAGCAGTGGTCGCGGAAGGAAAGGGTTGCGTTCTTTGTGACATCATAAGGCGGAGCCATAAATCTGCTGCTTTTACCCCCCACCCTATATCAGGTTGTAAAGCTAACCTTCGGAGGTTATGAGCACTTTTGTGAAGGAGGCACCCCGGGTAAATTACTGGTTTCTATAATAACGAACCAAAAGGCCCCCCAAAAGATTAGACAAATTTTGACAGGTGATGGTCGGAAGCTGGAAAATGCAATAGAGATTGAAGGAGAATTCTTAAAATACTTTAATAATCTCTATTGTTCTGAGTTGGACGATACGGGGACTAGTATAGAAGATTTTCTGGAACAAATTAAGATCCCGGTATTGTCGGACCCGGATTCGGCCCTCCTGTGCGCCCCCATTTCTTTGGGGGAGCTACAGGCGGTTATGCAGGGGGTTCGGGGCTCTTCGGTCCCCGGGTCAGATGGGCTCCCGTTTGGTATATACAGTATAAGAGCCATGCGGGGGTCCTTCTACCCGGGTTATTGCAAGTCCTGAACGAATCTAGTAATTGTGAAAAGTTGCCCCCGTCTTTGATGGAGGCAATCATTACACTGATCTTGAAGAAGGGGAAGGATGGAAACAAAGTTGAGGCCTATCGACCTATATCTCTGCTCAACGCAGATTATAAGATAATTGCAAAAGTCCTTGCAAACAGGCTAAAAAAGGTAATAACTGGCCTAGTCCATACAGATCAGACAGGGTTTATCCCCAGGTGACAAATCCAGACCAACATACGTAGGACCATTCTGAATGTCCAGTTGGGGGGGGAAGGTAGGTGCTGGGGAGAAGAGGACACTGGCAGCTTTCCTCTATACCTAGAAGTCATCCCAGCTCTGATCGTGTCTATAATAATAAACTAGGGAGTTTACTGTGTTATGTGCCACTTGTGCAGAGGGTGGGAGACTAAGGGCCCACCAGGGGATTCACTTGTACCCCTGTGGGCCAGTCTGAGCCCGAGTACTGCCATACCTGTAGTAAGACACACTCAGACATAAGGACCCAGGTGCAGTTGCAACATTCAGTTGAAAAATAGAAGTATAGATCATCTTGAAGCTTCCGTATCCAAATGAACCTACAAAGAGTTCGGCCAACCGTGGCATCTGATTAAACTCTTGGCTTTTACCTCCCCTAGCCTGGAAGTAATAATCAATCCTGTCACCTGCTTGTTGTGCATTTACTTGTTGGGTTTCAACATGTAACAGGGCTGGGTTCCCAGGAGCCTGCAAGATACAATGGGAAGTTCTGGTAAATAAGGAGGAGGAGGGAAAAAATTCCAAAAAAAGAGTGTTAATCAAAGAACTCTTTGGATGGAAGTCCAAAAGATCTTAGAATAACTGCAGAGCACCAAAGGGAGGAGAAACTAGCACTGAGGTGTAGGAGGTGGGAGGCTGCTGGTAGTGACTGTATGTGTAGAACAAACTACTACATATGTGGATACAAAAAAGAAAAATCTGCTATTTCCCGGCTGCAGAGAGCCAATATATCGGTGTAGGACACTGTGCCTTGCAGTAACATGCATAGCTAGTCTGCTGTGATAGTGAAACACGCACATGACAGGCGTCGCTCTTAGAATCACTTCACACTTCACTTATTTGGTCAGTTAAGGGGCCATAACTGACTAAAAAACTGAAGTGTAAACTCAGCCTTACAGGTCAATGTTAGCGTCAGGTATAAAGAACCGCGCAGAGGCCCAAGATCCTACTGTAGCTTGAGAGAGCACTCCTTTTACATGAACTGAGAAAAGTCAAGCGTGCAGCTGCCAAGATGCCACTTGCCACCAGTTTGGCCATATTTCAGAGCTGCAACATCACTGGAGTGCCCAAAAGCACAAGGTGTGCAATACTCAGAGACATGGCCAAGGTAATAAAGGCTGAAAGACGACCACCACTGAACAAGACACACAAGCTGAAACGTCAAGACTGGGCCAAGAAATACAGTTGCAAGAAAAAGTATGTGAACCCTTTGGAATAATATGGATTTCTGCACAAATTGGTCATAAAATGTGATCTGATCTTCATCTAAGTCACAACAATAGACAATCACAGTCTGCTTAAACTAATAACACACAAAGAATTAAATGTGACCATGTTTTTATTGAACACACCATGTAAACATTCACAGTGCAGGTGGAAAAAGTATGTGAACCCTTGGATTTAATAACTGGTTAAACCTCCTTTGGCAGCAATAACTTCAACCAAACGTTTCCTGTAGTTGCCGATCTGATGTGCACAACGGTCAGGAGTAATTCTTGACCATTCCTCTTTACAGAACTGTTTCAGTTCAGCAATATTCTTGGGATGTCTGGTGTGAATCGCTTTCTTGAGATCATGCCACAGCATCTCAATCGGGTTGAGGTCAGGACTCTGACTGGGCCACTTCAGAAGGCGTATTTTCTTCTGTTTAAGCCATTCTGTTGTTGATTTACTTCTATGCTTTGGGTCGTTGTCCTGTTGCAACACCCATCTTCTGTTGAGCTTCAGCTGGTGGACAGATGGCCTTAAGTTCTCCTGCAAAATGTCTTGATAAACTTGGGAATTCATTTTTGCTTCGATGATGGCAATCCCTCCAGGTCCTGACGCAGCAAAGCAGCCCCAAACCATGATGCCCCCACCACCATACTTCACAGTTGGGATGAGGTTTTGATGTTGGTGTGCTGTGCCTCTTTTTCTCCACACATAGTGTTGTGTGTTTCTTCCAAACAACTCAACTTTGGTTTCATCTGTCCACAGAATATTTTGCCAGTACTGCTGTGAAACATCCAGGTGCTCTTGTGCAAACTGTAAACGTGCAGCAATGTTTTTTTTGGACAGCAGTGGCTTCCTCTGTGGTATCCTCCCATGAAATCCATTCTTGTTTAGTGTTTTACGTATCGTAGATTCGCTATTAGGGATGTTAGCATATGCCAGAGACTTTTGTAAGTCTTTAGCTGACACTCTAGGATTTTTCTTCACCTCATTGAGCAGTCTGCGCTGTGCTCTTGCAGTCATCTTTACAGGACGGCCACTCCTAGGGAGAGCAGCAGCAGTGCTGAACTTTCCCCATTTATAGACAATTTGTCTTACCGTGGACTGATGAACAGCAAGGCTTTTGGAGATACTTTTATAACCCTTTCCAGCTTTATGCAAGTCAACAATTCTTAATCGTAGGTCTTCTGAGAGCTCTTTTGTGCGAGGCATCATTCACATCAGGCAATGCTTCTTGTGAAAAGCAAACCCAGAACTGGTGTGTGTTTTTTATAGGGCAGGGCAGCTGTAACCAACACCTCCAATCTCATCTCATTGATTGGACTCCAGTTGGCTGACACCTCACTCCAATTAACTCTTGGAGATGTCATTAGTCTAGGGGTTCACATACTTCTTCCACCTGCACTGTGAATGTTTACATGGTGTGTTCAATAAAAACATGGTAACATTCAATTCTTTGTGTGTTATTAGTTTAAGCAGACTGTGATTGTCTATTGTTGTGACTTAGATGAAGATCAGATCACATTTTATGACCAATTTGTGCAGAAATCCATATCATTCCAAAGGGTTCACATACTTTTTCTTGCAACTGTATAATCTATATTCGATTATGGACAGTGATCCTACTCATAGCAGTGGACTTTTGTAAAATGCTACAATCATAGTAATAATGCCTAGTGTGCAATTTTTCTTACAGTAAAACAATATTTTGGGATTTTTTTGCACCTATTTTTCTGATTTGCATCACTCCATTATTCTCCAGCTTCTTACAAGATAGCCTGGTATATGTAGACACTATGTAACCTCACTGAGGATGTGGAAAACAATATTCCTTATGTAGTACATTTATTAGTATGTTTTTCTTGCTGGATATTACTTTCATAGCCAGTTGCTAGGGTAAAAACTTGTAAAGTGTCTTAACTGGGGCGGTGACAAGTTCAAATACAGTTTAAAGAAGGGGTAATTGCCAATACATCAAGGTGTGTATAATATCTGTACATACTGTCCTGGTGGTATCAATGCATGTACAGGCCCATCCTATTGTATGAGCAGCTGTCATTTGTTGGTATTATGTTCCATTTCTGAGAAGATGAACGTAACACCACCATGGATCTGTCTCCATCATAAGATTAATCTCAGCACATGTTGGCAAGGTTCAGTGTAGTTAAAGGTGTTCTGATACAAAATAACATATTAATTTACCCTTAGCTCTACAGATTTTTTGTCTCTTCTATACTAAGAAATGATTGCTAAAAGTTACAGTTCCAAACCCTGAGGCTGCACTACTGAGAGAGTCTCATGTCATGGAGAACTTGTGTTAGTTGAAATCACCAAAAAAGAAAGAAAAATGCATCCTTTACTGACTTCCGTTGCTGTGGCTTGACCATAGACCCTACAGGGAAATTTCTCGGTAGGCCGATGTCCCAGAGGGCCACCCAGCCCTCCTCTCTGCCACTGGTCGGGTACATGATTAGCTTTCAACAGTAATTAATGCTGTGAGAATCAGGTACTCATGTCCCCGGCCAGGGACCGCACATGCCCTCCTGAAATCAACCGTTGTGGCCCACACCTCACCTCATAAGCCCTCTTCTCCATAGACAACTGGAGGAGGAGGATAGAAAATGGTAGTTATTGATGGCCACCACACAGGGCCAGCTTTTGGGGCAGTATATTGTGGTACACTTTGGTTCTTCTGGGATGGTATTTTGAACTATTATATTGTTGACCCCGCCTACCTGTGCTGCCCCGCCTTATGTTAATTTGAACCCACCTACAACATGGGGGACCCTTTTTTTTTCCAGAGCTACTTTATGTGCCCAGTCCGCCCCTGGTTGACCCTATTGAAGCATAGCACCTACATTGAACTGTTAAAGTATATGACTATGAAATGCCAGATTAAGGGCTGGGAATATTTTTCACTGGCAGGACTGAGTCATTGGTCAGCTCAATAAACTGGCATCCCCACACTAGCTGCATGTTTCCCAGAGGTGTATGTAAAATCTCAGGGAGCCTTGTGGTCAGTAAGATGTAGGAGAACCAGACAAGCACAACACAGAGAGTCTGAGCTGAGAGATGCTGCAGATTCCTGAGTGTAGTTAGCTAGTAGTAGAGGCAGGGGTCGAGTCGAGGGGGAACGCGTTGGAACGGCGTTCCTGCACTTTTTTCATGGCAGGAACGCCGTTCCCTTTCAGCATGGTCTGTGTGCGGCGGGGCAGGCAGTGTGCGGCGGCGGCGGGGCAGGCACTGAGATGAGCGCTTCCATTGTGGAAGCGAAGCGCTCATCTCTATGGTGATCTGTTTCTGTTTATATCGCTGTCCTCAGGACAGCGATACAAACAGAAGGCTGCGGAGTAGCAGGGCAGGGAGGTGTGTCCATTTCCTGTTCCTCTGATAGGCTGCCGACACTACTAGGCCGCCAGCCTATCAGAGGCCTGCGTAGGCGGCACGATGACGTCATCGCGCCGCCGGCCTGAGCCGTACAGCGCTGGACTCAGGACACAGGCTGGAAGAGGCCTGCATCGCATCGCTCCAAAGAGGTAGGTATAAGTGTTCATTTTTTATATTTTTTAACTATATTATACTGGCACATGATTGGGGAATTTGGGGGGGCCCTGGTATTATACTGGGCTGGCACATGATTGGTATTACTGGCACATGATTGGGGGGGGGTCTGGTATTACTGGCACGTGATTGGGGGGTCTGGTATTATACTGGCACATGATTGGGGAATTTGGGGGGGGTCTGGTATTACTGGCACATGATTGGGGGGGGTCTAGTATTACTGGCACGTGATTGGGGGGTCTGGTATTATACTGGCACATGATTGGGGGGGTCTGGTATTACTGGCACATGATTGGGGGGGTCTGGTATTACTGGCACATGATTGGGGGGTCTGGTATTACTGGCACATGATTGGGGGGTCTGGTATTACTGGCACATGATTGGGGGGGGCTGCTATTACTGGCACATGATTGGGGGGGCTGTTATTACTGGCTGATGAGAGGCACTGGGGGGCTGATGAGAGGCACTGGGGCTCTTATCTGAGGTCTGATTGGGGGTCATTCATATTGGGGTCTGAGCTGAGGTGTGATCTGAGGTTTGATTAACATTGGGGGTCTGATTGGTGGTCTGACCTGAGGTGTAATGAAAAATATTTTTTTCTTATTGTGCCCACTTCCAGCCTGGAGCCCAGCTGCCCAGAGCACTGATCCGGAGCAGCTTGGAGAAAAAAGGCCTCACAGTCCCACACTCCTTCTGCTCGGCCAAGCCTGTCAGCACCCCTGAGGCAAAACCAGCCAGCACCCCTGAGGCCAAGCCAGCCAGCACCCCTGAGTCTTCAGAACTGTAAGTAAATTATATATAAGGGGAGTTTTTGTTTTGTTTTGATCACAATGTGTACATTTGGCTCAGTCCGCAGCGACACAAATGACAGCATGCTAGATTTTCTGTGCTTTTTTTTTTTTTCCGCTACACGTAGCTTTCAAAAGGCCATTCACATGTATTGTATTTTAAAGGGGTTTTCCAATCTCAGACAATGGGGGCATATCGCTAGGATATGCCCCCATTGTCTGATAGGTGCGGGTCCCTATATATATTTGTTTATTTCATGTTAATTTTGCAGTTGTTTGTGTAAACTGGCACTTTACAATAAATGTTGCACTGAATTTTCAGCAAAATATGTATTTTGACCCCTGAGTAGAGGTAATTGGCATTATCCTTAAGGGTGCGACACCTCTGGGCCTAGGTAGGCCAAGTTGGAAAAAATCAGCCCCTCAGCCCCTGCATTCTGGATGCAGTATTGGCCTGTGGAGGAGGTCTGTTTGAAAGACCAGCCTGTAATAACTAATTACATTGCCTCTTGGGAGTGGCAATGGCACCACTGAGGTAAGTGAATGGCTGCAGTGGTCACGTGCAGTAGATGGGCACATCACCACTGCAGTCATGTAAATACGGCCCAGCTGGGAGGTTCAGAGTCACACTACTTGAGGGGCTTTCAACCGATCAGTATAATTTATATTATTGTTCTATCGACCCTTGGAAAAAGTTCAGTGGCCGAAACGTGTGATGTCCTGCCGGCAACAACGTACTATACCTGCACATGTGACTAGTAGAATGGGTGAGTATGATTTTTTTTGTTGGTGGGTGGGAGGGGCGCAAGGAGGCATACGCTCTGGACATTGTTTAAAGGGGTCTTCCCATCTCAGACATTGATGGCATATCTCTAGGATATGCCATCAATGTCAGATAGGTGCAGATCCCAACTCCTATCTCCAAAAGAGTCCTCCCGAAGAAAATGGAGATCAGCTGCAGAACCATGGCCACCCTCCATTTACCAGTATGAGAGTTGCAAACATAGCCAATTGCTGGCTTGACTATTTCTTGCAGTCCCATTGCGGTGAGTGGAGAGGTGGCCGTACGTGAGCAGTACGCTCTCCATTCGCTGCTATAAGCATGCTTGCTCAACTATTTTCAGAACCCCAGTAGCAGTGAATGGAAAGCACGTAACACAAGCGCAGTGTGCTCACCTTCACTTTGGGGGCCTGTACTGGAGATAGGAGTGGGTCCCACAGGTGGGACCTGAACCTATGTCACATTGATGGCTTATCCTAGAGATATGCCATAAGTGTCTCAGATGGGAATAACCCTTTAAGATTGCTGCTGTCCCAACAACTCCTTTACCACCTTCCGTATCTTTTTCGATTTTCCTATTTAAAAGGGTTGTCAGCCATATATATTGATGATCTATCCTGACACGAAGAGACGAAGTGCAGCGTAATGAACAGGTCCCGGGTGTCGGATCCCCACCGATCGGATATTGATGACCTATCCTGACAATAGGTCATCAATATATATGGCTGGACAATCCCTCTAATTCTTTGCCTATGCAGAGGTTTTGGAGCAAGTATAGGAAGAAAATGGATCTCTACTGTACATATATGCAGTATTAGGAAATTAATCTACACAAAATGTTGGACCTAGAAATGGCATGGTTTTAAAATCTCCTGCATCCAATTGAAGTCAGATTAACAAAGGGTGCAAGATGCTGAGATCTCTGCAACTGTTTTATCCCTTCCAAATCCCCCAAACACATGTACAACCCCTCTTTCCCTCAACATTTCTCTTCGGGATGGTATTTGACCACCAGATACATATTAGATGTGTAACATCCCAGAGTTATGTTACTAAACTCTTTTTCCCCGCTACTATTTGTTGGTAACATGTGCCTTGTCATCCTGTGTAATTTAACATAATATTCCTCACAAATGTGCATATTCTAAGCCTTGTTTAAATGTATTTGCTTTAATTTTCATGTACACCAGCAGGTGGCAGCAATGTGTCAGCAGGACCTTAGTACAGTTTAGCATATCTAGACTGGAATAGTACATTCCAGTTTAGCTCCCCCTCTATGAGCAGAAGTGGGCTGGCCCATGTCTTGCCTCATGGGGAGGAAAGGAAGTTACAGTTAGTGTGCCAGCCACCCCGGCTAGGGGAAGGCTGTGCTGGTAGGAGCTCCCAGTTCTAGGGATCCCAACCCAGAATATTGTCTCAGCTGAGACCAAAGATCACCATTCCCAGCCTGAGCCTTCAGCCTCAGCTGGTTGACAAGCAAGCAGCCACCTCCAGATCTTCAGGACGAACCATTCCCTGTGAGCGAACTGTGAGTACTATCCAGAGACCAGGAGAAGCCAAATTCCTCCTCAGCTAGTCAGTCCCATACACAGCAGAAGATAGACAGAGCAGAAGACAGATTCCTGCCATATTCTCCAGGCACATGATAGGAGCAGAAGAAATATTGATCCCTGCCATACATTGCCAATACCTACTGGGACCCAAGATTATTGCTGTATCTCATGTGGATTACTGCTGCATCCAGTAAAGACAAGTTGAATTATATTCCAAGTCTGGATCTCATTCATTGTTACCAAGTTCCTCAATTATTCCTACTAGCAACACACTCATTTATTGCAAGTGAGCCAGGATCCAGGAGTCCAGCCGTACCCAGGTAGGAGACACCGTTGACACTATATCTATTACTACACAGAGACATTATACCACTCTGGCATTCCTAACCTGGTACGTGAGTTGCAACATCTTAAAGGGCCCTGAGACTGTACCCTGCGCACGCTGCAATTGGCGTCATGAACAAAAAGTATAGACTTATATACCCATATCCGGACCCACTGCATAATTTGGCGTCCGTGTAACCGTACCACGGTCCTGCTCATTACAGATGGTTGGCCAATCTCTCTGAAATTGGTAAATTGGGCAACATTTGTCTAACATGTATGGCAACCTTAACCTGTATTGCGCCATCTTTTGCCTCACTCCTCTCTGCTACCCCCTTCCAGCTATTACTCTCGGCCAGGCTTGGACTGGCCCACAGGGGTACAGGTGAATCCCCCGTTGGGCCCCTGAAGCAAGGTGGGCCCCTATTCTCCCACCCCCTGCACAAGTGGCACATAACACAGTAGACTTCCTACACTCCATACATATATTCAGTGTACAGCACCTCCACAGCCTACAGTATGTTCATTTAAAAAACTTGATAGATTATATAGTATATCTTCACGCCCCCACCGGTTCATTGGAGGCTTGACTAAGCGCAGAGTGCGTGAAACGCCTGTAGCCTGACCTTCTGTGCAGTGCCTGTATCCGACCTCTGCTTTTATCTTAAATAAAGCTGCTGGAAGATTTAATGGTGAGTGCCGCTACCTTTTTTCTTATATCATTGGTTTTGACTTGCTGACGACGTTTAGCAGAGCACCACCTATCACCGCCAATTGCTGTGTGCGTTGGAGGGTCGTCTTGGACGGTATAGACACGTAGCAGTGCCGGCTGCGTTCTTTCTTGATGGACTTTGAGTTGTGATTCTTTCTTGATTTCACTGCAAGCCTGAGCACACTGAATATGAGTGTGGAGATCAGCATGGATTTAGTCCTAGACCCAGCACCTGACTTACACGATGCAGCGATTAATCAAGGTCGGGCGGACGCGGGCACATCTTTTGCGCAATGTAATGATAAAGACAGCCTGGAGGTCATGAGTATACGAGCATTGGAAATGAGAGTTATCCAGCTTTCTGAAAGATAAGTGAGGCTGTTGTGGACTATCAATTCACTGAAGTCTTATGTAATCCATAACCGTGTCCCGAGGGAACTCCCTCAAGTTGCCGAGGGAGTATTTAAGGATACTTCACAGTTCCAAGAAGATCAGGAATTTGTAGATCAGTGGAAAGCGCTCCATTTAGAACACTCCTTCAAGTTAATGCAATTAGTCTTGGAGCGCAACATCAAGGAATATGACACAGTGTTGGTCAATTTGAATATGGCCAAAGCGCAATTGAAGGCGAGACTGACTGAATGTCAGTCACAGTCATTTTTGAAAAGACTGGAAAAGCGTTTAATCGCAGTACAGTCCAATATTAAAGAAAGAAGGACAAATTTTTGCGTGATAAATCCAATTACGAGAGTGGCAAGATCTTTGACTAGATGCCTAAGAAGTGAACCCAAAGGAGAAACCGGCAAGGCAAACGCCGTAACCAATAGTATTGGACAACTGAGTCGGAACCTAGTGCCTCAGATGATACACCTAGAACTGGATCCACTATGAATAAAATGCAGATCCCTGATGAACAATCCTCTCAGTCCTTTAGGAGGAGAGTCAGAAGGGGGAGAACTGGAAGGAAGGGTGCAGAGGAGCGGCTTCAAGAGAAAACAAGTAGCTTGGAAGCGCTAGCTTCCAGTGTGGCCCAGGTGCCAGCAGTACCAATTGGGGAAAATTTGGTCAATCTATAACTAATGTGGTGTTGAATCATGAGTGTTTGTCACTTTTGGCCAAGGGTCTTAACTTGAGTTTGGTGCATAAATTTGATGAAGCGGCCTTTGATTTGTTTAAAGCTATTAGAAAGTTGTATTTGCATAGTTTCTATAACAACTGACGGGAGAGAGGGGGAGATTATAGTACAGATTCGCAGCAAGTAGTGAGAGTTGGAGCACTGGGATTCCACTGGGGCGAGCACCTTGAACAAATGGACAGAGATGTGGTACATACCCTATTAGAATTACAAGGATCGACCGTCAGCAGGAAACGGCCAGTGAGAATAAGCGCTTCACTAAGGGACTCCAAACCACTTTTACTCCACCCTTGCCCGCCGGTAGTACTTTGGATGTGTTCCAGAGGCAGGTGTTAAAGGAATTTAAAGCCCTGATTTATCCAGAAGGTAAAAATCTAATCTTACCCCTATTGAGCAGGCGTCCCTGCTATGGCTTAAGCAGCGTAGTGAACTGATTATAAAACCGGCGGACAAGGGTCGAAATATAGTGGTTATGTATAGGGATGCATACATTAGAGAGGCAGAAAGACAACTACATAATAGGAATGCATATAGGTATCAGTTACAACTGAGATCTCTGCTTTGGCACTATGTAGATATCGGCTATCTTCCCCGCAGCACCTCGGAGGGACTGTACCCACAGTTCCCAACTGTGTCTGTTTGGTACTGCATTCCCAAGATTTATAAGTCACTGGTGGATCCCCTGGGTCGTCCTATTGTGACGGGCATCGGGTCTGTGACCGATCCGTTATCACAATTTTTGGATTGGCTACTTTGCCCACTATTGAAGGGAATACCTTTTTACCTGGAGGACACCGGTGACTTATTAGAGGTTTTGGGAGACTTTGAATGGCAAGCAGAATTCTCGCTTGCGTCCATTGATGTGAAAAGTCTCTAAATACTAGAATTCCCCAGGAACTGGGGGTACAGTGTATCCGCGAAGCTCTAGACCGAGCAGGTGGCAGCACTAACCACAATGACTTTGAGACACAAGCACTGAGGTTTATGTTGACGCACAATGCATTCATGTTTGGCCAAAAATGGTTCCGCCAAGTATCAGGTACCGCGATGGGCACACCTGTCTCTCTCGTGCACCTTTTCCAATCTGTTCTTAGCTAATTTTGAGCAAAAATTTGTGTCCACCATTAGTAACCCTTTCATCCAGTATATTAGGTTATTCCTAAGATACATTGATGATGTGTAGGCACGGAGACGCAATTTGGGCAGTTCGTGGAGTACTTGAATATCTCTAATGACATAAACATGAGATTTACGAGTCAGTTTCACCATTCTGAATTAAACTTTTTAGATGTTAAAATTAGTGTACACAATGGCCAGATCTGTACCACTGTCTTCAGATAACCCACCTCCGCGAACTCTCTGTTGCGGTATGACAGCTTCCATCCGCCCCAGGTCAAAAAAGCAGCGCCTTATGGGCAGTTTCTGCGTCTGAGGAGAATCATTTCAGATGACAATGAACTTAAAAAGCAATGCATGGATCCTAAACTACGTTTTTTACAGAGGGGCTATCCGGAGCGAGGGGCTATCCGGACCCCATCAGAGAGTTGCCACACTTAAACAGAAAGATTGCAGTAGGAAAAAGAAAGAAATCTGACAGGATAAGGATAGTACACGCGCCATATTCACGTTTGACTACACCCCTATGGCACCCCTGATTACAAAAGCTATTCTGAAAAACTGGCAGATCCTGGTGCATGATGAGTCTCTTAAGGCTAAAACTATGATGTATCCCATCATTAGCTTTAGAAAAAGTGGAACAATAGGGAGCGCCATTGTCAGAAGTAATCTACAGATGAATGATACTAATTGGCTGGCGAAAATCTGTCCCCAATGGTAATTTTGCGTGTGGCACTTGCTCCATGTGTAGATACATGTATAAGTCCAAGTACCTGACTATAGGGGGGTGCAACATGTGACTATATCATGTAAAACACAATATGTGGTGTATGCTATTTTTTGTCCGTGTGGTAAGTTCTACATCGGCAAAACATTTAGACCCCTATACGTCAGGGAGCATAAAAAATCCATTGACACAGGAGTGGGAGCCACACGCTTGATTAACCATATAGATGAGAAACATGGAGGTGTGCGGGACTAGAAGGAGTCCGCATGTCGGTGAGAGGAGGGGATAGGAAACGCCTCCTCCTGCAAAAGGAAGCAACCTGGCTAATCAAAACCAATGAGATGGGTCCATTATGACCAAAATGACCTTGCTGTCTTTGTCTAATGTGTTTTTATGGGTGAATTATGTTCGTGGATGTATATATATGTATTAGATGATGTACGTTACCTTTTCTAATTGTTCTACTTACTGTTCACCTGTTTGTGGTCATGTGACCGGAGTTGAGGGTGTGCAGATATATCTTCACACCCCCACCGGTTCATTGGAGGCTTGACAAAGCGCAGAGTGAGCGAAACGGCTGTAGCCTGACCTTCTGTGCAGTGCCCGTATCCGACCCCTGCTTTTATCTTCAATAAAGCTGCTGAAAGATTTAATGGTGAGTGCCGCTACCTTTTTTCTTATATCATTGGTTTTGATTTGCTGACGACGTTTAGCAGAGCACCACCTATCACCACTAATTGCTGTGTGCGTTGGAGGGTCGTCTTGTGCCGGATGCGTTTTTTCTTGATGGACTTTAATATACGGTAGTATATATAAAATCTATTAAAGAAACTCCCCAGTTTATTATTATAGACACGATCAGAGCTGAGATGACTTCTAGGTATAGAGGAAAGCTACCAGTGTCCTCTTCTCCCCAGGACCTACCTTCTCAAAGTCACTGCAGGGACCCCCATATTCAATCATCTGGTAGCATCTTGCTGTTGGGTAAGCAGGTAATATTTGAATGAATCCGTACGGTGGTCTCCCAAAATAAATTTTACTGGTGGGCCCTAGGCACCCCAGTCTGACACTGCTCTCGGCCATTATTGTCCCATCAATAAGCTCATTGTCACCACAGTGCAATGTGCTGGAATGTTATAATGAACCAGAAATGATGGAACTGTTTGTTTTTTTTAAGCTATGTTCCCCTGGTAACCTCATAAATGTTTATCCTTGCTTATTTAAGATAAGACTTGATGATGATTGATGATCCAAACTACCACAAATTCTTAGTACTTTTCACCTTCTCATTTCCCAATACACAAGTCACATGTTCTCGTTTTTCAAGATTTCAGGTACATTTGCTACAAGCTAAAGCTTGGGATTCCTGTATTTTATGACTGGATGCATTATTTGATCTTGCGCTCTTTTGATGCTATCTACACAGGGTTGCATTTTCCTAGAGGAACATGAGATCTATGCCTAAAGTATAAGCAGCAGTATGGAAGGGGCAAACTGGAAAGAGAAGTCAACCATCGCTTGCTCCTGGGCACTGTATGACAGTATATTGTTGATATTGGTATTTGTGGGGTCCGACTGGCCTCCACAGCACCAGAAGATCCTTCGGTGGACCCAGGCTCTGACACAATAACCATCCCGAAAGCTACAAACAAAACATAACCCAACTTGGAGGCGACTTCTGAGTATATCAGTTCTCACTACGTTCTATTTCTTATGGGATGATTGATTCAGAAATGACCAATTAGATTTTATGCATGATGTGCACTGAGTGTACAATGAATAGCAAAGATTATGTGATTAATAGGGGCCATGTATAGGAAGGTTAGACCTCAAAGCCATCTCCTGTGGTGGATCCAAGGAAGCCCTATTCTACACTCGGCACTGTATTAATTAAGTATGGTCTTTTCCATTGCCCTATTTGTTTCAAAATGGCACAATACTTTGAGCAAACTTCTGATATATCACATTGGCATGTCGAAAGTTTTGATTGGTGGTCATCCAAGAGCTGAGACCTTCGCCAATGGCTAGATCAAGTAGAAGGAAGCACTCAATACAATACTATGGACCCGTCTGAATTCCGTCTCCTGCAGCTAGGAGAGAGTGATGTGAGTGCATGTCTCTTCTTGTTCTAGTGATTGGTGGGAGACTCAGTGCTCAGACCCCCACCAAACATATCAAACGTTTTCCTAAAGCCAAATACTGTGAGGTGTATACCTGGCTTTATGGTATTTTTTGTTATATATTGCATAAAGTATTATGCCTTTAGGGAGGGAGGTAGTCAAGCACCATGCCCAATGCTTCATCTCAATGTCAGGCAGATGTCAACTTTATAAAAGGGGCCTGTGAGGGAAATATGTTAATAAAATATTTATGTAAGATATCTTGACGGGTAGTCATCCTCCGATCTAAGTACATGTCACTAATGGTGGTGACAGCTGGAATGTCTGCTTCTATAGAGTCTTTACATTTCTCCACCAGCAGATGTAAACATCCTAAACCCCATGTCCATCATCCTGATATTTTCTCTCCTGTACAAGTAGCTCTTAGTCTTTAGTTCTTAGTTAAGGTAAAATAATGAAACTCATCAGTTGCTATCTTTAAATCCATGTTTGTATCATTGTGTTCTTTAGTATTTAAAGGAAGTATCGCAATTCAGTTATTTAGAACAATATGACTGAAATTATGGAATCTGAGTCATGTAGGGTCCAGGTAAATAGCTGTATAGTATCTAGTATCCAGGGGCGGACTGGGAACTTAAAGTGGCCCTGGAAAAAAAAACTAAAAGTGGCCCCATTTTGTAGGCAGGTCCAAATTAACAGAAGGCTGACCCTCTGTGGTGGCCTTCAATAGCTACCATCTTCTGCCCGCTTCTTCCAGTTGACTATGGAGCAGGAGAACTCAGGAAGGTATGTGTGGTACCTGGCGGGGTACATAAGTACCTGATTGATTCTCACAGCGTTAATTACTGCTGAGAGCTCATTATTTACCCGACCAGTGGCAGAGAAGAGGACTTGGGTGACGCCCTGGGGCATCGGTCCATTGGGAAATTACCCTGTAACGTCTATGGCTAGTCCGCCGCTGCTAGAATCTAGACACTCTAGAACTCTAGATAGATATTGCATACAACATGCAGATAAATCTGAGCAGTCCATAGTTTATTTCTGGGCCTTCTGGGAAGACACAAAAGTTGTCACCTTGGTGGTCTGTTAAGAAGAAGGAGCAATGATGGCCTAAAGGGTTTATGAAAACAACACTGGTGGTCTAGGTTAGTGAAAGGGTCAGTGGTCTAAGGAAGTTGACCACCACCCTACCGATATAATATTAAGATAATCTATACTAGTCCTGGAAAAACAAGGTGGAAATAAGGCTGCGGAGCATATTTGTTTCTGACAGTGAAACATATTTTACCACAGTTTTTTTCAATTAATTCCACTCACAAATTAGTTTTTGCTGAGGCCGTTTACTGTGGAGAAGCCCACATCTATCGGTTCCAGAATGGGGACCCTCACAGATGTTCTTGGTCACAAATAAACATCAGCCTGCTCTTATGGGCAGTCAATGCTGCCTATGCCAACCCTGTATTTTAGCAGTCATTACAATTTTTAGTGACCATTTTCAGGTCCCACCGAAAAGACCCACGTTATGATCGGCCAAATAAATTGAGGCCATTAATTACCCTCCTGACGGAATAATTCCTATACCCCTACATCCCAGATATGAAATTATGAGTGGATGAATTGAATGAAGGTCCTAATTTTCATCATTTTTAGGACTATGTCCTGCCCCATAACACTGTTCATTCCACATTACTGTATCGTGATATGGGTGTAATAATTTTATTTGGAGGATCTTTAATAATTGAGCTGGGGATTACTGATCCATTACTGTTCCTACAGATTGTTCTGGATACTGTCTTGTATATACAGTGAGGAACAGAAGTATTTGAACACCCTGCGATTTTGCAAGTTCTCCCACTTAGAAATCATGGAGGGGTCTGAAATTCACATTGTAGGTGCATTCCCACTCTAAGAGACAGAATAAAAAAAAAAATTCAGGAAATCACATTGTGTGGTTTTTTAAGAATTTATTTGTCTTGCACTGCTGCACATAAGTATTTGAACACCTGGCAATCAGCAAGTATTCTGGCTCTCAAAGACCTGTTACTGTACCTTAAAAAGTCCACCTCTACTCCACTCATTAATCTAACTTAGTAGCACCTATCTGAGCTCTTTAAAGACCCCTGTCCACCCCACAGCCAATCAGACGCCAACTACTACCATGGGCAAGACCAAAGAGCTGTCAAAAGACACCAGAGACAAAATTGTGGACCTCCACAAGGCTGGAAAGGGCTACGGGGCAATTCCTACGGGGCTCCATGCAAGATCTTACCTCATGGGGTATTACTGATGATAAGAAAGGTGAGGAATCAGCCCAGAACTACAAGGGAGGAGCTGGTCAATGACATGAAGAGAGCTGGGACCACAGTTTCAAAGGTCACTGTCGGTAGAACACTACGCCGTCATGGTTTCAAATCATGCATTGCACGGAAGGTTCCCCTGCTCAAGTCATTACATGTCCAGGCCCGTCTGAAGTTTGCCAATGACCATCTGGATGATCCAGAGGAGGCATGGGAGAAAGTCATGTGGTCAGATGAGACCAAAGTAGAACTTTTTGGTCTAAACTTCACTCGTCGTGTTTGGAGAAAAAAGAAGAATGAGTTGCATCCCAAGAACACCATCCCTACTGTGAAGCATGGGGGTGGTAACATCATGCTTTGGGGGCACTTTTCTGTGAAGGGGACAGGACGACTGCACTGTATTAAGGAGAGGATGAATGGGGCCATTTATTGTGAGATTTTGAGCAACAACCTCCTTCCCTCATTCAGAGCATTGAAGATGGGTCGTGGCTGGGTCTTCCAGCATGACAACGACCTGAAGCACACAGCCAGGATAACCAAGGAGCGGCTCCGTAATAAGCATATCGAGGTTCTGGAGTGGCCTAGCCAGTCTCCAGACCTAAATCCAATAGAACATCTTTGGAGGGAGCTGAAACTCCGTGTTGCTCAGCGACAGCCCCGAAAACCTGACAGATCTAGAGGAGATCTGTGTGGAGGAGTGGGCCAAAATCCCTGTTGCAGTGTGTGCAAACCTGGTCAAGAACTACAGGAAACGTTTGACCTCTGTAACTGCAAACAAAGGCTTCTGTACCAAATATTAACACTGATTTTCTCAGGTGTTCAAATACTTATGTTCAGCAGTGCACGACAAATAAATTATTTAAAAATCATATAATGTGATTTCCTGAAATTTCTTTATTTTTATTCTGTCTCTCAGAGTGGGAATGCACCTACAATGTGAATTTCAGACCCCTCCATGATTTCTAAGCGGGAGAACTTGCAAAATCGCAGGGTGTTCAAATACTTCTGTTCCTCGCTGTTTTCTGTTGGTGATTGGTAGTTTGTGTGGTTTTTACCTTGCCGGACCTGTTATGGTGGACTGCGTCGCTTGGCACGTTTGTCTCTCGTATAGAGATTGATGGAGCTAAATAGACGCTGGACGATCAGTCACTTTGACTGTCACTGTATGTCACCTTGTCATTATAGCCCTACAGGTGTTCTTTCATCTTGTGAGCAAACTTGAATTTGCCATATAGTTGGATGAATAATCGGGGTTCAAAATAATCAGTGCACCCCTAAACGAATACCTTAAGGGGTCTAGTTTTCAAAATGTGTTCATTTCTGGGAGATTTCTATTATTTTGGCAGCTCATAGCCTTTACAGGTATGCATTGGGGCTCGAAACATCTCCAAGTAAAATTTCTGTACTGAAAGACACCGGGTGCTGTGTCAAAACGTAAGTTTAGGGCTACATTGGGGATATTTCCAAAGTCAGGAGAAACGGGGTGATACATTTTGGAGTGTGCTTATTCTTTTCATATGCTTTCTACAAAAAAAACACAAAAACTGTCTTTTAGGGCTCATGCACATGAACGTGCGAGACCCATGCCAGTATTGCAGCCTGCAAACAGGGTCAGCAAGATTCGGAGCGGTCTGGAGCAGAGGCACAGAGCAGAAGCCCACGAGAGATCAAGATGATACGGCTCCAGTCCGTAGCAGTCCAGGTTTCTCTTCACTACATAACTGAAAACAAAGGCTATGGTGGCTGGCTGTCAATGACAGGACACATAATGGGCGTCGTGACTCGTGACACTAAATTTCCTACTGCTAAGTGCCTGGAAATGGTCCGGGCAGAGATAGGGGTGTGTAATGAAGGGGCCCTTTGTGTCTGGATTTTGGACAACAAAATTGTGGGAGCTGCTTGTGCTTGTTGGGGGATAAAATGACCCTCTCTACTGGTGGTCTGTCAGGGACACTTTAGGAGCCTGTTTGCCATGTGCGTGCCCTTACGTAAATGTTGTTCCCAACACCTCCAACAGCAAGATCACAATGGCCTAGATCAGGCATGGCCAACCTGTGGCTCTCCAGCTGTTGTAAAACTACAACTCCCACCATGGCCTGCTGTAGGCTGATAGCTATAGACAGTCTGGGCATGCTGGAAGTTGTAGTTTTGCAACAGCCGGAGAGCCTCAGGTTGGCCATCCCTGGCCTATATGGTGGGAAATTTGTCAAAATAACCAATGATGAGCCCCCTCTCAAAGTCTGTCAGATGGACAAAATGTCTTTGAGTGCATCATAGAGGTATGCCTAGCAATCAACAAGAACAACGGTACCCAAAAGTAGCCTCTGAGAGCATTTTTATAGGGCAGTGAGGAAAGCACTATTACGCCCTCTTGTGGCAAGATCCAGTGAGTAATCAGACCACCTCTGGAATCATTTACATATCTGACATAATTGATGAGTTTTGCAGCAATCCGACATTTCTGTCTGGGTGCGCTATATTTTTTTTTTGTCAATGATTGTAAGAGCATTTCTTTAACACTGAAAAAAAAACAAAAAACTTTTTTATAGATTTTATTTTGCTGTGCAGGTTCATAAACTTTCTTTCATTTTAATTATTTTTTTTATTATATTCTTAGTCCCACTAAAAGCAGATTGCCTGACAATGTAAAACTGACAGGCAACTGACTAGGCCAAACAGCATGCTGCCAGGGTAGACCTTGAGGCCTATGTTAGGATGCCATGATCACAGGCTGCTGGAAGGGTAACAGCCTCTACCACTTAGATCTCATGTTCGCTTTTGATCACAGCATTTAATGAGTTAAACGGCATAGTAATTGCTGATCGTTGCCCAGGTTGAAGAGCGTCTATTAGCAGGATCAACCCTATTAAATCAGGTATACCTGATAAAAAAAAGGTATTACGCAGATTAGGGCTTCAGAGCCCAGAGGGGCGGCTGCCTAGCCTCAGCTCCTCATCTTTTCAGTGCTGGCCACACTCCTTGTGGCTCTAAAGACCTAATTTGCATTAAAAAAGCTATAATTTTAATTGGCAGGTGATACAGTTCTGCTTACCCTGTCCCGGACCTGCCTCCCTCTGTCTTCTTCCCTGGAGGTTCAGCCACCAGGTCTGTCCCTTCATGCAGGCTGCGGCATGTTTGCCAGCATGGCCTGTCCTCCTCTGCCTGTAGGGAGTGCACACTCTCCATCCAACTCTTAAAGGGCCAGTGCACACACTTTAGCCTTCTCCAGCCAATGGCTGGCAACCGTAGGATACTTAAGGCACTTTCCCCTGTGGAAGGGTGCCTTCGACTATAGGTGTTCTAGCATGCTAGTATCCTGCAAAGGTGTGCTGTCTCTTTTGTCTGCTTTTGTACTGACTCTCTGCCTGTTTTCTGGTTTCTGATCCTTCGCTGCCTGACCTGTGCCTGACCTCGGTATTGACCCTATGCTGCCTGCCCTGACCTTGGACCATTTGCATTACAGCACATACTTTGCCTGCCCTGACCTTGGCCTGTCCCTGACTACGAATCTGCCGGACCCACAGCTCTGCATCAGTGTCTCTGACCCCTATGGTTTATGTGTTAATCACACAGAGACTCCTCTAGGAGGTAGCAGCCTGGTGGTTCCCTTGCAGCAAAGTCCAGATCCCTGTTGAGGGTTTAAATGATGAATACCAGGGGGCTGCCAGGATAATGCCCTTAGCCCAAAATCAAATCTGTTGGTTGAGTCAGTAGTTCCAAACCCACTGCCATAACATCAGGGTCGACCCTAAGAGGCAGTATGCAAGGTTAATCCTGCTGACGAGTGCTCATTAAATCCTATGCAATAGGATCCTTTTTGTTATAGTTGTAAAGCCAGTTTTACCTGTAGTCATTTCTGCTTTGACATGTGCTCAGTATAACTTTTTTTGCCTAGATGTTCGGTAGTCACCCCTGCCCTCAGTTATACTTTCTTCTGCGCTGCAATGTAGTAAAGCCAGTTCCTGACTAAACAGGTCACAGCGTGAACTGAAAACATGAAAAACCCTTTGAACTCACAACAAGAACCCCATTATAGGGGCATCAAATTGTGACCTTTGCAACCAGCAACCAGCTTTGTTAGACAATGGGAAGCCGACGTGGAGCCTCTGTAGCTGGAGCTCTTCTTTACCCACCCTAGGAAAACCATCAAAGTTCTATTGTTGGGGTGATATTTGTTATTATCTTTTGTTAAAAATAAATGTCACAAATCGTGAGGACGACTGGTGTTACGGCTCTGGATAGAATGTGGTGATCCATGGCAGGTTATGTGCAGGGCCCTGGTGACAAGTGGGGGCGGCAGGGCACAGGGAGATCAGCGCTTCTATTGTGGAAGCGCTCACCTCCATAGTCATCTGTACCACCGTCCTCAGGACAGCGATACAGATGGATCCTGCGGGGCAGGGGAGAGGCGTCTCCCTTCCCCGTTCATAGTGCCTAGCGCCTGCAGCCTATCAGAGGCTGGTGCAGGCGGCGCGATGATGTCATAGCACTGCCTGAGCCGTACAGCACGGGACACAGGCCGGGAGAGGCCTGCATCGCATCGCTGCCAGCCTGATGGAGGTAAGTATGTGAGTTTATTTTTTTTATATGGTACAATACAGCAGAGGAGTACTGTGGGGGCACTTGTTACTGGCACATGTTTGGGGGGCACTTGTTACTGGCACATGTTTGGGGGGCACTTCTTATTGGCACATGATTGGGGGCATCTATGGGGGGCACTTCTTACTGGCATATGATTGGGGGGCATATATGGGGGGCACTTCTTACTGGCACATGATTGGGGGGCCTCTATGAGGGGGCACTTCTTACTGGCACATGATTGGGGCATCTGTGGGGGGGGCACTTCTTAATGGCACATGATTAGGGGCATCTATGGGGGGCACTTCTTACTGGCACATTATTGGGGGGAACTGTGGGGGCATCTATGGGGGCACTTCTTACTGGCATATTATTCAGGAGCACTATGGGGGCACTTGTTACTGGCACATGATTGGGGGGCACTATGGGGGCACTTGTTACTGGCACATGATTGGGGGGCATATATCTGGGGCACTTCTTCCTGACACATTATTTGGGCCACTATGGGGCACTTCTTACTGGCACATTATTGGGGGCCACTATGGGGGCATCTACTGAGGCCACAAAGAAGAGGTATTTTATATGGGGGGCTCTGTATAGGGGCATTTTATACTGGGACACATTATGGTGGGTACTATGGGGAAGGTGGGAAAGGAGCACTATGTGGTCATCTACGGGGGGCACTAAGAAGGGGTATTTTATACTTGCAAATTATGGGGGACACTGAGGGCATCTACTGGAGCACTATATATGGGCATTTTATACTGGTACATTATGGGGGGCACTAGGAGGAAGGGGGAGGAGGAGCACTATGGGGGCATTTACTGGGGGCACTATATAGGGGTATTTTATACTGGCACATTATGGGAGCACTATGGGGACATTAGCTCAACTGGGGGCATTAAAAGGGGGTATTTTTGCACTGGAACACATTATAAGGGGGCATTTTTGGCACTGTCACATTATAAGAAGAATTATTACTACTGGGGGGCATTATGGTAGGCTTTATTACTACTGGGGGTCTGGGGAACATGATTACTAGTATGGGCACTATGGGAGCATTATAGCTTCTGGGGCACAGTGGAGACATGTTGGGGGCACTGGAGGAGCACTGTTACTGTCATGTGTGCTCTAGCAGAGAATGATTCCTATTGGTGGGATGTTTGGGAGCACTATTACTGTGGGGGCATCCTGGCACAGTATCAGCTTAGCACAGTTATTTTTGGGGGACGTTATGCTTACACTATTAGTGTCAGGGACACTATTTGCTGGGCGCAGTTATTTTAGGACAGTACCAATTATTAAATGGGCACTATCTGCATGGTACTACTACTATCAGGGGGTTTATCTGTTTCTGCAGTATAATATTGGGGAGCACAGCGGCACAGTGTTGGGGGTGGTAGGATGATTTGTCCAAAAGATGTGAAGATGATGGAAAAGTAGTAAACTAAGATTTTTTTTGTCAAACTTCAGAGACGAGAAATGGCTGAAAAATGGTGGTCTGGTCTGAAGGTCTAAAAGAAGAAGATGAGGAATGAGAACATCTACATCAAAGAGACGTCACTGGATGTAAGAGGTATGGGGCACTGTATTACCCTGTATGTTCTGTAGTGATATGCATAATGTTAGGGGGGAAGGGGTTAGGTTGAGAATTTGGCATGGGGGGGGAGGTTTTAATTTTCGCCGCAGCAGAAAGGCTAGGTGCACCCCTGGTTATGTGAAAAACCAAGAACACACTATGTAAACCATATCACCAGCCAGTCTTTACTTAACCAGTACATAAACATACAGGTGATGCCATTTACCAAATAATAATAAAAAAAATTGATTTGCAATGTGCGATTTCCTTCTGTGGACAAAGCATTGGAGAGATTGCAACCCATATTCAAGATAAGATCTTATAAGGGATTTATAGAAGGTCCACACCATAAATTCAAAAAATATCTTACTGTTTTCATTTTTGTTTTAAAATTTCCACCTTTAGAATCAGCAAAACATACATACACACGTATTAACATGAAGTTTTTGTTTTTCTTTGTAACCTAAGTTTACATTTTTGCTGTACAGTGATGACACTGAGTGACGGCAGATACTCCGGTGTCATTTCCTGGCCTTACAAAAACTTTGAGCGAAACTCAAATAGTCCGACATGATCTATTCTCACATTGTTTTGCTTCGGCTTTCTAGATCATTGCACACAACATTACATCTCATCTAAATTATTTCCGCAATCAGCATTTCCTGGAATTTTTGTTATCCTGTTTTGTTATTTTGTTAAAAAATTTCTTCATCGAAAGGTCATCTAGGGATCGGTCTGATCTCCATTACGGAAAGAAGCTTCCTATTGGTCCATGGTTTCCAAGGGTGGTTTTTGCTTTCCTTTAGACCGTTTTTCAAGTCATAAACATTATATAGTGGCTGTGCTTGGTATTGCAGCCCAGACCCTTTCACTTGAATAAGACTGAGCTGCTCCTGGGCCACTGATGCATGTGGCATCACTTGCCTAGAAAGAGGCCACAGCGTTCAACCAAGCGCTGCAGCATCTTCAAACTACTGATTGGTGAGAATTCCTGATTTGGATCCCAACCGATCAGCTATTGAAGACCTATCCTGAGGATAGGTCATTAAAATTGTACTCCTTGAAAATGCTCTTGTCTCAGACTGGTCCTTGATCTGGGTCCATGATGAAATGTGTCCAAACCCATCATATGTCATCTTCATGGACAGCTGGTCTTCCCTCCATGTTTGTAGAGGTTATGCTCACGTCACTATTTTGCCCGTTTAACATATACACATGAAGTATATAGTAAATGGATGCCTCAGATGGATGCCACACAGTGGCACCCATCACCATAGGGGTCTACTGTAAAAAAAAATGTATCCATTAAAGTAGGGGTGAATTGCATGACAGTCACAAAACAACACATAGACACATATAATGAAGCATATATACAGTCAGGTCTATAAATATTGGGACATCGACACAATCCTAACATTTTTGGCTCTATACACCACCACAATGGATTTGAAATAACACAAACAAGATGTGCTTTAACTGCAGACTGTCAGCTTTAATTTGAGGGTATTTACATCCAAATCAGGTGAACGGTGTAGGAATTACAACAGTTTGCATATGTGCCCCCCACTTGTTAAGGGACCAAAAGTAATGGGACAGAATAATAATCATAAATCAAACTTTCATTTTTTTATACTTGGTTGCAAATCCTTTGCAGTCAATTACAGCCTGAAGTCTGGAACACATAGACATCACCAGACGCTGGGTTTCATCCCTGGTGATGCTCTGCCAGGCCTCTACTGCAACTGTCTTCAGTTTCTGCTTGTTCTTGGGCCATTTTACCTTCAGTTTTGTCTTCAGCAAGTGAAATGCATGCTCAATCGGATTCAGATCAGATGATTGACTTGGCCATTGCATAATATTCCACTTCTTTCCCTTAAAAAACTCTTTGGTTGCTTTTGCAGTATGCTTTGGGTCATTGTCAATCTGCACTGTGAAGCGCCGTCCAATGAGTTCTGAAGCATTTGGCTGAATATGAGCAGATAATATTGCCCAAAACACTTCAGAATTCATCCTGCTGCTTTTGTCAGCAGTCACATCATCAATAAATACAAGAGAACCAGTTCCATTGGCAGCCATACATGCCCACGCCATGACACTACCACCACCATGCTTTATTGATGAGGTGGAATGCTTAGGATCATGAGCAGTTCCTTTCCTTCTCCATACTCTTCTCTTCCCATCACTCTGGTACAAGTTGATCTTGGTCTCATCTGTCCATAGGATGTTGTTCCAGAACTGTGAAGGCTTTTTTAGATGTCGTTTGGCAAACTCTAATCTGGCCTTCCTGTTTTTGAGGCTCACCAATGGTTTACATCTTGTGGTGAACCCTCTGTTTTCTTCACCAGGGAAAGAATTCTTCGGTCATCCACCACAGTTGTTTTCCGTGGTCTTCTGGGTCTTTTGGTATTGCTGAGCTCACCGGTGCATTTCTTCTTTTTAAGAATGTTCCAAACAGTTGTTTTGGCCACGCCTAATGTTTTTGCTATCTCTCTGATGTTTTTTTTTTTTTTTCAGCCTAATAATGGCTTGCTTCACTGATAGTGACAGCTCTTTGGATCTCATCGTGGGAGTTGACAGCAACAGATTCCAAATGCAAATAGCAGACTTGAAATGAACTCTGGACCTTTTATCTGCTCATTGTAATTGGGATAATGAAGTAATAACACACACCTGGACATGGAACAGCTGAGAAGCCAATTGTCCCATTACTTTTTGCCCCTTAACAATTGGGAGCCACATATGCAAACTGTTGTAATTCCTACACCGTTCACCTGATTTGGATGCAAATACCCTCAAATTAAAGCTGATAGTCTGCAGTAAAAGCACATCTTGTTAGTTTTATTTCAAATCCACTGTGGTGGTGTATAGAGCCAAAAATTTTAGAATTGTGTCGATGTTCCAATATTTATGGACCTGACTGTACAATACTGGCAGATAACAAGTCTCTGAAACCAACTCACGAGTGGATGACGGAACCGAATGTTGAGGGTCACACAATGGAGTGGAGGACAGGTGTATGGAATATAGCTGGATAGCAGATAAATGACAATGAACATAAACGGAGCAATGCTGAACTGACCCTATCTGAAGTTGTCAGCAAATCAGCCTGAGTAATACAACAGAACAGTAACATATCTCAAATAAATCTCAAACACAGCAAGAAAGACTGTGGAACTACAGCTCTCAGAATACACAGAACAAAACACTAGACTAGAACAAGATACAATTGTGGAACTACAGGTTCCACAACACAGAACAAAGTGCAAACTATCTGGAAGGTTATGAACCTAGCAAACACTGTACCTGACAACCAGAATGGAATAAGGCCTGGATATATAAAGGCTCAACAATCAACAACTTCACCCTAATCAACCACGCCAAGGTAGGCAATAACCAAACACAAATTCAAGAACAAGGCAATTGCATAGAAACTGCCAAAATGAAGTTAGTAACTAGATAAATATGAAGCAATGTGAAGACCTCTGTTGCTCATAACATGTACATAGCATGTATTTTCAATGGGAAGAAGGGAATAAGCTACTCCCAAACTCCTCTGAAGAGACTACACACATGTGTAAGTGCTTTTCTTTAGGAAGCATGTGTGTATGCTCTTAATTTATGCTATGTTTCTTTTAGTGTCCTGGGGTGCTTTTTGTGGTGGTATTCACTGCGCACTGGGTGTAATATATTATTGCATATTATACATATTTATATTGCTGTGGAGGCCTTTATATTTTGTTTGTACACTTTATCTAGAGAATGGCTAAATTAATTTATTTTGTTTTATCGCTAAATATAACAAAAAAGTAAAACTGCTGTAAACGTGCGCCATAGTTGACATGTTTTTCCCTTACGCAGCTTTGTATAACTTTTTGATAAGATGGTATTTCTTATTACAAAAATGTAGCCGAGCCCCAAAGCGCAAGATTAAAAGAACATTATAGTTCAAAAGTGAAACGATTTGGTCTTAAAATGCGGCAGGATTATAGTTATTATCTCTAAACCGGCTCCTACCGTGAGAAGTGTAAAAAAAAGATTAAAGTCAAGGGAAGCCTTAGGCATATACCATAGAAGAGGACACAGCAATTGTACACAATGGCGTCGGCTCATCCAGCTCTCGGCACACAGGCACCTGCCTAAGTAACATGTAGCTCGTTAGCTTATGACTGGTCCTTCCCATCATGCCTTGTTTCCTCTCCACCCACACAATGCTGGAGGCTGCAAGAGGTCAGTCACTTAGCACAACAGCTGTATAACCAAACGCTATCTCAAGTACAGGAGGGCTGCCCATTCATGTACCCCGGCACGTAACGTCATATGTGATGAGTGCGGGGGAACTGACATCACTCTGCAAATATCATGGATGATGCATTTGTTCCTTGAAATATAGATGAGGGGGGATGTATTCAATGTCATTTTATCATCCCTAAATATTAATGAGGATTTCATAGCCAAAGGTTACATTCACTGCAGTATCTATGTATTACAGACTCAGGTTGTCTGAGGTCAAAGGGGTTGTCCAGCTTTTTGGACATCATACTCGACTGCTCCCTGCTTCTCCGTTCCGGCTCCCAGGCTTATTTCAGTGGCCTTCCAGCCCCTACTGTATCCATACACTTCTGGATGTGTGCCGCTGCAGCCAATGAGTGGCCTCAGCAGTGACATGTCCCCAAGCTGCACGTCCCATTGGGTCATGGGCACACCTAGCCTTTCTGCTGCCTGAGGCGAAAACTAATATAGTGCCCCCCCTCCCCAATGCCAATTTCTTAACCTAACCCCTTCCTTTCAGCCCTTTGCCCTTCGGCTGCCCCCCTCTTGCCCCTACCTGGTGCTGCCTGAGGCCTCACCGAGCCTCATTGGTGGTGCACCCCTGCACTGAGGACACGTCCCAGCTGAGGCCAGTGATTGGCTGCAGTAGTTTATCTGACCGCCACCTATATGGAAGTTTACAGGACAGGGAACAAAAGACCACTGAAGGTAGCCAGTAGTGTTGAGCGAATCGGGTTTGGATTGTTGTATCCGAATCCGATTCGTTTGAAAACTTCGTTAACAACATAGCCTCCGTCCTACCGTAAAATGTATGGGCTCCACGGAGGTATTTGCAAAAGTGCAGCAAATATTGCGAGACTTGCTTTGTCTCTCATCTCTGACGTGACACTTCGTTTATTCGCATAAATTACAGTGTCAATATCCGAAGCTGAACTCATTACCGAAGCCAAGTTAAGCTTCGAGTTTTGACACTGCAATTTATACGTATAAACAAAGTGTCACGTCATGGAAGCGAGATGAAGCAAGTTTTGCGTATTTGCCGCAAGTTCGCAAAGACCTCCGCAGAGCCCATACATTTTACAGTAGGACGGAGGCTATACTGTTAATGAAGTTTACAAACGAATCAGGTTCGGATACAGCAATCCAAACCAGGTTTACTCAACACTAGTAGCCAGAACGGAGAGGTGGCGAGCAGGTAAGTATGCTTTTTTCGACAAGTAGAACACACTGCTAGCCAATGATAAAAATGTCCAAAAAGCTGGACAGCTCCTTTAAGGTTGTCTAGCAACATTTCAACTTTTTGTCCGGGTGACTACAGAGTCAGTACATGTAGCAACAGACCCAGAAGTGGTCAGAGAAGGTTTTACCTGTTGTAAGAATGTGTCAAGTTCAGCTTCGTGTTACTGTAGGTCCTTGACTTGAAGAAGATTGTGAAAACCAGGGTGAAAACAAGCAAGACAAGCGGGAAGAGGGCAGGAACTAAAAGGAGTGATTTATTCTATGAAGTGATGTTCTATTGAACAGGTTGGGGAAGACAAATGGGGGAGATTTATCAAAACTGGTGTAAAGTAGAACTGGCTTAGTTGCCCATAGCAACTAATCAGATTCCACCTTTCGTTTTTCACACCTCCTTTGGAAAATGAAATGTGGAGTCTGATTGGTTGGTATAGGCAACTAAGCCAGTTCTACTTTACACCAGTTTTGATAAATCTCCCCTATTGTGTAGCAATGCATGTGTGTGTAGTAGACCCGGGATGAAGCTGTACCAGTGTGGAGGTAACAGTTGTATCAGGAGCTGGAGCCATAGGCCTCTCTGCCACTGAGAGCACACCAGTATTATAACTGGAACAGAGGACCTCCTTTTGGGACACCTACGCTCATTAGAATGAGGTTCTGACTCCCTGTTCCTCCTCCCCTGTTTGGCTGCTTCCATAACCTCACATAGTCACATCATACAAACACATCCTCACCACAGAGGGTCCCAACACTTTTATGCATTGTCCCTCTCATTGTCTCTTTATATACTTATGGATGTCAGGAAACTGAGGAACAGGGTGAGGTCTGACAGGATAATCACACTAAATATAAGATGGTCACTGCTCTGTAGGATTAAAGGGATTGTCCTTGTTATACCTGGGAGTATCTGCAAATATGTTTTGTTAAATATGCTGTGTTAAGTACACCAACATGAAGGAAGCACATGCTAGTGCTCCTACTCCAAGGGTCTTTATCCAGATCTTCTGTGAGGCTACCACTCCAGAGACATTAACCAAGTCTACCTCCATCAAAATATACCAGCATGATATAGACTGCAGAATGACCAGCAACTACAGCTTTTCAGACCCTGTTGCAGGTGAGGGAATACAGTTCAGACACCCATCACCTAGATAACATCCAGGCCAGACCAACTCAAAAGCTTGTAGGACACCTAAATCCACTAGTGCCAGTTCATAGCCATTAGCCAGAATTACAAGAGAGAGTTGTCAGCAGGTTTGCATATCTGAGGCGCACTTATCCAACCATTGTACCTCATCTTTCGGGGATAGAGATTGCACTTTGTACCAACTACTACTGGATGTATGTAGTGCCCTAGGGCAGAGGTACTTTGATGTTTGGACATTTGTGGACATTTGCCTATTTCCCCTATGCAAAGTTTAAAACTTCTTACTTTATTTCTCTTGAAAGGGTTAACTTATACTGTTTATTACTGTGTAACTGCATTTTATATGTTGTGATATATATCTTGTTCATTATGACTGTACTTGCAATGCTCTGTGGAAAGGGTTAATGAATACTGAGAGACTGTTAGGACTTTGAATGAGAAGCTGGTAATTTTCCACAGCTGCCATAGAGTTTAAAGAAGACCACGTTTTGGAGGGAAAAAGCGAGATGTTTACCACCAAAAGCAGACAGACTAACCTTGTGACTGTCTGGTTTAGCTCTGTTGTTATGTCTGGAAACTTGTTTTTGTCTGGAAAAACTGCTGTGTCATTGCCATTGAGTATCATTGAAGCTCTAATGTAAGTCTATGAGAGATGAAAAGTGTTACAATGTATCTGTTTGTGCTGAGTTTCTCCACTCCACCCCTCCCACTAGAAGGTTCTAGTCTAGATAAAACTGTATATAAGGAGAGCAGTCAGAGCCCCTAGTGTGCTGCAGTCAGGGAACAGCGCTTGGAAGAGGAGACTCTGCCAGTCTACTGAGTGACCATAAGAAAACACTGAGATGGAGATACACTGCCACAGACCCTGGATCACCAGCCTTGGACCAGGGTACCAGCCTTCTGAAGAGAGAGAGAGACAGCTAGCTCAGGCCTTTCCTCAGCATCAGACCCTTCTTCTGCCAGGGAGAAGACTTGAGAAGTCCTATGCCTCGCCTGTATTGTTTTGTACCTGAATCCCTCCAGTAAAGATGCACCCTGATTACTGCAGGCCCTGACTCTCTGGACTTATTTCCCATTGGGGTGCACCACGCCTTACTATCCATTCTGGAGAGCAGCAACACATGGTGACACCTCAATGGTGTGTGTCCGGGGGACCCAGCGTAGCTTTGGGGCCACCCCAAACCCGGCCACTGCATGTACTACCAGTTATAGTAACATAGTTTATAATGCCTAAAAAAGACATCTGTCCATCTAGTGCAGCCTTATATTTTGCATATAGTAAAACAGACTGTTATACATTTACTTCTGGCCTCAGTTTTTAAACTACATTTCCACTGCATTAATCCCCAGGGAGCAATGACCTGAGAGAGTACACCATGACACAACACTTCATCAGGGCCCCTACCACCTCCATCCTGTGCACCGGCTCCTCAGGTGCTCGCTGTAGATACTGATAATGTACCCTTAGGAGAGCTCATCAATATCAGATTGGCGGTGTTTGACACTTGTCACTCCCACCATCAGCTGTTGGGACGCAGGTTGAAACGGAGCTAAGCCACAGTACCCTGACACGTCCACCACACAGTGTAATTTTCAGCGCCAACCTCTGCTGAGACCAGCTGATTGGTTGGGGTGCTGGTGTTGGATTCCCACAGATCTGACATGAATGACCCATATGAGTAATTAGAACATGAACAACCCCTTTAAGGAGTCAGAATTAATTAATTTATTCTCCATAAATCCACTATTCGATTTGGGCAAGACAG
Organism: Bufo bufo; assembly: GCF_905171765.1. NCBI lineage: Eukaryota > Metazoa > Chordata > Amphibia > Anura > Bufonidae > Bufo > Bufo bufo. Next base: position 43,654,342 of record NC_053393.1, on the reverse strand, counting down.
ATTTGCCACAGATTCATTGCGAATTAGCTGCTGATTCATTGCAAAATCTGTGGTGGAAGTTATCCTTAACCCCTTAAGGACCGGGCCATTTTTCACCTTAAGGACCAGACAGATTTTTGCAAATCTGACATGTGTCACTTTGTGCGGTAATAACTTTAAAACGCTTTTACTTATCCAGGCCATTCAGAGATTGTTTTCTCGTCACATATTGTACTTCATGACACTGGTAAAATGGAGTAAAAAAAATCATTTTTATTTATAAAAAAATACAAAATTTACCAAAAATTGGGAAAAATTAGCAAATTTCCAAGTTTCAATTTCTCTACTTCTATAATACATAGTAATACCTCCAAAAATAGTTATTAATTTACATTCCCCATATGTCTACTTCATGTTTGGATCATTTTGGGAATGCCATTTTATTGTTGAATCTCTTTTTATTGTAAAGAAAGACAAAGCAATTGAACATAGCGTCAAAGACAATATAAACAGTAAATGTCCCCTAATTCCATGTCCCAAAAAGAAGTTTAATTGATTAGACTGACATAAATTACAGCATAACCCTCTAGATCAGAGACTATGAGGGATAAAGTGATCGGGAATCGCTTAGCGCGGACACTCCAAGTGGCTTAGCAATCAAAGAAACATAAAGTGCAAATTATAGAGCCAAGTATGTGTGAGGGGAATGTAACAAGCACTCAGGTCGGATTCCTAAATTGCACACTAATAGTAAGGCAAGCATAGGGCTATTAATATATGACTCATGGTAGAAAATAACAAAACAACAACTGAGATAAATAGGGAAACAAACAGGGGTACGACATAGACATACAAAAGACTAGGGAAGGGAAAAAAGGGGGGAAAGGAAGGAGGGAAGGGGAAGGATGACTAGAAAACATATCAAGAAGTCCAGGTGTATTCACCTGTACCTAGCCAGGTTTGGAAATGAGAGGAGCTCCTAAACTGTAGCCAGGGCTCCCAGGTTAGCACGTACATTTGGGTTCGGTTATAAGCCTCGGCCTCTAGTTCCTCCATCCTGACTAAAGCATCTAGAGCACGTACCCACGTGATTCTCTGTAAATCACCTGGAGATCTCCACTGGCGTGAAATTTCACTTTTTTGGCCGATTTTCCATTTTAGTAAATTTTTTTCTGTAACAAAGTAAGGGTTAACAGCCAAAACAAACTCAATATTTATTGCCCTGATTCTGTAGTTTACAGAAACACCCCATATGTGGCCGTAAACTGCTGTATGGGAACACGGCAGGGTGCAGAAGGAAAGGACCGCTATATGGCTTTTGGAGGGCATATTTCGCTGAAATAATTTTTAGGTGCCATGTCACATTTGAAGACACCCTGAGGTACCTCCACAGTGGAAAACCGCAAGAAGTGACCCCATTTTGGAAACTACACCCCCCAAGGAATTTTTCAAGGCGTGTAGCGAGCACTTTGATCCAACAAGTGATTCATAGAATTTAGAAATATTTGGCTGTGAAAACGAAAATTTTTATTTTTTACAAGAAAATGTCTCTTTAGGCCCACATTATTTATTTTCACAAGGGGTAACAGAGGAAATTACACTCACAATTTGTTACCCATTCTCTCCTGAATATGGCAACACTTCATATGTGGCCATAAACTGCTGTATGGGCACACTGTAAAGTTCCGTGTACTGATAAGCAACACCTGATGTATTCGGTATCCTACAAATTTTATATACAGTACAGACCAAAAGTTTGGACACACCTTCTCATTCAAAGAGTTTTCTTTATTTTCATGACTATGAAAATTGTAGATTCACACATGTGTTAATTCATAGTTTTGATGCCTTCATAGTCATGAAAATAAAGAAAACTCTTTGAATGAGAAGGTGTGTCCAAACTTTTGGTCTGTACTGTATATAAGCTTTATATGGTAGGACATAGTTGCCAAAAATAGCAGCTAAAAGAAACAAGGGTCTCAAATTATATCAAATAAATATGTTGTATATTATATGTCATCACATTGCAGAGGCACTGAGCTACCAGAACATACAAAATTCTAGTCCCCTTTTGTAAAACAACACCCGTCAAGGTATTCATCTAGAGGTGTAATGAGAATTTTTAGCTTTGTTATGGGTTTTATTAGAATGCCAATTGAAATGTGGAGAAACGGGAAATTAGAATTTTTACCAGCGTACAGTTTCAAGGGGGTGATTTATAAAATGATCAAAGGGGGTTTAGTTAAAAATCAACAGAGGTGTGGTAGATTCTAAAACAATCTTTTATGCAAAGACCCTGCTTTGAGGGGCACGTCTCACAATGATGAATTGTGTCTTTCCTGATTCAATTTCTGGAGCATACCCGACACCTTTTTTGTGGCCTTCTCCGTGTCTCTGTGGGGGAAATTACCCCAGGAAAATGCTGTCCTCGTATTATTCTGCTCTCACTTCCTGTGACCCTTCCTGTTCCCCAAATAAGAAGTTCTTTATTACTTTTTCTTGAAAGTTCAGGAATTTTCCTCTGTTTCCTGCACTTCTGTATATTACAAAAGCATTATAGAGGGCAATTTGCGTCAGGTGCAATGCCAATTTTTTATACCATGCCCGAGTTTTGCGGAGGGCAGTCTATGGTTGCAGTACCTGGTCTGACAGATCCACCCCTCCCATAAACTTATTATAGTCCTGGATGCACACAGGTTTGGGGACTGATTCTGTTGATCCACGAACTGGAACAGGGGTGGATCTGTCAGCATGTTTGGTAGTAAGTACAAAGACGTCACACTTGTCTTTGTACTGAACAAGCATCATGTTATCACTGCAAACTGCCCTGCTTTCCCTTACTCTTATTCTTTGGTCGATAAAAATTTTAGGCAGATGTTTTTGGTTTCGTCTGATAGTTCCGCATGCAACAGTGTCTCTGGAAAACAGGAATTTCAGTAGTGGGACACTTGTGTAGAAGTTGTCAAGGTACAAGTTGTATCCTTGACCTAGCAGGGGGGGAATCAAGTCCCATATTATTTTTCCTGCTATTCCAAGAAGAGGGGGGCACTCTGGGGGTTCAATTTTTTAATCTTTACCCTCGTAAACTCTAAATTTATGTGTATAGCCACTTTGGCTTTCACATAGTTTCTAGAGTTTGATGCCATATCTGGCCCGTTTGTTGGGCAGGTATTGGCGAAAAATGCAGTCTGCCCTTGAAGTGCACAAGGGATTCATCAATGGACAGATACTTTTGGGGGGTGTAGACCTCGGCAAACTTGAGATTATAATGATCTATAATGGGCCGAATTTTGTATAAACTATCGTATCTAGGATCATTAGGGGGTGGACAATCTGCATTATTGTTATAATGTAGAAATTTCAGGAGACTTTCGAATCGGGTCCTGGACATAATGGTGTGGTATATTGGCGTGTGATGTAAAAGGTCATTACTCCAATATGACCCTAGTGATGTTTTTTTTAACTATCCCCATATTAAGTATTAGACCCCAAAAAATTTTTATCTCCAAAGGGGTCGTGGGAGTCCATTGAAGGGGTCTTGCATAGTATGAATTGGTGTCGGCGGCTAAAAATTGATTAGCATAAAGATTAGTTTGCTCCACCATCATGTCTATCAATTCATCAGAAAAAAAAAGGTGGAAAAAATCAGCTTCCGTGAACCCTGCAGTGTTCACATAAATGCCTGTAGTGGCCGTAAAGTCCGGCACCTGAGGTACAAAGTTAGTAGCAGAAGTCCAACTGGGTTCATTTGTAGAAGCTGATGCGCTGCTAACTCTACTGCGTCTGTGAGAGGGTCAGACTCAGAGTCAGACTCTGAGGCTAGTATGGCATAAGCCTCCTAGAGGCTGTACACCCGTTGAGACATTTTGTAAAATTTTTATGTACAGTACAGACCAAAAGTTTGGACACACCTTCTCTTTCAAAGAGTTTTCTTTATTTTCATGACTATGAAGGCATCAAAACTATGAATTAACACATGTGGAATTATATACATAACAAACAAGTGTGAAACAACTGAAAATATGTCATATTCTAGGTTCTTCAAAGTAGCCACCTTTTGCTTTGATTACTGCTCTGCACACTCTTGGCATTCTTTTGATGAGCTTCAAGAGGTTGTCCCCTGAAATGGTCTTCCAACAGTCTTGAAGGAGTTCCCAGAGATGCTTAGCACTTGTTGGCCCTTTTGCCTTCACTCTGCGGTCCAGCTCACCCCAAACCATCTCGATTGGGTTCAGGTCCGGTGACTGTGGAGGCCAGGTCATCTGGCGCAGCACCCCATCACTCTCCTTCATGGTCAAATAGCCCATACTTTCAAAGTTTTCCCAATTTTTCCGCTGACTGACCTTCATTTCTTAAAGTAATGATGGCCACTCGTTTTTCTTTACTTAGCTGCTTTTTTCTTGCCATAATACAAATTCTAACAGTCTATTCAGTAGGACTATCAGCTGTGTATCCACCTGACTTCTCCTAAACGCAACCCCAACCCCATTTATAAGGCAAGAAATCCCACTTATTAAACCTGACAGGGCACACCTGTGAAGTGAAGACCATTTCAGGGGACTACCTCTTGAAGCTCATCAAGAGAATGCCAAGAGTGTGCAAAGCAGTAATCAAAGCAAAAGGTGGCTACTTTGAAGAACCTAGAATATGACATATTTTCAGTTGTTTCACACTTGTTTGTTATGTATATAATTCCACATGTGTTAATTCATAGTTTTGATGCCTTCAGTGTGAATCTACAATTTTCATAGTCATGAAAATAAAGAAAACTCTTTGAATGAGAAGGTGTGTCCAAACTTTTGGTCTGTACTGGACAAATGAGGGGTGATGAGGGTCACAGGGGACAAATCAGGGGCACTTTTGGAGTGTGTGTGTTTTTTTCCCACAGGTCTAACTTTCACTCTGCCTCCGATCACTTCTCTCACTGAAATGAGAGGATCGAAGGTGAGACATAGCGTTCTGTACATAACGCATTGTGATTGGTCCACAGTCAGGAACAGACCAATCACAATTAATTATGTACAGAAAGCTATTTCTCATCCCCGATCCTCTCATTTCAGCGAGAGCCGGATGCCAGAAGAGGAGGAGATGTGTGCGCACATGCGCGAGATCGCTCGTTGGGAGAAGAAGATGTGTGGCGGTGATCTGCGGCCGGGACCACTGCTGATCAGTCCCTGGCCGTCAAGGGGGAGCTGTTCGGTCCCCGACACAGTAAGGTAATTTGCGCTTCAGGTGCGCGATCTCGGCAGTGGAGCATTTAAATGAACGCCGTGCATGTACGGCGTTCTGCGTTCTGGCACAGTTTTCCCCGCCGTACATGCACAGCGTTCTGCACTAAGGGTTTAAAGGGGTTGTCTCACTTCAGCAAATGGCATTTATCATGTAGAGGAAGTTAATACAAGGCACTTACTAATGTATTGTGTTTCTCCATATTGTCTCCTTTGCTGGCTGGATTCATTTTCCATCACATTATACACTGATCGTACCCATGGTTATGACCACCCTGCAATCCATCAGCAGTGGTTGTGCTTGCACACTATAAGAGAAGGCACCAGGCTGGGACTGCAGGAGTACACATAGGCCGGCGCTTTTTCCTGTGGTGTGCAAGCACGACCACCACTGCTTTGGATTCTGAGGCAAATACACGTCTGATTTTTCCAAAATCAGCTTTGACCCTAAACTGGCCCCAAAGCATCACTATTTTATTCGATGGATTCTTGTATTGCGCTAGGCTCACAGGGACTGGCGTCTTCTTGCTGTACGTTTTAGTCACTGGCGCCTGTATTATGTCAGCAGTTAGGAAATGACTAACAACGTGTGACATCGTCGTGAAACCGGCTCGGCCAGATCTGTCAACCCTACTGATGTGCAGTGTCCTGTGTACTGTGTCACAAGGAGGAGCAGTTCCGGTGTGAGAAGACGGGGGGCACATTGGACGCAGTCATGGTGGTGGGGGCTAGAGGAGTGATGTGGTACCACAAAAATCTCCTCTTCCTATACACTGTTGCCTATAGGTCACGTTCCCAGCACTGTCCTGTCCATGGGAACCCAAGAATTTTCCATGCCCTCCTAAGCCACCCTCTTAGGCTCACTGCAGACATTGTACACATTAATCATACAAAGGTTTTCCATTCAAATGAAAATATTTCAGCTCAACTTTAAGTCCCGGCGGGATTGGACATTACCCTACTCATCGTCCTGTTGTGTTTTGCACATTCTTCTCCCTCCCCCCTGGACCTGTGGAGTCAAACATACCTGCTCCCCGCCACTCGGTTCTGGCTCCGACGGTCCACCGCTCTCTTTGCCGCACTTTGCTCCCCACATGTAAACATTCAGGAGGCACGTGGGTCACGTGCTTGGGGACACTGCAGCGACCAGAACAGTGGACCGAAGGAGCTGAAACTGAGAAGCGAGGAGCAAGTTTGTATGTTTGGCTCTAGAGGTTGGCAGGAAAGGACAAGAATTTAAAAACTAGCAAAATGTTGGACAACCCTTTTAATGTGTAGAGTGATCATTACACTTTTCCGGTCTAAAAAAATCCATGACCGCAACTAAAGGGGTTGTCCAGAAAAAAAAGAAAAAAACATGTTTTTTGGGTTGTATCTGGTATTGCAGCTCGGCTCCATTTAGCTGAGCTGCAATACAACAGACAAACTGCAAACAGGTGTGGCGCTGTTTTTAGAAGAAAGCAGCAATCCTGGACAACCCCAAATTCAGAAGTGTCCAGCAAGCTGATATTTAGGAGTTGTTTGACCATGCGCTCACACTGTGGAATTGCTTTGGCTGTCTCTGCACCAGCCTGACATTGAGCTGCATGCACAAGGCAAAATACAAAGTTTGACGGCATCTCCTGCTGGAAAGATGAGCTTGTAACTATAGTATATCAGTAATGTAATGTAGGATTATGCAAATATTCAATGTTCAAGGAAAGTGGCCGATGCAATTATAGGAGAACTACAACCCTCAACAAAAGGGTTGGACTGGTTCCTTGGGATACCAGAGGAGAACTTAGAGCACCACAGTGATGTGGGTTATGGGACTTTCTCCCGAGAGACGTGTTGTGGTGTTTGGTTAAAGATCTCGGTGTACGCTGTGTGTTAATGTACAGTACAGACCAAAAGTTTGGACACACCTTCTCATTCAAAGAGTTTTCTTTATTTTCATGACTATGAAGGCATCAAAACTATGAATTAACACATGTGGAATTATATACATAACAAACAAGTGTGAAACAACTGAAAATATGTCATATTCTAGGTTCTTCAAAGTAGCCACCTTTTGCTTTGATTACTGCTTTGCACACTCTTGGCATTCTCTTGATGAGCTTCAAGAGGTAGTCCCCTGAAATGGTCTTCCAACAGTCTTGAAGGAGTTCCCAGAAATGCTTAGCACATGTTGGCCCTTTTGCCTTCACTCTGCGGTCCAGCTCACCCCAAACCATCTCGATTGGGTTCAGGTCCGGTGACTGTGGAGGCCAGGTCATCTGGCGCAGCACCCCATCACTCTCCTTCATGGTCAAATAGCCCTTACTTTCAAAGTTTTCCCAATTTTTCGGCTGACTGACTGACCTTCATTTCTTAAAGTAATGATGGCCACTCGTTTTTCTTTACTTAGCTGCTTTTTTCTTGCCATAATACAAACTCTAACAGTCTATTCAGTAGGACTATCAGCTGTGTATCCACCTGACTTCTCCTCAATGCAACTGATGGTCCCAACCCCATTTATAAGGCAAGAAATCCCACTTATTAAACCTGACACCTGTGAAGTGAAAACCATTTCAGGGGACTACCTCTTGAAGCTCATCAAGAGAATGTCAAGAGTGTGCAAAGCAGTAATCAAAGCAAAAGGTGGCTACTTTGAAGAACCTAGAATATGACATATTTTCAGTTGTTTCACACTTGTTTGTTATGTATATAATTCCACATGTGTTAATTCATAGATTTGATGCCTTCAGTGTGAATCTACAATTTTCATAGTCATGAAAATAAAGAAAACTCTTTGAATGAGAAGGTGTGTCCAAACTTTTGGTCTGTACTGTACATGTCAGACTACTGAGCCATGTAATCTCAGTGACAGATGAGATTTGTACACAGCCTTGAGGCACGACATTCTGTTCTGCGGAGCTGACGTTCATGGAAGTACCTGTGCAGGAATGACATGATGGGACTTGCAGTTCTACTACTCCTTGGGAGCCCCAGGCCGCTCCATAATACTGCAAAACCTACAGCCCCCCTGATAAGTACAGATGTTGCAAAGGTGGAATTGCCATTTATCAGCAGTGTATATGGTAGGTTTCCCTTCTGTTCAACGTACAAACGCGATCTAACACATCGGCGGAGTACGATTTACCTAAAGAGACAGCAGAGCCGAGCATATAGGAGGCTGCGGGGGAAGGGCACAGGTGAATACACTAGACAGTCAATTACATGTAGTTTGATGTATGTTAAAGGGGTTGTCTTATTTAGACAACGTATCACCTATCTGACTGCCGGGGCCCCAGCTGATCCCAAGAATGGGGGCCCATACTCACACATTGGAATGGAATAGTGGTCAGCTCTTGGGCCTGCGGAGATAGCTGAGCACTTGTATTTGGCTACCTCTGGTGATCACATAGAGGTGTATGGGGCAATGGACACGCATGCATATCTGCTGCTCCATTCAAACCCCCATTTTCATGATTAGAGGGGGCTCCAGTGGTCAAACCCCCCACAGATACTTATACCCTATCCTGTGTATAGAGGATAAGTGGTCTTAAAGGAACAACCTCTTTAAAGGGGTTGTCCAGCCACAATTTTTTTAAATAAACATTCATTATAATAATAATAAAATAATGTAAATAGGTAAAATAATGTAAATAGGTAAAATAAATATATCTAATATAAAAAGCTGAGTGTATGTATGTCCGCTAAAGGAATCCGCACCGTCGCATTTACAATCACGAAATTTCAGGTGTCGTGGACGGTTTTAGACCGGGTCTCAGCTCTCTAGCACGTACCATTCCTGAGATATTCCCCAAAAATGTAAATATGGCACATCACATGACCTACATTAGCCAATAGAAGCCTTCAGGTCTTACTCTTCATATCCCAACTGCCATACACACACATGTCCCTTATCAGCCAATAGAAGCTTGCAGGTCCTTAGTCTCCACATGCACACAGTTTTACACCAGGTTTCCATAACAACTCTGTAATTTTTCTTCAATGCTGCAGGTCAGCTTTAAAGGGGCAGGGAGCTGTGGATGACACAGTTTTTTTAATCAGATATTTTTTTTTATTTTTGATTAATTATCATGACCATACAGGTTATACATTGGAAGCTTACAATCCAACCAGGATCACAGTTCACATAACAGAATCAAGATAAAGCATTATCTCAATAATATAAATGGTCATTACAAACAATCCCACAACAATACCCACCCACCCCACTCGAGACAAATTTAGTGCAGTATAGAGCAGTGTTTCCCAACCAGTGTGCCTCCAGCTGTTGCAAAACTACAACTCCCAGCATGCCCGGACAGCCTTTGGATGTGCGGGCATGCTGGGAGGTGTAGTTTTGCAACAGCTGGAGGCACACTGGTTGGGAAACACTGGTATAGAGCATTTTCCTAATCGCACTGAAGTAATAACAACCCAAAGGATTCGTAGAAAGCCTAGCAGCTAGAGTAAAAACCGGGCCTTAATACTCCCCAGGAGCTACATCATTATATTAGCGTGGTCACCCCACGCATAGGCAGCATTGAGTACATCACCCTATACTACCCCTGATCCCTCTATTAAGAGCTAACCAAGGGCTACACACTCCTGATCTATCCATCCATAGGCCCCAGATATTCTCAAATTTCGACAGGCAATTATTAAGATATACTCTTCTTTTCATCCGTATTACAACATTCAGTCTTGCAATAAACTCAGAAGCATTAGGAGGAAGAGGCTGTATCCATTTAGCAGCCAACGTTTTACGTGCCTGATATAGTATTCTATTGATTCCAGTAATAATATAATATTGTAGATTATCTGTTTCAAAAATGCCAAGCAGGCACATTCTGGGATCAAAAACGTACTGTGCACTATATATCTTATTAATTAGAGCTATTACATCACTCCAATACCGTTTCAGGGCACTGCAGTTCCATAACATTTGGAATAACCCAGCCTCTTCCTCTCGACATTTCGGACACGAGGAATCCCTTCTATATCTGATTTTCCACAGAAACACTGGGGTTTTATATGTCCCGTGTATCATGTACAACTGTGATAATCTAGCCGCTTCACTAAGGGACGCGTCAATTTTGACGTAAATTAGTTTTCCCTTAGTCCTAACAGCAGCACAAGTGGGGATTTGCCCCTGTGAAGCTGGTCAGGACAGGCGGAATTTTTATTGAACAAAAATCTCTGCCAAGTATCATTAATTAATTAATTGATGCCCCCCCTATATAACCCGCTCCTTGCCTGGACGGGGTTGCTATTTTTAACATGTAATTCACGCAACCAAAAAGGGTGGGAAATTTGTGTGTTGCTGTTAGGACTAAGGGAAAACAAATTTACGTCAAAATTGACGCTTCCCTTTCGTCCTAACCAGCAGCACAAGTGGGGAAGTAGCAAGGACTTTACACAAATCTGGGAGGGCAAAATATTATGTGTGAACATATACACCAACAAATAATTTCTCTCAGTCTAAGGGAGTACAGCATTTAGAACAGAGTGTCCAAAGGTAGCTCCTTCTTCTCGCCTTGAATCTATCCGGTAGTGAGAGATAAAGGTGTTCTGGGAACTCCAAGAGGCGGCAGCGCAAATCTGGTCTAAAGGAATTAATTTCCTTTCAGCATACGATGTGGATACTGCCCTGGTCGAATGGGCAGATACAAATGATGGCTGTAACAGATTTTGTGATAGAAAGGTCAAACGGATAGTGTCCTTGATCCACCTACTCAAGGTAGGCTTGGAGGCTTTATGCCCTCTGTTTTTTCCTGAGTAGGCTAGAAGGAGATTCTCAGATCTTCTGAAGTCCAGTGTTCTATGTAAATATATTTTCCATATATGGAAATTGGAGGGAACACATAAGGCCTCTTTCACACTTGCGTTGTCCGTAACCGGCGTATACTCCACTTGCCGGAATTACACGCCGGATCCGGAAAAACGCAAGTGTACTGAAAGCATTTGAAGACGGATCCGTCTTCAAAATGCTTTCAGTGTTACTATGGCAGCCAGGACGCTATTAAAGTCCTGGTTGCCATAGTAGGAGCGGGGAGCGGAGGAGCGGTATACTTACAGTCCGTGCGGCTCCCGGGGCGCTCCAGAATGACGTCCGAGCGCCCCATGCGCATGGATGACGTGATCCATGCGATCACGTGATCCATGTGCTTGGGGCGCCCTGATGTCACTCTGGAGCGCCCCGGGAACCGCACGGACGGTAAGTATGCTGCTCCCCGCTACACTTTACCATGGCTGCCAGGACTTTAGCGTCCCGGCAGCCATGGTAACCATTCAGAAAAAGCTAAAAGTCGGGTCCGGCAATGCGCCGAAACGACGTTTAGCTTAAGGCCGGATCCGGATCAATGCCTTTCAATGGGCATTAATTCCGGATCCGGCCTTGCGGCAAGTCTTCAGGATTTTTGGCCGGAGCAAAAAGCGCAGCATGCTGCGGTATTTTCTCCGGCCAAAAAACGTTCCGTTCCGGAACTGAAGACATCCTGATGCATCCTGAACGGATTTCACTCCATTCGGAATGCATTAGGATAAAACTGATCAGGATTCTTCCGGCATAGAGCCCCGACGACGGAACTCTATGCCGGAAGAAAAGAACGCAGGTGTGAAAGAACCCTTAGCCAGCCTGAACCTCCAAGTTATGGACAGAGTGTCTATCGCTACAGGGTTGTCCTCTTTGTAAAGGGAGCAGAACCTGTTCACTTTGGCGTTCAAACAAGTTGCCATTAGATCGATCTCTGGAGTACCCCAACGCTGGACAATCCTGGAAAAGATTTTCTCGTTCAATGACCATTCCCCTGGAACGGGAAGACCCCGACTTAGGCGATCTGCCACTACATTGAGGTCTCCTCTGATATGAACCGCCATTAGGTGGGATAGGTTGGTCTCTGCCCAAGCGAGAATTTGTCCCACCTCCCTCAGGAGAGTCTGGGATCTCGTTCCTCCCTGTCTGTTTAGATAAGCCACTACTGTTGCGTTGTCTGTCCGGACTCTCACCGCCTGACTGTGAATGAGAGGAGCAAAATGATTGAGGGCTAGTCTGACCGCTCTCAACTCCCTCAAATTGGAAGAGAGAAGTCTCTCCTGAGGACTCCAGGTACCTTGTACTGGATAGTCCTCCAGACGGGCTCCCCAACCTAGAAGGGAGGCGTCTGTGGTCAACGTAATCTAGCGCGGTTGGATCAAGGACCTCCCATCTGTTAGGTTCCTCCACCACCTGAGTGAAGAACAGGCTTTTGCAGACAGGGAGTGCATCCGATCCAAGTCTTTTGGCTTGCGACTCCATACGGTTAACACTTCTTCCTGCAGTGGGCGTAGATGCCATAGGGCCCATGGAACTGCCTCTGCAGATGCTGACATGTGGCCTAACATCCTCATGAGAACCCTGATAGACACCCGTCTGGGTGGAAGTAGAAACTCTGCTGCTTTTGTTACTCTGTCTTTCCTCTGTGGCGACAGGGACAGGATCATCTGCTGTGTGGAGATGCCTAGGAATGTTCTCTTGGTGGATGGGATCAACTGTGACTTGTCCCAGTTTATAAGCCAACCTAGAGTCTGCAGAGTGTGGAGAGCTTGCTGGAGGTGAGTCTGCAAGGCGACTGCGGCGGCGGCTTTTAGTAGCCAGTCGTCTAAATAGGGGACGACTTCTAACCCTAGAACAACAAGGGGCCGCCACCTCTGTAAAGGTGTGCGGGGTAGAGGAGATGCCGAAGGGCAACACAGCAAATTGGTAGTGCTTTACTGCACTGCCTAAGGTCACCGCAACTCTGGTATTTTTTGTGCGCTGGATAGATGGGAACATGAAGGTAAGCATCCTTCAGATCTATCGTCACCATCATATCTCCTGGGTTCAGGATGTTTAGAACTGAACGAATGGTTTCCATCCGGAAACGCTTCTTTCTGATAAAATTTTTAAATAGAGTAGGTCGATGATCATACGACAATCCCCTGATGGCTTTGGGACCAGAAATATGGGAGAATAGACTCCCCGACCTTGCTCGCGCGGAGGAACTTCCTCCAGTGCCCCCTTTTGTACGTACTGCCGTACTGATTCCTCCAGGATTAACTGCCTGGTGGGAGTCAAAACCCTCGTCAGGATAAACCTCTCCTGAGGTAGGGAAATAAAGTTGATCTTGTACCCTGATGTTATGACTTCTAACACCCATGGGTCTGGAATTATTTGATTCCAAAAAACTCAAAATAAACTTAAACGACCTCCAACTGGAGGAATGAACTGAGGGTTTGGGGCTGGCACAGCGGTGGGGGACGGGGGGCCGTCGGGCTGCTGAGAGTCATGGTTCAGCCCTGCGGTTTCCACGACCGCGGCCTCTACCTCTTTTATTTCCTTCAAGACGCCTCTGCGTCCTATACCCCCCTCTGGAACCTTGCTGGTCTACCTCTTCCTCGACCCCGAAAGGACTGTTGAGGAAGGGACTTCCCTTTTTTATCAGCGAGGTCCTCCATTAAGCGATCCAGCTCAGAGCCGAATAGTCTACCCGGCTCATAGGGAAGGGAGCAGAGGTTAAATTTCGACGTGTTGTCTTCTGCCCATGGCTTCAGCCACAGGGGGCGTCTACAGTCATGGCCAAAAGTTTTGAGAATTACATAAATATTCGAAATTGGAAAAGTTGCTGCTTAAGTTTTTATAATAGCATTTTGCATATACTCCAGAATGTTATGAAGAGTGATCAGATGAATTGCATAGTCCTTCTTTGCCATGAAAACTAACTTAATCCCAAAAAAACCTTTCCACTGCATTTCATTGCTGTCATTAAATGACCTGCTGAGATCATTTCAGTAATCGTCTTGTTAACTCAGGTGAGAATGTTGACGAGCACAAGGCTGGAGATCATTATGTCAGGCTGATTGGGTTAAAATGGCAAACTTGACATGTTAAAAGGAGGGTGATGCTTGAAATCATTGTTCTTCCATTGTTAACCATGGTGACCTGCAAAGAAACGCGTGCAGCCATCATTGCGTTGCATAAAAATGGCTTCACAGGCAAGGATATTGTGGCTACTAAGATTGCACCTCAATCAACAATTTATAGGATCATCAAGAACTTCAAGGAAAGAGGTTCAATTCTTGTTAAGAAGGCTTCAGGGCGTCCAAGAAAGTCCAGCAAGCGCCAGGATCGTCTCCTAAAGAGGATTCAGCTGCGGGATCGGAGTGCCACCAGTTCAGAGCTTGCTCAGGAATGGCAGCAGGCAGGTGTGAGCGCATCTGCACGCACAGTGAGGCGAAGACTTTTGGAAGATGGCCTGGTGTCAAGAAGGGCAGCAAAGAAGACACTTCTCTCCAAAAAAAACCACCAGGGACAGATTGATCTTCTGCAGAAAGTATGGTGAATGGACTGCTGAGGACTGGGGCAAAGTCATATTCTCAGATGAAGCCTCTTTCCGATTGTTTGGGGCATCTGGAAAAAGGCTTGTCCGGAGAAGAAAAGGTGAGCACTACCATCAGTCCTGTGTCATGCCAACAGTAAAGCATCCTGAGACCATTCATGTGTGGGGTTGCTTCTCATCCAAGGGAGTGGGCTCACTCACAATTTTGCCCAAAAACACAGCCATGAAAAATGAATGGTACCAAAACACTCTCCAACGGCAACTTCTTCCAACAATCCAACAACAGTTTGGTGAAGAACAATGCATTTTCCAGCACGATGGAGCACCGTGCCATAAGGCAAAAGTGATAACTAAGTGGCTCGGGGACCAAAACGTTGACATTTTGGGTCCATGGCCTTGAAACTCCCCAGATCTTAATCCCATTGAGAACTTGTGGTCAATCCTCAAGAGGCGGGTGGACAAACAAAAACCCACTAATTCTGACAAACTCCAAGAAGTGATTATGAAAGAATGGGTTGCTATCAGTAAGGAATTGGCCCAGAAGTTGATTGAGAGCATGCCCAGTCGAATTGCAGAGGTCCTGAAAAAGAAGGGCCAACACTGCAAATACTGACTCTTTGCATAAATGTCATGTAATTGTCGATAAAAGCCTTTGAAACGTATGAAGTGCGTGTAATTATATTTCACTACATCACAGAAACAACTGAAACAAAGATCTAAAAGCAGTTTAGCAGCAAACTTTGTGAAAACTAATATTTGTGTCATTCTCAAAACTTTTGGCCACGACTGTACTGGCCGAAGAAAGTGCCATAGATTTAGCAGCTAACTTTAGCTGCTGCTGGGATGCATCAGCCAAAAAATCTATCCCTAACAAAAGGGTCTTGAACTGGTCCAGTATATCATCTCTAGCAACCCCAGAATCCAGCTCAGACTGAATTCTAAGTGTGCGGCTGCGGATGAAATTTGAGACTTCATTGCTGGCGATAGCCACAGAGGCAGAGGCAGCAGCAGTAGTGTAGTTGCATCTAAGTGAACATTCAGCTTGTCTGTCTAGGGCAGTGATGGCGAACCTATGGCACGGGTGCCAGAGGCGGCACCCGCCCCCCGGAGAAAGTCTATGGTGTACCAATATGCCTTAGAATTTGCCTGCCATTCAATAGTGCAGGACATGCTATGAACAGCACAGGCAGCACATTGAATGTAGGCAGGTTATTATAGCTAAATGATAAAGTACATGGAAGATGTATGATATTGGTGTTCAGGTTAAATTGCCGTGTTGGCACTTTGCGATAAATAAGTGGGTTTTGGGTTGCAGTTTGGGCACTCGGTCTCTAAGAGGTTCACCATCACTGGTCTAGGGGGTCTTTTAAATTACTTCCATCATCAGAGGGAACTAGAGTTCTCCTAGAAAGCTTAGACTCTGCGAGTCTTCCTACTGTAGGGGAAACATTAGTTTAAATCTTTTGGTCAGGTCCGGAACTTTTTCCGGGTGTTTCCATTCTAAGGCCATCATTTTTTTCCAAAGAATTGTCCACTTTGAAGGCCCTTGTCCCCCTAGAGGTGGATTGTGGAGCTTCCCCATGCTCAACATCCTGGTCCCTTGACCTGATGGAGCGAAGTAACCTCTGAGTTTTTTCAGCCGGGAAGAGAAATGGCGCGTCCTCATCATCAGAGGAAGAATTATCTTCTAAGGAGACAACTTCTTCTAACATGGGGACTGGCCCTGGAGAGGCCTTTCTAGGTCTCTTATTAGAAACTGCGCCTTTTATCTGCGCGACGGAGGTGTCCATGAACTCTTTCATCCAGGAGAACATCTCCACCATAGTAGGTTCCGGATTCGCAGGTCTGGGTCGACAACCTGGACAGCGGTGGAACTCATATCCATCAGGCAAGGGGGTGCTACAATTAGAACAAGCCAGATGTCTCTGCTTGTGCGTAGACTTCCCTAGGAATAATAATAATAATAATACTGTTAAAATAGGTGTATTTGCCTCACTTTAGGAAAAAATTTGACCTCCACCTTACCAAGAGAGGGCATAGAGGGATCTGGATTAGTTGACATGCTGGAGAGACAGACACCACTCAATCCACAGGTCAGTTGCATACAAAACTGAGTGCAACTCTGAGCTTTAGCACCTGGAGGTTTAAATAGGGCGGTAGGCCACGCCCCCGCCTGTTCCGCCCCCCCCCCCCCGCCCCAGCCCTTGGAGGTACTAATAACCTGTTTGATTTTAATCAAACTAAGGGAACCTGCATGCACTACCCTGTACCGCTGAGGGAAAGAGCCCCAGTGGAGTCAGCCTTCTTGTTTTATTATTTTTCGGAGCGCACGAACGGCGTCCGAAACCGGAAGTGATCGATGACGCACTTCCGGTATTACGAGAAAGGCAGAGAGAGGCAGTGAACGCACGCAGCACTAGCCTGCGGCGCTGACGAAAGCACAGGGTAAGGCTATGAGCAACGGAGGGGGAAGGAAAAAAGGGGGGGGATAGGGGAGAAAAAGGATCTTCTAAAGCGGCCGCTCCTCATATCCCGGCCGGATCCATCGTCTGCAGCAGCAGGCAGCGGACCTGTAAAAACAAACAAAAATGTAAAACACATTAACATACTCACCCTAACAGGGGAGAAAAACTCCTAAAGGAGTTTAGCCTGTCCATTTCCAGTCCACAGGACAGAAAAAAAACAACCCCGTCCAGGCAAGGGGCGGGTTATATAGGGGGGGGGGGGGGCATCAATTAATTAATTAATGATACTTGGCAGAGATTTTTGTTCAATAAAAATTCTGCCTGTCCTGACCAGCTTCACAGGGGCAAATCCCCTCTTGTGCTGCTGGTTAGGACGAAAGGGAAAGAGTTGGGGTCAGAGCCAATGTTTCCTCCCACTGGGTATCAGTTATTTCACCCACATCCTTTTCCCATTGCATTTTTACCTTAAGAGGAAATTTTTTCAAATGTTCTCCAAGGAGCTCAAGGTAAATAATTGAAATAGCTCCTTTCACTGAGCCCACCTCCACTATCTTACTAAGCAGGGCGGAAGGATCCGCTCAATGTGTGAGGGCGGTGGCGGCCGGTGCTCTGCAGACAGGGAGGGAGCAGAAGACTTCAAATAGTGAGAACTTGTTCTTATTTTTTATTTTTACCAAATATCTTTCATTAAATGGGAGCGGGGTCTGATTAGGGGGTGCAAAGGGTTTATGAAGGGGTGCAGCCTGGGGATTGATGAATGGGTTGAGCTATACCTGCAGTACAGGGTTTTATGTATTATTCAGTAGATCGCTAGGTGGTATCTAGTGCAGCCCTATGTTATTTGGTATTTTGTTTATCTATGCTTTATTTGGTGCAAATGTTGGCATACTACATTTAGGAAATTCATATTATCTGTACACTGCTGCTGCGAATCTTGCATTTCTTTTGTATCTATACTTAAAAGGGCCTCTCTTTTAAATATATATATTTTTTTATTGTATCATGTAGCAGCATTATGGGTCCCAAAAAACTGTCAGGTGCTCAGAATCGAAAACGAAGGGCCCTTATGGATTTGGAGGACCAGAAGAATGCTGGAGTAATAAAAAAATATTTTGGAACACACACAAACCACAGAAGAAAAAGATGAAGAAAGCTGCAGTAGCCAAAGTGATGTGCATCTTAAGCTCAGTGAGCCTTCAACATCTAAAACATCTTTGGAAGAGGATTCTAATACACCTTTTGGCTCGGTGGCTTTTGATGAAACAATAAGCACATGTGAAAACTCAAGCTTCACAGATCCCGCTTTGTGGCCAAAATTGATTTCTAAGAATATTGATAGTATTTTAGATGTTGGTCCTGTACAGGTACAAGATGTTGATTTAAAAAAAGATGCTTATAATCTTCACTTTTCTTAAGCTTTCTACAAAAGAAAATTAGACAGTGGTGAAAAACAAACACGGCGATGGTTGGTATACTCCTCATCTGCCAATAAAGTATTCTGTTTCTCTTGTTAATTATTTGATAAGAATCCTAAAACATCACTTGCCCTTGGAGGATCAGATGACTGGACACATATGTCAAATATTTTGAAATCGCATGAAACCTCCAGTGGTCATTTTACAGCCCAGCAGATGGACTGAAAGACAACTGAGACGGAAATCAAAACACGCGATTGACCAAAACTATCAAAATCTCATGAGCCGTGAAAGGCAACCACTGGAGATCTGTGATGGAGAGGCTGTTAAATATTGTCCAGTTTTTGGCAGAGCGTAATCTGGCCTTCAGAGGCTCCTCAGATCGACTTTTTACAACCAATAATGGAAATTTTTTAGGTCTCGTGGAACTATTAGGAAAATATGACAGTGTGATGGCAGAACACTTACGCAGGGTGGTATCAAAAGAAACTGCAGACCACTACTGCGGTAAAACAATTCAAAATGAAATAATAAATCTTATGGTAAAACAGATAATTGAGGACATTTTACAACGCTGCAGAAATGCTAAATATTTCTCAATTATCCTTCATTGCATTTCTGGAAATTTTCAAGTAAAGGAACATTTCCTTGGTTTCAATAAAGTAGAGGATACAACTGGAAAAGGATTAAGTGATTTCCTCCTTGAATTTCTTTCAGGAAAAAATTTTGGACATTGATAATTGTCGTGGACAAGGTTATGACAATGGAGCCAATATGGCAGGAAAAAACAACGGAGCTCAGTCCAAAATTTTAAACGTAAACCCAATAGGCTGTCATTGTCTTAATCTTGTCATTGGAGATGCAGTACACTCCTGCAAGGAATCAATGCTACTTTTTGGGATCATGATGTTCTAATGATGTTCTAATCTCAGGATCCGTAAAGAGGTGGAAAATTTTGTCTGACCACGTTTCTAGCCTCACTTTAAAGCTTTTGTGCACCACGCGGTGGGAACGCCGTATAAATTGTCTTAAACCGCTAAGACATAATCTCGGGGAAATACAAGAAGCACTGATTGTTTTATCTGATGAAACCCACACTGAACCGAACATTTGTCATGAGGCTAACACACTATCTCAGCAGATTGTGGAGTTCAAATGTATTGTGTCATTGTGTGTTTGGTCTGAGATATTGTACCAAGTTAATATTGTGAGCAAAGCTATGCAGAATGAGGCTGCTGATATCATTTTAGTCTCAAACCTTATCCAGAAATGTCACCATTTTTTACTACATTTCAGAGAGTCTGCATTTGAAAGCTCCTTCCAGCTTACAAAGGAACTAGCAGAAAAAGTGAATGTGGAGCCTGTTTTTAAAAAGCCTTCTCGTATCCACAGATACGAAAGCCAAGATGAACCTTTTTTTGATTACGAAAGCCAAGATGAACCTTTAACCGATCCCACAAAGAAATTTAAGATAGATTTTTTTTTATGTTTTAGTTGATACTGCTGCTAAATCTTTGGAGGAGCGTTTTACTCAAATGGAACAACACAACAAAGTATGGAGATTTCTATACAACATGAGACATCTTCGAGCAAGAGAAAACTTAAGGGAATGTTGCCTGCAGTTACAGAAGGCATTAGAGAAGAGCAGTCAATCGGACATTAATGGTCTAGATCTTTCACAGGAGCTTTGGCATATTCAAAGCCTACTACCTCAAGATACCACAGCACCCCGCCATATACTCAATTTCATAGTGAGAAATGGCCTGACTGACACATTTCCAAACATTTGGATAGCGTTTCGGATTCTATTAACAATCCCTGTTTCTGTGGCGTCAGGAGAACGCAGCTTTTCCAAGTTAAAACTCATTAAAACATATTTGAGATCATTAATGACTGATGACAGACTAACCTCTTTATCAGTATTATCAATTGAAAGAGATGTTTTGAAGACGTCGGACATGAACAACGTGATTGATGAGTTTGCAAAGACAAAAGCACGTAAAGTTGTATTTTGAGCTTTAGATTAATATTACTATTTTGTTTACCAGTGTTCCCAGTTATTATTGCATTTGCACATTATATTAGCTCTAAAAACCAATGTTAACCCTTTCATGACCAAAGGTCACTTTATGTGGTAATAGCTTTGGAACACTTTTACTTATCCACGCCATTCTGAGATTGTTTTCTCGTGACACATTGTACTTCATGACAGTCATAAATTTGAGTCAATATATATCACCTTTAGTTATGAAAAAATCCCTAATTTACCAAAAAAATATAAAAATTAGCAATTTTCTAAATTTCAATTTCTCTGCTTCTAAAACAGAAAGTGATTCCTCATAAAATATTTATTACATAACATTCCTCATATGTCTACTTTATGTTGGCATCATTTTGGAAATGTTATTTTATTTTTTTAGGACGTTACAAGGCTTAGAAGTTTAGAAGCAATTCTTAAAATTTTTAAGAAAATTTCCAAAACCCACTTTCTAAGGACTAGTTCAGGTCTGAAGTCACTTTGTGGGGCCTATATAGTAGATACCCCCATAAATGACCCCATTGTAGAAACTAGACCCCTCAAGTTACTTAAAACCAATTTTACAAATGTTATTAACACTTTAGGTGTTCCACAAGAATTAAAGGAAAATGGAGAGGAAATTTCTAAATTTCACTTTTTTAGCAGATTTTCTATTTTATTACATTTTTTTCTTTAACACATTAAGGGTTAACAGCCAAACAAAACTCAATATTTATTACTCTGATTCTGCGGTTTACAGAAACACCCCACATGTGGTCGTAAACTGATGTAAGGGCGCACGGCAGGGCGCAGAAGGAAAGGAACACCGTATGGTTTTTGGAAGGCAGATTTTGCTGGATTGGTTTTCTGAACGCCATATGTTTTTTATTTTTCTACCGATCGTCTTGTGCAGGGGCTCATTTTTTGCAGAAAGAGTTGAGGTTTTTATTGGTACCATTTTTGGGTACATAGGATTTTTTGATCATTCATTATTACACTTTATGGGACAAGGTGGCCAAAAAATTGGCTGTTTTGGAACATTTTTTTTTTTTTTTTTTTTTTTTTTTTTTTTTTACAGCGTTCATCTGAGGGGTTAGGTCATGTGACAGTTTTATAGAGCAGATCGTTACGGACGTGGAAATACCCAATATGTATATTTCTTATTTATTTAAGTTTTACACAATAATAGCATTTCTGAAACCAAAAAAATGATGTTTTAGGCCTCTTTCACACTTGCGTTGTTGGGATCCGGCATGCACTTCCGTTGCCGGAGGTGCCTGCCGGATCCGTAACAACGCAAGTGTACTGAAAGCATTTGAAGACGGAACCGTCTTCCAAATGCTTTCAGTGTTACTAAGGCACCCAGGACGCTATTAAAGTCCTGGTTGCCATAGTAGGAGCGGGGAGCGGGGGAGCGGTATACTTACAGTCCGTGCGGCTCCCAGGGCGCTCCAGAGTGACGTCAGAGCGCCCCATGCGCATGGATGACGTGTCCATGTGATCACGTGATCCATGCGCTTGGGGCGCCCTGACGTCACTCTGGAGCGCCCCGGGAGCCGCACGGACGGTAAGTATGCTGCTCCCCTGCTCCCCGCTACACTTACCATGGCTGTCAGGACTTTAGCGTCCCGGCAGCCATGGTAACTATTCAGAAAAAGCTAAACGTCGGGTCCGGCAATGCGCCGAAACGACGTTTAGCTTAAGGCCGGATCCGGATCAATGCCTTTCAATGGGCATTGATCCCGGATCCGGCCTTGCGGCAAGTCTTCAGGATTTTTGGCCGGAGCAAAAAGCGCAGCATGCTGCGGTATTTTCTCCGGCCAAAAAACGTTCCGTACCGGAACTGAAGACATCCTGATGCATCCTGAACGGATTACTCTCCATTCAGAATGCATTAGGATAATCCTGATCAGTATTCTTCCGGCATAGAGTCCCGACGACGGAACTCTATGCCGGAAGACAATAACGCAAGTGTGAAAGAGCCCTTAGTGTCTCCATAGTCTGAGAGCCATAGCTTTTTTATTTTTTGGGCGATTGTCTTAAATATGTGCTTTTTTTGCGGGATGAGGTAACGGTTTGATTGGTACTATTTTGGGGTATATACGCCTTTTTTGATCGCTTGGTGTTGCACTTTTTGTGATGTAAGGTGACAAAAATGGCTTATTTTTTTACACCGTTTTTATTTTTCATGGTGTTTATTGGACGGGGTTGATGATGTGATATATTTATAGAGATTGTCGCTACGGACGCGGTGACACCTAATATGTGTGTTTTTTGTTAGTTTTTTTATAGGAAAAGGAATTTATTTTTTTACATTTTTATTTATTTATTTTTACTTTTATTATTTTCAATTTTTTTTTTATCAGTTCCCTCTTGGATCTTGAAGATCCAGTGGGGCTGATGGGTACTATACTTTGCAATGCTTTTGCATTGCAAAGTATTATACAATCAGATGCCTGTAGGTGGCAGCACCGGACGCCTATGCCATGGCAACCGGACGCCTTTGCAAAGCATCCGGTTGCCATGGCAACCATCGGGCGCTGCGATCGCAGCAGCCCTGATGGTTGAGAGAGGGAGACCCTTCCTCTATTAACCCCATGGATGCCGCTACTGCAGCATCTATGGAGTTACAGCAGTGTCAGCATAGAGCTGACACACGCTGCTGATGGCGGCGGCTCAGGAATGGAGCCGCCGCCATCACACACAGAAGGGGGACCGCATCGGGGGTAGGGGGCAGCGCTGGAAAGGGGGGAGGGGGGGACAGCATTTTACTTATTACAGATCGGGGCAGGAGGGGGCGGACCGCATCGGGGGCAGGATAAGAAGAAGGACAAGAAGGGGGCACAGATCGGGGCAGGAGGGGGCGGACCACATCGGGGGCAGGATAAGAAGGACAAGAACAAGAAGGGGGCACAGATCGGGGGCTTCAGGGCACATTACCGATTTCAGGCTCTGATCTGCAGAGCGCAGATCAGAGCCTGAAACCGGCATTTTAACACTGCCTCGATCCGATTGGTTAGTCTGCGCAGACTAACCAATCGGATCGATTGCCGGCAAGGGGCCACTCTGATTGGTCCCTTGCCGGCATTACTGCACTGTATGCTGTCCAGGACAGCACCAGGGCAGGGGCAGAAGCTTTAATCCAAGCGCTTTGCAGCGCTTGGATTAAAGAGCTGGCTTGACGTCTATACACGTGGTAGCTGCACGGGGTATGTGCAGCTATCACGTACATATACAGATTGCGGTCGTGAAGGGGTTAAAAAGATTGCAGTTAGCTGTTTTTTTTCTGTATTTAATGTATTTAATATACATTATTGTTACCAGTCAATCCAGTTATTTATTATTGTACTTGTTTGCACTTGCACTTAAATTATCTGTAATTTAAAAGAAAAACTGTTTGTTACAAAGATTGTTTTCCTCTTTGTGTATGATTAGGTGAACCGCCACAAGATTAGCTCGCACAGGGCGCCTGAACACCTAAGGCCAGCCCTGTTACTAAGTATTCGATTAGAAGTAAATTGCAATGATAGCATCTTGGATTGTGACTCGAGAGCATGTCTTAATTGCAAGTATTTATAAAAATGAGTGGAAGGTAGACGGAACTCAGAACATAATTGCTGAAACTGTTTCAGAACACCTTGGGAATACAACTGACTAATATTCCAGAGACCTTTCTTTTCCCATTGGAAGAAACCTTCCAAGCAGGACAGCTCCGGCAGAGCAGGGTTATGCCATAGAGGCGAGAGGTGTAATAATCCTGTGATTCCCGAAATCTCTTTAACCTTCCCCCATACCTTCCTCATAAGCCCAACCAGGGGCGGACACAGACAGCAGAGGTCCCCTGTGCAAAGAATGTGCCTGGCCCCCCCACCCCCAGCCAAATTCGCAACCTAACCTATTCCGTCCTAACATTAGTTAGAGCACTACAAAACATACAGGATAAGGTTACTTTCACACCTGCGACACTACGCTCTGGCCACTTGATCCGGCTGAAAATGCAAGGAATTGGCCGGACACAAACCGCAGCATGCGGTCCCGCTGATTCTCTGCATTTTTGCCAGATTGTGGCCGGATCTCTGCCGTACCCGATTATAGTCAATGGGGCCGGCGGGCATTCTGTCTGCATCCAGCAGTGCAGGATCCAGTGAATTCCAGCAGGTTGTTCTCTGCTGGAACAGCCTGCCAGAATCACTAACGCAGATGTGAAAGTAGCCTAATACAGCACCACATACCTCGTACATCCAGTGACGTCTCCTTTGATGTAGATGTTCTCAGTCCTCATCTTCTCCTTTCAGACCAGACCGCCATGATGATTTTTCAGCCATCTCTTCTCTCTGCAGAGTTTGAAAGACAGACATCTTAGTTTCCTACTTTTCCATCATCCTCCCACCTTCTGAACACCCCATCCTGCCACCCCCAATACTGTGCCCGCTGTGCTCCCTATACAGGTGTCACGACGGGGCGTGGGGGAAACCCCCCGCCGTGCAATGACGGTGGCTGCCAGCCAGGTAGCAAGTCACCTCCTAATGCAACCCTAGGTTCTCCCTAGACTCCTAGCGCATGAGTCGCCTCAGATGGTAAGGGGGCTCATGCTCACCGACCTAGGACCCTGGGAATCCCTGTTGTGCCCTAATCCTGAAGACAGGGCAGAGACCACCCATTCATCCTTCACCACGGATGAATGGTGTCTCCTGAAGCCCAGCAACTGACCACCAACTAGACAGGGCCACAGCCGAACGACAGGTAAGTACATAAGACAACAGACAACAAAAGTTATCAGGACTTACCTGTCATTCGGCTGTGGCCCTGTCTAGTTGGTGGTCAGTTGCTGGGCTTCAGGAGACACCATTCATCCGTGGTGAAGGATGAATGGGTGGTCTCTGCCCTATCTTCAGGATTAGGGCACAACAGGGTCCTAGGTCGGTGAGCATGAGCCCCCTTACCATCTGAGGCGGCTCATGCGCTAGGAGTCTAGGGAGAACCTAGGGTTGCTTTAGGAGGTGACTTGCTACCTGGCTGGCAGCCACCGTCATTGCACGGCGGGGGGTTTCCCCCACGCCCCGTCGTGACAACAGGTTACACACAGATAGTTCCCCTTCAATAATTATTGGCACACAGTGTCCTAAAAAATAACTGTGCCCAGAAAACAGTGTCCCTGACACTAATAGTGTAAACATAATGTTCCCCCAAAAAATTGTGCTAAGCTGATATTGTGCCAGGGTGCCCCCCACAGTAATACTTCTCCCCAAAGTCCCACCAATAGAAATTATTATCTACCAGACAGCACATAGTAATAATAGTGCCCCTACAGTAATAATTTCCCTACTGTGTCCCAGAAGTAATAATACTCCCATAGTGCTCATACTAGTATTCAAGTTCCTCATAGTCCCTCAACTGTAATAAAGCCCACCATAATGCCCCCGGTAATAATAATTCTCTTTATAATGTGTTACAGTAAAAATAAAAGTGCCCTGTTGTGTGGCAATATAAAAAATACCTCCTCTTAGTGCCCCCTGTAGAGCCAATGTCCCCATAGTACCCCCATAATGTGTGCCAATGCCCCTTACTGTGTGCCCAAAAAAACTTTTAGTGCCCCCAGTTGAGACAAGGTCCCCATAGTGCCCTATAATTTGCGGCAGTATAAAATACTCCTATATCGTGCCCCAATAGTGCGCCTCCCCTTATCTCCATGGTGCCTGACAAAGTGCCAGAATAAAAGGCCCCCATAATGTGTGCCAGTATAATTTCCCTATATAATGACCCCAATAGTGCTCCTCTCCCCCCTTCTCCATAGTGCCCCCCATGTGTGCCAGTATATAAGATAGGGTCCCCAGTAGATGCCCCCATAGTGCCCCCCCCTTCTCCATAGTGCCCCCATGTGTGCTAGTATATAAGATAGGGCCCCCAAAGTGCTCCTCCCCTCCATAGTGCCCCCCATGTCTGCCAGTATATAAGATAGTGCCCCAGAAGATGGCCCCATAGTGCTCCTTTCCCCCTTCTCCATAGTGCCCCCCATGTGTGCCAGTATATAAGATAGGGTCCCCATAGTGCTCCTCCCTCTCCATAGTGCCCCCCATGTGTTCCAGTGTATAAGATAGGGCCCCCATATTGCTCCCCCCTCCATAGTGCCCCCCATGTGTGCCAGTATACAAGATAGCACCCCCCATAGAAACATAGAAACATAGAATGTGTCGGCAGATAAGAACCATTTGGCCCATCTAGTCTGCCCAATATATCTGAATCCTATGAATAGTCCCTGGCCCTATCTTATATGAAGGATAGCCTTATGCCTATCCCATGCATGCTTAAACCCCTTCACTGTATTTGCAGCTACCACTTCTGCAGGAAGGCTATTCCATGCATCCACTACTCTCTCAGTAAAGTAATACTTCCTTATATTACTTTTAAACCTTTGCCCCTCTAATTTAAAACTGTGTCCTCTTGTGGTAGTTTTTCTTCTTATAAATATGCTCTCCTCCTTTACCGAGTTGATTCCCTTTATGTATTTAAAAGTTTCTATCATATCCCCTCTGTCTCTTCTTTCCTCCAAGCTATACATATTAAGGTCCTTTAACCTTTCCTGGTAAGTTTTATCCTGCAATCCATGTACTAGTTTAGTAGCTCTTCTCTGAACTCTCTCTAGAGTATCTATATCCTTCTGAAGATATGGCCTCCAGTACTGCGCACAATACTCCAAGTGAGGTCTCACCAGTGTTCTGTACAGCGGCATAAGCACTTCACTCTTTCTACTGCTTATACCTCTCCCTATACATCCAAGCATTCTGCTGGCATTTCCTCAGATACTGAGGTCAGGACTGTGTCAAATATTCTATATTCTGCCCTTGGGTTTTTACGCCCCAGGTGCATTATCTTGCACTTATCCACATTAAATTTCAGTTGCCAGAGTTCTGACCATTCTTCTAGTTTTCCTAAATCCTTTTCCATTTGGCGTTTCCCTCCAGGAACATCAACCCTGTTACCTATCTTTGTGTCATCAGCAAAAAGACAAACCTTACCATCGAGGCCTTTTGCAATATCACTTATGAAGATATTAAACAAAATTGGTCCCAGTACAGATCCCTGTGGAACCCCACTGGTAACATGACCTTGTTTTGAATGTTCTCCATTGACTACCACCCTCTGTTGTCTGTCACTCAATGACTGCAGTTTATTGATAAGTCTTCTATGTGGGACAGTGTCAAAAGCCTTACTAAAATCTAGATATGCGATGTCTACTGCACCTCCACCGTCTATTATTTTAGTCACCCAGTCAAAAAAATCTATAAGATTTGTTTGACATGATCTCCCTGAAGTAAACCCATGTTGTTTTTCATCTTGCAATCCATGGGATTTTAGATGTTCCACAATCCTATCCTTTAATAGGGTTTCCATTAATTTGCCTACTATTGATGTCAGACTCACTGGTCTATAGTTGCTCGATTCCTCCCTACTACCTTTCTTGTGAATGGGCACGACATTAGCCAATTTCCAATCTTCCGGGACGACTCCTGTTACTAATGATTGGTTAAATATATCTGTTAGCGGTTTTGCCAGCTCACCACTAAGCTCTTTTAATAATTTTGGGTGTATCTCATCAGGCCCCTGTGACTTATTTGTCTTCACCTTAGACAGCAAACTTAGAACATCTTCCTCTGTAAAGATACATGCATCAAACGATTTATTAGTCATCCTTTCTAGTGGAGGTCCTTCTCCTTTTTCTTTTGTAAAAACTGAACAGAAGTATTCATTAAGGCAGTCGGCTAGCCCTTTATTCTCTTCTACATACTTTCCGTCCTTTGTTTTTAATTTAGTTATTCCTTGTTTTAATTTCCTTTTTTCATTTATATATCTGAAGAATGTCTTATCCCCTTTTTTCATAGACTGAGCTAGTTTTTCTTCTGCCTGCGCTTTAGAAGTTCTTATAACTTGCTTGGCCTCTCTCTGCCTAATCTTGTAGATTTCCTTATCTTCATTGCTCTGGGTTTTTTTATAATTACAAAATGCTAGCTTTTTATTTTTAATGGTTTGGGCCACTTCTGCTGAGTACCACAGTGGTCTCTTCCTTTTTTTGCTTTTACTGACAAGTCTAATGCAATTTTCTGTTGCCTTCAATAATGCACCTTTTAAGTAGTCCCATTTCTCTTGGACTCCATATAATCCGTTCCAGTCTGATAAGGACTCATTTATGTCTAATTTCATTTTTGAAAAGTCTGTTTTTCTAAAATCTAAAACTTTTGTTTTTGTGTGGTGGGACTCTTTCACAGTTCTTATATTAAACCACACTGACTGGTGATCACTAGATCCCAAGGTTTCACCTACAATGACATCATATACCGAATCCCCATTTGTGAATACCAAATCCAAAATGGCCTCCCTCCGGGTTGGCTCCTCAACCACTTGTTGTAGAGATAACCCCAGTAGGGAATTTAGAATATCTGTACTCCTGGTAGAACTTGCTATTTTGGTTTTCCAGTTTATATCTGGAAGATTGAAATCTCACATAATGATAACTTCTCCTTTCATTGTCATTTTAGCTATTTCTTCAACTAGTAGATCATCTAGTTCTTTAACTTGACCAGGTGGTCTATATATCACACCTACACGAGTTACTGCATGGTTAGCAAACTGCAACGTAACCCAAACTGACTCTATGTTGGCCTCACCAACTTGTATTAGGTTAGATTTAATGCTATCTTTCACATAATGCTCCTCCCCCTCCATAGTGCCCCCCATGTCTGCCAGTATATAAAACTGTTATTTTGCATATTACAGTATATAAAATAGGCATCCCCCCCCCCATATGTCACTTGCTCAGATAGGCCTCCATATCTGTTGCTCAGGACCCCCCCTATCAGATGCCCATTCACACCCCCATATCAGTTGCTCAGGACCCCCCCCACCTATATGCCAGTTGCCCAGGACCCCCCCATATCAGTTACTCAGGAGGAACGTCCCCCAATATCAGTTGTTTATTTATTTAGCCCCCCCATATGTCAGTTGCCCAGGACCCCCCATATCAGTTACTCAGGAAGACCCCCCAATATCAGTTGTTTCAGTATATAAGATAGGGCCCCCATTATGCTCCCCCCTCCATAGTGCCCCCCGTGTGGGCCAGTATACAAGATAGGGCCCCCATAGTGCTCCTCCCCCTCCATAGGGCCCCCTATGTCTGCCAGTATATATAACAGTTATTTTGCATATTACAGTATATAAAATAGGCAGACCCCCCCAAATGTCACTTGCTCAGATAGGCCCCCATATCTGTTGCTCAGGACCCCCCCTCCTATCAGATGCCCATTCACGCCCCCATATTAGTTGCTCAGACCCCTCCCCCCTATATGCCAGTTGCCCAGGACCCCCATATCAGTTACTCAGGAGGAACCTCCCAATATCAGTTGTTTATTTATTTAGCCCCCCCATATGTCAGTTGCCCAGGACCCCCCCCATATCAGTTACTCAGGAGGACCCCCCAATATCAGTTGTTTATTTATTCAGCCCCCCCCCATATGTCAGTTGCTCAGCCCCCCCAATATCAGTTATTTATTCAGCCCCCCCATATGTCAGTTGCTCAGCGCCCCCCCAATATCAGTTATTTATTTATTCAGCCCCCCATATGTCAGTTGCTCAGCCCCCCCAATATCAGTTATTTATTTATCCAGCCCCCCCATATGTCAGTTGCTTAGCCCCCCCAATATTAGTTATTTATTTATTCAGCCCCCCTCATATGTCAGTTGCTCAGCCCCCCCAATATCAGTTATTTATTTATTCAGCCCCCTCATATATCAGTTGCTCAGCCCCCCTAATATCAGTTATTTATTTATTCAGCCCCCCCATATGTCAGTTGCTCAGCCCCCCATATGTCAGTTGCTCAGCCCCCCCCCCCCCATATGCTCATTCAGGCCCCCCCTCCTTGCTCAGTCAGGAGTCGGACCCCCAGAGTCAGGCACCCCCATATGCTTATTTCAGGCCCCCCATGATGTGACAGACCCCAGGGCCCCATGATATCAGACCTCAGATCAGACTAAAATAAATAATTAAAACTTACCTCTCCTGCTCTTCCTGTCCTGTCTCCAACAGCCCGCGCTGCACACGTGACCTGACTGCGTACAGCGCCAGGTCATAGTGCGCACTGTACGCAGTCAGGCTGGAGGAGACCAGCGCCGGAGGGGTAAGTAAGCAAGCGCCGATCTCTTGCATACTAGTGAGCGCTTCCAGAAGCACCACGCCGCACTGCAAAAAAACTTTTTTACTTTTTTTTTTACGGTGCAGACAGATCAAGTTGAATGGGTCTGGATCCGTCGGCTGCTGCACGGTGGGCCCCGTGCATTGGGGACCACAAATTGCAGTTGCCAATGCACAGAACGGCTGCACAACGGCCATGTGCATGAGGCCTTAAGGGGGTGGCCTGCTGTTGAGGTCCCATTTTAAGGAGAAAGGGGCACTGTGGGGTGGGTCAGTGTTAAGGGGGTGGGGGGCTGTGAAGGTCACTGTTAAGGGGGCGGGTGCTGTAGAGGTCACGTTATGGGGGATACTGTCGATATCTTTTAACAACACACAAACATTAAATGAAATACAGTCAGGTCCATAAATATTAGGACATCGACATAATTCTAACATTTTTGGCTCTATACACTACCACGGATTTGAAATGAAACGAAGAAGATGTGCTCTAACTGCAGACTGTCAGCATTAATTTGAGGGCATTTACATCCAAATCAGGTGAACGGTGTAGGAATTACAACAGTTTGCATATGTGCCTCCCACTTGTTAAGGGACCAAAAGTAATGGGACAATTGGCTTCTCAGCTGTTCCATGGCCAGGTGTGTGTTATTCCCTCATTATCCCAATTACAATGAGCAGCTAAAAGGTCCAGAGTTCATTTCCAGTCTGCTATTAGCATTTGGAATCTGTTGCTGTCAACTCTCAAGATGAGATCCAAAGAGCTGTCACTATCAGTGAAGCAAGCCATCATTAGGCTGAAAAAAACAAAACAAACCCATCAGAGAGATAGCAAAAATATTAGGCGTGGCCAAAACAACTGGAACATTCTTAAAAAGAAGGAACGCAGCGGTGAGCTCAGCAACACCAAAAGACCCGGAAGACCACTGAAAACAACTGTGGTGGATGACCGAAGAATTCTTTCCCTGGTGAAGAAAACACCCTTCACAACAGTTGGCCGATTCAAGAACACTCTCCAGGAGGTAGGTGTATGTGTGTCAAAGTCAACAATCAAGAGAAGACTTCACCAGAGTGAATACAGAGGGTTCACCACAAGATGTAAACCATTGGTGAGCCTCAAAAACAGGAAGGCCAGATTAGAGTTTGCCAAACGACATCTAAAAAAGCCTTCACAGTTCTGGAACAACATCCTATGGACAGATGAGACCAAGATCAACTTGTACCAGAGTGATGGGAAGAGAAGAGTATGGAGAAGGAAAGGAACTGCTCACGATCTTAGGCATGCCACCTCATCAGTGAAGCATGGTGGTGGTAGTGTCATGGCATGGGCATGTATGGCTGCCAATGGAACTGGTTCTCTTGTATTTATTGATGATGTGACTGCTGACAAAAGCAGCAGGATGAATTCTGAAGAGTTTCGGGCAATATTATTTGCTCATATTCAGCCAAATGCTTCAGAACTTATTGGACTGCGCTTCACAGTGCAGATGGACAATGACCCAAAGCATACTGCAAAAGCAACCAAAGAGTTTTTTAAGGGAAAGAAGTGGAATGTTATGCAATGGCCAAGTCAATCACCTGACCTGAATCCGATTGAGCATGCATTTCACTTGCTGAAGACAAAACTGAAGGGAAAATGCCCCAAGAACAAGCAGGAACTGAAGACAGTTGCAGTAGAGGCCTGGCAGAGCATCACCAGGGATGAAACCCAGCGTCTGGTGATGTCTATGCGTTCCAGACTTCAGGCTGTAATTGACTGCAAAAGATTTGCAACCAAGTATTAAAAAGTGAAAGTTTGATTTATGATTATTATTATGTCCCATTACTTTTGGTTCCTTAACAAGTGGGAGGCACATATGCAAACTGTTGTAATTCCTACACCGTTCACCTGATTTGGATGTAAATACCCTCAAATTAAAGCTGACAGTCTGCAGGTAAAGCACATCTTGTTCGTTTCATTTCAAATCCATTGTGGTCGTGTATAGAGCCAAAAATGTTAGAATTGTGTCCATGTCCCAATATTTATGGACCTGACTGTAGATGAAATATACCCGTGCAAAGCTGGGTCTTTCTGCCAGTATGAAATAAATATAAAATAATGAAAGCAGTATACTCACCTTACCAATCCCCCACCACCCCCATAGTTATAACTCTCCACCGATCCCTGTTCAGATGACTCCAATGATGATGTGTCCACACGGCATGTGACCGCTGCAGCCAATCACTGGTAGAAGACAATTTTCCTCATCTTAGGGAATGTATTTCTTCCTGACTGTAAATCTGGCAATCAGAATCAGCGACCCTTCCTCAGAAATCTAGTGCCCATAAATCTAGATATTGCTCTCAGGAAACACATCCAGGCTCCTCTTGAGCTTTTTTAGTCCGTTCACCATCACAACCTCATTTGACTGAGAGCTCCATAGTATTAGGGCTCATTCAGACGGCTGTATACTGTCCGCAAAAATGCGGATCCGTTTTTTTGCAGATTAGATGCAGACCCATTCACTTCTATGGGGCCCTTTTCTTCCATTCCACAAAAGAAATAAAACATGTCCTATACTTGTCAGTGAAAATCAGGACGTGGGCCCATTAAAGTCTATGGGTCCGCAAAAATGCGAAATGCAATAGTTTTTTTTGCAATCACACCGAACTGTCTGCAAAAAACGGATTCGCATTTTTGTGGACAGCATACAGCCGTCTGAACGAGCCCTTTTAGTAAAGAATCCTTTTCTATGTTGGTTTAGAAGGGACACTTCCGTTAAAAAAAATGTAATAATCATGGAAAACATATTTTTTTAGAATATTTGGCTGTTTCATTTCGGCGTTACTGTTCGGTTGAAAGTTAAATATAAAATATTGTCCTTCTGTAGCAGTCAGCCCCTCTTGAATTCCTTTATTGTACTCGCCATCACCACCTCCTCAGGCAGAGAGCTCCATAGTCTCACTGCTCTTACCGTAAAGAATCCTCTTCTATGTTTGTGTACAAACCTTCTTTCCTCCAGACGCAGAGGATGTCCCCTCGTCACAGTCACAGTCCTGGGGATAAATAGATGATGGGATAGATCTCTGTACTGACCCCTGATATATTCATACATAGTAATTAGATCTCCCCTCAGTCGTCTTTTTTCTAAAGTGAATAACCCTAATGCTGATAATCTTTCTGCGTCCTGTAGTTGCCCCATTCCAGTTATTACTTCAGTTGCCCTCCTCTGGACCCTCTCCAGCTCTGCTATGTCTGCCTTGTTCACAGGAGCCCAGAACTGTACACAGTACTCCATGTGTGGTCTGACTAGTGATGTGTAAAGTGGTAGGACTATGTTCTCATCACGGGCATCTATGCCTCTTCTGATGCAAACTATTATCTTATTGGCCTTGGCAGCAGCTGCCTGATACTGGTTTCTACAGCTTAGTTTGCTGTTCAGTAAAATTCCTAAGTCCTTTTCCATGTCAGTGTTACCGAGTGTTTTATCATTTAGTATGTACTGGTGACTTGCATTATTCCTTCCCATGTGCATAACTTTACATTTGTCAGTGTTAAACCTCATCTGCCACTTATCTGCTCAAGCCTCCAATCTATCCAGATCCATCTGTATCAGTATACTGTCCTCTGTAGTATATATACAGTATACTGTCCTCTGTAGTATATATATACAGTATACTGTCCTCTGTAGTACATATATACAGTATACTGTCTTCTGTAGTATATATACAGTATACTGTCCTCTGTAGTATATATACAGTATACTGTCCTCTGTAGTATATATACACAGTATACTGTCCTCTGTAGTGTATATATACAGTATACTGTCTTCTGTAGTATATATATACAGTATACTGTTCTCTGTAGTATGTATACAGTATATTGTCCCCTGCAGTATATATACAGTATACTGTCCTCTGTAGTATATATACAGTATACTGTCCTCTGTAGTATATATACAGTATACTGTTCTCTGTAGTATATATGTACAGTATACTGTCCTCTTCCGTGTTAATTACTTTACACAGTTTAGTGTCATCTGCAAAAATTGATATTTTACTGTGCAAGCCTTCTACAAGACCATTAATAAATATATTGAAGAGAATAGGGCCCAATACTGACCCCTGAGGTACCCCACTAGTGACAGTGACCCAATCTGAGTGTGTACCGTTAATAACCACCCTCTGTTTTCTATCACTCAGCCAGTTACATACCCACATACAGACGTTTTCTCCCAGTCCGAGCATTCTCATTTTATATACTAACCTTTTATGCGGTACAGTGTCAAATGCTTTGGAGAAGTCCAGATATACGACATCCATTGATTCGCCGCTGTCAAGTCTAGAACTTACCTCCTCATAGAAACTGATTAAATTAGTTTGACATGACCGATCCCTCACGAAGCCATGCTGATATGGCGTTATTTGCTTATTTTCATTGAGGTGCTCCAAGATAGCATCTCTCAGAAAACCTTCAAACAGTTTACCCACAACAGATGTTAAACTTACCGGCTTAGGCTACTTTCACATTAGCGTTTATTTGCGGATCCGTCATGGATCTGCAAAAATGCTTCTGTTACAATAATACAACCGCATGCATCCATCACGAACGGATCCGGTTGTATTATGTCTTATATAGCCATGACGGATCCATCATGAACACCATTGAAAGTCAATGGGGGACGGATCAGTTTTCTATTGTTTCAGAGAAAACTGATCCGTCCCCATTGACTTAAATTGTGTTTCAGGATGGATCCATCTTGCTCCGCACCACATCGCGACAGAAAAACGCTGCTTGCAGCGTTTTTCTGTCCGCGATGGGGACGCAACCAAACGGAACGGAATACATTTTGGTGCATTCTGTTTCACTCAGTTCAGTTTTGTCCCCATTGACAATGAATGGGGACAAAACTGAAGCATTTTCTTCCACTATTGATATCCTATGACGGATCTCAATAGCGGAATTGAAAATGTTAATGTGAAAGTAGCCTTATAGTTTCCGGGCTCTGTTTTTGGACCTTTTTTGAATATTGGCACCACATTTGCTATGTGCCAATCCTGTGGAACACTCCCTGTCAGTATAGAGTCCTTAAATATCAGAAATAAGGGTCTGGCTATGATATTACTTCATTCTATTAGGATACAGGGGGGTATGCCATCTGGTCTCTGCGATTTGTCGTTTTTAATCTTTTTAAGACGCAGCTCCACTTCTTCCGCAGCCTTATATAGGCTGTTGATATGCGATTAAAACATTTTTTATG
The DNA here is from genome assembly GCF_905171765.1 of Bufo bufo. NCBI lineage: Eukaryota > Metazoa > Chordata > Amphibia > Anura > Bufonidae > Bufo > Bufo bufo. The sequence goes on along the minus strand of NC_053393.1, from coordinate 43,618,493 downwards.
GAATTTTGGATGGAAGGTGGGAGAGATTTCACCAAATATTCATGTACTGCAAAAAAACAAAAGCGTGGAAATTGACAGGTGGTGCGGCTTTCCCGCTCATTTTAGCTTTGCAATGCGCAGGGTGGCAAATTAGCAGCAAAATCTGAGATAGAAAATTTGTCTGTGTGAACGTACCCTTATCTTCCTGGGTATTAAATCAATTACAGAGAACACAACTTTACTATATACATTTTATTCTGATCATTTACAGACTGTTCGGTCAGTGCGCAGGATACATTTCATTAACATCTTCCATTTTATTTTACACTTAATTTCCTTTCTTTCATAATATCTCTTACTATGTAATATAGCGAACGTTACTGCTGGATTTCTAGCTGCCAGATGTGTTAGAGCACGTGATAACACTTCTTGACTTACAGTGATTAATAGGTAACAGGAGCAGACTATGTACAATGTACAGACTGGTGGATCCACTCAAGGTGCAGGATTCCCCATTTCTGGGTGCCCTTTGAGCATCCACATCAAAGTAGACAGCGCTATACAGGGGCATCTCTGTCTCTGAAAGACTTAAAGCATTCCATACGTTATACAGACAGCCCAGTAAGTTTGAGGCATGTAATGCTTCATTACTCCAGTGGTGGCGCTGCAGAGACACTAAATACTCACTGGGAAGGTCCCATCAGTAAAAAATCATAGGGCGACCATTATTGTCCCATGCAAAGCAGCAAATCCATATGAGACTGCTAAATGCTGTCTTTTGCAACTCCCCCTCCCCCTCTCCATTTATCTAAATAGGAAAGAGGGAATATCATTACCAGACACCTCTTATCGCCTAAAGGTACTAATGACCAGGCATTTTGAAGTATAGTATGCTGAAGCTTTCTCTTTCAGGCTGCTCCATGCCAATTATCATTAGCCACTACCACCAAAATTGGTGAACTTGGTTGCCATTGATCTGATGTGTATTATGCAGGATTTGGGGGATGAGGTTACATAGCAATCAGTTAGCTTTCTATCTAGGTGACCATCATCTCAAGATTTTTTGTTATCTGATATACAAGAGACTGCCTCTCCAGGGTACCTCCTTGGTGACAAAATTTTGACACAAGCATGATCATTATGTATATGTGCAGCGACCCAGTGGATCACTGCTAAGGAGTTAATTTCATACTAAAAAGTTGAATGTTGTGATTTATTGCCCAAACAATCCACTGGTAGAGTGTTTACTTTTAACTTGTGCACTGTGCATCCCTAACGGTTATGTATGGGCAGCATATAGTTAAAATTGGCAGTCTTAGTGCAGATGCCAGGGTGATGGGCTGGTCCCACCCCATTGGTTAGCGAGTCTAAGCTAATCAGTCCTAGAGTGAGGAAGTATACGAGTGAGCTCCTGAAATCTAGGCCTACTCCAGGGAACCTTCAACCCTGAGACTGAAAGTTGGCAGAGAAGCAACTGAACTGAAAAACTACCCCTGAGTAGGGTTGAGAATCACTTGAAGGCTGTGCTTGGGCTATGACAGTAAGGTAATGCTTGTTTATCGCAAAATGCATTACTGATGCAGAAAGGGATAATTGCCTACACCCGCCACACTTTGAGATGGACTAACCGGATTTATCGTAAGTTCTTCATCCTGCAGACTGGGAATTTCAGATCAAGTTAATGAGAATGCATTGCAGACCTGTGGTTATTTGGGAAGCTTATAAAGTATATTTAGAGAGAGACTCAGGGAGGATTAATACCATTATTGCTGTTGCCTATACATGTCTATATTGAAGAGCATACTCTGTAACATACTTCGGAACTGTGCCTATTGCTACTCTACGTACTGCAACTCCAATCATTTATTCAATAAAGAGGCCTGGTCACTGATTCTGCCATCCATTAGTTGGGCCAACAGCTGCCCTCCTGCCTCGCACCCTGCCAAGCATCCACCATCAAAGACACCCCACCTAGGCAGGGGTACCCAAAAGTTTAGGGAAGAATAGTGTGCTCTCCCAACAGTGCATAGCCCAGGGAGTGCCAGAGTGATGACTGCCATCACAAGAGCTACCACCCCTATCCTTGCCACTACCACAACTGCTAACTTTCCCCTCCTGGGCTCACTGCATATGATCCATATGAGCCTCATTGAACACAAGCTAAGGTTAGTGGAAGATTGCAAACTCAGTATGATAGATGGTTTGCCACTCAACTCATTATACTGCCACTCAACTTTGAAGACTTGGATGGGTCATTAAGTCACTGTACAATAAGTCACTGTATAGAAAAGTTTCATAAATAAGGTACCAACTTAGAGAGCAGACCGTCATGACCTTATATTATAGTCATGGCGCCCATGGTGGTAACTTACAAACTCGACTTTCAACAACAGTCCAAAGAGAACACATTTTTGCATACATATAAAAGTACAAAATGGGAAATCACCAAATTAATACTTTTTGGCCACATTATACGAACACTTTAAGATGTTTTGGATATGTCAGAATTGTTCCTTTTTGTGGAGCACATCTTCACAATAGAGTCATATACATTGCACATTGTTAGTTTTTTGTTTTTTTTTGCATTCTTTAAGTGCAGTCTGTGCATCTACCTAATAATAGTAGGTCTTAAGTCATTGTTGGCTTGGAGAAAAATCTCCATCCTTGGGTAAACCTCGATGGTGGAGTGAAGTCTTCTCTACGGGTTCTCATCGAGCGGTAAATGTTGTTATTGTTGCTGAACAGTTGTGTGGGGCTTTCAGGTGCATAACTCCTCTGATAATAGTTCACTTGGTAGTTGGTTTGAGGTGGAGGAGATCTCAAGGCGGTGTATCCATGGAAGGAATTCATCCTTTGAAGTGGAGACATAGTTGGGGATGGTGTTGGAGTTGAAGGGGACGAGGGATGCTGGGAAAGTTGGGAGATACTGGTAGCTGGAGAGCTGCTCAGAAGGTCCGAGGTAGTGTTTGTGCTCTCCTGGGTGCTGCTGTCTGTCATGGTGCTCATGGCGCTGCCCTCTCTTCTTAATACTGGCTTCATTGGGGCAGGAGACTTTAATCCCATCACTGGCTTGGACGAATCATAGAGATGTCTGAACTCCTCATCAAATAACTCAACCACATGTCCAGTAAACTTGGTCAAAAAGTTTCTATGAACTTGCCCAGAAAGCCATGTGAAGCTGAAAACAAAAGACAAGACATTGTCAGGGTCATCATTTGGAGAGCGTACAGATGTTATTCTTAAATTTGGAACGTTTAAGATTAAACGACATACAGCCATAGCAGGGAGGAGTCATTGGCCACCACTTATGATATCATGATTGTGGTTGTACAAGTGAATGCAACTAAAACCAGTACATTATCTTAGTGCTTCTACATGTATCTATCTCATTATTCCACAGTGATGTACACATTGTGATTATTCATATCAGTCCCGGTTGTCCTATGAGTTGTCCTACCTTCCTTATCGCAGACACACTCCGGAGTCAATGTCATATTAAACCAATTATGAATTGGAGTGTGAGAGGGATCCTACATAAACAGGAAGTCAAATTCAGGACCCCAGTTCTGAAAGACGACGCCAATAACTACTGAGCCGCCATGCATCCCAATTTCCATTTACTGACCGCAGCCAGAGCAATCAAAACGCAAGAAATATTAAAAAGTTGAAAACATTTTCATCACACAATGATTTAGTCACCATATTGCATCCTTCCTGTAACAACACCCCACATGAGTCAATGGAGACCATCTTGGAGCTCAGTAAAGGTTGAATGAAGGGGATGCAACTGAACTGATGCATTAAGGTCCTTTTACACAGTCAGTTAAATTGCCTGTGATGATGGTAGATCAAAGGTATAGCAAGGTTCTCATTCGTGTAGCACACTACTGGGCAGTGGCGTAAAAATCCAACCTCAACGACAAATGAGCGAATCTCCATTCCTTGTTCCATCACTACACATGTTTACACTAGCCAAAGGTTGGGAGCACTCATTCTAATGATCATTTAGGTGATGACTGCCATGTGGCCCTTTACTCTTTGCAGTAGATCTCTTAGGGTAGGAAAATCACTATTGGTGGCCCAAGACATGATTTCAAAATGTGCCCCAATCAAACGGGTAGTCCGGTAATTTCAAGTTATGCCCTATCGACAGGAGTGGCAGGTCGAGCATGCATACTGCTGCTCCAATCTCTATAGGACTACCGGAGATAGCAGAGTACAAGTGCTGGGCTATTTCTGGGAGGTTCTATAGAGATGAATGGATCGGCAATGCACAAGTTCAACCAGCTGCTCCATTCATTTCAAGGGGCCCTGCGAGGTATGGGGCAATTGTTCTCATGATCATGGGGTCCCAGCAGTAGGACTTCCACCGGTCTAATAGTTATAACTTGAAATTACCAGAATACCCCTTTAATACAAATTCTAAGCAGCCTCCATCAAACGTGTGCTATTTAAAATACTGCTGTCTTCTTACAAGGTAGAGGGATGTTTGACCCTTTCCTTTGCGCTCCCTATAGCTGCATCCCTGGATTTGTATATGGAATGATGGATTGCAGTTGTTTAATTAAATTTTTTCTACTGTGTAGGGGTAGGGATATCGACTGTTTTTGTAATAAACTTTATTAAGCACTTACTGTATGTGCACTTATATTCGAAAACTGCATGTAAAATGTCTGCTTAGCAGCCCTCTAACTAAGCATTGCTAAGGAGATTCCTTCTTCAGTCTCTACTGAACAATGAAAGCAGCTTAATGAAAGATGCAGAGATAGGCTTCTCAGCCTGCCACTTCTCTCCCTGCCCTAGCGCCCAACATGTGTAATATTTTACTAAAAAGCTACGATTTTCCATATTTTATCTGCTGCCATCACCGGTGGCTTGTAGCAGTGCTCATTCTGTCTTTCCAGAGCGTCCTTGGTTTATGCTGGGAAGATAGACAGGAGGGTTGGCAGCAGATCAAATATGCAGAAAAGCTTGAGATATCAGTTTTTTTGTAACATATTACACATGTAAGGAGGCAGGGCTGGAGAAGGGAGAGAAGAGATAGTCTGAGAAGCCTGCCTCTGTATCTTAAAAGTAGCTGTTTTCAGTGTTCGGTGGAGGGTTGACGTTGTATACAGTTTTCTAATAAAAGTTAACATAGTTCCCTAATAAAGTAACATAGTAACATAGTATATAAGGCCAAAAAAAGACACTTGTCCATCCAGTTCGCCCTGTTATCCTGAAAGTTGATCCAGAGGAAGGCAAAAAAAAAAACTCAGGTAGAAGCCAATTTTTTCCCACTTAAGGGGGAAAAAATTCCTTCCCGACTCCATTCAGGCATCAGAATAACTCCCTGGATCAACGACCCCTCTCTAGTAACTATAGCCTGTAATATTATTACACTCCAGTGCATTACACAAATGCAGTCACTGTCATTAAAGAAAAATGAAATGACCGCTGGTCCGCTATACTTTAAAATCTGTTTGGAGCTACTACACAATATCACATGAAACAACACAAATAAGGAAGAAGAGGAGAAAAAAATATTGCAGACCTTCTCAATATGCTGACTCCTGATACAAGAATGCAAAAGTCAAAGCCCAAAATACGTCGTCCTGTCAATGCCTTGTAATTATGAACATGTAGGAACAGAGACGGATGGAGATAATCTTATCAACACTTCAATTGCCTCCCACTTCACATTCATCCCCCTTGAGGGTAAACAAAGATGAAGAACCCAAGAATCAATATAATAGCATTATTTAGGAATTCAGCTTCAAGGAGATAATATACAGTAGAGAGGACTTCTGACAGCATAAATGGCCCCCGACTCATGGAGGTTTCTTGGGCCCACCAAAGGAAATTATTCTTGGGGCCCAGACTCCCTATATCATCAATAAAGTCTAATAGATTTGGATTCAAAGAAATAGACACTGGTCGCTCCAAAGGCATCTCCAAATGTTTTTTTTTTCTCCTGTATCTTTGGCCCACTATGAGTCTGAGCCCAAAGGAGGATCCTCTGGTGGGCCCGTCAAATCCTGGTTCTACCCATGGACCAATGGTCAAATAGGACATATCTGCACCAGTGCTTCTATAACAAAGAAAGGGTGGGTTCACACTAGCGTTAGGGATTCCGTTATGGCTTTCCGTTATAATAGGGTTATAACGGAACATAACGGAATCCATAGGATGGAAGGGCAAAACGGAAGCCTTTAACAGGCATTCCGTTTTGCTCAGTCCTAATAGAAGTCTATGGGAAAACATAACGGATCCGTCTGGTTCCCATTATGCAAGACGGAAAACAAAGTCCTGTCGACAGGACCCAGACAGATCCGTTATGTTTTCCCATAGACTTCTATTAGGACGCAGCAAAACGGAATACCTTTTAAAGGCGTCCGTTTTGCATTTCGTCATAATGCAAGTCTATGGGCAGCAAACTGGATCCGCCCTTCCGTCTTATGGATTCTGTTATGTTCCGTTATAACCCTGTTATAACGGAATCCCTAACGCTAGTGTGAACCCACCCAAAGTCTGCTCCAAAAACATGGCCATGGGCAATGGTAACACCTAAACATGTATTTTTTAACCCCCTAGTAAGACATGGAAAGACTATGCTGAAGATCAATTCAGGATCAGCAAAAGCAAAGATCAAATTATTTTAATTTAAAAAATTACAATTTTAATTTTCATAAAATGTAAAAACAATATAGTAAAACAAAATCACAAAAAGTTTATATAAACTTTATATATGGAGATTCAGTCATATTATGGAATTCCTCCAGCTTGATAAAATGTCCCCCCACTGTGCCGATGAAAAGTACTTCACACAAATTAGTGAATGAAAAGGATGGAATATGTTGATAGTGCATGTTTTGTAGTCACGCTGCACACTGTGCACCCATAAATTAGTGGAGGTTTTATGTAAGGATGACGGATTAGGCTACTTTCACACTGACGTTTTGGTTTCCGTTTGTGAGATCCGTTCAGGGCTCTCACAAGCGGTCCAAAACGGATCAGTTTTGCCTGTAATGCATTCTGAATGGAAAAGGATCCGCTCAAATTGCATCAGTTTGGCTCCGTTCCGCTTTGGAGGCCGACACCAAAACGCTGCTGTCGAAACTGAGCCAAACGGATCCGTCCTGGCACACAATGTAAGTCAATGGGGACGGATCAGTTTTCACTGACACAATCTGGCACAATAGAAAACGTCCTCCATTGACTTTCAGTGGTGTTCAAGACGGATCCGTCTTGGCTATGTTAAAGATAATACAAACGGATCCGTTCTGAACGGATGCAGGCGGTTGTATTATCTGAACGGATCCGCACAAAATGCGAGTGTGAAAGTAGCCTAACCGCGTCAGCTGAAGAGGCTGCACCCAGTCCTGACACATACCGCCGGAGTCTCTGCCAAATCTCACAATATTTTTATTGATTTATGTCAATAGAATAATTTCTTGGTGACAGAGATTTAGAAAATGAAAGATTGAATTAAAGGATGAAAGAGACTAATTAGCTGCGCTGCCAAAAAATGGAGATGAATTGGTGTTTAGCTTGAAAGATGTGAAAATAAATAATGTTTACATTGGCAGTCCAGAGTCTAAATTGTGCGGGGTGACATGACACTGAGCATTGTGACCCAGGTGCCACGTAAAGTAGGCCTCCTTCTCCAAATGCAGTCCACATAGCACCGCCATATAGTGCCCAAGCAATATCCAAAACAATATTCTCTTAAAAAGCCCACATAAAATTGCTGTATACTTCCCATGTAAGTTTGCAAAAAATACTACCATATACTACTAAATAACACGAGACGGTTTTAGTTTGCTGCTTGGTTTCCTGTCCTTGGCAAATGCCTAGTTTTTTCACACCCTAAAATCAGTCCTGTTCAAAAGATGAGAGACAACCATAAATTTCACCCAGTGATCAATATTTTATATAGTGATTTATTTTTATTAACCAAATTAGGACCCAGCTAGGTTTTACTTGCCATGTCAATTTTTTTTAAATCATTTAAAACCCTTTTTCTATTTATGCATCTATATTTTTCCTGATCACTGTCCTATGAATGTACCCTTACTTACACTAAATTGGTATATTTATGTATGTCCTTATATTATGGTGGTGCATAGAAATCTGCACAGGAACCTGATCGCTAGTATGGCCTTATAGGAATTTAACAGTTAGGGTTTACCCGGAACCACTGTAAAATTTTTGTGGACAATGTGAAAAGGTTCCTCTATAATATTCTTCACAATGCAGTGACCACGCTAGGCCACTGTGACACAAACTTTGCGTATCAATAGCCTAAAGAAGGCCCCCACGTCTGCTGTGTGTGAGCCACTGATATGCATAATACACTGTGATACAGAAGCATTTCACTTGATCGCAAGTTCAAAAAGGAATAAAAGTTAATGAATAAGTTGTATGTACCCCAAAATGTTACCAATGGAAAATGCAAATCATCCGGCAAAAAAAGACCACAAAAAGATCCGTCAACGGTAAAAAAAAAAAAGTAGGAAAACACAAAAACCTATATACCATGCAGAATACAGTTAACATGGCATTGACACCACAAGTTCAATGCTGTAAAAACAAAGCCCAAAAGCAATGTCGAAATTCCTTTTTTTTTCCATTCCCCACCCAAAAAAATTTGAACGTTATACCATATATTCTATGCAGCCCAAAACGGAGCCATTAAGGAATGCAACTCGTCCCAGAAAAAACAAGCCCTCCTATGGCTAAATAGACAAAAAATTTAAAAGTTTTGGGTCTCAGAAGACGGAGATGATAAAACAAAAAATTGTTGTGTCCATAAAGCTTAAAAGGGGTTGTGTCACAAAGCATATGCTACATTTTTCAAACCAGCCCCTGGATCTGAATATGTTTGTAATTCCATGTAATTAAAAATTTAGTACAGCCACTGAGTTATTCAATAAAATGTATCTGTATAGCGCCACCTGCTGTTTATTCTCTTCCTTATTGTTTGTCCCTCTCATTGAGGTGGTCGAATGTGCTCAGTGTAAATCTTCACCTGTCACTAACTGTTCTGTTAGAAGTTGTAGCAGTTACAGGGAGAGAGCTGCAGCAGAAAGGACACACCCCAGGAGCTGCCAGGCTGAAATAAATCTAGAAGAACAATTGGAGCAATGAATGAGGAGAACTCTAGATCCACGTGAGGTACAGGGCTGGTTCTAGGTTTGTTAGAAAAAGATTGTCATGGACTATATGATGTCTGATTTTCATTTTTTACATGAATCGTGGCACAACCTGTCACTATAAAAATGCTATAGAATCTACACGGCATCATATATAGAGCAGGAGGAGCTGAGCAGATTGATATATAGTCCTGAGGGAAAATATTCAGTAGAACTTGTCATTCCTTAGTTGTACTCCCTGCTCTTTCTGTGCCTACTTTATGTCATACCTCCCAACTTTTTGGACGGTCAAAAAGAACACTTTCGGTCCATTGTGCAAAAGATCAATTTTTTCTGCCTATTTATACACTCCACTCGTTTTTTTTATACAATAATGTACACATTTTTGGAATATAGAAATGTATAAAAATCTAAATTCCATCAAATAATAAAATAATATACAAGGTGGACTCAAATATACAGAGAGGAACCAGAAAAACACTTTCTGGATCAACATTGTAAATGTAAATCGACACCTCAGATCTAAAAGAGGGTCATTTAAGGAGCCAAGAGGGACATGGGAACTTGGGTCAAATGTAGGGACTGTCCTTCCGTAAGAGGGACACTTGGGAGGTCTGCTCTCTGATGAGCATGAATATGGAGATGGTTGTCAATCACTAAACATGACTGGACTTTTTTTAAAACTTTTTTTATTGTTGAATTTTATCATGTCTTGAACAGATCATCACGTTTTCTTTTTGAATCGACTTGTACGATCTAGAATTTTTGGCATCGTCCTGTCTTAAAATGACCTTAAGCTATGAATTAAAATAAAGGGAACATTCCAGCCTTTATCTTATAAAATATTTCATGAATCATCCTTCCTTTCAGCCAAAACGATACACAATATTAGTGACTTGATTTTCCACACAGGGGCAGCGATCCTCGTGGTGACCAATCACAATCCACCTTTTATTTTTAGTTAGAAAATGAGAGAAAAAATGAGATCCGATTCTTTTTCATGAGGACTATTGCGCCTCGGATAGCACTGAGGGGCAGGGCACGGAAGTCTTATCATGGGGACACAGACATGGAAGGAAGCTCTTTTTCCACTTTTTTTTTTACATCATTAACCCCTTAAAGACTATAAGATTTATTTATTTTTTAATATTTCGTTCTTGGCATTCTGGAGTCTATAACTATTCTATTACTAGGACCAAATGCTTGTATAAGGTCTTGTCTTTTGAGGGACTAGTTGTACTTTCTTTGGCTGCCATTTTTGCGTAAACCATTCACTCCTTTGCTTCATTCTGCAGAAAGACTACTTTAATCCATATGTAAATGATCAGTCATGTGCACCGAGGGCGGGCCCAAGCACACTTGCTCAAACTGCTTCCTCTGGCAGCCCCTCCCTCTCCTTCTTCATTGACAGGGCCAGGTTCCTGCATTGTCATCTCTTCTGGTCCAGTCAATCAGTTGAGAAGCTCAAATGCTAACACCGACCCTGGAGACTACATGTTCATGGTTCAAACCCCGGTTGATGACATCACCAGTTTTTTTTTTTTGTTCTACTGACCAATCATGGTATTTAAAAGGTTTTGTCTGGGATTAGAAAAGGGGTCTCCATTATCATAGAAACACCACCAGCAGTATGGCAGTTCAGCTCAATGTATTTTAATGCTGCAATACCAAGCAGGCTCAAACTGGCCCACAGGGGTACAGGTGAATCCCCGGTGGGCCCCTGAGCAAGGTGGGTCCCTAGTCTCCCAACTTCTGCACAAGTGGCACATAACACAGTAGACTTACTGCACTCCATACATACATTCAATGTACAGCACCTGCACCAGCCTATGTTCATAGAAAAAAACTTGATAGATTATTGAAGAAACTCCCCAGTTTATCATTATAGACACGATCAGAGCTGAGATGACTTCTAGGTATAGAGGTAAGCTGCCAGTGTCCTCTTCTCCCCAGGACCTACCTTCTCAAAGTCACTGCAGGGACCCCCATATTCAATCATCTGGTAGCATCTTGCTGCTGTGTGAGCAGGTAATATTTGGATGCATCCGTACGGTGGGCCCCCAAAATAAATTTTACTGGTGGGCCCTAGGCACCCCAGTCCGACACTGATACCAAGCATAGCCTGTCAACAAGAGTGGCACAGTTTCAACAACTAAAAAAGCAGACCCACGTATGCAATATGTTTTGTGGATGCCCGCCATTCTCACGGTCTATTATACACGGATTTTCCCATCAGCTCTTTTTGTTGTGACAGTATAATTGAGGTGTCAGATCAGAGACAGATGCAAGCAGGTGATTGAAACTCCCTCATTGTGATAGCTCCTTGGCATGTCGATCTTCATCTATGTCATGCGGTCACTTCCCAGCGAGCCAAGCGCATGCGCTGACGCCGGCTGTAGAGACAAAGCTGATTTGTGATTTTCCACTTGTCAGAGATGCCCTGGGGGAATATGTCCAGTCATGCATGTAACTCAGCTCTGCTACATCCTCCCTCACGCTCAGGCGGTAGTCTTCTCTGTGACTCAGCTATGAAAACTGGGTCCAACTGGTCACTGTTTTAGGCGTTTTTGGTAATTTTTTTTTTTTTTTACTGGTGTTTTTCCTGTGTTTTATGAATGGAAAATATTACACAGGTGTTTTCTTAAAATGTAATTTTTTTCACACTTGAGTTGCATTTATTTATTTATTTTTTTAGTCAATTGCGATATTTGAAATTGCTGCATGCTCTGGGTCTGCCCATTTTTTGTCCTATAGACATCCCTTGGTTTTTGGCCCTACTTGAAAAAAACGCAAGTGCCAATGATTGTTGTGTTTTGTAATGGTGTTTTTTAAGTTTTTTTGTGTCTTTTTTTTTACACTGCTCTACGGGGTAAATGACATTACATGGGGGTGCATGTCCTAAATGATAACGCGGATTCTACAGTGATATTTCGCCGGTGGCCACATGGTGTAAGCCAGCAGTTTAAAGCCGCAACTTCTTATTTTTTCGGGTGTGAGTTGGAGATAGTTTTGGCATAATACTAGGGTCCATGTAAGATAGCATTAAAAGGCTTGTCTGGGATTTTTTTTCAAATTCTACTCCCAGCCAGCAGGATACGTGAAGAGAAACGTACCTGCTCCTCACTGCACAGTTCCAGCTCCCGAGCTTTCTGCGCTGCGCTTTTAGTCGCTGCCTATCAACATCCACACTAACTGCAGGCAATGAGTGGGTTCAATGGTGACATGTCCCTAAGCGGCGCGTGACCCAGCAGTGATGTGCAGCTTGGCGACCATTGGCTGCAACGATGTACTTGAACTTGTCCATGCAGGTGTAGGAAGTATACAGAGGGGAACCAAGAGTGGAGTAAAACAGCTCGGTAGCCAAAAACATGCAGTGGGGAGCAGGTCAGTGTGTTTCTCTTCACAGGTCCTGCTGGATGCGGGTGAGATTTGAAAAAATTTGAATTTCTGAATTTTTTTAATGCGTGAAAAAACGTGCTTTTATCAATGTCAAGAATCGAGTCTCTGGGAAGTGTTTTTTTCCTAAACGTAGCTACAGCCCGAGGTTCCATCTTAGTAAAGAAAATGCGATATAAGAGCTTCTCTCTGTTACCTGAGTGTGAAAAATTGACTGTCAAGTTATGTAATGTCATTCAAGTATGAAGAACCCCGGAGCTAAGACAGGTGAGATAGGGAGGTGTGAAATATAATGGTTCAGCCCAATATTTGGAGAAATTTTGGCAGGGTAACCTTGGTTGGAGGCCAAAATCATAAAATTTCTTCTGTCTACTGGCCTGGTCCTATTGGTCTACTTAAGTAAAAGCAAACACAATGCAACAGCACTCTGAACCAATGAGATACTTAGTAAATATATTTTGATCAAAATCATTCATGCCCATCCACCACGGCAAGGTGACTTCTTTCTGGATGGGAACCTACTCTATATGATACCTCTCTCTATGCCAACAGGCCTCAAATTAATTTAGGGAGAACAGGCTCCACATGTATATTGAGTCTGCTCTGTATGTTACCTCTCACTGTGCTAGCAGGCCTCAAGTGAATTCAGGGGGAGTGGGCTACAGCTATATATTGCAGTCATTAAAAACAGCCTGTGGCAAAGATGGGTCAGTTAGGAGTTCACAACCAAAATGGAAGTGGCCCTACCTCCAAATGTTCTGACTAACTTTGTATTTTCTTTTTGTAGTGTACATTTGGAGAAAAATGGCTTTTCTTCCTAAAGGGACAATCCACTGAGGAACCTGGCAAGGGGGCCAAAGCTTTGTTTATTTAAATGGTGCTAATATGGGGGTTGTTCATATGGGGCAAACCTTTTAATCTGCTGTAAAGATGCAAGATATCTATTAGCCCCATGACCATTTGGCAAAACCACTATACAGGCCATCTCCACCAAAAGTAGAACATAAGACCCAGACAATCTGTAAATTGCTTATCTCACAGGAATGCAAAAATTCAAAAAATGTTACTTATCAAACTCATGTTGGACAGTTGGGCAGCTGTCCATGTTAACATCCGATTGTGAGCAGCTATAATAAAAATTATATTTAATTTCTGTCATCTTTATATCATCCAATCTGAATTCCTGTTCTATTAGCTGGGATCTGTGACTGGTGCGTTTTTCTCCACTGCCCCGTGAAGTCCATAGGAGAGGACTTACTACCAAGAAGTGACTTTTTGAAGTCAGTTTTGTTTTGACTTAGAGTCAAAAAATTGCACAATATTTGATAAACTTGTCGCATCCTTAAACTGTCTGGGCATGCTACTTCACTTTTCCTATCCTGCCAGCTCCCTAACTGGACTCATTTTGCAACTTCTTTGTAAGTTTTTTAAAAAGCCACAATGATAATTCTGTCTAGAAACGTATTTACCATACTAAACCATGTCCACCTTGACACCACTTTTTAAGAGTGGTGAGGGTATGGGGAAAAAAGTTGTAATTGGATTGAAAACTGGCTGAAGGACCGTGTCCAGAGAGTTGTGGTCAATGATTCCTATTCAGAATGATTCAGGGTTATAAGTCATGACCCCAAGGTTCAGTGCTGGGTCCTCTATTATTTAATTTATTTATTAATGATATTGAGGACAGGATTAATAGCACCATATCTATTTTTGCAGATGACACTAAGCTGTGTAGTACTGTGCAGTCTATATGGAAGATGTCCACAAACTACAAGCTGACTTGAACACTCTTAGTGATTGGGCATCAAGTTGGTAAATGAGGTTCAATGTGGATAAATGTAAAGTTCTGCATCTTGGTAGTAATAATCTCTGTGCTTCATATATCCTAGGTGATGTAGCACTAGGAGAGTCATTTGTAGAGAAGGATTTGTCCTTGTAGATGGTAGATTAAATTACAGCATACAATGTCAATCAGCTGCTTCTAAGGCCACCAGGATATTGTCATGCATTAAACGAGGCATGGACTAGTGGGGCAGGGATGTAATACTACCACTTTACAAAGCGCTGGTGCGGCCTCATCTGGAATACGCAGTTCAGTTCTGGGCACCAGTCCATAGAAAGGATGCCCTGCAGCTGGAAAAAGTACAGAGGAGAGCGACTAAACTGAGAATGGGCATGGAGGGTATAGTTATGAAGAAAGATTAAAAGAATTACATTTATTAGACGTCTAAGGGGGAACATGATTAACCTATACAAATATATAAATGGGTCGTACAAAAAATACTGTGAAAAACAGTTCCATGTAAAACGCCCTCAAAATACAAGGGGGCCCTGCCTCCGACTGGAGAAGAAAAAGTTCAGTCCCTGGAAGCGTCAAAGCTTCTTTACTGTAAGAACTGTGAAGCTGTGGAATAGACTTCTTCAGGACGTGGTCACAGCAGGAACAGTGGACAGTTTTATAAAGGGTTTAGATGAATTCTTGAAAGTAAACAACATTAATGTTTATGAAAACGTGTAGAAATCTAAGTCTCACTTCCTTTCTGGGATTCGCGTCCCCACCTATCCCTTGGTTGAACTTGATGGACTTATGTCTTTTTTTAACTGTATCAACTATGTAACTATGTAACAAAAGTGTGGCATAAATTTGCAAAATTTGGAGCAAAACGTCACTTTTCTACTTCTGGTGTACAGACTTGATTGTGTTTTTGCAGGTGGTGGATTCACGGTTTCTTATCTTTATTCACCTGATACACACATAGGTAGGAGACCCAAGATTATGACATAAAATATTCTCCTTTGGCTTTTACCAAGTAAACATTGCAATTAGGGGTTAATTAGCAGTGAACTTCTTTAGGTTTTCTATAAATAAGACCTGCACATACCAATATCACCTACCCTGCTATTATATCCATTAACCTGTCTCCCTGGGGCATATTTCCCAGTGATTATATGCTTTTACAGTATCCATTTCTAAAAGGGGTATATTATTTCAGCATTTTGTATATAAATGCTTTTCTGCAGATTATGTGCTTTGACCAGCTAGAGATTGAATTTTTTTTTGGCTATATTATATTTCTTATTTATTGGTCCAATGATGATGAACCCATAGGTATATTTATGAATATTTATGAATGGTGAAATTTGCTAAAATAAGACATTTTCTGACCTTAGATTGCATCCAAGCTGAATCATTTAATAAATATATGTTCCCCAAAAAACGGTATGTTAGGCTTTCTTTGCAAAAAGAAAAGAAAACTGTGCTTCTGGCGCGACCAGTTGGAAGGTAGCTATCAGTCAATGTTTAACCTTTTAAACAGGCCTTGAGACATAATTTAGGATTAGAACCAAGTCAGTTCTTTAGATGTTTCGGAGTGATTGCCCCTCATCAGAGAGAACTGGCTTAAAGGGGTTGTCCTGGTTCAGAGCTGAACCCAGACATATCCCCATCTTCACCCCTCCGGCCCTCCTGATATGAACATTGGAGTATTTTATGCCCCGATGCTCTCCTTTTCCCGCAGGAAAAAGGCTTTTTATGGAGATGCGGTGACATACCAGGCTCCCCATAGGGTAAGCTAGGCGGACGCGTCTGCCTAGAAGTGAGCCAAGTGACGTCACCGACACTGATGGGCGGGCTTTAAAGCCCGCCTACACAGCCCTGGTGACGTCACCGGGCTCACTACTAGGCGGAAGCCTCCGCCTAGCAGTATGAAAATATAAACAAACAAGCCCTTGCCCTGCCCAATCCCAGGGCAAGGGAGAACATCGGAGCATGAAATGCTCTGATGCTCATGTTAGAGGGGCTGGAAGGGTGAAAATGAGGATATGCCCGGGTTCAGTTCTGAACCTGGACAACCCCTTTACTGGGTGAGAAGCCTTTGTCAGGATCGGGGGGTATTATGATAGGTTCAGTTTTCTTCCCTTTTTGGAAAGTTTTTTTCACAGTGGAGCATTGCATGGCCCAATAAGACTCCTTACACCTACTAGTTGCTCACAATAAGCAGAAATAGTACCCCCCCCAGATCCCCAAAACATAAGACAGCCCCATAGAAATTCCCATCAAGGTTCCTTATCAGTAGCACCAGCCATAAGCATTTTGGTTGATGTCACATGCTGTCTAATGTGACCCCATGCCGAGCACATACATATTTACATTTAGCCGTGGGCAGAGGTGCACCTTGGAGCTCCTAGGCCCCATCTGTTTAGAGGCGGCCACCTATCATGTGTTATTTATAACAATGGTGTCTTCCTAACAGGGGCCTTTGGGCCTTTTCAGTCAGTAGGCCACCAGAGTAAATCCATATCAGCTATAGCTAGGCCCCTGGCCATAGGTGTTACCATTGAAAGAATAGGGAAAATTTTAGGATAACATGCAATAGGCAAGTTCCCCAAAATTGCACAGTGCATAACCATGCTTCATGCAAATTATAGTTTGTATGTGTGACATCAGGCAGGCACTTTAGATACTAAATTCCACCCTTGACGTTAGGGGCAATTTTAGAAACCTTATATTCTTGACTTACAGTATATGAGGTGCTGATCAGCAGATTTATTCTCTGTAACAGTGTAAAATATCTGCTACTATCAATTCATTTTGGTACAAATCTGTAATTTTTCTTCTACCTTGACGACCAATTGGCATTTTGGCATGGTAAAGAGGAACAACCACGAAGAAGTGATGGGTCACACCCAGCACCTGCAGCTGTGCCGGCCACACCTGCTGAGCCTCATTAATTATACATGTTTTCCAGGAGCTCTGTGTAACATACATTGGGTTCCAGATCACAAAACTTTGACACTTCTTTTCACACATTTCTGATGAGCCATGTACCATCCTGAATTTATTATTATCTACATTACCATAGATGTGAGAGATTATAAGCCTGCCAGTGCCAGATCTGATAAACGGGACCTGCACACCTACATATTATGTATTATTTAGCCGTGATAAGAACAATTATGAATCCTTAACTAAGGTCGAAATCATTTCTGGAATGGTAATGCCCCTATTTGTTCTAAAATTCCCATCATCAGCTTTCAAATTAATTTAGAAAGCATTTTAATGCTACTTGGAGATAACATCTGACATGCTACCATACCCATGGGGAAGGCTCAGGTCAGATGGCTCCATCACTCTTCACTATGGCTGATTGTAGGGGTGCCCGATACCGCCTACTGACCCCTTCCACTCCATCATCCACCCTTGTGTTTTCTGTCTCTCCTTGTCATTCCTCACTGCTTATGTGTCTATCTTGGTGCACTGGAGGCAGACACCTTGGGAGGGTCCCCCGACTGAAGTGATACTCAGTGAAAAGTTTGCAAATTAACCTGCGATGAGTCCTGTACGTGAGATGAGTCAGGGACAGGACTCATCTCAGGATAATTTGCATATGTATTAAATTGTTTTTTTTATACACAATAAAAGCACACAGAGCTATGGGGACTGGGTATTGCGGATGTGCTAGCGGCCATCTAGAAACCCATGTCCTCAGCTCTATACACAAAATCCCCGTGACAGGTTTCCTTTAAGGCTGAAATGTACCAAAATGCAAAAAAAGTCAAGGGGGGGGGTTTTGCAAGGCACTGTACCACCAAACATCCATCTAATAGTTTAAAGTGAACCTCTTGGTTTGGCCCAGTTCAAACTAGTGGATGCAAGCCATGCACTAGTAAGGGCCAACTGGGAAACAATTTTTTTTCTATTCATCCCTAGACTTAGCTTTCCCTTTACAGCTAATACAATGGAGAGCTAAAATAAAAATGAAAGGTCTCATACCTGTACGATCCAGAGAGAACAAACCTCCAGTCAGATATAATAAACTTTTCATGAATTTGGCCGAAAAACTTCTTGCCAGACTTTGCACAGTAGACTTCTCCGCTTACGCTCCTGACGGATATGTTCTGTATCAGAAGACATGATAAATGAAGATAAGAATGATGCAGAAAAAAAAACATTGCACATCCAGGTCACAGGCAACATTCCCCACGAACTATTATTGCATAAAATTTAGGCATCTACAGATGCATATTAGAAGTTGTGCCGCCAGAAATGTTGTGTGTAATTATTATTATTATTTATTATTATTAAAGTGCCAATCGTTCCATAGCGCTGTACATATGATAAGGGGCATACATATATAATACAGACAAGTGCTCTAAGCATAAACAAGACGAGTTACAGACTGGTACAGAAGGAGAGAGGGCCCTGCCCGCGAGGGCTTACAATCTACATGGTATGGGAGAAGGACACAGTAGGTGCGGGTGAAGTTGGTCATGGCGGTATGGAGGCAGCAGGGTCACTGGTTGTAGGCTTGTCTGAAGAGGTGGGTTTTCAGGTTTCTTTTGAAGTATTCCACTGTAGGTGAGAGTCTGATATGTTGGAGTAGCGAGTTCCAGAGTATGGGGGATGCGCGGGAGAAATCTTGGAGGCGATTGTGGGAAGAGGTGATAAGAGGAGAAGAGAGAAGGAGGTCTTGTGAGGATCGGAGATCACGTGTGGGGATGTATCGGGAAAGTAGCTCAGAGATGTAGGGAGGGGACAGGTTATGGACGGCCTCGTATGTATTTGTTAGTATTTTGAACTGAATTCGCTGGGCAATGGGGAGCCAGTGAAGGGATTGGCAGAGGGGAGAGGCAGAGGAGTAATAGGGTGAGAGGTGGATTAGTCGGGCAGCAGAGTTGAGGATAGATTGGAGGGGTGCGAGAGTGCTAGATGGAAGGCCACAGAGGAGAATGTTGCAGTAGTCTAGGCGGGAGATGATGAGGGCATGTACAAGCATTTTCCCAGATTCGTAGTTAAGGAAAGCGCGGATGCGGGAGATGTTTTTGAGTTGGAGGCGGCAGGTGGTGGAAAGGGCTTGGATGTGCCGTCGGAAGGAGAGGGCAGAATCCAAGGTCACTCCAAGGCAGCGGACTTGGTTGACCGGGGAGAGTATGCAGTCATTGATTGTTATAGATAGGTCTGTTGGGGGGGTTGAGCAAGATGGGGGAAAGATGATGAATTCTGTTTTATCCATGTTAAGTTTAAGAAAGCGAGAGGAGAAGAAGGAGGATATGGAAGATAAACATTGTGGGATTCTTGATAGTAAGGTGGTGATGTCTGGACCAGAGAGGTAGATTTGTGTGTCGTCAGCGTAGGAGTGAAACTGAAAGCCATGGGACTATGAGATGTCCCAGGCCAAAAGTGTAGATAGAGAAGAGCAGGGGTCCTAGGACAGAGCCTTGCGGGACACCAACAGAGAGGGAATGAGACGAGGGGGTGGTGTGAGAGTAGGAGACGCTAAACATCCGGTCTGTGAGGTATGATGTGATCCAGGAGAGGGCCAGGTCAGTGATGCCAAGACATGAGAGAGTTTGCAACAGAAGGGAGTGGTCGACAGTGTCAAAGGCAGAGAACAGGTCAAGGAGAAGCCGGACAGAGTAATGTTTTTTGGTTTTGGCTGTTAGTAGGTCATTGGTGACTTTGGTAAGGGCAGTCTCAGTCGAGTG
The DNA here is from genome assembly GCF_905171765.1 of Bufo bufo. Lineage (NCBI taxonomy): Eukaryota > Metazoa > Chordata > Amphibia > Anura > Bufonidae > Bufo > Bufo bufo. The sequence continues at coordinate 43,598,499 of NC_053393.1, read as the reverse complement.
GTGGGGTCAGAAGCCAGATTGTAGCCAGTCAAAGAGGGAGCAGGAGGAGAGGTGAGAGGACAGTTCCGAATGGACATGTTCAAGTAGGTTTGAGTCATATGGAAGAAGTGATATGGAGCGATAACTGGACAAAGAAGATGGGTCAAGTGAAGGCTTTTTGAGGATGGTTTTAATGGTAGCATGTTTAAAAGCAGAGGGGAAGACACCAGAGGTTAGTGATAGGTTGAAGAGATAAGTTAGGGCTGGGATAAACACTGTGGTGAGGTTAGGGATGAGGTGGGATGGGATTGGGTCAAGTGCACAGGAGGTCAGATGTGATCTGGAGAGTACAGTGGAGAGTTTTTCTTCTGTAATGGTGGAGAAGTGGGTTTTGGGAGAAGAGGACTGAGCAGTTGTGTAGAGGGTCTATGGGGACTGTGTAGTGAAGCTTTCTCTGATGTTGACTATCTTTTGTTTGAAGTATGTGGCAAAGTCCTCAGCTGAGCTGAGAGGAAAGTGTGGGGGCGCTGGGGGACGGAGAAGGGAGTTAAAAGTGTTAAAAAGTTGTTTAGGGCTGTGAGCCAGGGAAGATATGAGAGATGAGAAGTAGGCCTGTTTTGCATCAGCGAGTGAGGATTTGAATATGAGGAGGGATTGCTTGTATGCGGTGAATTGATCTTTAGAATGGGATTTATTCCATCGCCGCTCAGCAGCCCTGGAAGCTTGTCTGAGTTTTTTGGTCAGGTTGGTGTGCCAGGGTTGTCTGTTGGTTTTTCGGGTTTTTGAGTTTTATTGTAATCTGCAGACTTTGGTTCTTTTTCCTTCCCTCTGCTGGTTTTTGTAAAAGCCCATTTCCTCTAGATGCTCATTAAGTAGGTGAGTCTTCCTGGTGTGAAACTGAAGCTGCATCCCCCTCCTCCCTACCTTCTATATAATGTATTACTATAGATGTAGTTGTGTGTCATTTTATATTTTTTTCGACTATTTCATTTAAAGGGGTTCTGCAGTTTTTTTAAACTGATGATCTATCCTCTGGATAGATCATCAGGATCTGATTGGCGGGGGTCCGACACCCGGGACCCCTGCCGATCAGCTGTTTGAGAAGGCAGCAGCGCTGGCAGAAGCCGGAAGAAGCTCGGTTGCGCAAAACCGCCGTCGCTACAAGTGCTCTGTGAAGGATTTGGTCCGCCCCTGCCCCACCGTGATTTGTATTTGAGTCTACAATAAAGAAGATGTTAAAAACAGACTAATTCATTTGTATGGGGGCAGTCGGTCAGTGAAAACCGGACACGATAGAACATGTTCTATTTTTTGACGTCCGTTATTCACTGGCTGTCAAAAAAATTGCAGTGTGAATAACCTCATAGACTGCCATTGGTCTTAAAATGAACATGTGATGGCGTTAAAAAGAGTCCATTATGTCCGTTTTCACCGACGTGTGCATGTAGCCTTACAATTTCGTATCATCCAGCGTGGCATTTTGTAAAAAATAATGTGTGAAGCCTCAGTGAGGGAGTAGGCTTATCCGTCAAGGCTGTGCTGACAATTGCGCATGGCGTCTGTGACTGCAGCCCTCCTCCCCTGAGTCTGTCCTACCCAAGACAAACTCAGCACCAAAAACAAAGGCTGTGAGGGGACTGAGGACTGCTTCTCCAGGGCATGTAGGAAAGGGGCTGCTCTCCACAGAGCCAGGTGAAGCCATGGATGAGGAGAAGGAGCAGCTCTCCTCATGCTGACGGAAGGCTCCACTTCACCGACATCGCCTCCTCTGCTTCCTTTTCTATAAGCACCAGTGAACCCTGCTGTGGATTTTGGGGCTCCCTGTCCATGCTGAGTGACAGGATCTGTGGGGTTCACATGACTGGAAGGATGAAGAGCTTTTGGGGCTGATTTGACTTGGATGCTGGACATATCTTTGCTAATGGTGACAGGCTGTGTTGGAGGAGGTGAAGCTATGAATGGTGCCTGTTGTGTGCTAGCTGCTGCGGGAGGATTGTGCTTTACACATATCGCGACTGGCCATATCATTAATACCACCACACCCTAAGTCACTAGCCCTTCTCCTGTCCCATACACTGGCAGCTCTCTGTGGCACTGAACCCTCCTGATGCGATAAGCGGCAGCCATGTTACTGGTCACACTCACACACACCTGTCTAAACTCCCGATTTCTTCCAGCTCGGCTGCTATGCTGTGCGCTGTCTTCTGCCGCTGCGCTGCTGATCAGCTCCGCCCCTGCTGTCCTCCAGTCCTCCAATCTGTCTCGCAGGCCTGCAGATCCTGCGAGATGATAGCAGCGCAGCAGCAGTAAATGTTTAAAGGGACAGGCGCGGAAACGAGTGGGCCCCCTAAGGGACAGTGGGCCCCGGCACTTGCCCGGGTATGCCGGGTGCTGATGCCGGCCCTGGCAGTTCCATTGAGATATTTCTACAATGAAGAACAGGTATCAAGGCCTCTGGAATCCCAACATAATGGAGGACTACTGCTGGTTTTTGCAACAGGAAAATATGAAAAGAGATAAGAGATAATGTTTAAAAAAGAGATAAGAGATAATGTTTATACTATGGAAAATAATTACCTTTACTTATGTCACTTTTTCACAGAACTTTATTTTTTTTGGCCCACAAATGGAGGTATTCTTATGATTTTTATTTGTAAAAATAATGCATTGAAAAACCTTTGTATTCTGATGACTTATTGGCAGTGTAAAAAACTGACAGGCATCTCAGGCTACCTTCACATCTGCAGTAGCAGTGTTCTGGCAGGCAAGCGGAGGATTGTCCAGACACAAACAGCAGCCTGCAATGGTTTGTGTCCAGCGGGTTCTCTCCTTGTCAGCTGCATGTCTATACTTTAATGGGGCTGGCGGACATTCCATTCGCATTCGGCAGCGCAGGATCCGGTTCATTCTGACCGAACTGCCTGCCGGAATGAAATACGCAGCTCTGAAGTTAGCCTTAATCAAAGCTTAGGGCATTTAGATCATGGACTTTTTTTTTATTCTTTATTTATCATATTTAGAAAAGATAAATATAAAGGTAACACTACTTAGTGAGAAAACAAAGATATCGCAGATATCTGATCAATACGAGAATGCACATCATTGCAAATATCACTCAAAGTAGGATGAGAATTGTCCACAACCACCATCTGAGATGCCTAATACTCCGAGTAGGAGAGATTTCTTCTAGCATCAACAATTCCTATAACATGATCTAATAGAAAGTTAATGAAGGGCATACTTAGGAGTAAGGAGACAAAACAATCAACAACGAGAGGATGAGAGACAAGAGGAGGGGTATAGGGACAAGGAGACTGAGTGGGTATGTCCTCCACTTTGTTAACCCAAAGGTCTACAGTCGACGGGTTAGGCGACTTCCATCTCGCCGGTATGCAAGCCCTGGCCGCACTCACCAAATGGTGGACTATGGACTTGTTAAGCAACCGGAATGGCAGGTCTGAGAGGAACAGTAAAAAGAAACCGGGGGTATTCGGAATAGGGAATGAAAGGATTGAAGAGATGATCTTTTGTATAGACTCCCAAAATTGTCTAAGTTTGCTGCAGTGCCAGAAAATATGGATCAGAGAACCTTGTGCTGAGTCACGACGCCAGGGAAAGATTTTTTTTTTAACAGTGCTGGAGGATAAAAGCCTTTTACCTTGGACTGAAGTACCAGAAGTGGTGAGCTATTTTTTATTTATTTTTTTGACATATGAACATGGGACCAACACAGATGACTTCAGCTGCCAAGCGCACATGTAACAGGTCAGCCAGTGTCATAGGGACAAAACTGCTGCCAGATGCCCTTTAACAGAGTCTTTGTGATGGTAGTTCTGAGGGACTTTGTTAGGTTCCCAGGGAGTGGCGTACATAGAGAAGTAAGGGCCCCATAGCAAGGATCTAACCAGGCCCCCCACACAGGACAGAAGGGTTTCCGCCTCTTTCAATGACCCTTGGGCCATTTTTCCACTGCCTCGTTTGCTAAAAGTGGGTAGAGTCCTGACCAAGTTTTCACCCCAAGTAGAAGGGGAGATAATCCCAACTAAGACTGGGCCCCCTCTTGCCCTGGGCCCCATCGCAGTCACATGGTCTGCCGCTATGGTAGTTATGCCCCTGCTCCCAGGTGCGAAACCAACTCCTTGGCACCCTGTGATCAATTGGTGGGGACCATGGAGAGGGAGTCTGAAAAGCATCTACTTGTCAGGACCTGAGTTATCTCTGATCCTGTGATTAGTTACAGCAGAGTCCCTTGGTGATGGTGCGGGCACAGCTTCTGAGCCTGTGCCACCACTGTCCTGTACGTTTAGAACGTGTTGTGGGATGTGGACATAACATGAAGCACTTGGGCTCCAATGCAAAATCTGTAGCAGGTCCCCCCATCTACCATGTGATAATTCTGGATTATAGTACTGGTATTATGGCAGAGGGGCGACATCTAACTGTGCCCCCCAGTCCCCCCCCCCCCCACCCACCCATTACAGGAAGTACTTCCTGTGTAATTTTATCGTAAAGGGGAGCAGAGGGAGAATATCCGTCCTGGGCCCACGGCAGTCACATGCATACCTCCCAACATTTGATCCCCCCATTAGCAGAACAGCTCAAGCCCTGTCCACAATCTTTTGAAGAACACCAACAAAAACGCCTCAAAAACACCTAGTTTGGAGACAGATGTATGAGCCGCAGTCCCTCTCAGGCCCCTAATGCAATTTACAAGGTGGAGCTTCAGTAGGTCTCAGTTGCCTTACCTAGCTTCTGAGTATGCTTAGTTAAAGGGGTTGTCCAGGATTAGAAAAACATGGCTACTTTAAAAAAAAAAACAGGCTGTGTCTGGTACTGCAGCTCAGATTAATTTACTTCACTGGAGCCGAGCATCTATACCGCACACAACCTGTAGTCCGGTGTGGCTCTGTTTTTGGCGGAAAGCAGCCATGTTTTTACCTGACAACCCGTTAATCAGAAACATAATTAACACATAAGATGATGTATTACATAGAGACGTGAGGTTGAGATCTATACCTTGAGGTGCACGTCTTTGACTTGTAGTTTCTCGCACATGTCCATAAACAGCTGTAACTTGCTGACGTCAAGGAGTAAGTAGACAAACACGTTCCTTTTGTTCGCAGCTTCTAATACATCGCAGAATATCTCGGCGTCGGTGAATTCATCCATCATTATAGCAATGACCTGGACACAATGTGACAATGGGATTAGATTCTTCTACGGTAACATATGAGAGAAGTCACTATTCACTAATAATGATCCAGAGAAATAGTCACATCAATAAGAACAGTAAATTACAGACGGGGGTAATGTCCGGATCTTAGGTCATCCTGGAGTCTCATCTCCGTGTGAAAGTACCAGCGTGCAGTCTGAGTACAGGTAACAGAGCTCCACGCGGACTCCTAAGGCCCCTTTCACACGGTCGAGATTTTCGCGCGGATGCGATGCGTGAGGTGAACGCATTGCACCCGCACTGAATACCGACCCATTCATTTCTATGGGGCTGTTCACATGAGCGGTGATTTTCACGCATCACTTGTGCGTTGCGTGAAAATCGCAGCATGTTCTATATTCTGCGTTTTTCACGCAACGTATGCCCCATAGAAGTGAATGGGGTTGCGTGAAAATCGCAAGCATCCGCAAGCAAGTGCGGATGCGGTGCGATTTTCACGCACGGTTGCTAGGAGATGATCGGGATGGAGACCAGATCATTATTATTTTCCCTTATAACATGGTTATAAGGGAAAATAATAGCATTCTGAATACAGAATTCATAGTACAATAGCGCTGGAGGGGTTAAAAAAATAATAATAATAATTTAACTCACCTTAATCCACTTGCTCGCGCTGCCGGCATCTCGTCTGTCTCCTTCTTTGCTGAACAGGACCTTTGGTGAGCATTCATTCCAGGACCTGTGGTGACGTCACTCCGGTCATCACATGATCCATCACATGATCTTTTACCATGGTGATGGGTCATGTGATGGATCATGTGATGACCGGAGTGACATCACCACAGGTCCTGGAATGAATGCTCACCACAGGTCCTGTTCAGCAAAGAAGGAGACAGACGAGATGCCGGCAGCGCGAGCAAGTGGATTAAGGTGAGTTAAATTATTATTATTATTTTTTTAACCCCTCCAGCACTATTGTACTATGCATTCTGTATTCAGAATGCTATTATTTTCCCTTATAGCCATGTTATAAGGGAAAATAATACAATCTACAGAACACTGATCCCAAGCCCAAACTTCTGTGAAGAAGTTCGGGTTTGGGTACCAAACATGCGCGATTTTTCTCATGCGAGTGCAAAACGCATTACAATGTTTTGCACTCGCGCGGAAAAACCGCGGGTGTTCCCGTAACGCACCCGCACATTTTCCCGCAACGCCCGTCTGAAAGAGGCCTTATACTCTTATCATTTATAGGACGCTGTACATTATTCCCTATACACATCACCCCATAATACATCCCTTAGCTGCTGCAGAACCTCCTAATACACACCTCAGCTGCTGCAGAACCTCATACTACATGCCTCAGCTGTTGCAGAACCACATTTTACACACCTTGGCTGCTGCAGAACCTCACTACATGCCTCAGCTGCTGCAGCACCTCATAAAACATTCCTCAGATGCTGTAGAACATCATCATACACACCTCAAATGCGGAAGAACCGGATTATACACACCTCAACTGCTGCACAATATCATAATACACACCTCAGCTGCTGCAGAACCCTTATAATGCACACATTAGCTGCTGCAGAACATCATAATACACACCTCAGCTGCTGCAGAACCCCATAACACACATCAGCTGCTGCAGAACATCATAATACATAAATCAGCTGCTGCAGAACCTCATGATACACACCTCAGCCGCTGCAGAACATCGTAATACACACCTCAGCTGCTGCAGAACATCATAATACACACATTAGCTGCTGCAGAACATCATAATACACACATTAGCTGCTGCAGAACATCATAATACATAAATCAGCTGCTGCAGAACCTCATGATACACACCTCAGCCGCTGCAGAACATCATAATACACACCTCGGCTGCTGCAGAACCTCCTAATACACACCTCAGCTGCAGCAGAACCCCATAATGCACACCTCAGCTGCTGCAGAACCCCATAATACACACCTCAGCTGCTGCAGAACATCATAATACACACATTAGCTGCTGCAGAACATCATAATACATAAATCAGCTGCTGCAGAACCTCATGATACACACCTCAGCCGCTGCAGAACATCGTAATACACACCTCGGCTGCTGCAGAACATCATAATGCACACCTCAGCTGCTGCAGAACCTCATAATACACACCTCAGCTGCTGCAGAACATCGTAATACACACCTCAACTGCTGCAGAACCTCATAATACACACATTAGCTGCTGCAGAACATCATAATACACACCTCAGCTGCTGCAGAACCTCCTAATACACACCTCAGCTGCTGCAGAACCTCCTAATACACACCTCAGCCGCTGCAGAACATCATAATACTGACCTCAGCTGCTGCAGAACCTCACAATACACACCTCAGCTGCTGCAAAACCTCATAATACTGACCTCAGCTGCTGCAGAACCTCATAATACACACCTCAGCTGCTGCAGAACATCATAATACACACCTCAGCTGCTGCAGAACATCGTAATACACACCTCAACTGCTGCAGAACCTCATAATACACACCTCAGCTGCTGCAGAACATCCTAATTCACACCTCAGCTGCTGCAGAATATCAATAATATCAGCATACAGTACTCAAATAATACTAGCATACAGTGCTGAAATCATACCACCATACAGTGCTCAGATAATATCAGCGTACAATGCTCATTGGCATACAGTGACCACGTAATAGTTCAAATTCTTAGGCTAATCTATTATGTCTAAACAATACTTCTGTACAATTAATATTAGGATTCCTGCCGGTGACGAGCTTTGTGGGTGCACTTTAGCCGCAGCCCGTTTCCTCAGGTTCCCATGAGCTAGCCATCATTGTTGAGTAAAAGGTTAGTGCCGTACAACCCATGACCACAAGATTATCACGGCCCATGCCGAAAGTGCAAAACTATAAACGGCAGATACTTGTACGCTGCTCCTGGGCATTGTGCTTCCTCAGCTCAGGTGTTTTATATCATTGCTGGTTGGTAAGAGGCTCATGTCCACCCGGGAGCACAGATCCATTATCTTCTATCATGTCTACTGTTCTAAACAACCGGTCGTTATATAACAACAGGGAAGAAGAGAGGTAAGGAGTATGACTGGTCTGACGGGATAGTGACATCTTAATCTGGGTAGTTAGCAGGTTATCGGCAGCCACGACCATCTGATAACTGCTGGTAACTTGCAGGTGGCAGGGTCCAGCTCACCCACCAGAGAACCAGAGGATCCTCCAGCGGGCTCAAACTTTCATACTATAATGGACCCCAAAAGTGGAAAACCTTTCTTAAAGGGGTTCTCCCAAGACTAATGTAAAAAATTAAAATAAGACATCATATAGGACATGACAACCTCTTTCTAACAAAACTAGAACCAGCCCTGTACCTCACATGGATCCAGAGAATGAATGAATGGACCTCACATGGATCCATTCATTGCTCCAGTTGTTCTGCTAGAGTCTCTTCAGGCTCAGAGGGTGTGTGTCCTTTCTGCTGCAGCTCCATTCCTGTACGACACATAGGGCACAACTACACTGCAACATGTGTCGCGTGACAATTTTTAAAATGATAGTCTATTGTGTCGCACTGCAACTGCGACAGTCGCAGAAAAATCCATTTTTGCGACTGTCGTGTCGCAGTCGCAGCATATCGCAGTGCGACACCATAGACTAACATTATAAAAATTGTCGCGCGACAAATGTCGTCGTATAGCCCTAGCCTAACTCTCATAGCTTCTGACAGAAGATATGGCTGGTGACAGTTGAAGATTTAAACTGAGCACGTTGGACCACCAAAGTAAGGTGGACAAGAAATAAGGAAAAGAACAAACAGCAGGTGGCGCTATACAGATACATTTTATTGAATAGCTCAGTGGCTATACTAAATTTTTAATCACATGCAATTACAAAAGTGTTCAGATCCAGGGGCTGGGTTGAAAACTGCAGAATATTATTCGTGGCACAACCCCCTTTAAAGGCCCTTTGGAAAAGCTGCAACCTGATTTCTTACTAGGAACAAGTAATCCATTTTTTCCCTCTGGACCATTTTATATAAATCTGTCTCATCAGATATTACTTGCAACAACAAAGAACAACAGAAGAATCACTCAAGAGAAGGTGTTTTTAGAAAAATGTATCTCCAGGGCAGATGAAGGTTTTCAAGGAATGTATTGAAGTGGTTTATCTAGAGATTTTCATCCCATAAATCAAGTATGTTCCCTTTCACTCATAGCAGGTAGAGATCTTGAAAATGGTGAGTTTTGGCCTTTTTGCACTGGCCAAACATGGAGGCAATTATTGGGAAGGAGCGTTCCTAGGAGTAGATAATTATTCTGAGTAAAGGTGCTGCCACTCATCCCATGAATAAGTATTGGTAATGCAGACCCCGGCCTCATGCTCCTGTAATTCGCCCACTGGCTCCTGGTATTGCCCATTCGGCTCAGGTAGGAGAGTGTTAGGTCCCGGGCTACTTGACAAACCTTGGCATGGTGCCCGGGCTTAGACATGTTCTACACCGTAGGACATGTTGACTAATATCTTAATTTTAAAATCAGTTTGAGGGTTTAGTAAGACTGCAGAGTGCACCTGTCTTTGCTATAATTTTGTAATGCAGACCCCAGAATCATTTTGAGCAACAGATCCTCCTGTGTAAAAACAGTGATTCTGTATGGGGAGGAATGATCGCTGTAACGATTGGTCATCCCCCATACAGAGATGATGATTGCTGCATGTAAATGCAGCTCTCGCCTCCTCAAACGAGCAGGAAATAATGGGAAGGAACGGTTTGTTCCTGGTATTTCGCTGCTTTTTTAGAAATCTACAGAAAACTTTATGTGCATAAAATAAGAAGCCTGAGAAGACTTTAAGGTCCATCATTGATGAAATCATTATCCCAAAGTCATTAAATCCATAATGTTATAATTCAGAAAACCCAGATAGGACATTGCAGGTACTGTACACTGCAGTGATGTCATCTGTATGAGGCATCCATTATGACATTTATAACACAGCAGCTGCAGTGATGTCATCAGTCTTACAGCTGTGACAGATCTCTCATTATGACATCAGGCATAAATAACCTCAGCGTACACATTTAGGTGCCATTTCTTTTGTAGAGGTTTTTGCCAAAACTACTTTTGGTCCCGGGGGAAATAGAATTTCTGCTTCTTTACGACTTTGCCTCCAGTTCTTCCTGTCACTCTCATTTTGTCACTACTGGACATCACAATCTCACATGACGTTGCAACAAAACCAGAGTGACAGGAGAGTATCCGCAGATTCTTCCAGAAACCATAAAAATGTACACGTCACCGAATTGACCTAATAAAATTGCATTGACAGATTCACTAGTATATATTTTTAAAAAAGGAGCCCATAGCGATGGCCACAATGGGCCCCCATTATGGGGTTGAGTTTTAGCACCCAGAAAAGAAGGGCTTTTTCTTTTGGTTTGTCCCTTTCCATGACCCTTGTGGCCACTTCCTAATTCCATGCAGTTCCTCTGGAGATCTCTGGGTTCTGACCACCCAGAGGGGGATGAGACCAAGCAGGTCTTGGCCCCTCTCTCTCCATGGACCTCGTAGCATCTATGTTTTCTACCTCTATGATATCTACTACACCTTTTGAATACATTTTTTCCATGACCACTAAGAATATTGGTGCACACTATTGAAGTTATACACCAGTTTCTTGATTTTAAAAAGTCACACATTTTGTGTCCAAATTTGCAAATTTACAATCCTCCGCTGCTCTTGGCATTTTAAAAAATGTGGAAGGGACATGCCCACCTTGGCCCGACACATTTAAAATAATTCACACCAGAAAACTAGAGTGAAATTTCCGCCAGTGCATAGGTGGCCTAGATTTCAGTTTGTGGCCATTGATTAAGAAGAGAGGGCCTCTTAATAAATTTGGTGCCTCTTACTCTGGCAGACAAAATGCCAAACTTTAGAAGACGTGCCGTGTTGTCTTCTTCTTCTCTGAATGTGCTTCATTCATCATTCTGACTACTGTACTACACGTGATGCAATCATACTCGTATCTGTCATGCAGTGCTGGGTTAGGTGAGGCCGTGCCGATCACCTCGTGAGGCGGCAATGTCAGGGGTTCACACCCATTCACACCAGAGAACAACAGAGCCATTTATATTTCTATGGCTGAGACTTGGTTTATTTTGCATAATAGTTTGCATGACACGTACTTAATATGGGATTGATCCTTGATTTTCAGAGATATGTAGATGGCTGAGACTTGGTTTGTTCGTTTTGCTTTATTGAAGCGATCACTTTTGGTTTACCATATAGTGCCCAAATAATACAAACATACAGCGCTCAAATAACAATTTCCAATAGCTTTTCATAGGTTCTAGGTGCCAATGCTATCCAGGGATACTGGTGACCCTTCTGTAGTGGCATGGGATGTACCCTGTGTGACTGCCCTGATGGTAAATAGCCCATACGGCCACTTCATTGGCTGTCATCCATCTATGATTAGAATTGGATGAATGGTAAATAGTCTATGGTCACCATTGTCTCATGAGACAACCGCTTTCCATAAGCCCTATTTGAGCATATGGACACCATAGAGGGGCCCCTGCTCAGAATCCCACTCTATGAGCCAGGGGCGCTAACAAAGTATGGTTTTTGTTATGGCAAACCTGGACTGATCATTTCTTTGAATATGTCCATAGGAATTTCCTGGCACATTAATTAATGTTATGGGCAAGAAACCAAGTTGCCGTTAATGGCTAACATAGTGCATGTGACTACCTGAAGACTGGACGTTGCCGAGATATTCCTTTGCTGTGTATAACCTCTCCAAAAGATGACCACCAGTTTGAGAAGACCACCCAGGATCTCAATTTTTGATTTACAACCTGAGTGTTATTGGCCTCTCCTTTGAGAAGACCACCCCACTAGAAGACCTGGCAATAGTGCACTGTACATATCTTCATGTCCCGTCAGTTCAACCCAAGTCTTATCATAGCCAGAAGTGCACGCAGACATGAATAATTATGGGTTCTATACAGGAGAGGACATATTAATGGTGACTACTGGTTGTAGTCAATGGAGAACATTCAAAACAAGGTAATGTTACCAGTGGGGTTCCACAGGGATCTGTACTGGGACCGATTTTGTTTAATATCTTCATAAGTGATATTGCAAAAGGCCTCGCTGGTAAGGTTTGTCTTTTTGCTGATGACACAAAGATATGTAACAGGGTTGATGTTCCTGGAGGGAAACGCCAAATGGAAAAGGATTTAGGAAAACTAGAAGAATGGTCAGAACTCTGGAAACTGAAATTTAATGTGGATAAGTGCAAGATAATGCACCTGGGGCGTAAAAACCCAAGGGCAGAATATAGAATATTTGACACAGTCCTGACCTCAGTATCTGAGGAAAGGGATTTAGGAGTAATTATTTCAGAAGACTTAAAGGTGGGAAGACAATGTAATAGAGCAGCACGAAATGCCAGCAGAATGCTTGGATGTATAGGGAGAGGTATAAGCAGTAGAAAGAGTGAAGTGCTTATGCCGCTGTACAGAACACTGGTGAGACCTCACTTGGAGTATTGTGCGCAGTACTGGAGGCCATATCTCCAGAAGGATATAGATACTCTAGAGAGAGTTCAGAGAAGAGCTACTAAACTAGTACATGGATTGCAGGATAAAACTTACCAGGAAAGGTTAAAGGACCTTAATATGTATAGCTTGGAAGAAAGAAGAGACAGAGGGGATATGATAGAAACTTTTAAATACATAAAGGGAATCAACTCGGTAAAGGAAGAGAGCATATTTAAAAGAAGAAAAACTACCACAAGAGGACACAGTTTTAAATTAGAGGGGCAAAGGTTTAAAAGTAATATAAGGAAGTATTACTTTACTGAGAGAGTAGTGGATGCATGGAATAGCCTTCCTGCAGAAGTGGTAGCTGCAAATACAGTGGAGGGGTTTAAGCATGCATGGGATAGGCATAAGGCCATCCTTCATATAAGATAGGGCCGGGGGCTATCCATAGTATTCAGTATATTGGGCAGACTAGATGGGCCAAATGGTTCTTATCTGCCGACACATTCTATGTTTCTATGTTTCTATGTTACTGCTCCTCACAGTTCACATCCTCTCAGGCTGGAAGGCAGAAGCTAATGTTGAATCATTTCCTGTCTTAAGGCTGCAAAAACAGAGACGTTCTGAGTTCAAAAGTCAATAAATCCTGCTGCTATCAGTATGTAACATTTATTTTCAGAAAGCCCCAAAAATAATGAATTCATATGTCCAAAAAATACAGAAGTAGGGTACAGGGCAGGCCCATCATACCTAAACCAGCTCCACAATAACTGGTAACAGCTGAATACCATATATCTAATGTATAGGCCCACGTTTCTGTATGGCCTTTGTTATCCAGGATGGGACAAGGTGCATTTAGTCTATGGCCCCACCAACAAAGCTTTATTGCCTGCCCACACACCCACTGCATAAACCATAGTCCAGTCTTACCCCTGAGAAGCAGATGCCCTTTCCAGATGAGTGACCCAAGACATGATTTTTTTGCGTCTAATTGAAAATCCATGCATGTATCAATGGAGAAGGTTTCGATTACTATTCGGCCATCCGGTATCCCTCCCGACTGTCTCATACGTGCTCCATTTGCCTGATTGTGTATGTCTCAAGGAGGAGATGGGAGCAAGTCGTGCTAGATTTCTCTGGTGGCAGCTTGTCTCTTTGAGAGCAGGATCGGATCGGTTACTTACTAGAAGTTCAAAATGGCTGACTCTTCTTTCACCTAGCTGACATGAACCTACTGTGAATGGCCAGCTTCCTACATGCCACAGCAGATCAAAGTCTATAGGGGTACCAAGGCAAAATGTGTGGGATCACCATCATGTTTTTAGAAGGGAAAAACATACAGAGTTCTAAAAAACAGTACACTAATGCTGTCAAGGATTGCCTATATTGTAGTGCTATACCGCATGGTCACCAATTGCCAGATAAATTTGGCTTGTCCCAGCCCAAAAACAGGCAGGGCTTATGTAAACCCCACCCATAAGTGGGCATTTATTTATGTGCTGTGCCCAAAAGCAAAGCTAGTCGAAAAGCACCATAAGAAATTAAAGCTGTGATTGGTTGTTATGGGCTTCAAAGAGTTTTTTTTTTGGACAGTTTCATAAATCTGCCCCATAGCGCCATACAGGACCTAAATAATACTGCCGTAGGTACTGTGATGTTCCCAGCATCCATAGTGTCATACTGACACCACCAGATAGAAAACTGTTCCTATAGGAATCTATGGAATCGTTGTCACCATACCATGCTGGCAGCACCATTCTGCGAGGGCCGTATGTAAGCAAATGGGGGCCGAGTGTAGAGCGGGCCCTACAGTACATGGTGGAGACAGAATAATGGAGGCCTCTATGGATCTTATAGAGGGGAGAGTCTCTTAATCAGTCTGTTTTTCCAAAGAGCAGCTTAGTAAGACTTAGTAAGTCTCTACTTGTTAGAAAGGTCCCCTGACAATAAGCTGATCACATAGCGATCCTGGTAACCTGGTAAGTGTTCAATTTCCCTGCAGCACCACCACAGGAGAAATGAAGTATTACACAGTGTTCATTCAAATAAACAAGGACAGGAACAGAGGACCCCCCTCTATTAATTCAGAATTCTCTAATAGGTATATGACTATGGATTTTCTAAACTGGACAATCCTTTTAATGAAGTCATTTCAGGTCTGTGAATAAACATAAACCGTGCCACAAAAAGCAATGATGTCAATCCATACAATTCGAGAAGAACAGATAATGTATCCTGTGTGGACTCCTCTTAAATGGGTTAACCATGATTAATGTAAAAAGTGAAAATCAGACATCATATAGGACATGACAATCTCTTTCTAACAAAGCTAGAACCAGCCCTGTACCTCACATGGATCCAGAGATCTCCACAGCTCCAATTGCTCTGCTAGATTAATTTCAAGCTGCAGCTTGGAGGGTGTGTCCTTTCTCAGTTTTTTTTTATTTTTACAAGTGCTTCTCAGGGGGGGCAGGCATGTTCTATCTGCTGCAGCTCTCCCCCCTCTTACAGCTCAGGGGGTATGTCCTTTCACAGGAGGCATGTCCTTTTTGCTGCAGCTCTCTCCCTGTAACTGTCCCAGCTTCTAACAGTAGATATGGCTGGTTGCAGTTGAAGAATGGAATTGAGCATGTGTGACCACCTCGGTGAGGTGGACAGAGAAATAAGGAAAAGAACAAATAACAGTTGGCACTATACATAAAAATTTTCAGATACATGTGCTTCTTTGAAAAATGTAGAATTTTTTTGTGTGGGACAACCCCTTTAGAGCTGTCCCTTTGTCCAGCTCAGCTTTAGAGGTGACCATAATAAATTTTATACACACATTGGCCAATCCAAGCCATTCTGAGATTGTTTTCTCGTTACACATTGTACTTCATGATAGTCATAAATTTAAGTCAATATATTTCACCTTTAGTGAAACATTTAGAAAAATTCACAATTTTCAAAAATTAAAACAGAAAGTGATACCTCATAAAATATTTATTACTTAAGATTTCCCATATGTCTACTTTATGTTGGCATCATTTTGTAAATGTCATTTTATTTTTTTAGGACGTTAGAAGGCTTAGAATTACGAAAATTACGAAACCCACTTTTTAAGGACCAGTTCAGGTCTGCAGTCACTTTGTGGGGCTTACATAGTGGAAACCCCCCATAAATGATCCCATTGTATAAACTACACTACTCAAGTTACTGAAAACTGATTTTACAAACTTTGTTAACCCTTTAGGTATTCCACAAGAATTAAAGGAAAATGGAGATTAAATTTCACTTTTTTGGCAGATTATCCATTTTTTTCTTTAACAGGGTTAACAGCCAAACAAAACTCAATATTTATTACCCTGATTCTGCGGTTTACAGAAACACCCCACATGTGGTTGTAAACTGATGTAAGGGCACACAGCAGGGCGCAGAAGAAAAGAAGCACCATATGGTTTTTGGAAGGCAGATTTTGCTATCCCATTTGAAGCCCCCATGATGCACCCTTACAGTAGAAACTCCCAAAAAGTAACCCTATTTTGGAAACTAGGGGATAAGGTGCCAGTGTTATTGGTACTATTTTGGGGTACATATGATTTTTAATTGCTCTATACGTTTTTTTGTGATGCAAGGTAACCAAAAAATGGCTGTTTTGGCACCGTTTTTATTTTTTATTTTTTACAACATTCATCTGACTGAGTGGATCATGTGCTATTTTTATAGAGCAGATTGTTACGGACGCAATGATATCAAATATGTCTACTTTCTTTGTTTGTTTGTTTCAGTTGTGTCTCCATTTTCTGAACGCCTTATTTTTTTTATTTTTCTACTGATCGTCTTGTGCAGGGGCTCGTTTTTTGCATGAAGAGTTGACGTTTTTATTGGTACCATTTTTGGGTACATATGATTTTTTGATCATTCATTATTACACTTTATGGGGCAAGGTGACCAAAAATAGTTTGTTTTGACACAGTTTTAATTTATTTATTTTTACAGCGTTCACCTGAGGGTTAAGTCATGTGAAATTGTTATAGAGCAGATCGTTACGGATGTGGTAATACCTAATATGTATACTTTTTCTTATTTATTTATTAAAAGTTTTACACAATAATAGCATTTTTGAAACCCCAAAAATGATGTTTTAGTGTCTCCATAGTCTGAGAGCCATAGCTTTTTTTTTTTTACCTGATTGTCTGAGGTTGGGCCTCATTGTTTGCGGGAGGAGGTGACGGTTTGATTGGTACTATTTTGGGGGGCATATGCCTTTTTGATCACTTGGTGTTGCACTTTATGTGATGTTAGGTGACAAAAAATTGCTTTTTTGGCACTGTTTTTATTTTTATTTTTTTACGGTATTTACCTGAGGGGTTAGGTCATGTGATATTTTTATAGAGCAGGTTGATACGGATGCGGCAATACCTAATACCTAATGTCTACTTTATTTCACTTTAACACAATAATAGCAGTTTTGAAGCAAAAAAAAAATCATATTTTAGTGTCTCCATTGTCTGAGAGTCATAGTTTTTTTTATTTTTTGACTGATTGTCTTATGTCTCATTTTTTGCGGGATGACGTGATGGTTTCATTGGTACTAATTTGGGGGGCATACGCCTTTTTCTTCGCTTGGTGTTGCATTTTTTGTGATGTAAGGTGACAAAAAATAGCTTTTTTGGCACTGTTTTTTTTATAGTGTTCAGCTGAGGGGTTAGGTAATGTGCTATTTTTATAGAGCTGGTTGTTACGGATGCGGCAATACCAAATATGTATACTTTTTTTTTATTTATTTCACTTTAGCACAATAATAGCATATTTAAAACAAAAAAATTATGTTTTAGTGTATCCATGTTCTGAGAGCTATATATTTATCCAGCTCTTCTTGATTGATGCCACGGTCCACCGCATCGTTGCCGAAATCCCGCGCCTGCGCCGTTCACTTCTGTATTTTGCGCAGGCGCAGTGAGTGAATGATGCGCAGCGCTGCGCTCCTGGTGCCGGATTCCTCACTGCGCCTGCGCCGACTACGTCACAGTGAGAAAGCCGGCGTCAGGAGAGCGGCCTTCACTCACTGCGCCTGCGCCGAAGACAGAAGTGAGCGGCGCAGGCGCGGGATTTCGTCAACGATGCGGTGGACCGTGGCATCAATCAAGAGGAGCTGGGCGGGCAGAACAGGGGACCTGGGCGGGATAAAGCGTGAGTAGACGGAGCCTCTAGGTGCTGATTTTACGCCCACATAGCACCTAGAGGCTCATTAGCATATAATAAAAGTGCTTTTTTTTACAAAAACGGCTGCAGGGACAAATGTTCGAAACATACTGTTATGTAGTGCTGACATTAGCGCATCGCTATATCAGTCAGCTACATAACAGTATTTCTGGTGGTAGAAGCCCTTTAATGGCATTATATGGACAACATATGGTACATATCTTGGCAAATTGTGTTAGGTTGTCTGGAGATGGACCAGGTCCGCCCCCTGACTAGTCAGCGTTGATGGAGTATGGTCTGAGAAGTGCAAGGAAGAAGACATGTGTGTTACAGCTCCTGCACAGCTAGACCCAAGTTCAGGGAACCCCAATCTCTGAGTTTACAATTGCCGTAGGAGTAACTGCCCTACTAAAGTACTTCAAAGAGAGAGACCAGACATATGAGAAGGTCTAGAACTCACAAGGCTGTGCAAGCTTCAGACAGCAAGGTATTGCGCTCGTTTAGGGCAGAAAGACTTTACTGCTGTAGAAGGATTATTGCTGAGGCAACCTCCACACTTTGAGAGAGATTGGCCGCCTGTATCTCAGTTCTGCACCCCTCAGTCCGGGAACTGCAGAAATAACAAAAACCTTAGTGCAAGCCTATGGTGAGACTGAAAAGTATTTTGAGAGAGAGAGAGAGGAAGTACTATAACCACCATCATTGTTGCTGTAGAGAATATTGCACTGTGGAACTATGGAACTGTGTCATGTACTACGAAACCCTATCATCAACTTAGTAAAGTAATAGATACCAGATGCAAGTGTATTAACCCTAACTGCTTTACGTCTAGCTCTCCTGCTGACGAAGCTCACACGAAACGCGTGTTATGGGGTGCTGCGACTCCAGCATTATAGGGCGCGTTTACCTTTACTCACATTGACAGTCACAGCTACATCTGCACAGATTATAGGTACTGAGGGGCTAGGAATAAGGCGGTCAGGATTAATACACTGCTGATAGTTACTAGTTGCATCTGGTACCTATTACTATTGCACATTGGTTGTATGGCCTGGTACTGTATATGCATTTGGCCTCATATAAAATTAGACCTTGTCATTTTTACATTACAGCGTATGATGTCATCAGTTGTATTTACATACAGCCGCCCTGATGGTTTTTTGGTCGGCAGAATTATTGGATCCCGGTTGTATTGGATTTTTATCTTTAAACTTATTCAATGAAGTTACGGTATGTTTTTTATGGTGAACTTTAAAAACTGATGGCCTCTTTTTTTTGCTAGATTTTTAATGGGTTGTTGCAGTTCTGAATTTGGACATTGGCTTGGACGTGCTGAGTGTATAACTTTTTCCACAAAACAAAAAATAGCATTCGCCATAATTTGTGACTTATTGATGCCAAAATTCTAAAATGGAATGATAAATTACCCCCTAATAGGTGGCACCAAACTAGCAAATTTGCACATTTTAAAAAATCTCACCCCCCGCGCTGCAGAAAACGTCCACGAGGAAACCATGCACTTTCTTAAAGTCACAGCACGTAGAATTGTACTGTGGATCTCACCCTTTGCTGTGCAACACATGGCAAATCCGCAGCCAAATAATAAGGGTATGTTCAGACTGAGGATTTTGGGCATGGGTTTCAGCGCCGAAAACAGGAGCGAGTCTGCACTGAAACCGCCTCCCATTGTTTTTAATGGGAGGCTGCACCGAAGTTCATGAAGCCGACGGTTTTCAAGATCCATTCTTGGTGCGGTTACCGTGTGGACCCCTCTCAAAGCTGCAGCGGGAGCCTACTCTCGGTTTACCTCCATTGAATGGACCTAAACCTAAAGCGGGCCTCCATGAAAACCCACAGCGGAAACTGCAGCACAGTGCAGCGGCTTCTGACAAAACTTTCTGTGTGAACCTACCCTTAACCGCCGCTTACGTGGAGTTTTACGCGGTCACCTGTCAATGGATGGAAACTGTCAGATTCGCGATTAGTATCCCCGGGGAGGGCAGCAGTTACTGCAGAGCTGCGGGATGCTCTACCCTGACCCCATAACCATCTTGTAGGAACCTGTTCAGGCGGTTCGCCGGTTTTACCCCGGGGGTTATGGCATTGACCTATACATTTTAGTGAACTTATAATTACTTAATGGCGTGTCCCCGCCGGGCAGAGCGATGACTGCGGACTCTGGAATGAGAAATACCCTTCTCCTGAAGCCGTGCGGATATCTTATTCCACTATGTATGAGTGATATCTATTTCTGGGACAGCTGAGTGGCCACCATTATATCTACCATTACACCCTTCGCAGGGGGTGTCGCTTATCTTGTCACCATCACCCCTTGGGAGGTGTAATAGATTGATTGCCAGCCATCTTTTCTAGCATTGACCTTGCTGTCATGGACAGATGTAGCACAGCTGGGTTATCTAGGTGTCGTAGATTAGGTTTGTTACTTGGCCCATTGAGTGGTCTTACATAGGACTGCACCCGCCCCCACAGGTAACATAACAATGTACAATTATGACACATTCAGTTCTGTATTATCAGCACTGGATGTAGCAGGGCTGAGTTAGACATTTAACATGATTCATCTTGATATCTCAATATTGTTATCAGCATCTCCCAAATCTTTGCTGCTGGTATTTCCCTAGTGAAAAAGGGAGGAAAATACAAAATGAAAGGCAAAAAAAACCTACAATTTGTTAAGATGCCGACAAACGGCACGTCCCTAGGCAGCTGCCTATCTGTCGCTACAGCCTGTGATACACTCAGGAATTGTGAAAACTAGTTATATATTATTAGAATTTAGTAAAAATTGAAAGACAGATGTAGCAGTGCCGAGTTTGTCATTTGGCACAACGCATTATAGTGCATTGGATTTTCTCTGGATTTACATAAGTTTGCACGGTAAACCTACTACATTATCTCAACAAAACATGCACAAGCAATGCCGTTCTGCTGTTCAGCTCTGCTACATTTCCAAGTTCAAGTGCAAGAGATCTGAGAGTAAAAGTAAAAATAATATATTAAGCGACATAAGAAGAAATGACGTTTCCAGTAATGAGTGAATCACATGTATTATACCTGAATGTTCTGCAACAGATGGAGCAGAGTTGAGCTTGGGAGATGTAGTAGTGCTAACTTTGTCATATAGCTTATGATTTTATGTGCCATTATTTGTGTATGTAGAGATTTATCATGCATTCATAATAAAGACCTAAAGAGTGAAATAACAAATTCATCTCTGCTACATGCTAAAGTTCACAACATGCTTACTTACATTCAGGGATTGAGCGTGTACCTACCTGACCAGTCCGGTGTATACTCCTCCTGACGGTCTCCCTAATATTATTGGTCTTGTCGCTTTGGAAGTACACAGTGGCACTGGACTTGTCCTTCAGGTAGGGCTTCTCCTCTGAACTCCAGTTGTGGAGCGGCGTGGTGGTCATACTCTTATCAGAATTAGTGGGGTAAAAACTCTCGGACTTGTGGGAATGATTCCCATTATGCACCGACCCGTTCTCACCGTTCTCCGTGAGGCTTTCATTGGCATAGTACGGTTGTTTCACGTTGTCCAATATGTATTGGATCTCTTGCTTCGATAAGAAGTCCACCTCTCCTTCTTCTGTGAGGACCTTATGGAAGTCATCGGATCCACCATCCAAGAGGGCATCCGTCGCCAACCTGGCACTCTCATTGTAGCAGAACTCTGGCTTACTCAGCCTTGACCACTTGTTTTTGGCTTCTTCAAGTCTCTTCTTTATTTTCCCCAATGTTTTACACCTATTCATATTTCCTGGTTTCGGTAAGTTCAGAGGGTTCAATCAAAGGTTTTTAGCAGCTTTCTTGAAGGACTCTCTTATGGTAGATGTTTAGGAGAACCTCGTCAAGACATGTTCAGCAGAAACTTTTTACTTTATCTCAGCAGCTCTCTAAACTGCAAAAAGTCTTCTCTAGAAAGGCAACGGAGCAAGGATCAGAGGGGAAGTGACAGCCCTGTAATCTGCCTTATCTAGGTGGAGACACGCCTTATACCTGTGGGCTACACAGGAGCTTCAGCAACTCCCCTTGTGTTTCTGTCACTCTCATGGTCACACTTACGTAGCTCACCTATCAATGGAGCAGATGACTAGGCAGGTATGAGCTGGAAGCTTTCAACAAAGGTGTCAAAAATGTTCAACAATTTTTTTACTCAGAAGAGTAAGAGCAGAGAACTTGTCAAATTTGATGCAGGATGGTTACAAACTATGTAGTTGCAAATTGGGAAAATGTCTCACTTTACGACTGTTGCAAAAAAAACAGATCAGCAGTTAGAAAGGGGTCTGGCAGCAAATGTTCAATTCCCTGCAGCACCACCACAGGGGAAATGAAGCATTGCATGGTTGCTCATTGAAATCCATGGGCTGTTTGGTGTAAGACATGGACATGCTGGATCTTCCAGAGACTCTTTGAAACTAATTGATGAAGATCCTAAATGAGCGACCCCTATGTGGTAAATGCAGAACAAATAAATGGGGATTTATCATGCAAAATGCATCAGAATTCTAGCGGTCGCACTGAATGGAGGGAAGCCACGCATGCGCGGTGCACCTTCCTTCACTTTCCGGGCTCTATCATAAAGATAAGCCCTGGTGATATGCCCCCAATGTCTGAGGAGAGACAACCCCTTTAAGCCTTCCATTCGACTGTCTTGTAAAGTGTCTAGAAAAAAAAGGGCATGGGATTTGTTTTCTTTCCCTCCTCCCCGGCATGGACATCGTCACCTAATCCTCTTCAGCCAACTGTTGGCTTCAGCTGTGTTGTTCTTTTTGTAATCAGGTGATCATGCCCATGCCAGCGTGGAAGAAAACAAACCCTGGACCTGAAGATGGAGACACGGGAGCCAGCACAAGTTGTTAGAGGTTCTTAGAGTTCTTGGATGTACTTTGACAACCCCTTTAAGATATCTGATGTTTCAGGGACAATTATCAGACATCTAGAATGTTATTTGAAGTGTTGGAGGTTGATGTGTTGAAGTGGGTTGCAGTTGTCAAAAATTAATGTTGATATAAGAGGTTCTTGGAGGTATTGAAAGTCATTTAAACCATAGGATGGTCTTTGAGGTGTCTGAGGTTTTTGGGGTTCTTGGAAGAATTCAAGATTCTTGGAGATGAAGTTGTATGTGGCTCTATCCATTATCAGGCAGATGTCTCAGGCAGATGTCAGAGGTTCTTGGAGGCTGAAAAAGTTATTTCAAATTTGTGGGAGATGTCACGGGATTTCGGAGGTATGGGAAGCTCTTGGAAGTATCAGGGGTTTGTGAGGTGTCAGTCTTTTGATTTGTTTGCATAACTTGCATTTGTCAGAAATTCATGGAGGTGTAAGAGTTTCTTGGATATGTAGAAAGCAAATGAAAGTGTTGGAGGTTCTTTAAGGTGTCTGAGGTTTTTGAAAGTATTTGAAGTTGTTTGGGGGTTATTAAGATTTTTGGAACAATCAGAATTTCTTCAAATTGTTTGAGGTTGTTTGAGGTGTAGAAAGTTTTCAGATTGTCATTAATTCATGGAGATGTAGAAAGTTAAATAAAAAGTATAGGGACATGCCAAGGTCAGGGCAGGCAGAGTATTTGCAATCCTATAACTAGTCCGAAGTCAAGGTGGGCAGCTCATGGTCAGTACAGAGATCTGAAAAATAGTCAGAAGTCGGTGCACGAGTAGACAAACATATAACAGCACACCTTGCAGGACACTAGCAGACTAGAACGTATTGCTAAGACACGTAAGTACCCCTGGATGGCTGGGGAAGGTTTAGGTGTGTGGCTCTTTAGGAGCCAGAGGAGGCTTGCATGTGCTGTACAGGCAGTAAGAGGCACTGCTAAGCAGGCTGTGGCCCCTCAAAGAAGAATAGCCAGGCAGGTCCAGTGGCTTGGCCAGCCAAAAAGGAAGAGGAGAAAGAGCGGTTGGTCTGGGAGTATGGGAGCAGAGTGTTTCCTCTGCCCTTCAGGGACAGCAGCATGGTCCACCTATATAACTGTGTCATTTTCCATCAGGATAATGTTCGCACACACAGCAAGGGTGTCCCAGGAATGTCTCCTCCAGATTACGACACTTCCTTAGCTGACCGGTCACCAGGTTTATCAAGCATTTATGGGTCCAGCTGGGACGCCAGCTTCAGTAACGTATGAGTTTTCAGGATCTACAGGCCCAGCTGTAATGTCTGTGGCAAATGTGCTGCAGGATACCAGGAACCTGTATGCCTCAATGCCCAACCGTATCTCATCTTGCATCCAGGCTAGAGGTGATATCTTAAATAACCTACAACAACCTCACTATTTCCATAAACCATCTAGAAAAAAGCCCAAGGACCCAACACAATAACTGCAAACTCAAAAAAGGCCAATAGGACTATACCATATAAAAAAAATAATATTACAATCTTTATTAATAAAAAATAATAATAGATCAATCAGAAGGCAGAAAAAGACACAATGAAAAATAGATACAGCGAACATACTGTAGCAAGGGGCACAATACCAGATAAAGTGATCTATGTCACGATATGTTTATATAGTATGAGTGATGTGTTACACCCCAGAGTTGTGTTACGAAACTCTTTTACCCCGCTACAATCTCCTTAAGAGCATTAACCTTGTCATCTCATTTTAAGCCTTGTTAAATGTATATTGTTGTCATTCTTCATGTTCACCAGCAGGTGGCAGCAATGTTCTGGCAAGGATTTAGTTTCAGTTTAGTGTTTTTAGACTGGAATAGTTCATTCCAGTTTAGCTCCCCCCTCTGTGAGCGGAGTGGGTTGCTCCCACATCCTGCCTCATGGGGAGGGAAGGAAGTTAGAAGTCAGTGTAACCCACCCCCTGCTAGGGGGGGTGTGCATGCTAGGAGCTCTCAGATATAGGGATCCAAGCCAGGATCTTGTCTCGGCTGAGACATTTATCATCATCCCCAGCCTGAGCCTTTCAGTCTCAGCTGGTAGAAGCAAGCAGACAACTACAGTTCCAGGAAGAAGCATACCCTGTGAAAATAGCTGTGAGTACCGTCCAGAGACCCAGGAGAAGCCAGATTCCTCCTCAGCTAGTCAGTCCCCATACAGCAGAAGATAGAAAGTGCAGAAGCCAAATTCCTGCCACATTACAGAGCTATTAAGCAGACGTCCTTTCCTGCAAAGCTTCAGGTACATGATAGAGCAGAAGATATATTCCTGCCACACATTGCCAATACCTGCTGGGACCTAAGACTAATGCTGTACCTTGCTTGGATGAAAGTTACAACCAGTAAAGACAAGTTTGAACTTTACCCAAGGTTTGGATCTCAATTACTGCTGCAAATTCCTCTATTACTCCTACTAGCACCACACTCATTTTATTGCAAGTGAGCCAGGATCCAGGAGTCCAGCCGTACCCAGGTAGGAGACACCGTTGACACTACCATACAGAGAAATTACACCACTATGGCATTCCTAACCTGGTACGTGAGTTACAACACCTTAAAGCGCCCTGCGACTGTACCCTGCGCACGCTGCAATTGGTGTCACAAACAAAACTATAAACTATCGCCTACATCTGACCCAGCCATTGCATAATTTGGTGTCAGAGTGCATACCTCGGTCCAGCTCACCGCAGATGCCATAAAACATACTACCAATACTTATAGATATCATTAATTATAGATATACAAAATATTATTTCAAACAGAAGACACAAAAGTTTATAAATATGTCTGGGCACCAAAGATGCATATAATATAAATAATAAATATGTATGCTGTGTCGCATCGGCGACGCCACTTAACCATGTAAAGTAAAGTGAAAAATAACAACCAAATCTGTATACTAAATATTCATCGTTATAAAGTGGCGTCGCAGGCACAAACCAGCATACACATCAAATAACAATCCAACTCATACAATTGTAAGCTGATATGTCCTAAAATAGAAGTGACTTATATAAGTCTAGAAGGACATACCCTGAGATATAGTTTGCAGCAACTGGAATGTCGCCCCAAGTGCTGACACCTCGACGCGCGTTTCACTTCTAAAAGGCTTCGTCAGGAGATGATTACAATAGATAAAACAGGGGAATATATAGGAGGAAGCTGATAAGATAATTAAATAAATAAGATATCGCACTAGAAGAAATAGAAACCAAAAGGTGCTCCTGTAAATTGAGACCACTCACTCAGTAGAAGGATTATGAGAAATATATAAGGTACAGGGCACTCAAGAGATCGTGACCATGTGGTTAACAAATATATAGTTTTATTTAGATTAAGTCAAATAAAATAAATGCAATAAAATACACAATAGATAAATGCTTCTATAATAATATCACTATATTCATGCTATTCAAAAGTCCGCTAACATATAGATTATCATCAAGGCGGACCTCAGTAGTATGACCAGCAAAAAAATGGTATCAAAATAACTAAAAGTTCATCCAATATTATGTGCAGTCTTTAAAAATAGATACCTGAGTATAGTTGATATGGACCAAGAAATCAAATGTCCCGTATTTAGTAGCAGCGGCGTCCCGCCGAAAACAGGTGAATTACTTGCAAGTAAAATAAATTGTAATCGACCAAACCTTGACTTTTGACCACTCTCCGAAATGTGCCTCTGGTTTCTGCAGCACTTGTAAAATCAGGAGATTGCAGGCGGCTCTGTAAATCGCTATCCAAGCCTATAGACCTCCGCTTTTAAATCGAAATTGCGCAATGGTATAATGACGGAAAATTTCGTCTGTTAAGGTCCACTTCTGCTTCTGTATATTGGTCAGTCTCCGGTACTCCGGTCTTTCAGTACAAAATTTGGGGGGTGTCGCACCAGCTATTTTCCCCTTCCTCACTGGTAAGTACCACTGAGGGAGGGGAAAATAGCTAGACCCCGAAATCTAGTCATAGATATCCCAGAACCGGGACTCTCCAGCATCTCCGAACTCCAGTTCTGCAAAGGACTCAAACAACAGGCCAGGGCCATCATAATCCTCACCCTCGGGTCTGTCGTGCCCAACAATCCAGGAGGAGTGCCGAATCACATACCACCAGAGTGCCTGGTAGGCGTTGTCTATCCTTCCATACCAGGCTCTCGAGTTCTGTCACCCACTCATCCAGGGGCTGCTCTCCCAGATGGGGCATTCGCAGGGCCACTTGCATCCTCAACTGCTGCTCCTCACTGGGGAGACTCTCGCCCCGCCGACGCTGTACATCTTCCAGGGCCTCATGCCAGACGACTTTCCGGACTTCATCCCTCCAGTCCATGTAATCCTCCTCATCGTAGTGGAACGCTATCTGAAGACTAGCCGATTCCATCCTGCTGTAGCCAGGGGCGTTGGCCTCAATATGCTCCACAAACAGTGTCTCCGAGCTGCTTCTCCTCGCACTAGGGCGCCATCCCACCGCTGCACCACTTTAACGGATCTCCTGGCACCCCGACCGGGTACCTCCGTTGATGGATGCTCCTAGTGCTTCCCGAGAGTCCAAGCACTCTGCTCTACACCAAAACCACCACCGGAGCAAGGAACAGGAACAGCTCTTACAAGAGCTATTAGTTATAGCCAGGGGAGTATAGCAAATCTTCAGCATATAGCAATCCCCAGTGTCGATCAGTTACCCAAACACCAGCCTCAACATGATGAAGGGTAAAACAGGAACTCTTTATTGAACACACAAACATTGACTTATATACACATTTTCCAACAAGGGTACCACCCCCGTGGACCTGGTTGGGAACTGAGGACATAACATAGCAGCAAATCCTTACAGTTTAAACACAAACACTATACATTTAACAAACACAATGGCATTGTCTTTGACGCAATCAACAAAATACAATTACCAAAACACAATGGGCTCTGCCTGTGATACAATTACCAAACACACATTTTTCCCCAAAACACAGAAAACACCTCAGAACCCCACATATCCCCATAATTTATCCATGGATAGCTCTGATCTGGGTGAACAACATATCCAAAAATCACCCAGATCCGAACAGAGGTTCCCGAATTCCATGGAAGTCACATTTGGCCGACCGCAAGCATGGCTTTCCTGCCCAAAACAGTTCCCCAGGCTGGGCGGCCGGTCTACCTTCTCCTTCAAAGTTAGTATATGGGCCATAATCTTGAGGCAAGAGGCTGGCAAACAGGCCCCTCCAAAACCCAGTGGCGAGGTTATTTTCGCCACATACTTCTTTTAGAAGAGGCTGTATGGCCTTCACCCGGAACTATAGGTCCTACTTCTTTCAGTAGAAGCTGTTTGGCCTTCACCTTGACTATGGGTTCTACTTCTTTTGGTGGCCTTGTCAGGTTTCTCCTTGCTGAGGAGCCCGGTGGAGTAGTTCACCATGGGGTCATACTCCATGTCTGTGGAAGTTTGGAATGATCGATGACGTATTTGTGGGACCTGCGTCAAGGAGCCAGGACTGTGGGAATATACTCCAGATACCGTCTCTTCTGTCCATCATGTTCTGCAGGGTCTAAGGTATATTTTCAGGGCTTTGCTGGCTGCTCCAGAGGGGTCGCTCTTGGATTTCGGAAGGGCAGAGGTGCTACCCAACTTTTGGTATTATCCATGAAGAACTCTCTGTCCATAAGGGTAACAAATTCCTTATCTTCCGCTGAAGGAGCTAATGTATTATCCTCAGCAGTAACTTGGAAAACCATTTCCCCTATTCTGTTATTTAATTCTTCCTGCCTAACAAAGGGTCTGTCTCTCTGGATGTCTTGGTTTTCAGCTTGGGGCTCTCTTGCACATAGTAGTGGTTGGGACACTGCCTGAAGTAAGAAGTTCGTCCCCCTCTTAATACGTTGGTTCTGAAGGAGTGTACTTGGCAGGGTCTGCGGGTTCTGTCCAGACATACATCCCCCACGATGACCCAACCACTGTAAGTTTCTGGGCATATGGAGCGTTAAAAGGGTCATTGCGAAGTTCAAGGACCTTATGAGTAGAGATGTCGCGAACATAAAATTTTCCGTTCACAAATGGCGAACGCGAACTTCCGCGAATGTTCGAACCGCCATAGACTTCAATAGACAGGCGAATTTTAAAACCCACAGGGACTCTTTCTGGCCACAATAGTGATGGAAATGTTGTTTCAAGGGGACTAACACCTGGACTGTGGCATGCCGGAGGGGGATCCATGGCAAAACTCCCATGGAAAATTACGTAGTTGACGCAGAGTGTGGTAAGTTGAATTCGCAATGCGATTAATATAACCTGCATTAATCGCATTGCGAATTCAACTTAGAGCTAAGTTCCTAATGGTTGTATTGCTAGAATTGACGAATATAACGAATATAGCACTATATTCTCAATCTTCGTTATATTCTAGCAATACAACCATTAGGAACCCAGCTCTAAGTTGAATTCGCAATGCGATTAATATAACCTGTATTAATCGCATTGCGGTTACAACTTAGTCAAATTTGTGTCACTGCAGCTTCAGAATGAATCTAAGATGGATGCTGTACTTGCTTTTTGATAGGAGGTGGGAGGGTCTGGGAGGGAGGGTATGCTGATTGGCTGGAATGTGTCTGCTGACTGTGAGGTACAGGGTCAAAGTTTGCTCAATGATGATGTATTGGTGGCGGCCCGAACATCGCATATGTTCGCCCGAGAATAGTTTGGGACATCTCTACTTATGAGCCTTGAGAATGTCTCTACCTAGCAGGAGTAAGATCTCGGTATAGTTATCAAGGGGAGGAATCTTTCTGGCTATGTTCCTAAGATGAGGGTGATGCTGTGCAGCTTCAGGTGTGGGAATCTCATCCCTTGCATCCGGCAATTCGTCACACTCAATAAGGGTTGGAAGAGAAAGTTTCTTATCTCCTTTGATGGGCTTCAAGATGAAACCATTAGCTCTTCTTTCTGAGGTTGTCACAAGACCAGAGCATGTTCCTACAGTGTAGGGTGTAGTTTCTTCCTCTATCCTGACTAGCTGGGGAACGATTACTTTGGTAATCTAGAATAGCATACATTCTTATGGTCTTCTCTGGTTGCGCAGTAGGAAACACATCCACGAGGCAAATCTTGGAACAAGACTTATCGCACACAAGTCCTCCGCATACCTCTGTGCATCTGGGCGTGGCGGTAGTGGTTGGTCGGTCGGTACTCTCCCTGCCATGACTCTCCTTGCCTTGATCGGAATGGGGCTTGCGCCAGCTAACTGGCTCTAGGTTCTGCCTAATTGGTCCCGGGTGAACGGCGGACACATGTAGATCACTATTACATTCAGAACACTTGACTGGAACCTCACAGTCTCTGGCGAAATGCTCAGTGGATGCACAGCATCTGAAGCAGATATTACGACTCCTTAGGAACTCCTTACGTTCCTCAAAGGGTCTTCCTATGAAGACACGGCACTTCCTTAAAGCATGTGGTTTATCATGGATAGGGCAATGATGAGCGGGTTCCTTGGGGCTTTCATTTCCAATGAAAGCGGCTGCGTTAATAATGGGCACAACCCCTGTCTTTTTTACAGAAATTAAACCTTTAGGGTTTCTCGGTCTGGGACTGAAAGTCTTGTGTCTCTGTTTAGTAGAGCCAAAGATGTCGGTCCCCAAGGTGTTGAAGCTCGGTTCATTTTTGGCTCTAGCTAAGTCCTTGATGAACTTACAGAAGAATGGAAATGGTGGAAAGGGAATGCAATGTTGCTGCTTGTATTTTGAACCTGCTGTTGCCGATTGATCTTGAACACTGAGGGGTCATTTCTCCACGATCAGGCTCACACCATGGAAGGTATCAAGAAAGCTGAGACCTGGTAGCTGCGGGTCTCCCTTGACGATTTCAAACTCAAGAAGAAGGTCGCCTAATTCCTGGAACCCTCGGTGGTCTGTATTGGATAATTCAGGAAAGTCGTATAGTCGTTTAAACAAGGCACGTTCAACTACTTCCGAGCCGCCGTATGTCTGCTCTAATCTTTACCATGCGAGACGAAGGCCTTTAACTGGTTTGTAGATATGAACAGTTTTGAGTCTCTTAACACAGTTTGACGACCATGGACCTAGCCATTTAATTAGTAAATCAAGTTCTTGCATAGGCAGAACACCAAGGGTTTGAACTGTTGTCTTGAAGGTGGCCTTCCAACTTCTATAATTCTCTGGGCGATCATAAAGGTTCATAAGGCTAGTACTGATGAGGTCCCTGAGGGTGAGGTACTTAGCGATTTCTGATACGTAATTTCTTTCCTGCATCATGGCGACGGGAACTTCTCCCTTGCTGGTGTTATTGGCACCATCTGATACCCTATGTTTGGGCGTTGGAAGATGGAATTGAGTGGCAGCTGGGTTGAGCGTAAGTGAAGGCTTCACATCTGGCAATCTTGGCGCCAGCGTCTTGGTCGCTATGCAACTAGTCTCAGGGGGGTTTAATGTGAGTTCAGCCATGGCTACTGCTTCTTCCCTTTCCTTCTGAAGGACCTCCAACTCAGCTCCGGCCTTGGCTTTGATCGCTTGTGCTTGAGCCTGTATATCTGCTTGATTTGCTTGAGATTGGGCATGTGTCTCTGCGACTTTTGCCTTAATGTCTGCTTCCTTTCTAATACAGTGAGCTTGTACATTCGCTGCTTCCGCTTTTGCACGTGTTAACACCAGTGAGTTACTCAGTGAAGAGTGCTGTGAGTGAGACCTTAGCGATAAGGACTGAGCAATAGATTTCGAAGAACGGGATGAAGCCTTGGAGTGCCTTAAAAAGTTAGAATGGCAAGACGCAGTTTCATATTGTTGCGATATCTTGTCCTCTAGCATTGACTTGACTGCCACAAATCTGCTATATCTTTCATCATTAAGTGCAGTGTGGGTCTTGATAACATATATAATATTTTTCAGACAGTCTCTTATAACTTTCATAGGTCTTATTCAATTTTGTACACATGGCCTTTAGTTGATCTTCATTATAGCCTGATCCATGTGCTGCATACATACATTGTTTAGTCTTTTCCCACAAACTGGATAAGTTATTACATATTTCAATTTTTTGTTAGTTAGGAGGACCTCAGCCGTGTTAGCCCCCCCCATATCAAAATTTTTGAACAAAACATATGCAGTTGGTTAGATCTTTGTTAGATCAGGTTAGATCAATTGTTGTTTGCGTTAGATCTCACACAGAAGTAGAGATATTAACAGTTATTTGCAGGGGGGCTAACCCGTCATCAGCCCGCCATTATCAAAAAAGTTACCAAACAATTAGCTATTTTGGAAGATATTTGTTAGATCCGGTATGATCAACTAGTTGTTTTGTTAGATCTCACATAATTACAGACTTATTAAGTGATAAATGAGGGGGGCTAATGCAGACTAATAGGCCTACTAGATAGTATTAAATAGGGGGGGCTAGCCCCCCACACATGCAATTTTCTGGTAAAATTTCATTCAGGCTAATAGGCCTTTGTTAGATCCGGTAAGATCAAATGGTTTCAATGTTAGATCTCATATAATTACAGAGATATTATGAATATTTGGTATTACATAAGGGGGGCTAACCCCCCCACATGCAATTTTCTGGTAAAATTTCATTCAGGCTAAAAGGCTTTCATTAGATCCGGTAAGATCAAGTGGTTTCACCGTTAGATCTCATTTAATTAGAGAGATATTATGGATATTTGGTATTACATAAGGAGGGGGGGGGGGGGGGCTATTTAATACTACCTAATATCTGTGTTTTCATGTGAAATATCTCTGTAATTATATGAGATCTAACGTTGAAACCACTTGATCTTACCGGATCTAACGAAGGCCTATTAGCCTGAATGAAATATTACCAGAAAATTGCATGTGGGGGGGCTAGCCCTTCCTTATGTAATACCAAATATCCATAATATCTCTGTAATTATATGAGATCTAAAGTTTAAACCACTTGATCTTACTGGATCTAACGAAGGCCTATTAGCCTGAATGAAATTTTACCAGAAAATTGTATGTGGGGGGCTAGCCCCCCTTATGTAATACCAAATATTCATAATATCTCTGTAATTATATGAGATCTCACGTTGAAACCACTTGATCTTACCGGATCTAATGCAGATCTATTAGTCTGAATCAAATTTTACCCAAAAATTGTATTTGGGGGGGCTAGCCCCCCTATTTAATACTACCTAATAATATCTGTTTTTTCATGTGAAATATCTCTGTAATTATATGAGATCTAATGTTGAAACCACTTGATCTTAACGGATCTAATGAAGGCCTATTAGTCTGAATCAAATTTTACCAGAAAATTGCATGTGGAGGGGCTAGCCCACCCCTTATGTAATACCAAATATACATTATATCTCTGTAATTATATGAAATCTAACGTTAAAACCACTTGATCTTACCGGATCTAATACAGATCTATTAGTCTGAATCAAATTTTACCAGAAAATTGCATGTGGGGGGGCTAGCCCCCCTCATTAATCACTTAATAAGTCTGTAATTATGAGAGATCTAACAAAACAACTAGTTGATCATACAGGATCTAACAAATATCTTCCAAAATAGCTAATTGTTTGGTCACTTTTTTGATAAGGGGGGTCTGATGACGGGTTAGCCCCCCCTGCAAATAACTGTTAATATCTCTACTTCTGTGTGAGATCTAACACAAACAACAATTGATCTAACCTGATCTAACAAAGATCTAACCAACTGTATATGTTTTGTTCAAAAATTTTGATATGGGGGGGCTAACACGGCGAAGAGCAGAGAGCTGTGTTCCTGCACGGACAGGAGATGGGATGGAATGTGGTGAGTCCTAGCTGTATATCTGTCCGTGTGTTTGTGTCTGTCTGTCTGTGTGTGTGTGTGTGTATGTCTGTCCCTGTGTTTGCGTCTGTCCCTGTGTGTGTTTGTTTCTGTCCATGTGTGTGTTTGTCTCTGTGTGTGTCTGTCCCTGAGTGTGTCTGTCCCTGTGTGTGTGTGTCCATCCCTGTGTGTGTGTGTCCATCCCTGTGTGTGTGTGTCCATCCCTGTGTGTGTGTGTCTGTCCCTGAGTGTGTCTGTCCCTGTGTGTGTCTGTCCCTGTGTGTCACCATCACCATGCCCACAGTGTTCCTATGCCTTGACGTAGCTGCATCAGGACGTTCTGTGCGGGACAAAAAAAAGAAGATGGAAAAGGAGTCAGCGCCGCCAGCATGGAGTGCGTGGAAGAAGCACAGGGAGGCACACTAAGGACATAGGTAACACTACCACATGATTTACACTAGTGTTATCTGTGGTTTCACATAGGACTGCAGGTAATACTACCACATTATTAGCACTAGTGTCACCTGTGGTTCTACATAGGACTGCAGGTAACACCACCACATTATCAGCACTAGTGTTCTCTGTGGTTTTACATAGGACTGCAGGTAACACTAACACATTATTAGCACTAGTGTCATCTGTGGTTTTACATAGGACTGCAGGTAATACTACCACATTATTAGCACTAGTGTCATCTGTGGTTTTACATAGGACTGCAGGTAAAACGACCACATTTTCAGCACTAATGTTAGGTAACACTACTACATTTTCTGTACTCAGATAGCCATTACTGTGTTATCTGTGCTGTTACATAGGACTGCAGGTGATATCTACTATATTATCTGTACTCAGAGAGTTATCACTGTGTAAAGGGGCCCACTGAGACTTTATCGCCCAAGGGCCCACATGAACCTGGAGCCAGCCCTGCTCATCTTGTATCCAGGCTAGAGGCTGTATCTCATCTTGTATACAGGTTAGATGTCATATCTCATCCTGTATCCAGGATAGAGGATGTATCTCATCTTGCATCCAGGCTAGAGGTGATATCTTATCTTGTATCCAGGCTAGAGGCTGTATCTCATCTTGTATCCAGGCTAGAGGCCGTATCTCATCTTGTATCCAGGTTAGAGGCCGTATCTCATCTTGTATCCAGGCTAGAGGCTTTATCTCATCCTGTATCAAGGCTAGAGGCCGTATCTCATCTTGTATCCAGGTTAGAGGCTGTATCTCATCTTGTATCCAGGCTAGAGGCTTTATCTCATCCTGTATCAAGGCTAGAGGCCGTATCTCATCTTGTAGCCAGGCTGGAGGGCGTATCTCATCTTGTATCAAGGTTAGAGGCCATATCTCATTGTGTATCCAGTCTAGAGGCTGTATCTCATCCTATATCCAGGTTAGAGGCCATATTTCATCCTATATCCAGGCTAGAGGCTGTATATCATCTTGTATCCAGGCTAGAGGCTGTATCTCATCTTGTATCTAGGCTAGAGGTGCCCAACAGGGTCCTAGATACTCCTTTTAGTTGTACAGTTTTCCCCAATAATCGTCTCCTTTCTTCTAGTATTATAATCACTTATATTTATCATCATTACAGTCACACAGAGAACGTTCCATTCCAATAACCCCTGAGTGTATCGCAGTGTATTCGTGTAGGGATGTGCTCAGAATTTCGTAACTGGTATTACAGAGGCGTGACGGCTTCTAGGAATCTGTAGTGTAGAACAGAACGTCGTGCTGAACTGCTGACTGCTCACAGGTCATAGCTATGCATCGTACTGGTCACTGTCAGCAGTTTTCCTATGTCTTTACGCCCCCCTTACTAATGTTCCATATCAGTGCACATTTGTCACACTGAATAGTTTATTATTTGATCTTTAAAGATATCTAATATTAGACAAAGGGAACTTAGATAACCACAAATTTTGATACAAAAAGAAGGGTCCTTTCTTCGGAGGACCGGCCTTTGCATGCACTACATTAAGAGCTCATTCATTTCAATGGACACCATGCAATTCTTCGTTTCCCTTGCTCTGGTGGGGCTGCAGGGAAATTGATCGCCTGCTGCAGGGTTCTGTTAACCATTGCAGCTGATTGCTTGGGGAATGCCAGCAGTAGGATACCCAGTATTAAAGGGGTTGGCTGCCTCCTTTTGGTGGGTCTTTGCAAACCTCCCTCCTGGCCAGACCTGCAAAAGGGAGGCATAGTTACCTGCTCCCCAGCAATGGGTCCCAGCGCCATCACTCCCCTGCCTTGGCTGCCTCGTCCCCTGCTGTGAACATGAACAATTGACAGGACACAAGGAGAACAGGTCAGAGGTGTGAACGAAGATGTTTACAGCAGGCGACCCAAACGAGGAGCAGGTATATATGCTTCCATTTTGCAGGTCTGGCCAAAACCCCCCCAAAAGGTGGACAACTTCTTTAAGCTTTAACCCTTAGGTTGTGCCACCTTTACTACCAATGCTTGCAAGGAAATTGTGGGGGCATTACATACCACATGTATCTCTGGGGCTACGGATGGGAGAAAGAGGTTAAAAAGAGCCAATTACAATGCATCCTGGGAGGTACAAGTGCTTGACTTTACATGTGAGGTATAGCCCCTTTAAAGGGGTATTCCGGTTATGTGAATTTACCGTCTATCCAAAGGGGTCCGAGTGCTAGGACCTCCACAACTCATGAGACCGGGAGCCCCTTACCAGTAAATCCAGAAAATCATGCAAATTTTAGCGCCAATCTACACCTGCTCAGAACAGCGTCTGCATTGACAACGGCGCATGTGTGGAACATTCAGACATTATATCTACTTGCGTCTGATTCTACAGTATATCATCACACATGCGCTTAAAGGGGTTCTCCGGGGGCTCCGTGTCTGTCTCTGTGTGTGTGTCTCTCCCTGTGTGTGTTTTTACCTGTGTGTGTGTCTCTCCCTGTGTGTGTGTCTGTCTCTCTCCCTGTGTGTGTGTGTCTCTCCCTGTGTGTGTGTGTCTCTCCCTGTGTGTCTCCATCACCATGCCCACAGTGTTCCTATGCCTTGACACAGCTGCATCAGGACGTTCTTTGCGGGACAAGAAGAAGAAGATGGAAGAGGAGGCCGCGCCGCCAGCATGGAGTCTGTGGTAGAGACACAGGGAGGCACACTAAGGACATAGGTAACACTACCACATGATCTACACTAGTGTTATCTGTGGTTTTACATAGGACTGCAGGTAACACTAACACATTATTAGCACTAGTGTCATCTGTGGTTTTACATAGGACTGCAGGTAATACTACCACATTATTAGCACTAGTGTCATCTGTGGTTTTACATAGGACTGCAGGTAAAACTACCACATTTTCAGCACTAGTGTTAGGTAACACTACTACATTTTCTGTACTCAGATAGCCATTACTGTGTTATCTGTGCTGTTACATAGGACTGCAGGTGATATCTACTATATTATCTGTACTCAGAGAGTTATCACTGTGTAAAGGGGCCCACTGAGACTTTATCGCCCAAGGACCCACATGAACCTGGAGCCGGTCCTGCTCATCTTGTATCCAGGCTAGAGGCTGTATCTCATCTTGTATCCAGGTTAGAGGCCGTATCTCATCTTGTATCCAGGTTAGATGTCATATCTCATCCTGTATCCAGGTGAGAGGTGATATCTTATCTTGTCTCCAGTCTAGAGGCTGTATCTCATCTTGTATCCAGACTAGAGGCTGTATCTCATCTTGTATCCAGACTAGAGGCCGTATCTCATCTTGTATCCAGGATAGAGGCTGTATCTCATCTTGTATCCAGGTTAGAGGCTGTATCTCATCCTAAATCCAGGTTAGAGGCCATATTTCATCCTATATCCAGGCTAGAGGCCGTATCTCATCTTGTATCCAGGCTAGAGGCTGTATCTCATCTTGTATCCAGGTTAGATGTCATATCTCATCCTGTATCCAGGTTAGAGGTGATATCTTATCTTGTCTCCAGTCTAGAGGCTGTATCTCATCTTGTATCCAGACTAGAGGCCGTAACTCATCTTGTATCCAGGATAGAGGCTGTATCTCATCTTGTATCCAGGTTAGAGGCTGTATCTCATCCTAAATCCAGGTTAGAGGCCATATTTCATCCTATATCCAGGCTAGAGGCCGTATCTCATCTTGTATCCAGGCTAGAGGTGCCCAACAGGGTCCTAGATACTCCTTTCAGTTGTACAGTTTTTCACAATAATCTTCTCCTTTCTTCTAGTATTATAATCACTTATATTTATCATCATTACAGTCACACAGAGAACGTTCCATTCCAATAACCCCTGAGTGTATCGCAGTGTATTCGTGTAGGGATGTGCTCAGAATTTCATAACTGGTATTACAGGTATCGCCATAGATCAGTGGCCTCATCAGGGGTAGGAAGCCACTGATTAATGGCAATACATGTGGGGCTCTTGTCTCTACCAACGTTGGTTCGACCAATGTCGCATTGGGGTTCCTTGGGCTCACCAGAGGAAATTATTCTTGGGCCCAACCCCTATATCATTAATATATCTAATAGGTTTTGAATCAAAGAAATTGACTCTAGTGGCAAGTGATTGGCTCCAAAATGGGATTTTTCTCTTAGACCTTTGGGGCCCACTATGGCTACAGAGACTGGGCCCGCTGGAGGATCCTCTGGTACTCTGATGGGCCAGTCTGACCCTAATATTAGTCACAATTTGACATATATTTTTGTTTTGGTTATGTTTATTTTTGGATACATGATCAGTTTTTTCCTATGGTCTTCCTATGGAGTTTGTTGTTCTGTGGGGGGTTAGTTATAGCCCGCATGCATGCTTCTGATCTTTTAAATATATATTTTTTAATTCTGGTAGTTTTGAACTAATAAAAAAAAGTGTATTTTTCATATCTTGGTTTATTTTTCCACAGTTGTACTTCCTTTATGTTTTTTTGTGGTTGTCCTATTATTGAGGTATGATCGCTGCAGCACCCTTGTTGTTGTTTCGTTGTGCCCGCCATTGCTTTTGCTGACACTTTATGTTCTCGGCTACAGTGAGGATGAGCCCATATACTGCATGTGACTGTGCAGCCAATCAGTGGCCTCAGTGGCATGGTCAGGTGGGTACATGTGGTACCAATGGTTCTCTGTGGAACATGGGGTCACGTGGTATTGGGGCAGCCCAGCCGGAGGTTTGGATCTGAGGTACTGTTACGGGGGGTGGGGGAGTTTAAATATGTGGTCTTCTTTCTTATCATTCGGATATTTATTTGTGCAGTGTCGTGTACTATTCATTTTTTTATCAGCTAGATCTATGTGTTTTTTGTAATGATTTTTCATGTATCGAGCTCTGTCCGGACTTCATCCTTTCTTCTGCCGCCTGTGCCGTATCCAAACTGGACCTGTAGTTCCTGAGACATCCGCTGCCATACAAGCATGATGGGAGTTGTGTCTTCTGCACAACCCTGGAAGGTGAGCATCAGAGCTAGTGCTCTCGGATGTCAGCCACTCTTCCACCAGTGCTGTCCTAGGAAGGGCTTTCTTTTTTGCCCTCCAGTATACCTCTTGTCCATGGGCAGCTTCTGGTATTGCAGCTCAACTCCACAGCAGTGAATGAGGCTAAGCGGCAGTACCATGTGCAACCTGCGGGCAGGTGTGGCACTGTTTCTGGAAGAAAGCAGCCACCTAATCTCATACGAAGTGCTAGGTGTGGAGCTTTTTGACTGAATTGTCATATGGTACTGCCTTGGGAGCGCAGCTAGTACTGATATGTGACATATACATTATTACTGTGCTCCACATGACGTTCCTTGAAGACTTCTGGTATAATACACCTCGTGGGTGTATAA
Source organism: Bufo bufo (assembly GCF_905171765.1). Lineage (NCBI taxonomy): Eukaryota > Metazoa > Chordata > Amphibia > Anura > Bufonidae > Bufo > Bufo bufo. The sequence goes on along the minus strand of NC_053393.1, from coordinate 43,559,084 downwards.
TTTAAGGGCAGAGGTTTGTTTTTTGAGGAGGTGTAGAGTGACAGTGGCAGGTCATGATATGTCTATAGGCATGATGCCTCTAGGGCTCAGAGAAGATCAAGGTAAACTGGTTGAGGTCATGGTCTGTTCACAGGAGGAGAAGGCATGTACGGGCTTTTCATTTTATGTAAACATCTGAAAACGTATGGAAGACAATGAACTGGTTCTATATCCTTAGGCCCCCACTGACCTGATGGACCATCATCAGAATGCCCTTTTGGCCTCCATTACGCCTGTTTTCTTTTTTGGGATTTTTTTTTTGATGCTGTACGAAGTAAAAAAACATATACTGCACAGTGTATTTTTATTTTTTAACATGGAAGTCTATGGGCAATGCATTTATATACAGATAAACATACATATTTATATATACACAGATGCATACAAACATACATTTACAGTATATACACATACATACAGTTGCAAGAGAAAGTATGTGAACCCTTTGGAATCATATGGATTTCTGCACAAGTTGGTCATAAAATGAGATCTGAACTTCATCTAAGTCACAACAATAGACAATCACAGTCTGCTTAAACTATTAGCACACAAATAATTAAATGTTGCCATGTTTTTATTGAACACACCATAAAAACATTCACAGTGCAGGTGGAAAAAGTATGTGAACCCCTAGACTAATGACATCTCCAAGAGTTAATTGGAGTGAGGTGTCAGCCAACTGGAGTCCAATCAATGAGATGAGATTGGAGGTGTTGGTTACAGCTGCCCTGCCCTATAAAAAACACACACCAGTTCTGGGTTTGCTTTTCACAAGAAGCATTGCCTGATGTGAATGATGCCTCGCACAAAAGAGCTCTCAGAAGACCTACGATTAAGAATTGTTGACTTGCATAAAGCTGGAAAGGGTTATAAAAGTATCTCCAAAAGCCTTGCTGTTCATCAGTCCACAGTAAGACAAATTGTCTATAAATGGAGAAAGTTCAGCACTGCTGCTACTCTCCCTAGGAGTGGCCGTCCTGTAAAGATGACTGCAAGAGCACAGCGCAGAATGCTCAATGAGGTGAAGAAGAATCCTAGAGTGTCAGCTAAAGACTTACAAAAGTCTCGGGCACATGCTAACATCCCTGTTAGCGAATCTACGATACGTAAAGCACTAAACAAGAATGGATTTTATGGGAGGATACCACAGAGGAAGCCACTGCTGTCCAAGAAAACCATTGCTGCACGTTTACAGTTTGCACAAGAGCGCCTGGATGTTCCACAGCATTACTGGCAAAATAGTCTGTGGACAGATGAAACCAAAGTTGAGTTGTTTGGAAGAAACACACAACACTATGTGTGGAGAAAAGGAGGCACAGCACACCAACATCAAACTTCATCCCAACTGTGAAGTATGGTGGTGGGGGCATCATGGTTTGGGGCTGCTTTGCTGCGTCAGGGCCTGGACGGATTGCTATCATCGAAGGAAAAATGAATTCCTTAAACCAGACGGAAAAAGCCCTCATCCTCAGCTGACTACAGCAAACTCCGGAGGCCAATCGCAGCTATGTGAGTACTCATACACTTCTCACAATACTGTACCCCTGGATCCCTTCCAGTTGCTTCCCACCTCTGACAAACCTGTCGCTGAGGACTCTCTTAAAACCATGCTACTAGCCTTAAAATCCTCCCTGCAGGCAGATATTGCTGGTCTCATTAATCCTCTCTCTGCCAAACTGCGGACAACAGAGGACAAGATGCAGCATGTGGAAACGAAAATGGGTGACTTTGCATCCTTCCAAAATGCGATCATTAATGCCCACAATGCTATGGCTGACGAGCTGGAAGCTGTTAGGCTAAAAATGGCGCACCTGGAAGATCGCTCCAGACGGAACAACGTAAAATTTAGGGGTATTCCTGAAGATGTTGCTCCCCAGGAACTACAAGCCTATCTAAAAGGGCTAATGAGAGCACTTCTACCACAGATTCCAGCACCTGATATGATTATCGACAGGGCCCACAGACTTCCTAAACCTCCGCACCTTGGCCCTAATATCCCGCGCGACACTGTAGCACGCATCCATTTCTTTCACACTAAGGAGGCACTCATGGCTGTGGCATGAAACAAAACCCTGCTACCAGCCCCATACCAGAAAGTTAAACTTTTCGCAGACCTTTCTATGGTCACCCTCCGCCGACGCAGAGCACGACTGCCCTCCGGGACCATGATATCCCCTACAAATGGGGTTATCCCCTGAAGATTCTCATCCGCAGAAACGGACAAACACACGCTATCAAGACGAAGGGAAACAACTACTCCGTCTTTAGCAGATTCCATTGTCATCAAGTAATGCGGACGTTGACCCCACCTCCATGGCTCCTTCAACTCCCGCTCACATCAGAGTGCTGACGCCCTGAGTTTATCCCCTATAGATGACACTTTATAAACCAGCACTTCCGCAGTTGCGGTATACTGTCTATTCCTACCTCATTGGGACACTATGTAATATCCTACTTGGGCGTCCTAACAGCACCTCACTCGAACTTGGCGCAGGCCCTCTGACGCCATTCACTCATCCTTCCGGATTATTCCAACCCTAGCACTGAACTTTCGCCCCTTCCTCTACCTAGACGGTTGTAACCGTCCTGTTCATTGCCTACCAAGTTTTAGACGGTTGTTCCCGTCTCATTTGTTTCTGTTCTCAATTTTTCCATTGCTCTTCCCACCCTCCCTCTTTCCTCCCCTTTCTTCCCCACTATAGAGCCTTAATTATTTGCAATCTTGACATATTGATATTGTATACCAGCATTGTGTTTTCTTCACCTCTCCAAGTGTTAAGATAGCTATCTCATTTTAACATCATGGGTCTTAAGATCATGTCCCTTAATGTTAAAAAGGGAATGCAATTTAATTAGTGTCCAGATAAGTAATATCACATAGTGCCCAGATAAATAGTGTGCACAGCATTCTGATAAATGAATGTATGCATTACAGAAACTCAGAGCCACACAAATAGTGTCCGGACAGATAGTGTGATATAGTGCCCAGACGAATAGTGTGTGCAGCATTCTGATAAATGAATCTATGCATTACAGAAACTCAGAGCCACACACTGCCCAGGTAAAAAAGTCACCAGTCAATTAGTACAAATAGTGTCCGGACAGATAGTGTGATATAGTGCCCAGATGAATAGTGTGATATAGTGCCCAGATGAATAGTGTGAGCAGCCTTCAGATTGTATACATTGTGCAGTAACGGAGAGTCACACAGTGCCCAAATAAAAGTGATCAGATAACTAGTACAAATAGTGTCCAGATAAGTAACATCATATAGTGCCCAGATAAATAGTGCACAGCATTCTGATAAATGATTGCATGCCGTGTGCAGAAACTCAGTGCCATACAGTCCCAAGATAAAATGTCTTTAGATAATTAGTAGGAATAGTGTCCGGACAGATAGTGTTATCTAGTGCCCAGATGAATAGTGTGAGCAGCATTCAGATAACTGTATGTATACATTGTGCAATTTGCTTCAGGGACCCTTTGGACCCGGGAGATAAGTATTTAAGTTCAAATAGCCTAAGGCTAATAGATTCCCGTTTCTGGTCGGATTTAAAACATAACGTTTATTTCATTTTATTAAGACTAGGGAAGAAAGAAAAAGATTTAAAAATTGAAGTGCTGGTGAACTCTGCGGCTGGGGATAGAGGTTGCTTCACCTAAATACACTGCCTGCCCGAATGTAACTATCCGTATTAATTATTTCAACAGATTATTCTCAGATCTCTGCTTTCCGGCTATTTATCCTGCTAGCTGGGATCTTAAATCTGTATCTCTATATGTCACATTCGGGGGGGACAGTATGTCTATTAAGTTTTTCCTATCCCTAAGTTCACTTTGTTTGTAATCTAGTATAGCACCCTGCCGAGGTGTCTGCAGTACACCAAGTGCGGTCACTAAGTTTTTAACCACACTTAACCTAAACTAGATTGCAGCTCCCCCAACATCTTTCGCCACAGATGTGGCGTCTTCAGGGGAAATGGAGCTACTGTCAACACGAGCGCCATCTGAGTCAGTGTTTTTAACTACCGTGGGTGGGTCTTTCCTCATCGGATGTCCAATCAGTGTCCGGCGCTCATGTGATGATAATACAATCTGACCAATCACCCCAGTCAGCACTGATTCGTTAAGCTTGCGTGTCACCAGTATCTTTAAAGTCCATACACTTGCGCAATAACTTTTATTTTTGTTTAAGATATCGTAAATTACTTCTGCGCATGTCCTATGGGTCGAATATCTCCAGTTGCGCTTACCTACCGATTCGTCTCCGAGAGTCTAAGTGGGTGCGCATGCGCTATATCTTAGAAGACTAATTCGTAAGGGAGATGTCACTGCGCATGAGCTACAACTCAGTCTCCGGCCCAGCCTTTAGAGCAGGGAGGGGGGAGCATGCGCAGGGACTTAGAAATTGGTAGTTTCAAAAAAGGGGGGACTTAGAATTTTTTTTTTTTACCCACATTTATCCTATATATTTTCTCCATCATTCAAAGGCACCTCTCTCATTGCGCATGTCTCGAATCCTGGATGTTATACAAAAGGTAGGTATCTGCAAATCTACAGGGTGAATATATACACATCTTATTCTCTCCACCAGTGTGATTCTTTCATTCTGCTATATTATTCTTTGATTTCTCAATGATCTATCTCCATATAAATGGTCAGTCCATTTTCTGATATATTTTTTATATGTATACTATAGCTCATGATTTTAAAGACAACTGTCATACAGGGTGTATCAATATATTCACTAGTATGATCTCAATCCTACTGTTAATATTCAGTAGTCTTGCAGTATTCAGTCCACAGATGCATCTTTCATCTATCATTTATTTTTAATTTTCTCTTTCGATGACTACAGGTGACTGGTTAAGGATTGGTCTTTTTCTTCCTTCTGCATTATTATTTTTCCTATATTATTTTAATATTATAATGCAGTGGTCTAGGTTTTCTCCTGTGATTGGTATATCTCTTTTATTTCTAGATAAATGCAGTGAAGGAAAAACCTTCATTCAGTCCATATGGACTCATAGTGCCCAATCTGTAGATCCAGCGAGCCTCACTTTGTAAACGTTTCTTGTCCAGGTTACCCCCTCTTGGTCCCATGAATATTTTTTCAATGCCCCAAAAACGTAAAACGGAGCTCTTGTTTCCATGGATATATTTGATATGCCTGGCTATAGGGGTATCTTTTTCAGTTTCGATTGTATTCAGATGGCCTGATATACGGCGTCTCAGTTCTTGTATGGTTTTCCCTACATATAGTTTGGGACATGGACAGGAGGCTATATATATCACTCCCTTCGTTTTGCAAGTAATAAGTTGTCTAATTTCGTATTCTTTTTATCCCCAGGATTTGTGAACTTCTTTATACGGGGAATATACTTACAGAAGGAGCAATCTCCACAGGGTCATGAGCCTCGATACCTTTCCCTTGTCTTCCAGTATTGGTTTCTTCCTCCACTAGATGACTATGAACCAATTGGTCCTTTAAATTTGGGCCTCTCCGGTACGTTACAGATGGATTTCGGGTAAGTATCATACTTAGGTCTCTGTCAGATTGTATAATATGCCAGTATTTTCTGAGGATGCCATATATCTCTCTGTTGTATCTATCAAATGTCCCTATGCATCTAATAACTTCACTGTTTCTTGGTGCTGTTGCCTTTAGTAGATCTTCTCTGTCCACCCTTTTAGCTCTATTGTATGCATTTTTTAGGGATCTATTTGGATATCCTCTCTTCCTAAATCTTTGGAACAATTGTTCACTTTCTTTACCAAAGGAGGCCTCGTCAGAGCAGTTACGGCGTGCCCTCAGATACTGGCCTGTGAGTGACCCCCATCCCATAGGATGAGAATGTCGTCGATATATCTGCCCCAAAATATAATGTGGCAGACATACGATGACATTCCCTCTGTAAAAACGTGATTATTTTCCCACCACCCTAAAAATTAATTTGCTTACGTTGGGGCAGATGACGTCCCCATCGCGGTCCCGTTAATTTGTTTATAAAATTGTCCCTGAAATACAAAAAAATTGTGTTCTAAAACAAACTTAAGTGATGACAAAACAAACTCATTGTGCCTCCTAAAATTTTTACTCCTTGTGTTAAGATAATATTCAACCGCGTGTATTCCTAGTGGGTGCTCGATGTTGCTGTAGAAAATAGTGTCTGGTGTCAACGTGATGTCATTTATTTTGAGGAGGAGGTCTTTTGTGTCCCTGATATATGAGGGCAGAGTGGTCACAAATGGTCTTAATATTTGGTCCACATACTCGGTGATGGCCTGTGTTAAATTATCATTACCCTACTCTGGAGCTGCCTGACTTGGTAGCCATGGAGTGGACATGGCGACTTAATGAAACCCTGTTGAGAGATGCGGTGTGTAATAAGGCGATTGAGGATACGATTCAAGATTTTTTGGTGAATCATGCTTCTGACACCACAGCTCTCCCTTTGCAGTGGGAAGCACTTAAATGTGTAATACGAGGCACAATCATACAACACGGATCTAGACCGAAAAAGGAAGGTGAGGCTCATAATAAGAGGTTAACAGAACGCTTACAGGATTTAGAATCACTGCACAAGCGACTCCTTACCCCGGCTCTCCTAGTGGAACTAACAACAATAAGAGATAATCTTGAAATAGCTATAGATAAACGCTCCACCTTCTATAGGGAAAGGTTTCAGAGTTTCCTATATGACAAGGCCAAAAAATGTGGAAGCGCGCTTGCCAAGCTGTTACACCCTAGGCCATCGCAAACATATATCCCTATGATTAAAGACTATAGGGGTCAATCAGTAAATCACCCCTCTCACATTGCCAATACCTTTAGGACATACTATGAATCCTTGTAAAATATTAGAGGCCAGTTTGCAGATATGTCCCAACAAGATCTTGACAGGCGTATATCTACTTACATGTCAGAAACAGCTCTACCAGAGATTTCGGCTGAACAGAGTACGGATTTGGACCAGCCTTTCACAGAATCAGAAGTTAAAACAGTAATCTTATCTCTTAAAGGGAAGAAAAGTCCTGGCCCAGATGGTTTTACAGCCATTTTCTTTAAAAGATACCAGGAATCATTGCTCACCTTTCTTACTATGATATATAACAGTATATCCCCTACATGTCCCTTCCCTAAGCAATCCCTAGAAGCCCACATAGTGGTTATACCTAAACCAAATAAAGATGGAACTATATGCAGTAACTACAGGCCAATATCCTTAATAAACTGCGACATTAAGATCTATTCGAAAATCCTAGCAAACAGACTCAATAACTTATTACCCGAAATTATTAACAAAGACCAGGTAGGATTCATTTTAGGGAGAGAGGCTAGGGACAATACCATACGCACCATTAAACTAATTTCGCAAATTCAGAAACAAAAGGTTCCAATGTGCCTGATGTCGGTAGACGCCGAAAAAGCGTTCGATAGGGTACATTGGCAATTTATGTTGGCTTCCCTAAAACAAGTAGGCATTGGGGAAAGATATGTAGAGATGGTAGCGGCTTTGTATTCACATCCAACAGCACGAGTCCGAACTAATGGTATTCTGACCCCTCCGTTTGACATACATAATGGAACACGTCAGGGATGCCCCTTGTCTCCTCTCCTATATGTTCTGTCAATGGAACATCTGGCAGAGGCAATCAGGAACGACCCGAACATCAGGGGGATAGAGACTCCCAAACTGCATCATAAACTTGCACTCTTTGCAGATGACCTCCTTCTGTATGTAACCTCCCCTCATACTTCCATTCCGTCCCTGCTCAAGGAGTTCAATAGATTTAGCCATCTTAGCAACTTTAAGGTGAACATGGATAAGACTGAAATGTTAAATATTTCTCTCTCTCAAAAGGCGACAGAATCTCTCAAGCACAACTTCCCCTTTAAGTGGAAAACTAGTAGCCTATCATACTTAGGCATTCAGGTTCCAGCGCACCTACACCAGTTATTCCCCTTAAATTACCTACCGTTACAGAAAAGAACCCTTGAGGAATTACAGACATACAAACTTAAACACCTTTCCTGGTTTGGTCGCATGAACACTGTCAAAATGGACATTTTGCCAAGGTTTTTATACCTTTTCTAAACTATACCTATTCATGTACCTAAAAAATACTTCTTAGAGATTCAAAGGGCCCTCAATAGGTTTATTTGGCACACTAGTAAACCTAGACTGAATAAAAAAGACCTGATCAAACATAAATCCCTTGGGGGGTTTGGATTACCAGATATTCGCCTTTATCATGAAGCGGCGGTACTTGCTAGACTTTTAGATTGGAGACATAAAGGCTTAAAGAAACTTTGGGTCACTCTGGAACAATCTTTATCGCCTCTCTCTCTTCAAGGCATACCCTGGCTAAATATAAATGATAGACCCCCTCAAGAGGAATTCCCGTTCCTTGTACGACATGCTCTTGTGATCTGGGAGGAATGGATTTCCAAGTCTCAAATCACCTTCAGACCAGGTCCTATGACCCCACTCCATGGGAATCTAGCGTTTACTCCGGGCATGATTCCATCATCCTTTCTCATCAAAACCACACATAACGATTTAATGAGAATTAGAGATGTCCTGTCAGGGAGGTCACTATCCTCCTTTGAAAATTTACGCCAGAACGCAGCAATCAGCGTGGCTTCCTGGCTGGGATATGCTCAATTAACTTCCTTTTTTGGAACCACATTTTCTGGAGGAATAGTGAACCCAATGACAGATTTTGATAGACTATATCTACAACAAGGCATAATTGAAGGTACCTTGTCCACACTATACAGAGTGCTCCTGGATATACATAGTGGAGAAAGGGCATCATTTTTCGATAGATGGGAAACTGGTTTGCAGGTCAGGTTCACAGGGGAGGAGGTGAAGAAGATGTGTACGTTCTTCCATGGAATTTCACTGGCGTCACAGGTCAAGGAAAAGAATTACAAAATTCTCTCAAGATGGTACTACTATCCTACTAAAATACATCAGATGTTCCCTACGGTGTCAGATAAGTGCTGGAGATGCGAGAATGATAGGGGTTCCTTGCTGCATATTTGGTAGAGCTGTCCGAAAATCCACTCGTTCTGGGAACGTATCCTACATATTTATGCTAAGTACTCAAGCAGGGCAATCCCTAACACTCCACAACTTACCCTTCTATCCCTGATTCCTGGCTCCCTTGCCCAGGTCAAGAAAGGGGTTCTGCGACATTTCCTGTCAGCTGCCAGGATGGTTATCCCCAGACATTGGAAGTCCAGTTCTCCACCCACTTTGCTTGAATGGGCAAGAGAGCTAAGACTTATACTGCGTATGGAAGAGTTGATTGCAATTGAGCAAGAAAGGGCTGAATCTTTAGCGCGTAGTTGCGACCCCTTACTTCAGTTTTTGGACTCACCGGAGTTTAATGACTTGATAGGAGAGTAATGAGTACTTGTAACACTCAAGACCTATCTTAGTTCCTTTAGGTCAGGTCCACCTACCTTTTACATTTACACTCACCTAAAGAATTATTAGGAACACCATACTAATACGGTGTTGGACCCCCTTTTGCCTTCAGAACTGCCTTAATTCTACGTGGCATTGATTCAACAAGGTGCTGATAGCATTCTTTAGAAATGTTGGCCCATATTGATAGGATAGCATCTTGCAGTTGATGGAGATTTGAGGGATGCACATCCAGGGCACGAAGCTCCCGTTCCACCACATCCCAAATATGCTCTATTGGGTTGAGATCTGGTGACTGTGGGGGCCATTTTAGTACAGTGAACTCATTGTCACGTTCAAGAAATCAATTTGAAATGATTCGACCTTTGTGACATGGTGCATTATCCTGCTGGAAGTAGCCATCAGAGGATGGACACATGTTCTCATTCTGTTTACGCCAAATTCGGACTCTACCATTTGAATGTCTCAACAGAAATCGAGACTCATCAGACCAGGCAACATTTTTCCAGTCTTCAACAGTCCAATTTTTCTGAGCTCGTGCAAATTGTAGCCTTTTTTCCTATTTGTAGTGGAGATGAGTGGGGTCTTCTGCTGTTGTAGCCCATCCGCCTCAAGGTTGTGCGTGTTGTGGCTTCACAAATGCTTTGCTGCATACCTCGGTTGTAACGAGTGGTTATTTCAGTCAACGTTGCTCTTCTATCAGCTTGAATCAGTCGTCCCATTCTCCTCTGACCTCTAGCATCCACAAGGCTTTTTCGCCCACAGGACTGCCGCATACTGGATGTTTTTCCCTTTTCACACCATTCTTTGTAAACCCTAGAAATGGTTGTGCGTGAAAATCCCAGTAACTGAGCAGATTGTGAAATACTCAGACCGGCCCGTCTGGCACCAACAACCATGCCACGCTCAAAATTGCTTAAATCACCTTTCTTCCCATTCTGACATTCAGTTTGGAGTTCAGGAGATTGTCTTGACCAGGACCACACCCCTAAATGCATTGAAGCAACTGCCATGTGATTGGTTGACTAGATACTTGCATTAATTAGAAATAAAACAGGTGTTCCTAATAATTCTTTAGGTGAGTGTATATCCCCAGCCGCAGAGTTCACCAGCACTTCAATTTTTTAATCTTTTTCTTTCTTCCCGACTTATACTAGTCTTAATAAAATGAAATAAATGTTATGTTTTAAATCCGACCAGAAACGGGAATCTATTAGCCTTAGGCTATTTGAATTTATATACATTGTGCAGTAACGGAGAGCCACACAGTGCCCAGATAAAAGTGATCAGACAATTAGTACAAATAGTGTCCACATAAGTAGTGTCATATAGTGCCCAGATGAGTGTGTGCAGTAGTCTGAAAAATTAATGTATGCATTATGCAGAATCTCAGAGCTACAGTATACAGTGCTCAGATAAAAGTGATCAGATAATTAGTACAAATAGTGTCCAGATAAATCGTGTCATTTGCCATCCAGATGAACAGCGCAGCACTCAGATAAATGTATGTCTAAATTGAATAAAAACCGAGTGCCACATAGTGTCCAGTGACCCTGCAGACAATCCAATGTGTATGAGAAACAGCCCAAAAGTAACATTATCAGCTTTGATGGATTTCAACATGTTTGTTCCCCTGGTAGACACAGAGGTGTCTGGCCACCTATATATTTAATAAGAATTAATATGACTGAGCTGCAATACCAGACACAGCCTGTGTACAAAAGTGGCGCTGTTGCTGAAAAAAAAATTGACACTTTCTTGCAACCATGGACAATCCCAGGAATTAACACAGGCTCTCATGACTTCAGTATGCATAGGATTCATGATAGCTATGATAGGACAAACCGCCCCATTGACTTATAATGGGAGTCATGCTTTGTAATAAACTGTAGCTCATCTTGTGACATGTAAACATGTCATAGCTGCCCATGCATGTATGTACTATGACCCCGTGGCTCTGTAGTGTACCGTGGCATTGCTTGCCTAGCACCATTTTTATCAACATCTCGTTAGCGAATCTAATATATGAAGCTGAGTGTATGTGTGTGTATGTATGTCCGCTAAAGGAATCCGCACCGTCGCATTTACAATCATGAAATTTGGCACACAGGTACATCAGGTGTCCGGGAAGGTTTTAGATCTGGTCTCAGCTCTCTAGGACGTACCATTCCTGAGATATTCCCAAAAAATGCATTAGCCAATAGAAGCTTGGGCACATGACCCTTATCAGCCAATAGAAGCTCGCAGGCCCTTAGTCTCCACATACAGTTTTACTCCAGGTTTCCATAACAACCCAGCCATTTATCTTCACTGCTGTAGGAGAGCTTTAAAGGAAATCTTTAACCAGGATAATCACTATTGAAGTAAAGCCATGGCCTAATAGCACTTAGTACCTTATTTCAAGATGTGCCTTTGTTCCAGCAGTAGATATTTTTATTCTCTGAAAATCCAGTTTATTTGGTAGGCAAATGAGCCAGTAAGGTGCCCAGAGGGGCGTCACTCTTGCAGGAAGGAGCCCAGACACGCCCCCTGCCACAATGTGTCCACCCTCAAAAGACGAGCTTAAAACCCCACCCCCAGGTCCCACTAAGCCACGCCTCTGATCTGGTTAGGACACGCCCACTCCCACTCCTCAGCCAACGGGGATTGAAAAAATGAAGTTAAAAATCAACTTCTGTCAGCTGCAGAGGTGGGAGGGAGGGTGACTTTCTCCCTGCAGCTCACACTCAGACAGCACAGTGCTGCTGTCTTAGAGTGAGCTGTTCAAAAGGACACGCCCCCGATCTGGTTAGGCCACGCCTCCTCCCACTCCTCAGCCGACAGGGATTGAAAAAATGAAGTTGAAAATCAACTTTTAGGTCCTGCTAAGCCATGCCCCCGATACGGTTAGGCCACGCCCCCTCCCACTCCTCAGCCGACAGGGATTGAAAAATGAAGTTAAAAATCAACTTCTGTCAGCTGCAGAGGTGGGAGGGACAGTGACTTTCTCCCTGCAGCTCACGCTCAGACAGCACAGTGCTGCTGTCTGAGAGTGAGCTATTCAAAAGGACATCCTTATGTCCGGGCAGGCCCTGCACCAGACAGAGGACAGGGAGACTGAAAGCCGGACTGTCCGGCCTAAAACTGGACCTCTGGCCACCCTAGGGTCAGGCTGCTGTGGAGGTCACAGTTAAGGTGACGGTCCGCTATGGAGATTAGTGTTAAGGGTCAGATTGCTGTAAAGGCCACTGTTAAAGGGGCGGACCCCTGTGGAGGTCATTTTCAAGGGGGTGGTGTGCTGTAAAACTCACTGTTAAAGGGGCAGGCTGCTGTGAAGGTCAAAGTGAAGGGGGTGGGCTGCTGTGGAGGTTAAATTTTAAGGGACGTGGGGGGGTCAGTGTTAAGGGTTGGGGGGCTGCGGAGGTCACTGTTAAGGGGGCGGGGTGCTGGAGAGGTCACTGTTATAGTGGATAGTGTTGACACACACAAGCACTTCTGAGAGTTTATTTTATAATCCACCATTGACCTGATTTCTATACTAGTCATATAAGTGCTTGTGGGGAGGAGCAGCATTTCTCACCTGGACTGGGCACAGCGGCTTTTATTTATTAATCCTTTTTAATTATCACTAATTAAGTGCTTCAGACAGGCTCATATGTTCCTGGAAGTAATGGTTTGCAGAGCTGCAGGATGTGACTAGATATGACAGGTGAGACAGCGGGCGGTATGGCAGAAGGCCCAGGCCTAACAAGGGGATGTCCAGCTAGAAAAAAAACGATATTGATTTATATGTGTATAAAGTAGAAGATATGCAACTTTGTTAGGCACCGGATCTCCTGTTGTCAGCCCCAGTCACGTGTCCCTGCACCTCCACTTTCAGTTTTTGATCGACGCAGGAGAGGGTTTTCGGGGCCGGCACGTGACCAGTGCCATAGGTGGAGGGGACTGGCTGACTGGCTCAAAGTAATAGCTAACCACTAGTGTAGCTCTGCTTCTTCAGATTAGCTATCGAACTGACCTCCTCCCATGCTTTACACTGCATGTATTTTAATTTGGATTGACTGCTCTGTAAAGTCAGTGCGTGGAGTCAGGATTTCCACCGCAATGATAGGTAATAATAAGTTAAGATTATGAATGATCACGTAACTGGTATCAAATATGCCAAGCAAAATCTTCTAAGACAGTCCATCAGGATTTTCTATGTAAAATGACACTCAGTTCTGCTACATCTTTTAAGGGATGGCCTACCCATACGACATGCTACCAACATGTGATCCATCAGGTCTGACCGCTGGGACCTTATGGTTTCACAGATTGTAGGGCAGAAGGTACTTGCTGGAGTTGTGCCATGACAACAATTCCACTAGAATCGAGTAAGTATCTTATCGGTGGAGATCTGACCATCAAGCTCTCTACCGAAGCAGTCCCCTGGGGTTGAATGGAGTAGTGGGCACCGAAAGTGTGTCGGACACTCCATTCCAATGGGGAACACAGGCCACCATTCTAGTGATCAGCAGGGCCCCCAGCAGTCAGACCCCCACCGATCAGATACTGGCTAGATGGTAAGTTGCCGTCATGAGACAATATTGCTCTAATTAATATGGCTCTAAGGCTGGGTTCACACGGGCGTCCCGTTTTGGCTCAGGATGCGCCCCGGGTGCATTGCGGCAAACCCGCGCGAGTAGGTATGCAATTTCAGTCAGTTTTGACTGCGATTGCGTTCCGTTGTTCAGTTTTTATCACGCGGGTGCAATGCGTTTTGCACGCGCGTGATAAAAAAATGAATGTGGTACCCAGACCCGAACTTCAGGTTTGGGTTCAAGGTTGTGTAGATGTAATTATTTTCCCTTATAACATGGTTATAAGGAAAAATAATAGCATTCTTTAATACAGAATGCTTAGTAGAAGGTCAATTGAGGGTTAAAAAAATAAAAATAAATTAACTCACCTCCTCCAATTGATCGCGTAGCTGCCGGTCTCCTGTTCTTTCTTCAGGACCTGTCAAAGGACCTGTGGTGACATCACTGAGCTCATCACATGGTCCATCACCACAGTGATGGACCATGTGATGTGACGTCACCACAGGTCCTTTAGCCGGCAGCTCATGATGAAAGAAGTAAGAAGAGATGGGCAACTACGCGATCAAGAGGAGGAGGTGAGTTAAATTCTTTTTTTTTTAACCCTCAATTGACCTTCTACTAAGCATTCTGTATTAAAGAATGCTATTATCTTCCCTTATAACCATGTTATAAGGGAAAATAATACAGTGAATAGACTGTCATCTTAGCAACCATGCGTGAAAATCTCACTGCATCCGCACTTGCTTGCGGATGCTTGCGATTTTCACGCAGCCCCATTCACTTCTATGGGGCCTGCGTTGCGTGAAAAACACACAATGTAGAACATGCTGCGATTTTCACGCAACGCACAAGTGATGCGTGAAAATTACCGCTCATGTGCACAGCCCCATAGAAGTGAATGGGTCCGGATTCAGTGCGGGTGCAATGCGTTCACCTCACGCATTGCACCCGTGCGGAAATCTCGCTTGTGTGAACCCAGCCTAAGAATTTCTTGGTCAGTTCTTCAGTTTATTTGATAAATCTATGAGGGCTGAAGGCGATGCCCTGAGCAATGTTCTAACACCAACCAGAGGCGGACTGGGAACTTAAAGTGGTCCTGGAAAAAAGAAAAAAGTGTCCCCTTGTTGTAGGAGGGTCTAAAGCAGGGGTGCACAACCTGCAGCCCGGGGGCTACATGCAGCCCTCGATATCATTCGGTGAGACCCCCAACCATTTGGTGACAGACATGTATGTCTATGTTTTGTGGCTGCTCACATGTATTTTTCATGTAGTCTCCTATTAGACAGGAATCCTGGAGGTGTAATCAGACATTTTATAGTATATACTGTATGTACAATATGCCATAAACACAGTATATCAGATGGTAATACCCCTTTAACTTTTATTTTTGCCCCTTGAGATTTCTTCAGTTTGACAATGTGGCCCCCAACCAGAAAGGATTGTGCACCCCTGGTCTAAAGTGAGAGAAGATGGGGCCAGCAATACCTTAGTATAGCACAAAATACCACAGCATAACCGAACCAAATATCACAGTGCAGCACAAAATACTGCCTCCACCGCTGCAGTACTCAACTGCGTCCCCGTCCTGACGATGGAGTTGAATTCAGGAGGGGACCTGCGGCTGCAGTAAGGCGCATCAGTACCTTATGTTCCCAGCATTAATTAAGGCTGAGAGCAACAGATCGTTATGTACCTGGCCGGCAGCCATAAGGAGGGCAGGGGTGGCCCCTCGGGAAATTTCCCTGTAGGGTCTATGGCCCCTGACACCATCAGACATAAATCAACAAAATCAGATGCATCTAGTGAAGGAAACTGGTTTATCAACTTTCACATGATGAACTATTAGAGGATGTGCACAATACATTGTGAAGGAATGGCAGGGAGCTTGCAGAAACGTGAAATTCACCTGGCGTCCATGCAAGATGCTATCAGAGTGCCTTAAAAGGAGAGATTGTATAAGTGATTTGTTTTCATACTAGTTACCAAGCGTTCTTAAAATCTATTCCAAAGTGAAAGTAAACTCTAAAGAAAGGCTTTGAACAGGAAAAAAGCACCCAGGAGAGAGCATAGAAAAGCAGCACACAAACAGTTAAGTAGTTAAACACCCCCCCCCCCCCCCCCCCCCATATTGCAAGGCAACTTATACAAGTTTCAGAGGCCTGGGATTTGCCTCCCTGGCTGGACGTAGCAGAGGCCAAGCTAGCCTAGAAGATTGTCTTCCCTGTGGACGATTCCTCCTTGTTTAGAAATCCAATGGATAGAAGGGAAGATGTTACATTAGAAATATTTTTTTCCACAGCATCTGGCATCTGCAAAGCTTCATTGGCTTCCATCCCCGTGGCAAGGGCACTCAGATTAGGTTTTAGCCAGTTCACAATAAGATTGATACTGGAACTTCCAGAGAAAAATTATTGCCTAGGATTCTGTTTATGAAGGACTTTGGTAATTTCCTTTGTGACTACCCCTTGGATGCTGTTTGCTGGGCACTCTCTAACTCAGCCAGCAGGTCCATATTGCTGAGGCTCTGAAATATGCAGATTCTCAATCTAAAAACAATTTTATTTCCCTTTCTTTTAAACAGAGTCTTGAATATCTTGAAAACCTTGAATGAAGACATGGGTCCCTAATTTCTTACCATTTCTAAAGGCTTTACTCGGTCTTGAGCTCCAGAAGGTACAGTATTCATCAAAGAGGTTTAAAAGGCCTTTTCGTCACTCAGGGAGAAGATACCAGCACTACAGGAAGCATAATGACACTATAGTGTCACATAAAAAGTTTGCCTCCTCTGCAACCAGGAGTGAATTCTGACGCCAGATACTTAAGTCCACCCATGGGAGCAAGATGGAGTCTTTACTACCCAACTTGGCAGACATCTACCTCAGATCGCTGGGTTCCATCGATCATGGATAATATATAGAATTTGCTTCTCCTCCTCCAGCAAGATACACGGTCACACCAGACAGAAGTCCTCAGATTCCTTCTCTCATGGACAAGTTTTTACAGAAAGGGGCTTTGGAACCGGTGTATATTGGCTCAGAAAGGAAGGAGTTCTATCCCCTGGTCTTTCTAGTTCCCAAACACAACAAAAAGTGGTGTCTCATAATAGATCTCTGAGAGCTGAACAAGTCGTTGCTGAAAAAGTCTTTCAGGGTGGAAACCCTAGGGCCAGTAACGGCTATCCTCCACAAAGGAGGCAAATTTCAGATCTAAGAGACGCATACCTGCAGGTGCCTACACACTATACACCCAGAGCACAGAAAGCTCCTCAGGGTTGCTCACCTCTACAAAGGGCAAATACGTTACCTCCAGTACAGAGTCCTGCCTTTTGGGCTTACCTCTGACCTTGGGTTTTCAAAAACATTGTGGTGGTCCCCAGGAGGATATATATTACCCACCTGGACAATTGATTTGTCACATTTACAAAACTATCCTGTGTCTGGAATCTCATAATCAACTACCAGAAGTCACATGTGACTCCTTTCAACTAGTTGACCTATTTAAGCTTCACGATAAACACAATTTCCATAAGACTGTTTAAAAGGTTCTTCTAATCAAAGCCTCTGTTCAGAAATGTACCCAACATCCTATTGTCTCCATCTGGTCAATAATCAAAATGCTAGGATACATGACAAACAAGTGTTTGGTATCTTGCCCTCGCTGTCTATACTTATTATAATATCCTGATGCAATGGAAAGAAAAAACGCATGGACAACGAAAAAAACGCATGCAAATCGCATTGATACCGCAATGTGTTCAAAATACATTCCAGTCCAGATTTTATAATGATCCTGTGGGGACATAAAAGGAAGTGATGTACAACAGGGATTCAGCCACTGAGGAAGAGGAGTGAAGTCCTCGAAACGCGTCTGGCGTGGAAATCCCTGCTGCAAGTGTTAATCCGGACATGAGAAAGATCATTTGATTGACTTTTCAAATTTGGAGCGCTCCATTTCTCCCATCTTGCTATGAGCATTAGCACATCAGATACCGGAATAAAGTAACGAAGTCCCGCGAGATCTCTGCAGGAACACGTGACCTAGAACAGAGTGCGAGGACGCCGGAAGTAAGTACAGCAGCGCGGTGTGGAAAGCAGGTGAACGAGAGGGCCGGTTATCTGCAGACACCGGTAAGCAATATCTCTCCACAGCCTGTGACCACCGCACACAACCCACTATGGTGAGGAAAGACTGAACGCCACAATTGGCGGATTGTATGTTATCGAGATCTGAATCACAGACTCAAAAGAAGTCAGTACTGTCCGGACGTTGATTGCTGGTATTTAAAGGAACATTGTCCCAGATTGAAATGTTGTATCATGGACTTTCCAATTTGAATTAGCTGCACATGTCATCCATCTAGGACCGTTAGACAAGTGGCAATTTTATTGAGTTTTTAGGGGGATATTTTATGTAGTATGTGTATTATGTACCATGTATTTACTTTTAGACATATGTCACATTTTTAAATATTTTTTAAATATTAAAAGCTGATGTTGTGACCCACATATTGAGTGCCAGTCCCTACTATCCAAATGTTTGGTATCTTGCCTTGGTATTAAGCAGGCTCATGATGGCAACCTTTGCAGACCTGCAAAGTGAAAGTTCTTTCATGCAAGTCCTTATTTCTGCTTGCTGTGGCCACAGCTGAAAGAGGTCCAACGGCTAGCAAGGCCACTCTGGCGAGGTGGATTCGAGATACAATCCTGAAATGCTATCATCAGGAGGGTCTTCCTGTACCAGAAGGGTTTGTGCTCATTCTACAAGGTTCATCTCAGCTTCTTGGACAGAGTTGGTCAATGTGCCCCCCCCCAGTATATCGGTCAAGCCACTTTTGGGCCTCAGCCAGGACCTTCATAGACTGGACATAGCAAGCATTTTGATGTTCAGCACTAGAGTCTTTTGCTTCCTAAGTCCCCTGGTGCTGCCAAGGACTAAGAGTGAAATTCACTAACCTGAATACATATATTTATTCTTTTATGCTATCTTATTTAGTAATCTATACGTTTTTGCCTCTTTGAATATATTACGTGACTTTTTATATATCTGCTGCCTATTTATTCAACTCTAGTGGAACTATTCCAGTTAATCTGGTATGCATTGTTGCTTACGATTTTCTGTAAAGTTAAATCTTGTCCCCTGATGAGCCCTTATGTTGAATGGGCGAAACGCGCTGGAACAGGGACATTATCACTAGGCAACATCTTACATCTTTGCCAAATACCATTGTCTTATATCGATGACTCATTTTGCTTTTGATATATAAGGAGTTGATACGTGTATATATACTTTTTCATTATGGATTTTGCCTTTTGAGGTATAGGAATTTGGTATATTGTCGTTTAATATTTTTGATACTTTTGGTAATTGTGATTTATCTTGCTTTATGCCAACTTACAATAGTTGGTTTGCTATTCCTCTATCAGAGTTATCTCAGGGTGTTTAGGAGGGTCCCTATCGGGGCGGCCATTCCGTTTGTAGGCAGGGTACCGACTATAGGGGGAGACTTAGGGCTAGTACCCCAGATATCAGTCAACACCCATGCCTATTCCTTTCTTTAATTTTGATTACCTATTTTTGATACTTTTGCTATTTTTTTCGCTATTTATGCGTTATTTTTTTTCCTTTGATGATATTAAAGGCTATGTTTTAGGGTGGTAGTCTGAGTATTTAGTTTTTTGATTTACCACTTGTGTCAATGAAACCTTCTGACAGGTTGTCTGAGCTGTGATAATACTAATCCCATCTTGGTAATGCCCTTTAATTGTGTTCAGCATCTGCCAGTAAGACACGATGTCTATTTCATTACTGCTTCCTTTTCTTTTAGGCGAGGGCTACACGGCATCAGTAAGTCACGTGACAAAAAAGGTACAACTACATTGCGACATGCGCAGCGTGAAATTTATTGTAATGATAGTTTATGCTGTTACTGCATACTTCTACTATGGAGTTCAATGTACAAACTGAATGAGAAAGCTCCCTCTAGTGGTGACTGGAGGAAGCCAGAATTTTACTGTGTAACCATCGCTGCTGAGGATTTAGAACTGAATAAAGCTCTAAACACTATAGAGATACTGAACATTAACAACTCAATTCTGGACCAGTTTATAATACAAAAGCGCTCAAAGATGGTCAATTCCTGCAAGCCACGCAATCTTTACTGACTCATGCACAATATTAAAAGGTAATACTAATGTCAGAAAAGAACGGTTATACAGAACCTCCCAAGTGCATCCATGGAGCAGCGAGTGATTGTTCTACTGCATATTTTAGCTTCTACTTTAGACTGTCTGTAGGGCACATAAGGGGGTGTTATGAGGTTCCATCCTCCCCTTGTGCCCTTACCTCGTCTCATCGCTGCGGTCTACTCCTCTCACGTTTAGGGTAATTTCAGATGAGCTTGTCCACTTTTTAAAAACACGTTCCATGCATCTACTGAATTGTATTGACATAATGCTGTCTGTATAAGGCTTCATGCACACGACCCTCGTGCCCATTTAGCGATCCGCAAAAACAGATACCGGCCTTGTGTGTTCAGCATTTTGCAGAACTGATCATCCAGCCCTCAATAGAGCAGTCCTATCCTTGCCCCTGATATGGACAAGAATAGGACATATTCTAAATAATTTTTTTTTGCAGGGCCGTGGAACTCAGTGTCCTGAAGTGAATCGGTCTGCATCCCACCCGCAAAAAAAAAATGCAGCTCGATGCAGACGCAAACGGTTGTGTGCATGAGGTCTAATGCAGTGGATGCAAGGTCAGAAAGAGACACACAGCACTATAAATCATTATAATGCGGTGTGGTCCTGTGTCCATAACAGGAAATAACCCTCCCACACAGATCGTGTTTTGCGCACTGGACATGCTCGTCTGAAATTCCCCTTATACAGTCTGCACGCAATGCCCCCTGCAGTGTACTGGTGGAAGGTGAACACTACATGGAAGATTCATCTTTCACCAGCGGATGGCAGACTGCATTACCTCCAGACAGCAGTATAGACAGGAAGGTGGGGGGGGGGGGGGGGGGGGAGCTTTTTCACAGTTCTGTCCTGCTGTGCCCAAGCTTCGTCTATGAGCAAAATCTAACAGATATGGTAATCGTGCATTTATAAATGTGTGAGCATGTAGGTATATATGGAAGTCACAGCAAGTACACGTGTAAATGTACGTCTCTATAGCATTTTTTTTTTTTTTTTTGCATACATATCCATTGACTAGGTGAGTATGGTCACCTATCTCTAGAAATCGCCTGAAACAAATGGGAGGGCACACCGCACGTGTGGCGCCATCTCCATTCACTGCTATGGGAAGTCTTAATATTGTGGGCCACACAATATAATCTCACTGGGTCAGACTCACACACTAAGGCCCCTTTCACACGGGCAAGTATTCCGCGCGGATGCGATGCATGAGGTGAACGCTTTGCACCTGCACTGAATCAGGACCCATTCATTTCTATGGGGCTGTTTACATGAGCGGTGATTTTCACGCATCACTTATGCGTTGCGTGAAAATCGCAGCATGCTCTATATTGTGCGTTTTTCATGTAATGCAGGCCCCATAGAAATTAATGGGGTTGCGTGAAAATCGCAAGAATCCGCAAGCAAGTGCGGATGCGGTGCGATTTTTACGCACGGTTGCTAGGTGACGATCGGGATGGAGACCTGATCATTATTTTTTTCCCTTATAACATGGTTATAAAGGGAAAATAATAGCATTCTGAATACAGAATGCATAGTAAAATAGCGCTAGAGGGGTTAACAAAATAATAATTATTTAACTCACCTTAATCTACTTGCTTGCGCAGCCGGCATCTCCTTCTGTCTTCATCTTAGCTGTGTGCAGGAACAGGACCTGTGGTGACGTCACTCCGGTCATCACATGATCCATCACCATGGTAAAAGATCATGTAATGACCGGAGTGACGTCACCACAGGTCCTGTTCCTGCACACAGCTAAGATGAAGACAGAAGAGATGCCGGGCTGTGCGAGCAAGTGGATTAAGGCGAGTTAAAATATTTATATATATATATATATATATATATATATATTTTATTTTTAACCCCTTTAGAATGCTATTATTTCCCCTTATAACCATGTTATAAGGGAAAATAATACAATCTACAGAACACCGATCCCAAGCACGAACTTCTGTGAAGAAGTTCGGGTTTGGGTACCAAACACGTGCGATTTTTCTCACGCGAGTGCAAAACGCATTACAATGTTTTGCACTCGCGCAGAAAAATCACGCATGTTCCCGCAACGCACCCGCACCTTTTCCCGCAACGCCCGTGTGAAAGAGGCCTTAGGTCAGTTAACCTGTCGGTAAGATTTCAGAGTTTTTGGCGATTGTTTTGATCGACGTCGCCTGAACTATAAGACGCCTTGTTATATATAATCCTTATTCTGAAGAAGAATGACTTTGATCTGAATGCTTACATCTCTTAACACAGTCTCTTCACTACATAAACTGGGGTGATCAGTCGGCTAATCCCCCCGCCATACATCACATACACAACACCATTGACTTTCCTTGGAGTTTGTGCTATGACTGTGTAAGGCCTATTTCACACTTGTGTTATGGAGTTCCGGTTTTGACATCCGGCAGAGGATCCCAAAATCAGATTTAAATGGATCCATGCCATTCAAGGCTACTTTCCCACCAGCGTTGGATCTGTCATGGATCAGCACAAACACTTCCGTCATAATAATACAACCGTCTGCATCCACTCTGAACGGATCCGGTTGTATCGTCTCTAAAATAGCCAAGACGGATCAGTCTCTAAAACTACTGCAAGTCAATGGGGCACGGATCCGTTTTCTTGTGTCCGAGAAAACGGATCCGCCACCATTGACTTACTTTGTGTGTCACGACGGATCAGTCTTGCTCCGCGCCACAATGGCAGCTTGCAGCGTTATTCTGTCCGCAACGGGGATGCAGCAAAATGGAACGGAATGCATTGTGGTGCACTCAGTTTTGTTCAGTTCAGTTTTGTTCCTATTGACAATGAATGGGGACAAAACGGAAGCGTTTCCTCCCCCCCAACCCGCTATTGAGATCCTATGACGGATCTCACTAGCAGAAAGGGAAAATGCAGATGTGAAAGTAGCCTAATACATCCGTTTCAGATTGTATTAAATCAAAACTGAAGAAACCGGAGCCGGTATAAAAATGATTGTAAGTCACTGGATCAACATGGACTTTCAGACCAAACTGCAGCTTGCAGCAGTTGTGTGTCTGGCAGCCAGGCAGTCGGCGCCATCTAGGGGATCTTAGAAGTTATTGCATATTGCACCTGGCGTCCCTGCAATGTTCTTACTCTGTGGTTTCTGCCGCTCTTTATAATAAAGGAGTCACTTCAGTAATAAAAAGTGTTTAATGATCCTATACACTCTGACGTGTGATTGAACTGTACAAATCTAGGTAAGAAAATACAGGACTAAGAATAAATACAATTCTGATAAATAAAAGAACCTCCCCCGAACCAGCGGTCAAGTCCACTGTGTGTCCGGATAGTGTGATGTGCGGTATTTTCTCTGCGCCTGTGAAGCCAGTTTGTGTCTGAGCTCTCGTACTTCTGACATAAGAGCACGTTCCTTATAATCCAAGCTGTCTCTTCCACGATCCAGAGAAACTATGAGACAAAACATATACATAAATGTAAAGCATATAATACGGCAGCATGGCCCTCTTATGTGCCACCTGTACATATGTAGCAGAGAGGAGTGTGTCAGATGTAGTTTTGAGTGGCAAGGGTGATACTTCCAATATTAATAATAATTCTTAAAGGGGTTGTGTCATCTTAAGACTTTAATGGCATATCACTAGGATATGCCATCAAGTCAGATAGGTGCGGGTCCAATTTCTGAAACACGCACCTATCTCCAGAACGGGGCCCCAAAAGTAGAGGACAGCACATCGCATATGCGCAGCGCGCTCGCCATTCATTTTTATGGGAGTTCCAAAAATAGCCGAATGAGCACGCTCAGCTATTTTTTGGAAGTCCCACAGAATTGTATGGAGAGCGCACCGCGCAGTCGCGGCCACCACTCCATTCACTTCTATGGGACGGCTGGAGATAGCCGATCCGGCCCTCTGCTATTGTGGGCAGTCTAACATAAATAAATGGAAGGCGGACGCATGTGTGTCAATTTGGAGGTCCCATTCTGGAGATAGGTCCCACCTGTCCGACCTTGGTGGCATACCATAGTGACAAGCCACCAATGTCTAAGATGAAACACCCCCTTTAATAAAGTGTTCAGTGTAAAAAGTATTCACCAAACATTTACTACTGAGCACCGTTTTACAGTTTTCATAAATCCTGCATCACAGCAGAATAACTCTGTAGATGTATTAGTCTACTGTCACACTGCCGTTTCTGGGTCCGCCTGTGGGATCCGTTCAGGGCTCTCACAAGCGGCCCAAAACAGATCAGTTCAGCCCCAATGCGTTCTGAATGGATAAGGATCCGCTCAGAATGCATCAGTTTGGCTCCGTTCCCCCTCCATTCCGCTCTGGAGGCAGCTTGCAGCGTTTTGATGTCCGCCTGACGATGCGGAGCCAAATGGATCCGTCCTGACTTACAATGTAAGGCTACTTTCACACTTGTGTTTGGGGTTCCACTTGTGAGATCCGTTTGAAGGCTCTCACAAGCGGCCCCGAATGGAACCGTTCATCCCCAATTGCATTCTGAATGGATAAGGATCCGCTCAGAATGCATCAGTTTGCCTCCGTTCCGCTCAGCAGGTAGACACCAAAACGCTGCTTGCAGCGTTTTGGTGTCCGCCTGGCCGTGCAGAGCCAAACGGGTCAGTCCTGACTTACAATGCAAGTCAATGGGGACGGATCCGTTTGACACAATATGGTGCAATTGCAAACGGATCCGTCCCCCATTGACTTTCAATGTAAAGTCAGGACGGATCCGTCTGACTAACAATTAGACTTAGACTTTTTTTTTTTTACATAGAATGCAGACGGATCCGTTCTGAACGGATACCAGCATTTGCATTATAGGTGCGTATCCGTCTGTGAAGATGCCAGACGGATCCGCACCTAACGCAAGTGTGAAAGGTGACAAAACAGAAAATTGTTGATGTGGAATACTGGATTAAAGCAGCGGTGCCCTTATTGGGGTAGGCTCAAAACTCCTTAATACAAAATAAAACAAAATACGGGTACCGCGCTATATCTAAAGCAGTGTATGAAAGTAGTTGTCATTTAGAACCATAAAAGCAGAGAGCCGAGTTCATATTCTGCTACAGAGGTGGCAGTCGCAAGTCCGTACTTCGCATGTACAAAGACAGTAAGTGTGAAAGTAGCCTAAGTCAATGGGGACGGATCCGTTTTCACACAATATGGTGCAATTGAAAACTGATCCGCCTCCCATTGAGTTTCAATGCAAGTCAAAACGGATCCGTTTGCATTATCATGAACAAAAAAAAATATATGGTAATGCAAACACCAGACGGATCCGCACCGAACGCAGGTGTGAAAGTAGCCTAACATTACTATTCTTCTACATCCATGGACCGGAGCACAATTCAAAGTTTTCCTCATTGGTACTGGAAACAGTCAGCAAGCTCGCTGTCATACACCGCTTGGCTGAGCTCCTACAATGCAGAGCTGTTAGTTTGTCCTACGTTTCAGCAGCTGGTGTGAAGCCTACCCTTCAGTATCCCTAATGCGCGACTACTGAGCAGCATAGACCTGTGAGTCCCGGGACGCTGTGTAAGGAGTTCTCTGGACTTACAATGCGCAGATGAGCTTGAGGAAGAGACGTCGTTTAAACACACATTTTGTGGTTTGCTCTGAACTTCTTTATCACCCTGTACAGAAATCTGATCTGGAGAACAAAGATTCAAGTCACCAAGCCGGTCTGTAAAACAAAGCAAATACACGGTTTCCAGTGTGAGAAATCCCGTTATATGGGGGTGAACTGTATCCGACAATCTGCAGCTGAGGCCTTTGCTGACAATCCCTTTAGGTCTCCCACAAAAATGAGCTGATCGCAGGATGCAAGACGGATCAGACCCCCAGCGATCAGCTGTAAACTGAGAGAACCCGGATGCAAGTGTTCAGTTTCCCTGCAGCACCACCCACAGGAGAGATAAAGCATTACATGGCTAACATAGAATGTATGAATATGTAGGGTCCTCCACAACAAGAGAGCTGTTCTCTCATCTGGCTAATTAAAGGGGTGTTGAATAAGAGATCTCTATAATTAAAATCAGAAAAGAAAAAAAAAAAGATCCTCTCATCCCCTAAGGATACAGCTTCCACACCAAACCATGATATAAAGGTATAATTAAGGAGAGCACAAATAAATAACCTTGTTCATAGGTAGACAAAAGGAGCTCAACAGGGCAAGGATTCTACAAACAGCACCCTGGATCTCAGCTTTTTGGAACCACTTGTAGAGAAGAGGTTGTGCATTCAGTTTTTTCTTGATGTGCTGATTATGGTATTGCAGTTGAGCACCGGTCAAGTAAATAGGACTGAGCTGCAATATCGGACAACTCAGGTTCATGGGAAAAAATATCACATTTAAAAAGGCGATGCCCAGGATTAGAAAAAAAAAATAATCTGAATTATCAGGTTGGGCGTGGAACTAGGTTTTACATTTAGAAAGAAATTTGTAAAGCTTTAAAGGGGTTGTCTCATCACAGACAATGGGGGCATATCGCTAGGATATGCCCCCATTGTCTTATAGGTGCGGGTCCTGCACCTATATCGGGAATGAAGCCCCGCAAAGTGGTGGCTGGAGGACTCCGGTCCGGCCACCACCAATCGCTCTTCCCATAAGTGATTGGGAGCGCACCGCGCATGGCCAGCCACCGCTCCCATTCACTTCTATGGGCCTGATGGAAATAGCTGAGCCAGCGCTCGGCTATTTTCGGCGGCCCCATAGAAAATGAATAGAGAGCACAGAGGCGCATGCGTAGCGTGCCCTCCACCACTTTCAGGGCTCCGTTCTCAATATAGGTGCGGGTCCCAGAGCCGCATCTACAAGACAATGGGGCATAGCCTAGCGATATACCCCCATTGTCTGAGATGAGAAAACCCCTTTAAGGGCAGATGGAAATAAAATAAATCATGAAGTTGTAAACAGACCAGAATAGTCGCTCTCGGTCTCCTGCAGGACGTCCTGCGGCTGCACCTCCTGCACCATTCCTGCATGTAAGAACTTCCTCCTCCCTGCATCCGCTGTAGACTTTAAGAGCTGCTCCGTCTCCAGCTGTGATTGCCTGTTTGAAACCTCTGCCCACTGAGGAGATGAATGGAGAAATGAGATATTTTCTGCATTATATGCTGTATACATCTAATTAACCAACCAGAACTAACTTATCAAGAGACTAAGGGGGAGATTTACCATTTAGTTTGCGCCAGTTTGTGTTTGACTTTTTTTTAAAATTGTTGTAAGCGGCAGTTTTTACACCGCCCTCTACACTTTTCTGAAAGAGGGCGTAACTATAAGCCGCAATAAATTTATCTTCATGCCAGTTTTCTGGTGCATGCTCCGAGCTGCTGTAGATTTCCGTCTAAGCGCACGGACTGCCAAAGGATGCACCCAATAGATGACGAGGCCTGTGCCTCATCATATATAAGGCGCAGCGCGGTGGCTCAGTGGTCAGCGCTGGGGTCACAGGTTCGAATCCAACCAAGGACAACATCTGCAAGGAGTTTGTATGTTCTCCCGGCGTTTGCCTGGGTTTCCTCCACACTCCAAAGACAGACTGATAGGGAACATAGATTGCGGGACAGCATGATAATGTCTATGGAATATAGTAGTGCTATATAAACGCAGAAAATAATTTTAAAAAAAATCCTCCGGCAGTACAGGAGATAAATCTCCCCCTAAATATCACCCTTTCTATAACCTGCATGAGCCATGTTAGATCTTGTACTACAGTGGTGGACTGGTGGCTTTTTTTTACCAGTGCAGACTGGTACGCTGAACAATTTTTATGGTCGGCTCAGGCTTTAAACTTGAAGAGGACAGAAAACGTTCTCCGGACCAGGTCGATTGTCACAGCCAGTTCTGATGCAGCACGGGTGAACTGCCTGCGACGGTCCCTGCGATCCTGTATCCGGTTTATTAAAGGGGGAGCTTCACTCACTCACTGGAGAGGCAATACAGAATATCCCATCACAAATCCTGCGTCACAGACTGACATTACAGCTGTAAACAGGTAGACGAGCAGGCTGACCCTCCCACAAGCTGAGAAAAGCAGCGATGTCCGGCACAAGACTAATCCGAGTATGAACGGTGGAGCGTATACAATGTGACAATGTCTGTAACACTGACTGCTTTGTGATTTACTAATACAAATATATATGGAGACTTGTATCAGCTTATTTTTCTCTTGCCTTTCTTGCTTCCAACTCTTTGATGACACCACAAAGCTGCTTTTCCTGCTCTTTGATGCTGTCCGCTAATTTCGCCACGTCTTCGCAATGTTTCCCACGCTGCACGTCATCCTGTTTTTGTTTGTGAAGAGCCTGGAGCTTCCACTCGGTCTCCGAACATAATCGGTCAGCCTTTGCCAAACTCTCCTCCAGCAGCTGTGGAAAAGAAGATAAGCCATTACTGTGAAAAAAAACACTGGGAAGAGCATATTCATGAAGATGCAGCAGAGCTCAAATGGTCAATTTATTCTTTGGGACTGCAGTATTTGGGCATCTTGATAACCCTGTATTCCTCCTGCAGGCCACAGATAACACATCATAACATCGTGAAGAGTTGGTCAAATAAACCCAACATCTACCCACAGTGAATGTGAAGTACAGTTTTTATTTTAAAATACGTTTTAACAATTTTTTATTTTCCATTTCACTAGTTATTTTAAATAATCCTGAATTCTTGCAGTTTTCACTCAGGCCTGAGCCTCAAGAAAGGCTGACACTTCCTGCTGTGTTGAGATCCCTTAGGACATTTTAAGCAGCTTCTATTCTGCCGAGCATGTCTTCTGAGGAAGTCAGAGTAGAGATGCTCTGCAGATTCCTTCTGCGTGCCATGCAGCAGTAAGACAATTTCTGTGTAAGAGCCGAGGATAGAGCACTGCCTGCCAGTGGTGTACGTTCTCTACTCCATGGACTGCACCCGGCCCTGCTACTCGTCAACGACAATAAACCACCAGCGCAGTGGCGTAACTATAAATGACTGCGCCTGCACAGCAACGTCTTCACAACCCCCACTCCTGTGGCTAGTCAAGATACCTCTCTCAGACAAGGCCCAGAAGTCCCTCTGTTTTCTACAGTGTCTCTGTATATACCGGTAATGTAATTTTATAATACTGTCAAGGTGGCCTAGACAATAAAATCTTTTCCTAGGTGGGCCCCTTCTGAGTTCGGGCCCCAAAGCAGCTGCTTCGCCTGCAGCTAAGCCCCTGCACCTGCTGCTAGCCCTCAAAAGCCATCTCAAACCGCCTGATCCTTCTCTCCCCTGAAATCGTCTCGCCCTGAAACGAGACAGCGCCCCCTTGTGTCAGGAAGGGATGAGACACTCTTGGACCACAAAAGACAATGTTCTGAATATAAAAAGAGAAGTAAGCTGCTGCAAGACTCCTCTCGTGGTACCCAAGAAAAAAAAAAAGACAATGAGCATGTTGGAATACAAATGCCCCCATCCTTATCTTCGCGGAAATCTGCAGTTCAGAGAGAGTCGGATGGCCCGCACAGAAGATGGTCAGCGGGTGTAGGTGACAATAAAAGGGTTTTCTCACTTCAGCAAGTGGCTTTTATCATGTAAGGAAAGCTAATACAAGGCACTTACTAATGTATTGTGAGTGGCCATATTGCCTCCCTTGCTGGCTGGATTCATTTCCCCATTACATTATACACTGCTTGTTTCCAGGGGTTATGGCCACTTGCTGCAGCGCAGATACAAGGTGGCCACGACAGGAGCTGCCACCAGAGAGGCCAACACTTTTCTCTATAGTGTTCAAGCCGATTTAATCAAGCAAGCCAGCGAAGGAGGCAATATGGACAATCACAATACATTAGGAAGTGCCTTGTATTAACTTTGTCTGCATGATAAATGCCCTTTGCTGAAGTGAGACAACGCCTTTAATCTAATGTAAAAAGTGTATGGTTTTATTAGCCAACCTTTTTGTCTTTGAGATCCTCCTCCGTTTCCATCAGCCTCCAGAACATCTGTTCCTCCAGGTGGGCCTTTCTCCTGCTGGCATCCAAATCTCCTTTCACATCCTGTGTTTCGGCCTCAAGCTCTTTGGCCAATTGCTAGATATAAAAAATAAAATAAAATGTTTTACTAGAGGGCAAAGGAAGTCCCAAAGCTCAGGAGCAGTCCACGACGCCATTACATCATCCATACAGATGCACGTCCTAGGCCGCACCTGTTCATAGAAGCGTCTCTGAGCTTCCAGCTCCATCTGCCGGATCTCCACGTCCTGAACCACGGCGGCAGTTTCCCTTTCCCGTACACACATCTTCCTTTCGATCTCATCATCCAGACGTCTTAGTTCCATCTTTCTTTGATCCTGTTGATATTTCATAAAACGTTTCCTCGCGGCCTCTAGAAGCTGAAGCTCCTTTATTTTCAGGTCTCGCTTTACAGCTGCCAGCCTAGGAGAGAATGCATGGGCACAAGGTGTCATCTGACCTGTATATGCCAACGTAAAAGCCAGGAAACGGAAGCTCGTGTGATATTTGTTTGGCATTTATATAAAAATGACCGAAAAAAATAACCAAACTGCGATTTATCATTAGTTTATCTGTATTACTGGGAACCGAGGAACGATAAAGAGGTCTGACCACTCAAAGTCGCCTAAAGCCTATGCCTCCTGTACCCAGGCTCCTCTCAGAAGGCACTGACGGGAGTCCTATGTGGCAATCCGATTTCTAAAGCTGAACTAAAACGAAGTCTTTACTGAATGACCTTGCCAGATTTAAACAGAATTTGTGAGACCAGGCAGTGAAGACTTCATTCCTGGGGCCACGGCCAGAGACAGAAGATGGCAGCATTACTGGGGAGAAGAGGAGAAGATAGCACAGATAGGAGGAGGGTGAGAAGCTGCAGCACAACATCCAGGTAAGTTCTCATGCCAATCAGTGAGGGCAGCGTCAGAGCGGACATACAGCCTCAGGAGATTTGCTGTGGTTGCCTCCTTCATGGCAAACCCCAGTCAATGACCTCATATGCACCACAACTAAGGAGGGAGGGGGGGGGGGGGGGGGGGGGGACACCTACCGGAAATGGGGTAACATCAAATAAAATAAAACAATCACTATACTCAGGGGGCCAAATTCCATTAGCTAAACAGATGACAGGTACTCTTTAAATGGAGAGGTGGTCATGCAGACACTCTGCCGCTCAATGCAATCTCTACGGGACTGACAGAGAGAAATGTAGCGTTTGGCTGTTTCCATTAGCCCCATAGATATTAAACAAAGTAGCACCACTGCTTCATTCAAACATGATAACCCCCCGCTGCCCCCTTCACTGATGGATGGAGGTTCTAGCAGTGGGGACCTGGCATTCAGACATTCATCACTTATCCTGTGGCTAGGTGATAAAATGTCCATTGCCCTTTAAAGAGGTATTCTCATCTCCATATTTAAGGAGGACCTGTCACCGCTCCTGACATGCCCGTTTTAATAGCTTCATGCATTCCCCATGTAATAACAATTCTGGAGCCTCTATTCTTATGGCTCTGTGTTGTGCCATTCCTTTATTATTCCTGCTAGAAGTTATGAATGAATTGCTAGCAGTCTGCAGTAAGGGTACAGAGGGGTGGTAACCAGTTGGGGGTGTGTCCCTGCACAGTCTGAAAATCGCAGCACTGATTGGACAGAGTGCATCTGTGCGGGTACACCCCCCAACTGGTTACCTTCCCTCTGTACCCTTACTGCATAATGCTAGCAATTCATTCATAACTTCTAGCAGGAATAATAAAGGAATGGCACAACATAGAGTCATAAGAAGAGATGTTCCAAAATTGTTATTACATGGGGAATGCATGAAGCTATTAAACTAAGCATGTCAGGAGTGGTGACAGGTCCTCTTTAAGGCATATCCACAGGAAATGAAATAAATGTCCAATAGGGGGGCACGGCACGTGCAGCCATCATGCGAATTAGAGGCACATCCCGTGGATATACCATAAATGTTGAGATGGGTATACCCCTATAAGCCCAATTGTTAATAGGGGATAGTTTATATCTGTAACCATTTCTAATAGTCACTATCAATAACCACAGAATAAAGAAGGGGTTTGTAATATGGCAGGGGGGGGGGGGGGATCTCGGAGACTGCTGCCGCTGCACATCTGCTTCCCAGATGTTTTACCTTTGCCTCTGCTGTAGGAGCCTTTGCTCCTCCTCAATAAGAAGCTGCCGCCTCTGCTGTTCTGCCCCTCGGAGAAGCTCTTGTTGCTGGTACCAGGCTTCATCCTCCGCTCTACGTCTTAATGCCTCGGCCTCCATCTCATGGGATATTTGCCTGCATACAACACACAAGGTAGATAATGTGTAATAAAAAAAAAAAAGGAAAAAAGTTTTGTAATTTCTTAAATCTTCAATGAAATATAGATGTTTGACATTATAGACGCAAAGCCTGAGGCTGCACTACTGATGGATTTAGATCAGCAGTGGGTGCAGAGACCTTGCGTGGATCCAAATCTCCAAATACATTACTTTGGGTAGAACACTGATAAACCATGGGATGTGCACCATCACAACGGAGACATCAACACTGGAGAACATCCACATTTCCCCAGTCTGTACCATGCACAGAACAGCCCCCTGGCGTAAGGCGACTTACCTCTCTCGTAAGTACTCCAGCTCCTCCTGCCGGATTCTCTCCCTCTCTTGGCTCTGATAGTCCACGATGAATTTGGGGTACTTGTTGAACACCGGATACTGACCCTTCGTAAGAGGCACAAATTCATTCAGGAGGTGCTGTGGGTGAATCTCCGCTGGTGTAGCGTCCATGACGTGGTAGGCCTCTTTAATCATCGCGCCGATATCCAGGTTATTCCGGTGATGGAAAAAATACTACAGAATAATGAGGGAAACCGCAAGAATTGCGCTGTAATGATATCCTCAGGACTGGTCATCAATGTCAGATTGGCAGGCTTCCAATTCAAGGGTTGAGGCGCTCGTGCGACCGCTGCGCAGTCTTCAATATTTAACTGCATACCATATAGATTTTAGCAGCGGCGCAGTGCGATTACAACTGTTAGGCTGCTTTCACACTCGAGTTGTTGACTTCCGGCATTGAGATCCGGCAGAGGATCTCAATACCGGAAAAAAAAAACGGTTCCGTTTAGTCCTCATGCATTCTGAATGGTAAGAGACCCATCCGGGATGCATCAGGATGTCTTCCGTTCCGGCAGCATTCCGTTTTGTGACTGGACACAAAACCAGCGCAAGCTGCTGTGGTGTGTCCGGTCATACAAACGGATCCGGCACTGAAAAAAGTGCAAGTCAATGGTGGATCCGCCACCCATTGACTTTCAATGTATTTAGTGACGGATCCGTTCTTTTTTTTTATCAGTTTTCGATTTCACACAACTGCCTCCTAACGGAACGGATGCCTCCTGATGTGCAAAATCAAAACTGATCAGTTTAATGCGGGACTGAGATCCTCTGCTAGATCTCAATACCGGAATTCGCAACGCAAGTGTGAAAGTAGCCTTAGTGATCAGCTGAAATGATACTGCACCCTCGCTACAAGCTAGGTGAGCAGGTAAAACACGGAAGAGGACACATCGCTCGCACAGGCGCCTCCTCAAACTGCTGGTCACCAGGGGTGTTGCGAGTGGCCCTGATATTGAGAACCCATCTGAAGGATAGGTCATCCATATCATGACAGCACACAACCCCCTTTAAATCAATACATAGTCCTACACTGTTGTTCCTTAAAGGGGTTTTGTCCCTTCAGCAGGTGGCATTTATCATGTAGAGAAGGTTAATACAAGGCACTTACTAATGTATTGTGATTCTCCATATCGCTTCCTTTGCTGGCTCGACTCATTTTTCCATCACATTTTACACCCTTTGTTTCCGTGGTTACGACCTCCCTGCAATCCATCAGCGGTGGCCGTGCTTGCACACTATAGAAAAAAGCACTAGTCGCGCTCCCACGGTCTCAGCCACCAGAGAGGGCAGCATTTATTCCTATATTGTGCAAGCACGACCACCGCTGCAGGATTGCAGGGTGGTCTGTAACCATGGAAACCAGCAGTACATAAAAGGTGGTGGAAAAATTAATCCAGCCAGCAAAGGAAGCAATATGGACAATCCCAATACATTAGTAGGTGCCTTGTATTAACTTTCTCTACATGATAAATGCCACTTGCTGAAGTGAGACAACCACTAAGTAATTTTAGCATTTAGATCAAAGTTTGTTTTTATATTTTTTCCCCACAAGCATACAATATCACTTCTCAGTGGGTACGTACTATACCAGGTGCATAGAGTGGCGAAACCTGTGGTATATGAATAGCTAACTTCTGCGGCCAACTCCCTCCCTCGCTGCTTTGATTGACAGGGACAGGGAGGGGCTGGTCATAGAACGGATCAGAACTTGGGTGCATCGAGAGCAAAGGTGACTCCCTCATTGCACCAAAGGCCTAATTTGCATATTAAGAAAAAAAAAGTATCACAACTCAGGAACGGAGCCCCGGATAAGCAAAAGAAAAAAAGAGCGATTTAATCAGACGAACCACAGCTAGGTGTCTATGCAAACAGATAGGGAGGACCTTTAATGTATTTACATAGCACAGCTTCACCTTGTATATTACTTACCCACGAGAAGTTTTATTCTATGCTGATGGGAAAAAAAGGGAGGTTGCCGGTGACAGGTTCCCTTCATAAGTGGTTGCAAGAGACATGGCTGCCTTCTTCCAGAAGATGCGACACTCTTGCCCAGAGGCTGTGCCCGGTACTGCAGCTCAACCCCATTCACTTGAACACACAATGGAGCTCACAGCCCAGAGAGCCGCCTTCCTTAGGAGCAAAGGTGTCATGTTTTTTAAACGCATCCTAAAGTGGTTTTCCAGGAGCACAATATTGATGACCTATGGCCGTCCATATCAGATGAGTGGGGGTCAGACTCCCGGGACCCCTGTGATCAGCTCTTTGAAGAGGCTGTGGCGCTACAGTGAGCGCTGAGGCCTCCTCCCAGCAGAGCAAGCACAGCGCCGTACACTGTAAAGAGGCTATGCTTGGTACTGCAGCCCAGGTCCATTCACTCGAGGTGCCCCAGCGATCTAATACTGATGACCTATCCTGAGCATAGGTCAATATTGTACTCATGGAATACCCCTTTAATCTAGGAACCAATAATCCAGAATTTATGAGAATCTGGCACTCCTTTTAGCCGATGATAATCTTGATATTTCACATGAATCAGAAGTGCGCAGAGAACAACTTTCAAGATTCTCTGATTATACAGCCGACGGCAAAACCTCTTACAAAATGTGTCCGTGAATGGCGGAGTAGTCAAATCTCCTGTGTCCGGAGGGACCAGGAGGCAAAGACCGGTGGGGACCCAAGAGGGGGTGGAACAGCAGCAGCAGGGAATCAATGTGGTGAGTATTCATTATTTTTAGCTATTCTAACCCATTTTTTTATTCTAATGTTTATAGAAATGTGCATATAAAATTCAATTCTGAACGTAGAAAGTCACTGATTTCATTATTAGGTTATCGGCTACGCCTGGATTATATGTTCAGTGCGATACATCCATCATACGGCTTTATTCACTGGGCGAGAGCAGCTTCTCTCAAGCGTCACAGCCCCGCCAATATTACCGAGGATCTACAGAACGGTTCTAGCGGTGTTACCTCAAAGTCTTCTTTCTGGCTGCAGTGCAGTAATGGAGAGCGTGAGCTCAGGATATAGGAAACCACCGCCATCAGCAGGAAGGCTGGATGATTGGAAAACACATTATCAAACAGCTTCAGCCATTCTTCTCTTGTTAAAACCTCAGAAAAGAGAGTTTCCAGCAGAGGCCACGCATAAACCTGCACATCAGAGATACAAGACCGTTACCGAGAAGCATAGAACTATGACTGGATAGTCTTCCCCGTAGGTGGCAGTATTATAGCAGTTATATTCTTATACAAAGGAGGCAGTATTATAGTAGTTATTTTCTTGTACATAGGAGCAGTATTATAGTAGTTATATTCTTGTACATAGGAGCAGTATTATAGTAGTTATATTCTTGTACATAGGAACAGTACTATATTAGTTATATTCTTGTACATAGGAACAGTATTATAGTAGTTATATTCTTGTACATAGGAGCAGTATTATAGTAGTTATATTCTTGTACATAGGAGCAGTATTATAGTAGTTATATTCTCATATATAGGAGGCAGTATTATAGCAGTTATATTCTTATACATAGGAGGCAGTATTATAGTAGTTACATTCTTGTACATAGGAGGCAGTATAATAGCAGTTATATTCTTGTACATAGGAGCAGTATTATAGTAGTTATATTCTTGTACATAGGAGCAGTATTATAGTAGTTATATTCTTGTACATAGGAGCAGTATTATAGTAGTTATATTCTTGTACATAGGAGCAGTATTATAGTAGTTATATTCTTGTACATAGGAGCAGTATTATAGTAGTTATATTCTTGTACATAGGAGCAGTATTATAGTAGTTATATTCTTGTACATAGGTGCAGTATTATAGTAGTTACATTCTTGTACATAGGAGGCAGTATTATAGTAGTTATATTCTTGTACATAGGAGGCAGTATTATAGTAGCTATATTCTTGTACATACGAGCAGTATTATAGTAGTTATATTCTTGTACATACGAGCAGTATTATAGTAGTTATATTCTTGTACATAGGAGCAGTATTATGGTAGTTATATTCTTGTACATAGGAGCAGAATTATGGTAGTTATATTCTTGTACATAGGTGCAGTATTATAGTAGTTATATTCTTGTACATAGGTGTAGTATTATAGTAGTTATATTCTTGTACATAGGAGCAGTATTATAGTAGTTATATTCTTGTACATAGAAGCAGTATTATAGTAGTTATATTCTTGTACATAGGTGCAGTATTATAGTAGTTATATTCTTGTACATAGGTGTAGTATTATAGTAGTTGTATTCTTGTACATAGGAGCAGTATTATAGTAGTTGTATTCTTGTACATAGAAGCAGTATTATAGTAGTTATATTCTTGTACATAGTAGGCAGTATTATAGTAGTTATATTCTTGTACATAGGAGCAGTATTATAGTAGTTGTATTCTTGTACATAGAAGCAGTATTATAGTAGTTGTATTCTTGTACATAGAAGCAGTATTATAGTAGTTATATTCTTGTACATAGTAGGCAGTATTATAGTAGTTATATTCTTGTACATAGGAGCAGTATTATAGTAATAATCACTCGCTCCTGAATGACTATGCAGAGTTAGCAGCTGCAGGAATGGGAAGACAGCCGTCAGTGACAGCTCAGCCTCCCACACAGAAGGAAGAGACAAGTTGCTGTACACACTGCACTTAATGAGCACTGTGTACTGGCAATGCCTCTTCCTGCCCCGGTCCCCAACAGTCATGTGATTGCTGGGGGCCAGGTATCTGCATGAGCAGCTGGGTCAGTGCTGCAGTGAACAGACTTGTACAACATCTCTGGTGGGTGAATTCTAGGGATCGACCGATTATCGGTTTGGCCGATATTATCGGCCGATATTGAGGATTTTGAACGTTATCGGTATCTGCATCTATTTTGCTGATATACCGATAACGTATTGGGAACACAGAACGCGCTGCTCTCAGCGCGTTCTGTGTTCCCTCCGCAGCACAGGGGAGAAGGAAGCAGTGTCTCCTCCCCCTGTGATGCTGCTGCCGCTGCCTCCAATGACAGGACGGAAGACAAGAGGAGGGGAGGGGCTGTGGCCGCTGCGCCACCAATGAAGAGGAGTCTTTCATTAATTCAAATACAGGAGGCGGGAGCTGGCTGCAGAATCACATAGCCGGCTCCCGACCTCTATGAACGGCAGCTGCGGTCCGCGGTAGTTAACCTCTTAGGTGCCGCGGATCGCAGCTACCGCTCATAGAGGTCGGGAGCCGGCTATGTGATTCTGCAGCCAGCTCCCGCCTCCTGTATGTGAAAGAGAGGTATCTTCATTGGTGGCGCAGTGCGCCCCCCCCCTCAAGCAGTGCGCCCCCCACCCCAATAGTAAAAACATTGGTGGCGCAGTGCGCCCCCCCCCCTCTCAAGCCCCCTAGTATTAGTCATTGGTGGCGCAGTGCGCCCCCCACCCCCATCCCAATAGTAAAAACATTGGTGGCGCAGTGTGCCCCCCCCCCCAGTATTAATCATTGGTGGCAGTGGCCACAGGATCCCCTCTCCCCTGCTCCTCCGATTGGAGCCCCAGCAGTGTAAGCCTGGGGCTCCGATCGGTTACCATGGCAGCCAGGACGCTATTGAAGCCCTGGCTGCCATAGTCAGCTCCATGCTGCTGTGTGCACAGAGCACAGGGCAGCAGGGAGAGTGCGAGATCCTATTCACTCTGATAGAGATCTATCAGGGTGAATGGGACAAGGGTTCTAGTCCCTACGGGCGCTAAAAGTTAGTAAAAAAAAAACAAAAAAAAAAACCACAAAAATATTAAGTATAAATGAAAAAGATTTACAAAAAAAATAAAATAATAATACACGTTAACAATAAACATTAATTTTCAGCAGATTTGTGTAGGAATTTTTTTTTTTTCCTCAAAAATAAAAATACCCAGAATATCGGTATTAATTATCGGCTATCGGCCTGAAAGTTGACAAATTATCGGTATCGGCCCTAAAAAATCAATATCGGTCGATCCCTAGTGAATTCACCCTGTAACTGGGGCTTCCACATCAACCCCAGTTATAGGAAAAAAATCAACATTAAAAATTGTAATGTTTAAATGCCCCCAAAGCTCTTGTATGACCTTATGAAGGTCAATGAGTGTATGTGCCCATATACATACACGTGTAAAATACCAGGGGTGTCCACTCAAACCTCTTTAGTTTTGTGATGTTTCCGGGGTCACGCCCCAAAGAAGTAGAATATATCATTAGTCATACATACAATAACATGGAGATGTTAGGCGCAGACTGCGCTTGTTACCTGAGATGTGACGTCATACTTCACAAAGTGCTGGAGAAGCTCCTTGTCATGATGAGCTAACACATTCTCAACCATGCCAAGAATGTTGATTGGAGGATTCGGGAAGTACTCAAACCAATGCTGACACCAATTGGCTAACAAGAAAAAAAAATTAGAAAAAAGTCCTAATACCTAACCGACAGAATTATGTATAATTTTCAAGAGGATTATAGGGACTAGTCACTAAGCTTTACGTTTGGGAACTGCATTATCATATAGTCTATTAGGAAATTCTGAGTTGATTGTAGGGGTTCCCTATTGAATAAGCTCATTTATTAGCGAATTCGGAGGGGGGGCTACAAAAAAAAGCATCTTTCTCATTCTTAGGAGGATCCTGCATGTTCATGGCATACACCGACAACAAAATGATATCAATGGAAACTGTGGTGTAATACTTAATCGCACCTGTGGTGGTGCTGCAGGGAAACTGAGCACCTCCTGCTGGGCTGCCCTGCACAGTACAGACGATCGTTGGGATCCTGGTAGCAAGACAACTAGAGATGAGCAAATCGACTTTGAATGGTACATCTGAAGTAGATTTGCTAAAAACTTCATTGTAATACCGTACGAAGTTCCCACTCCGTACAGTATTAGCTCAGATAAGCCGAAGTTATTAGTACTTATTACTTCGCGAAGTCTCGAGAGACTTCGTCTAATAACTTGGAACCGAACCAGAGATCAGTTACAAGGTTTTTTACAGTAATAATACCCGAAGTTATTACACAAAGTCTCGAGAGACTTCGCAAAGTAATAACTTCGACTCAACGGAGCCAATACATTCTAATACTGTATGGAGTGGGAACTTCGTACAGTATTGTGTACTTTTTAAATTAGGACATCTACACGCTGCACTAAAAAGAGGTGGTGTCATGAGATATTGGTGACATATCGCTATGTCACCAATGACAGACAGGTGCAGGTCCCAACACTGGGACCTGCACCTACGTAAGACGCATGAACTGGCGTGTGCGTGCCAGTTCACAGCACAACAGACGGAGGAGGAGGAAGACCGAGCGCGGGCGGTGAGGAGCGGCGGAGTCAATAGCAGGAAAGGTAAGTTAATTTTATTTTATAAAACATGAGGCGATGGGGGCAATATAGAGATTCTGGGGGCTGCTCTGGGGCTGCTGGGGGCTAATCTGAGAGACAATGGGGGCTGATATGAGGCAATGGGGACTGCTGAGAGGCATGAGGCTCTTATCTGAGGTCTAATTGGGGGTCTGATCTGAGGCCTTGTGGGAGTCTGATATGTGGTCTGACCTGAGTTCTAATGAAAAATATTTTTTTCTTATTGTCCCCCTCTAAAACCTAGGTGCGTCTTATGGGCCGATGAGTCTTCTAGGGCGAAAAATACAGGTACGTCTAAAACAGGGCCCCCAAAGCGAAGGAGAGCACACTGCACATGTGTGGGGTGCTCTCCATTCACGTCTGTGGAAGTTTCGAAAATACCTGAGCGAGTGCGTTAGGCTATTTTTGGAAGTCCCATAGAATTGAATGGAGAGCGCAGCGCACATGCACGGTCACCTGTCCATTCATGTCTATGGGACTGCTGGAAATAGCCGATCCAGAAGTGTATGGAGGTTGCGCTTTTGTTCACTTTGGGGGCCCTGTTCTAGAGATAGGTGCAGGTTTCAGAGGTGGGACCCGCCCCTATCGGACATTGGTGGCATATCCTAGCGATATGCCACCAGTGGCTCAGATAAGACAACGGCCTTAAAAGGGAACCTGTCGCCGGGATTTTGTGTATAGAGCTGAGGACATGGGCTGCTAGATGGCCGCTAGCACATCCACAATACCCAGTCCCCATAGCTCTGTGTGCTTTTATTGTGTAAAAAAAACTATTTGATACATATGCAAATTAACATAAAAGAGTCATATCTTCCTTGTGCGACCAGAGAAGAGTCATATTTTCAAGCTCTGACTCATCTCAGGTTAATTTGCATATGTATCAAATCGGTTTTTATACACAATAAAAGCACAGAGCTATGGGGACTAGATAGTGCTCCCTTGTCCTCAGCTCTATACCCAAAATCCCGGTGACAGGTTCCCTTTAAATCTCCATATCTATGAAGGTTATGACTGTTTGCAGTCAGCAAATGGGAATTTAGCTTTACAACAGAAATAAAGGGCTTGGCTCATCACTCAAGGGACTGTACGAGCATTTTCATTTTTTAATGGCCATGGAATCACACTACAATAGGGTCATCGGTGCAGTAAACCGCTGGTTTTCCCCTGTACAGAATACTAATGCTCTTACTTATCACTGTGGCCACAACTTCAAAGCAGATGAGCTGGTTGTTCTGAAAAAGTTTTACAAATGGAAAGGCCAAGAGGGGTAAGTACTTTGTTTCTCCAAATATTGCAGACCAGTGGGCCAAGGTAGAGAGTGTCCTAGTGAGGAAACAAACACATTTACAAGGAGAACTCACAACTACACTGCATATGGTCAGAACGATGATGCAAGTCTAAGTCTGCTCATTTTACATCACCCGTTTGCAATTTAGAGACAAAAACGAGATTTTGTGAAACTCACCTGTAAAATCTGTTTCTCGCTTGATTCATTGGGGGACACAGACCATGGGTATAGCCGCTTGCTGCCACTAGGAGGCGACACTAGGCTGAAAACTGTTGGCTCAGTCCTGGCCGGAGGGGGCATAGCTGGCGGAGGAGCAGCTTTCAGTTTGTGCAAAAGCAGTAGGAGAAGCAGAAGGATAAAATAACATCAACCAACTCCACGGTCAACTGACCCAAACGGGGTGGGTGCTGTGTCCCCCAATGAATCAAGCGAGAAACAGATTTTACAGGTGAGTTTCACAAAATCTCGTTTTCTCGCTCATATCATTGGGGGACACAGACCATGGGACGTCCTAAAGCAGTCCCTGGGGAGGGAACACAAAACAGAGTGAAGAAGGTAGAGAACCTCGTGACAGTCATCACACTGCAGCCTGCAAGACCAGGCAGCCCAGAGCGGCGTCCGCAGAAGTGAGAGTGTGAACCCTGTAAAACTGTGGAGGGAAGACCAGGTCGCGGCTTTACACAACTGAGCCGCCGACGCCCGGTGAAAGTGAGCCCAGGAGGATCCAAGTGCCCTGGTAGAGTGGGCCGTGATCCCCGGAGGGGGCGTTCTGTCCCGAACGCGGTAACATTCCAAAATAGTGGAGAGAATCCACCAAGAGATCGTCACCTTTGAAGCCGCCAAACCCTTCCTAGACCTCTCCGGAATGACTAACAAGGCGTCCGTGCGCCGAAAGGGAGCCACAGCCGAAAGGTAAATCCGCAGAGCCAGTACCACATCTAGACGGTGTAACGACACCTCTCTTGGATGGGAAGGCCCAGGGCAAAAGGACGGCAGAACAATGTCCTCATTGAGGTGAAAAGCAGACACTACCTTGGGCAAAAAGGAAGGACTGGACGGAGGACCACCTTGTCCTGATGAAAGACCAGGAACAGTTCACGGCATGACAGAGCTGCCAACTCTGAAACCCTGCGTATGGATGTGAGGGGCCACCAGGAAGGCCACTTTCCAGGACAGCAGGCGGAGGGAAGCCTCCCGCAAGGGTTCGAAGGGAGAAGCTTGCAGAACCCCCAATACCAAGTTAAGATCTCACGGATAAAGCGGGGGACGGTAAGGCGGAGCGGAGTGCGCCACGCCCTGAAGGAAGGTCCTAACAGGACCCAGTGCCGCCAAGCATCGCTGAAAGGAAATGGAAAGGGCCGACACCTGGCCCTTCAAGGAGCTGAGCGCCATGCCCAATTCCAGTCTGGACTGAAGGAAAGCCAAAACGACCGGCAGGGAGAAGGATCTGGGAGATAGGTCCCGCTCCTCACAGAAACGAAGGAAGGACTTCCAAGTTCTATAATATATCCTGGAAGAAGTAGGTTTCCTAGCCTGAATGAGCGTCCGAACCACCGCATCGGAAAAACCCAGCTGCTTCAAAAGGAAGGTTTCAAGAGCCACGCCGTCAAACGAAGAGTATCTAAACTCGGGTGGAAGACGGGCCCTTGCGACAGAAGATCGGGTCTGAGAGGGAGCGGGTACGGAACGTCCCCTAGTAGGAGGACAAGATCCAAGTACCATGCCCGACGCGGCCAGTCCAGAGCGATCAACAGGGTCTGAACGCCCTCCCACTTGATCCTGCGGAGGATCCGAGGCAGGAGGGACAACGGTGGAAAGACAAAGAAACGTGAACCCGTGCCACGAGCGCGTCCACTCCGCAAGCTGCGGGATCCCTTGCGCGGGCGAAGTAGCACGGAAGCTTGTGATTGAGGCCGGAAGCCATCAGACCCACGTCCGGCCGTCTCCAGCGATGACAGAGTGTTGAATACTTCCGGATGGAGAGACCATTCCCCGGGATTTATAGTCGTCCGGCTCAGGAAATCCACCGTCCAATTGACCACGCCGAATGTGGACCGCCGACAGGGCCGGAACATGGGCATCCGCCCACCTGAGAATCCTCGCCGCCTCAGACATTGGACTCTGACATGAAGGCCCCGCGGGAGGGGAGACCAATGGCGCAGAGAGGAAAATTGCACAAAGCTCCAGGACATTGATGGATAGTCTGGACTCAGACGGAGACCATACGCCCTGGGCAGTCCGAGTGCCGAAGACTCCTCCCCAACCCTGAAGACTGGCGTCCGTCGTAATGACCGTCCATCTGATCGGAAGGAAAGACTTCCCCATCTCCAGGTGAGTTGGGGAGAGCCACCAAAGGAGGTCCGACCGAACTTGTTGAGGAAGGGAAAAATCGACAATCCAAGGACTCCTGGGACTTGTCCCAGGTCGAGAGAATCGCTCGCTGTAAA
The DNA here is from genome assembly GCF_905171765.1 of Bufo bufo. Taxonomy (NCBI): domain Eukaryota; kingdom Metazoa; phylum Chordata; class Amphibia; order Anura; family Bufonidae; genus Bufo; species Bufo bufo. Next base: position 43,515,102 of record NC_053393.1, on the reverse strand, counting down.
GAACGGGTGTGAAATTGAGCGAATGGTACCGCCTTGAACGAGGCTACCATAAGGCCCAACACCCGCATACATGTCCGGATGAAGACTGTGCGCTGCCGAAGCAAGCGGTGCACCGTGCTGCGAAGGTCCTTCACCTTGTCCGCTGGAAGACGCACCGAGCTGCTCTGGAGTCCAGAAGCATACCGAGGAACCGAATCCGAGACGACGGGACCACGGAGGACTTTCGAAGGTTTACAAGCCACCCAAAGCAGGCGAGAGTGTCCAAGATGATCTGCAGACTCACCTCGCACTGCCGGAACGACAACGCTTTGATGAGAATGTCGTCCAGGTACGGAATCAAGGTGATGCCCCTGGAGCGAAGAAGGCCCATAAGCAGACCGAGCACCTTGGTAAACACCCTCGGCGCAGTTGCCAGACCAAATGGCAGGGCGACGAACTGGTAGTGGTCTGAGTGGAACGCGAAGTGCAAAAACCGCTGGTGGGCGATCGCAATGGGGACGTGCAGGTAGGCGTCCTGGATATCCACGGAAGTTAACCATTCCCCTTGCGCCAAGGAAGCTATCACGGAGCGAAGAGACTGCATGTGAAAACGGCGCACTCGAAGGTAACGGTTTAACCTCTTGAGGTCCAACACCGGGCGGACAGCTCCCTCCTTCTTGGGTACAATGAAGGGGTAGGAGTAAAAACCGGAAAACCGCTCTCGCCGGAACGGGGGAGATTACTCCCCTGACCAGCAGATCTTGAACCGCTTGAAAGAAGGCTCCCGCACGAGAAGGCTCCCTGGGGGGACGGGACAAAAAAAACGGTTTGGAGGCATGGATTTGAACTCCAACTTGTAGTGACTACCTCGAGTGCCCAGGCGTCTGAGATGTGGGCCTGCCAAACCTCCTGAAAATTAAGGAGCCGACCCCCCCACCCAGGAAGGTGGGGGCGCACCTTCATGCAGGGGATTGTTTGCCAGAGGAAGAGCGCTGAGGCTGCGCTTGGGAACGCCAGGCGGGCTGTGGCTTGAATGAAGGCTTCCGCCGTTGCTCCTGAGTGGGCTGTCTCAAAGTCGAGGGAGCCGCCGGGCGGGTGCCCGTGAAGCGGCGAAAGGACTGGCGAGGTGCAGAAGGACGTGGTCGAAAAGAACGCTTGGGTTTGGGCTGTGGAAGATGGGTGCTTTTGCCACCCGTGGCCTCAGAAATGATTTTGTCAAGTTTGGGCCCAAAAAGACGAGAACCAGCGAAGGGAAGGGAGAGAAGGGAACGTTTGGAGGAAGAACGAATGGAGACAGCTAAGGCGGAGGACCGCGCGACCATGGAACCCGCGTCCAGGGCCGCCTGACAAAGGTACTTCCCCGCCTGGGATATCTGGGCCGCCAGATCCTGGAGGTCTGTGCGGGAAAGGTCAGAATCTAAATCTTGATGTAAGCGCAGGGCCCATTCGGAAACCACCTTAGCCACTCACGCTTAAGCTAAAATGGGACGGAGTGCCGAACCGGTGGCAGAAAAAAAAATAGACTTCGCCAGCGATTCGACCCGTCAGTCTATGGGGTCCTGCAGAGAGGAGCCGTCCGCAACCAGAATAGTGGTATTCTTGGCCAGGCGAGCCACTGGCGGGTCCACCTTTGGAGGGGAAGACCACTTACCCACCCAATCCGGGGGGGAACGGATAAAGAAGATCCAGTCGCTTGGGAATCAGGAAACGTGAACCTGGATGTTCCCATGCTTTAGCGGTGAGGACGGAAAATTCGTCATGTACCGGGAACGACTTGGGAGCCCGTTTGCTACGCAGGAAGAAAACCCCCTGGTGACTGGAACAGGGGCCCTCCTCTTGAAGCTGAAAGGTGTCCCGGATTGCCGAAACCAGACTGTCCACTAAGGCGGCCATCTGGGATGAGCGGTCCGGATACAGATCCGTGTTCGACACTGCGAGTTCTCCTCCGGACGAATGGTCTCCAACCAACGAGGACGCCCTGGACAGTGAACCGGGGAGAGGAGGAGAAGGCGATGCATCCGAGGAGGAAAGGCGTTCCTGTCTGGGACGCTTGCTGGGGTGCCTGCTCCTGGATGGTGCGCCCTGGGATAGAGCAGGTTGCGCAGGAGACGTCTCCACCAAGCGGCCCATTAAGGAAAGGGTGGATTGGGAGATCTTAGACAGGTCAATCACCGTCCGGGATAGGGACTTGGCACATTCCGGTTCCATACTTCCAGCAGAAGGGTGCACGTCAGTGGACTGCGACTGAGGTGGCATGCTCTGGGTGGCCTGGCATAAGGCACAGAGGGGGTTCGCTTGACCTCTAGGAAACTTCACATTGCATGAAGTGCAGGCATAATGGGTAGCCCTACCAAGGACCTGGGGCGCGGGATCCGCTGGGTCCGACATGACCGAGAGCAGGGAGCCAGAGATGGTATAGAGGAGGGGAGCAGCGCTGGTCCTACCAGAGTGGCGCAGAGTAACCCTTGGAACGTGTCCCCAGAGTCAGGATGTGGCGGGGAGGTAATCTGCAGCGAGAAGGACGATCCTCTCAGGGTGGAAAAACACGCGCACTGCCTCTGTACTTCCGGGAGGAGCAGACAGGACAGGGGAGCTCGGGGGGAAAACTAGGCTCCGCCCCCCTCCAGCCGCCCGGCTTAAGTTAACCTTTTCTCTCACGGACCGCCGACGCTAAGCCCCGCACTGCCGCGATCCGGCGGAGAAGGAGCCCCGGCCGCGGTCCAAGAGGCACAGAGGGATTTAAGAATGGGAGATGTCTCCCAGGGCAGAAAATGAAGGGGGAGGGCGGCGGCAAGCGCAGAGGGAAAGTGGCCGCAGAGGGGAAGGCCGCCGCATAGGAACGCTCCCGCTGCAGAGTTAACCCCCCCGTGCCGGCGGTGCACGGGCGGGGAGGAGCGATGCAGGAGGTCCCCAGGTAGAAAGATCATGCTCCAAGTCCATATAGTAACCCTTTCCTTCTCATGAGAGTCCAGCCCCTGGGGGACACAGAACACAGAGAGACATACTTACCTGTCTTCATCTGTGTTCTTCGCCCATCCGATCCAGACCAGCGGTGCCACCTCTTCAGTCCCTGGCACAAGTGACATGGACCGGATTGGAGGGCGGGAATAGGTGGCCCCATGGCTGGGGGGAGCAGGAAGGTCAAGCCCTCCTGGTCCACTTTGTCTTCTTGTGGGGGGCAGAGAGGTGGAATAAACGTCACCGGTCAGCCCCCCCGGGGATGCAGAGCTCTTAGTAGCCCTGGACCCCCAACCTAAAATAAAAAATAAAAATAAAAAAATCTTTAAAAAATAAAATAGCAGCCACCCTGCAGAGCAGGGGTCTGCCTCCTACGACACTAAGCTAAAAACTGAAGGCTCTCTCCTGGCCGGAGGGGGTATAGGTGGCGGAGGAGCTAACAGTTTTCAGCCTAGTGTCGCCTCCTAGTGGCAGCAAGCAGCTATACCCATGGTCTGTGTCCCCCAATGATATGAGCGAGAAAAAGAAATTCAAAGGGGTTTTCCAAAGAACAAATCTGGATGCACTGCGTGTAGCAAATGCATAGCATTGAATCCTTTTCATTTCAATGGGTCTGTGAACAATGAGCGTTGTTTTTCACGGATATCTCTGCCTTCAGGAAAAAATGCAGCATGTTCTATATTGTTCTTTTTAACGCAGCCCTGGTTCCATAGAAATGAATAGGGGCTTGAGTGGAAAACAGAAAGCGTCCAGATGCAATCCGTTTTTCATTGATAGTTGTTATTTTGTTAGATTGTTATTCTAAAATGTTATTGCACAAGCGTGAAAAACGCATGCAATCTGAAGACAATACTGGCAGAAAGAACGGAAGCATTGACTGCAATCACCAAAAAAAATAAAAAATGGATTCAACTTGCATGCAAAACCATTTTTTTTTTTTCCTGAACAGATGCTGCAACATGCTGGACATTGATGGCATATTGCTAGGATGTGCCATCAATGTCAGAAATGGTGTGGATCCCACGTCCGAGACCTGCTCCCATCTCCAAAACAAGCCCCCCCCAAAGTAATCAGAGAGAAGATGTGCATGCTTGAGCACCCTCTGGCTATTTTCGGCATTTCCATTGCAATGAATGGTGGTCTCACTACCCTGTGTGCTCTTCATTCATCGATATGCCAAACATGCACGGTGCAAACTTCTTCACTTTGAGGGTGCTGTTCTGGAGATAGGAGGGGGTCCCACAGGTGAATCTGAAGTTGATAGCATACCCTAGCAATATACCATCAATGTCCAAGACTGACCAACCACTTTAAGGTGCCCAGATGATTGCTCAGCCACAGCAATAAAACCCCTGTAAAAACAAGTAAGGGTGGCTTGTCAAGGGGTTAATGTCTACATTGCAGGTCCACTAAAGGTGAAACTATTATCTACTGGATAAAATTCAGCCCGCCGCCACCTTACAGTTATTACCTCTGTAGTACCCTCAATAGCTTTCTACTCTTGAGGGGGTATTCCTGGTGAAGCAGGATGTACTGGGGGTGTGTGCCCTTGTCGGTGAGGCTGCTGAAGGCGGCATGGTTCTCGGGCAACTGGAGCAGTGAACGCCAGATGAACATCCTGCATGAACGATAAAAGCACAGCCCTTAATGACAAAGCGCTGAAAAACATCCCATACAGACAAATCCATCACTGGAATCTAGCCCACGGAAATGGTACCGACTGAAATTCATGGGCAGCACGAGGACATTCACAATTTGTTGAAAATCTGTTCCATTCATTTCTTGTTTAGGTGGAAAGCACATGGATTTCTGCAATCGCCAATCAGATGAGCAAACAAATCTGCCGTGTGTGAACCAAACAGAACGCGCATGACATAGGGCTAGTTTCGCTCTAGTGTTCAGAGATCAGTCAGGAACTAAAACCGCTGCGTGCAGCCTGCCGGACCTCCGCGTGCTGCTGTGACACTATCCTAATGATAGGGGCTGGAATACATTTCTGCTTACCTGTATTTTGCTGGATATTCTCCAAAACCCTTCAGTATGGCTCGGAGCCTTGGCTTGCTCAGTCCACTTTGCAACTCATTCTGTATTTTAGAGGAAAAAAAAAGCACACGAGAGTTTATTGCATTGCAAAGATGACCCCCTTCTATTCTAAACTATAGACTTTGTGGATCCAGGTTAGGTTCTGTTCACAACAATGTTCTATTGATAACAGTGCAAAATGAACCTAACTGACCCCACTTGCTTATAATGGGGTCCATTGGGTTCCGACAAAGTGTCCATTAAATATAATGGAGCCTGCAACACTAATGTAAAAATAAAACCAAAAACGTCTATTTAAAATGGGTCGTCCAGGATTACAAAAACAGGGCGGCTTTCTTTCATCTGCCCACAATTGTGGTGTTTCAGCTCTGCTCCACTTACGTTAATACAGCTAAACTGTCAGACTCATCCTGTGGACATGTGTGGGGCTGTTTTTTCGGAAAAAAAGCAGACATGATTTTCCAATCCTGTACAACCATTAACATAAACTGCGGCCCGATCCCACTGGTAACACAAGGAAGCCCCAGGGTTTTATTAATAAACCCTAATGTATTCACATGCGGTAAAACAGTGAGAGCTGCATTATGGCACACTGCATGGAAATGCATTCTTTGCCGCAGCTTTAAAGAGCATCTGTCAGCAGTTTTGCACCTATGACACTGGCTGACCTATAACATGTGCGCTTGGCAGCTGAAGGCATCTGTTCATGTGTGTCCACATTGATGAGAAGAAAAGTCCTAATTTATGCAAATGAGCCTCTAGGAGCAACAGAGGCGTAGCCCTTACACCTAGAGGCTCTGCTCTCTCTGCAACTGCCACGCCCTCTGCACTTTGATTGACAGGACCAGGCACTAAAAAAATCATCACTCCTGGTCCTGACTTATAACGTCAATCAAAATGCAGAGGGAACAGCAGTGGCAGAGAGAGCTGAGCCTCTTGGTGTAACGGCAACACCCCCGTTGCTCTTAGAGGCTCATTTGCATATATTAAAACTTAATTTTTTTTCAGCAATGCGGGCACATATGAACATGGGACCAACACAGATGCCTTCAGCTGCCAAGCGCACATGGAACAGTTTGATATGTACAAATTTGCTGACAGATGCCCTTTAACAAGATTGCATTTAATGTTCTTTCTGGAACACCATTCCACCATGCGTGAATAGGCCAGAACAAGTATTCCATGCTCCCATCCGACGACAGCAAGCACAATGGTGAAAGTATAGTAGACACCTCTTTGTTCTCAGACATGTCACATTCATCTGGCTGCAGATACTTAGTCTTCACTACTTCTTGTTTGGACTTCCAAGGCCGGCATGGTCGTCCAGCTGAAACGTTCACTTTCTCACTCGTGGTTCCAGACTTATTAGCTGTAGAGTCTTTGTCTTTAGTTAAGTCCACTACTTTTACTAACGGTGGAGGTGGCTGAAATTAAGCACAGAGATTAATAATTGCAGCTCCGACCGCAAATGCCGAGAGGATCAATGGAAAAGGGCTCTCCCGGGAATGATCTTGGTCCTACCTTATTGATTTCTTTGGTCAAAGCTTGCACGTTGTACAGGTTTATGCTGCCATTTTCCAAGATGCTGGCGATGTATCGACCGTTTGGACTTACGGATGATGTCACTATGCCTTCATCATGACTTCCAATGTCAAACACAAGTTTGCAAGTCTGAATATTGATGAATCTCATTATTCCATCTTGACTTAAAACCCCTAAGACCTGAAAAAATTAATATGTGATACTTTCAGTAACAGTCTCGTAGAAGAGAGGCAATCTGCTAAACTAAATTAAACCTGCTAGACTTTTGGATCAATTTGCTCCACAACACAAGCGCGCTTGCCTTGCATCCGATTTATTATGTGTTTTAGACACTTTTTGAGCCTCACTAGACCGTTCTGAATAGCAAAAGGAGGCACGGCTTAGAGGAGCCTTACTTTAGACCAAACGGTTGGTGAAATTCAGGTGCAAAATAAGTCAACCAAGAGGTGGCATGAGGAATTCTTTCTAACCTGTCTAGGAAGATGCACCAAATTTATGACACAGAGGGGGAGATTTATTATCCTGAAAAGTTATGTTAAAGGGTAACTGTCATGTTTTCATAAAAAATCTTTAGTTTCTTTACATACCACTGTTTTTCTTAAGTTTTTCCCTTAGTTATGGCTGTTAAAACATTTAAAATATGAGGACCTTCTCAAGATGGCTCCTCTGCCAGTTCTCTGAGGCCAAAACTGCTTTCTCTCACTTCCTATACACATTTGCTGTAGCCAGCAGCTCCCTGCCAGCCAATCAGATTGGATCACTGAGACACGCCTCCTCACTCTGAAGCCTAATGCAGGAATGCAGTGTGAAGGACCGCCCCTCTGTCTTCTGTTTATACTAAAAGGAAGACAGACAAGCTCTACCTAGCAACGGGCAGTGGAAAGGGTCAGAGGACATTAATGAAAGCTGTTATTATAAGGTAATTACAGATCTTCTAACTCAGGTATACATGCATAGCTCTAATAAACTAGCAAATAAAAAATAAAAAAATGACAGTTACCCTTTAAAAAGTCTCAAACTGTGTGTTTGCGAATTTTTTGAAAATAGTCGCAAGTGGCATTTTTTCTTTACCCCCCTCGCCACTTTTCCAGGGCATGACCAGCCGCCACAACCAGCTTTCTGGTGAAAATGAAGCCAGCAGACTACGGCAGCTCAGGGCTGCTGTAGATTTCTGATTAGGCGCACCGATTGCCGGAGGATGCGCCTAATTTATGACAAGGCCTGCGCCTTCTCATAAATTAGGCGCGTCCTCTGGCAGCGCAGGGGATATCAAGACCCCCAGAGTGCACCGCTGGAACATTTGGCACATCTTATGCCTGCCTGGTACATCATTACAAGATAAATGTATGATCACTGTGAGTCAAACAAACGGGACTCCCACTGTATAGTTGCGGAGTCCTCTGTGTGAATGGAGCAGCAATGCACATGCACAACTCTATGCACTTCTATGAGACTGCTGGAGATAGTGGCACGCTGTACTTGTCAACTCCATACAAGTGAAAGAAGTGGTAGTTCTGCATGGGCAATAACACTCATTCACAAAGACTTGGGGACCCCCATTCTACTGATAGGTAAGGTTCCCAAAGATCATATATTTATCCTTTGATTTTAAAAAATGGTTCATGGGCCAACCCCTTTAATACAGTAGCAATAATAAATCTCCCTTAAAGGGGTTATCCCATAACTAATTTAAAAAATGAAAAACAGACATCATATAGGACATGACAATCTCTTTCTAACGAAGCTAGAACCAGCCCTGTACCTCACATGGATCCAGACATCTCCCCATTCATTGCTCCGTTACATTTATATCAAGCTGACAGCTCAGGGGAGTGTCTTTTCTGCTGCAGCTCAGGGGGCGTGTCCATGATCTCCCTATCACAGCTCAGGAGGCAGTTGAAGGATGGAACTGAGCATGTGCGGCCTTCTCAGGGAGCCAGACAAAGAAATAAGAAAAAAAAAAAAAACAGCAGGTGGCGCTATACAGATACATTTTATTGAATAGCTCGGTGGCTGTGCTAAATTTTTAATATATGTTATTACAAAAGTATTCAGATCCAGGTGCTGGGTTGAAAACTGTAAAATATTTTTCGTGGGACAACCCCTTTAATCTTCCGCCAGTCATTCCAGACTTCACTTCGGATTTGCCAATTATGCTTAGAAAAGCTGAGATTAACTGGGCAATCAGCAGATGGACAATCACCAAGAATAACCTCTGATGTCCCTACACTTGTATATCTGGGTGGCACTCAAAAGCCTGAAGGAGACGTGGTTTTGGATGAGATCATTGTGGAATTAGTACATACTGTATAAAGAACTAAAAACTGCATGACATTGCAGATCAGAACCAGCAGAGGGCAGAAGAGAGCTACTTTCTCCAAAAGCTTTAAAACTGAGTTGCACTGCCACATACCGTATGCACCACAGGACAAGATGTGGGCACTCACCTGGCTGGAGCCACCATCAAAGCTATCAGGAAGGAACTCCAACTGGCGCACGCTGCGCACCGTACTGGGCATCTGGATAATTCTGAACAGCTGCTTGGAGCTCAAGCACCACAGATGCAGGTTGTTGGATTTTCCTCCGGCGGCCAACATCCTCCCGTCCCTGCAGCAGAGAGAAGAACATCATCACGACCTGTTCCCAGAGACAACAGGGAATGTACTATAATCCTGGAAATATACAAGTTCTATCTAGTGGTTTCTCTATAATTTTACTAAAAATACCTAAAAAACATTGCACCAACGTTCCCTTCCTGTCTAGCAAATATACCTTGTAATGGCAAAAGCTTTATACTGGAAAACCGATCCACCCTCTGGCGCTGGCAGCTGGTATTTGCAGGTGAGGGTATCACTTTCCCAGGCAAAGATGGAATTATCTTTAAAGCAACTCAGGATTGTATTACTTAACGGTAGGAAAAATACCTGTTTAAAAAAAAAAAGTAAAAAAAGTTGCTACAGTGAAATAGTATAGACAAAAAGGCACAAAGGAATCCAGCAGGGGGCGCTCACACATCTACCATCACTACTGCATTCAGTACATTGGTAACAAAAAAAATAATATATGATGCCACATTTAGTGATACATACTGTACAGAAGTGTCATGTGCTCGCTCACCTTTTGTATCCCTACTGACTGGAGAACGTTCAGCTTCCGTTTTCTCTGGAAGGTGTCCAAGTCCCAGAGCTGAGCGGTCTCGCTGGATGTTGTGACGCCATACCTGCCTGAGCCATGTACGGAGATGGATGTGACGGTAGAATCGTGTCCACGCATCCAGCTCACCAGCTCCTTGTTGTCTAAAGCCAAATAAAAGTGATGAGCGCAATGTCCGACCCATGCATCCTAAGCGGAGGGACCTTTCCCCAGGCAGCACCCTTTAAAAAGGATTATCTAAGGTGCTCATAGCATTGTCCCATTGGTGTGGCATCCAAACTCCTGCTCCTGAATGCTAATCACGGCCAATGCTGACCTGAGCGGCCAAGAAGTACCACGTGGACACGGCCGAGGCTCTTTTTAGCACAGGTTTCCCGACTAGGATCAGGGGCCATAATTAGCACATGACATATACTCACTGACAGAGCTCGTCACCCAGCTTTCCTAGATGCCTGAATGAAAAACTTGGCTTTTTGTGCGTTGATACATGAAGACGGGATAAAGAGGACCTGTCGCCTCTCCTGACATGTCTGTCTTAGTAACTACTTGCATCCCTCATATAATAATAATTCCAAAGCATCTGTTCTTAGGACCATGTTGTGCCATTCCTTTATTATTCCTTCAAGAAGTCTGCAATAAAGTCTTTTATTTTTCAGACACTGTTGCCATATGAGGGCTTTTAGTTTGTGGGGCGCATTGTATTTTTTAGCGAGGACATTTTGGGGCAGGCCTGAGGAGTCTGACTCTGACTTCTGCATTTTATCATACTCTGACTCCAACTCCTTGAGAAATGGCCAATAAATTGAAATGCTCCAATGCTCATATTAGGGGGGCTGCCTGGCTGAAAATGGGGATATGTCCGGGTCAAGCTCTGATCCAGGAGAACCCCTTTAAACCATATTTATTGGAATACAATTTATGAAATGTAATACATTTCTGTAAGTAAATATGCAGTGCGCTATGCTTTAACTCAAAAACACTTGTTATACAAAAAGGCTATGTACACCTTTGGGGGCAATTTTCTTTTTATTATTGCATTGTACTCTTTTTGAGATAAAAATATTTTTATAGTTTTTCTTTTTGCCTTCCTCTGGATCAACTTTCAGGATAACAGGCTGAACTGGATGGACAGATGTCTTTTTTTAGCCTTATAAACTATGTTACTATGTTTTATTAAAGAAATATGCCATCCTTTTTTCTGTACAGAGCCGAGATGCTCTAGTAGCAACCTTTGGATTTTCCGTTTTTTTCCATCAGACCAGGAGCAGATGGACTCCTTACCTCTGCTCTCTGACATTATAAACACCCATTATAGCCGAGTCGTTATCTTACTGATAAGAATGGGGCTCAAATAAGTGTTTATGACCCTTTAGTAATTTAGAGATAAAGGTTTTGGCAGAAAGTGAAAGTACCAGTCACACAGCTAGAAAAACTGTTAACGCTTTGTGACAGAAAGGCTCAATATTTTTAATAAAGGCCAATTGAAAAAAAAAGATTTTTAGGCAAAAATGAATAACATGCAATCATAAAAAAAAATTGCCTCTGAGGGTTTACATAGCCTTTAATAATTGTAGGATATCTATGAATTTGTCCACAGAAAAAGTTGGAAAAGCTCTATAGATATGTTCTGGAGATGCAGAGAATGATACTGAGAATAATGCTGCTATATTCAGTGCTGCCATAAAGTGTTGTCTGGGAATAAATAACTTCTCCCAGGTTCTTGCAGCCTTTCTCTGCTGTGGAAAGATTCTTACTTACCGGCTACTCGCAGCTCCAGTCCTGCACACTGGCTCCCGTGTGTCCATCTTCCGGTCCGCAGCTTGTTTTCTTCCTCTCCACCATCATCTCCTCTGCAGCCAATGACTGGAATTAGTGTTGACATGACAACAAGAGACACATCACCACTGGAGCCAGTGTTTGGCTGCAGTGAAGAAGACAATCATGCCCATGGCGGGAAGGAATTAAACAAGCCGCAGACCGGAAGATGGACACGCGGGAGCTAGCATGCAGGGGGGTGTAGGTATGATTCTTTCCATAGCAGAGGCGGGCTGTCGAAATACGCCAGAGGCGTCATTCAGAGAGTAATATTGTCTGCATGGGTGTTTTTGCGACCTCCTGTAATCAGTGCCACAGGAATCGGAAACTGTGCTGCTTCTGCTTAGGAAAGACACATGAAGTCCCATGTAAGACGAGGTATGACAATGACACACTGCAAGGTTCACATATTACCTGTGTCAAAACACTTGACAGAATAATCGGCCAAAGCCACGAGGAATTCAGATTTCCTATGCAGATTAAACGCCAGAGCAGTGCAGGCCTGCTGCGTTCTCTGCACAAGATCGAACCTGAGAGAAAAGGGAAAAAATCATTATTATTATATATAGAAATATTAGCACGTTCATTACATAAAGGGGTTTCCCAGAACTTTAATACGGATGACCTATACTTTGGATAAGCCACAGCTATTAGATCGGTGGGGGTCCAACTACAGGTGCCCCAGCCGACCAGCTGTTTAGGCTAAATGCGCACGATCAGGATTGCGTGCAGATTTGCATGCGGAAAATCCGCATAGTCGGTTACATACATTGTATTCTATGAGAATTTGAAATTCTCATGCGCACCATCAGAATTTTTCCGCCCAGATTTTGACCTACAGTGCAGATTTTAAAATCCGGAGCATGTCAATTTATTTTATTTTTTCCTGTCCGGATTTTCTCTATTCACTTCAATGGGGACAGTAAAATCAGCATGCGGAAAATCCGCACCAATTGATGCGGATTGACTGCACGAATTTCCCTGCGAACACCTGCGGATTTCAGTGCGGATGGTCTGCACATAAATCCTGAACATGCGCATTTACCCTTAAAGGGAACCTGTCAGCAGCAAAAACCACACCAAACAGCCAGCAGTACCTTCAAGTAGCTAATGATGATTTTCTTCCTGCAGTCAGATGCAGTAAATGCAGGAAAAACTGTTGTTTTATCCTCCACCCGCGCTATTTTCGAATCACGCTTGAAGTCAAGGGGGCAGCGGCCTCCTTGCTTCAAGTCAAGGTAACCGCGTCCCCTTCCCTGCCCCTTCGCCAGTGACTGACCGCGCTTATGCAGAGAGTTTGGCTTGCTTTGCCAAACAGCCGTCCGTCAGTCACAGGAGAAGGGGCAGGGAAGGGGGCACGGTTACCTTTACTTGAAGCAAGGAGGCCGCTGCCCCATTGACTTCAAGCGTGACTCGAAAATAGCGTGCTCGGGGGATAAATTCAGGATTATTTACCGGTAATCGTTTTTCCATGAGCTCATGACAGCACCCTTGACAGACCGCCTCCATCCAGGACAGGAACTTTCGTGGAGAGCTTCTAAGGACCAGTTAATTGCGAGAACTTTTTCAGGCATATGAAACTGAAACATAGGGTGGGAATAAATTCCGGATGCTGTCATGGGCTCACAGAAAAACGATTACCGGTAAGTAATCCTGAATTTCCCCTACACCCATGACAGCAGCCTTGAGAGACAACTAGAATAGAACTAGCTTGGGGGAGACTACCGCTTGCAATACTTTCCTCCCGAAGGATAGACGATCATTAGAGTCTAAATCTAACTTGTAGTGATGAAAAAAAGTACACGGAGACTTCCATGTAGCTGCCCTACAAATTTGCTCTAAAGATGCATTGGCCCTTTCTGCCCATGAAGTAGAAATGGATCTGGTTGAATGAGCACCGAAACCCAAGGGGAAAGTTTGGCCCACTGAGGAATAGGCCAAAACGATAGCCCCCACTATCCATCTGGCTAGGGTTCTAGATGAAACCTTATTACCCCTGTTTTTTCCCCCCAAAACTGCACAAAAAGCCTAGAGGATGTCCTCCACTGACTGGTGACATTCAGATAATGAGACAGGCATCTTTTAATGTTTAGACAATGGAGCCTCCTTTCCTTCTCATTCTTAGGGGATTGATACAAAGATGGGAGAACAATATGTTGGGACCTATGAAAAAGAGAGACCACTTTGGGCAAAAAAGATGGGTCAAGTGAACAGAGCTTAGCCCCGCCCAGGCCATTGATACTAGTCGTGACGTCACTGGGCCTGCGGTAAACAGCGAGAAGGCCGCGGCGCTACTGCCAGCTCAGCTGCCTTCTCAAACAGCCGACCCGGGTGTCGGACTCCCGCCGATCAGATGCTGATGATCTATCCAGAGGATAGATCATCAGTTTAAAAAAACTGCAGAACCCCTTTAAGAAAGTCTTCCAGACTCTAAGGTAAATGGTAGAGGTTACTTCCTTACGACAAGATAAAAAGGTGGAAATAACCTCTTTGGATAGGCCCCTACGCTCTAAGATTTCCCCTTCAAACACCAGGCTGCCAGATAAAGGTTCTTTACCTCTGGATGAAAGACAGGCCCCTAAAACAACAGATCCTGCCTGTCAAGAACAATCCATGGATCTGACAGACAGTTTCCTCAGCCAAGTGAGCCACGTTCTCCTTGGCCAGAAAGGGTCGATTAGAATGAGCCTCAGCTTCTGCAATACCCGCGGGAGAAGTCTTATAGGAGGAAAGGCATACAGAAGCTGATCCGGCCAAGGAAGGGAGAAAGTGCCTATCCCTAACGGAAAGTCTCTTGGATTTAGGGAAAAGAAGAGACTGCATTTTTTGTTTTGCTTGGTTGCGAAAAGGTCTACCCGAGGACGACCCCAAAGCTGAACTATCTGATTGAAGACCTCCTAATTCAAACACCATTCTCCATGATCCAAATGGTTTCTGCTTAGGTAATCCGCCACCTTGTTTTCTGTTCCTTTTAGATGCACTGCCTTAAAAAAAGGAATATAAGGAATGATTAGTGGTTAAGGACATAAGACGTTCTGATCTAGTCCCTCGTCTGTTTAGGTAGGATACCACTGTAGCGTTGTCTGAGAAGATTTTTACTCCTACTCCCTGTAATTTGGGCAGGAAAGCTCTTAAGGCTAGCAGAACCGCCCTTAATTCCCTCAGTTTGGTAATCCTGGCTTTCTGGTGGACTCCATACCCCCTGCAGAACCCCCCCCCCCCCCCCCCCCACTGTCAAAATGCCCCCCACCCGGTCGGACTGGCACCTGTGGTTATAGTTACTTGTTCCTGAAGAACCCATGGGAAGCCCCGAGTCAAATTTGAAGGCTCTAGCCACCAGGTTAAGGACTGTATCACCTGAGGGGTGAGAGGAAGAGGGGCATCCAGCGGGGACAATGACCCCTCCCATTCTTTTAGGATCTGCCACTGAAGTGTCCTGGAGCGAAACAGGGACCAACTTACAGCTGGTATTGTGGAGGTCATTCTGCCTAGTACTGCCATCCCTTGCCTGATAGTTTGATCCTTTGAGGCTATCAGAACTTGCACATCTTTTCTTAACCGGGTTATCTTGTGCTGAGGGAGGATGCACAGCAGATTCACAGAATCTAGGATCATCCCTACAAAAACCACATTCTTGGGAGGGGGTCAAGTTTAACTTTTCCAAGTTTATTTGCCATCCGAGATTTACTAGAAAGTTTACCAGTTGTAGAAGACTAGAGGTTAGAAGATCTATAGATTCTGCCACCACCAGAAGATTGTCCAAGTAAGAAATAACCAGAATGTCCTTTTCCCTTATGTGGGCCATAACCTCTGCTATTAATTTTGTAAAAAGCCTCAGGGCCTGGGATATTCCAAATGGAAGTGCTCTGTATTGTAAATGATGAAGCCGTCCTTCCATAGACACCGCTACTCTGAGGTATTTTTGAAAATTGACATGAATTGGGATGTGATAATAGGCATCCTTTATGTCTATGGTAGCCATTACTCAGTCTTTGAAAAGATGTTTTATTGCAGACTGTACGGATTCCATTCTGAACTTTTTGTATTTTAGGTACCGATTTAAGTCTCTCAAGTTTATAATCATTCTGAATGATCGTCTGGCTTGGGTACGAGAAAAAGGGACAAATAAAACCCCCTGCCTTTCTCAGAGTCTGTAAAGGGGAATTAATACATTTATCTTTAAAAGAGAAAAAACTTCTTCTTTTAGGCCCCTTTCACACAGGCGAGATTTCTGCGCAGGTGCAATGCGTGAGGTGAACGCATTGCACCCGCACTGAATCCGGACCCATTCATTTCTATGGGGCTGTGCAGATGAGCGGTGATTTTCACGCATCACTTGTGCGTTGCGTGAAAATCGCAGCATGCTCCTCTTTGTGCGTTTTCCATGCAACGCAGGCCCCATAGAAATGAATGGGGCTGCATGAAAATCGCAAGCATCCGCAAGCAAGTGCGGATGCGGTGCGATTTTCACGCACGGTTGCTAGGAGTCGATCGGGATGGAGACCCGAACATTATTATTTTCCCTTATAACATGGTTATAAGAGAAAATAATAGCATTCTTAATACAGAATGCATAGTACAATAGGGCTGGAGGGGTTAAAAAAAATAATATTATAATTTAACTCACCTTAATTCACTTGCTCGCGCAGCCGGCATCTCTTCTGTCTTCATCTTTGCTGTGCACAGGAAAAGGACCTGTGGTGACGTCACTGCGCTCATCACATGATCCATCACATGATCCATCACCATGGTAAAAGATCATGTGATGGACCGTATGATGAGCGCAGTGACATCAAATGGTCCTATTCCTCAAAGAAGACAGAGGCGTCCGAAATAAAGTCTGCTGCTTTAAAGATGGTGGGAAACATCCCTAGGAGCTCGTCTCTGGAGGTTTTATTTTGGATATGGGATTCTAATTCCTGTATCCATAATTTTAAAGACCTAGCAGTAGAGGTAGTGGCTATATTAGGCTTAAAGGCATGAGTAGAGGCCTCCCATACTTTAAGGTACAGCTCTGCCCATTTATCCATCGGGTCTTTTAAAGTGCCAAGGTCTTCAAAAGGCAAAGCAGATCTTTTAGAAATGTTTGCAATAGGAGCATCCAGTTTAGGAGGCCTATCCCAACATGATGACTTGCCCTCATCAAAAGGATATTTTCTCTTAACGTTCTTAGGGGGGAAAAAGCTTCTTGTCAGGTTTTTTCCACTCTTTCCGAATTAAATACTTTATAATTTTCGTTTAACAGAAAAACTTTTTTTTGTGACCCAGATCACCAAACATTACATCTTGAATTGATTTCTGTTCTCTGGATTCATCCACCTTCATCGTGGCTCTAATAGCTTTGAGCAGAGACTCCGTATCCTCAGGAAAATAAAGGTCTACCCATGGTTTCTTCATCTGAGGAAGAGCTCGAGTTATCTAGGATTTCTCCTTCTCATCGGAAGATTCGGTTTCGGATATAACATAAGCGTGACCCTGCTTGCCCGCAGCTGAGGAAAGGAGGTATTTTTTTAAACATTTTGATAGAATCAGAAACTTCAGATTTAACAATGTCTTTGATATTCTGAAGTAGTGACGGGGATACCTCCTCTACCACCTCGTTAACGCAATGCTGACCATTTAGCCCAGGAAGGAGCAATATAAAAGCACGGACAAGAATAGGACATGTAATATTTTTTTAGCGGGGCCGCGGAACGGAGCCACGGATGCGGACAGCACACGGAGTGCTGTCTGCATCTTTTGCGGCCCTACTGAAATTAATGGGTCCGCATCAGAGCCGCCAAAACGGTGGCTCAGATGCGGACCCAAACAACGGTCGTGTGCATGAGGCCTAAGCCCCATTAGATATCGAGGGAGGAATAAAAGGTGGGGATTGACCCCCTTACCCACCAGGAATACCGGTCTGCCATCATGACCCTCCTGGACATCAGCGTGCTGACTGCCCTCCTCCTCCATACTTCCAGATCAGGAGAGAGCGTTGTCCATAGGCTCATCCACGGATGCCTGCAGGCTGGCTGGGATCCTTCTGACCGCGTGCTGATAAGGTTTAAAACCCACAGGTCGGGTCTCTGCCGGCATCCCCCTATGGAAGAAGGATGTTTCTCCCTCATTTCCGGAACGCTGGCTACCAGGAACCACATGCGTTCCAAATACCGGAAGTTGCGTCACGCAACTTCCGGTTCACGAATGGAGCACGCTCAGAAAAGCTCAGCCTTCCTCCCACCCCCCCGCCTCTGTAAGCTACTAGAGGCCAGGAAAAAGAAAGACTAAGCCCCGGACCTCCCAAAACACCGCCAGGAGGGTGTGGTGTGCCGGCATTACCTCCCAGTAACACCGGGACTGCCCAGAAACGCCTACTTGACATGGAACAGTCCGGGACCCAGAAGGATGGCCCCAAACTTAGCAGGCGGCTCCTAGTGGAGTCTTACGCCTTAACCTGAAACACATGCAGGGTTCCTGCAGCCTAATCTTTAGCTCTCCACTATAGGTCCTATCCATAGGACAGGAAAAGGGAACTGGTGCTACAGGGGCAGAGCCCCTTCTTAAAAGCTCTCCACGAAAGTTCACGTTTCCTGTCCTGGATGGAGGCGTTCTCTCAAGGGTGCTGTCATGAGCGTAGGGGAAAAGAACGTTTTTTCCTGCTTTTACCGCATTTGACTGCAGGAAGAAATTCATCATTAGAAACACACTGCCGGCTACTTAAAGGTACTACTGGCAGTTTGGGGTGGTTTTTGCCGCTGACAGGTTCCCTTTAACCCCTTCGCAAATTATGACGTACTGTTAAATCATAATGCCTGAAGGGATGTATGGAGCATACACGGCAGGTGCCAGCAGTATCATACAGCCAGCCCCCGCCCGCACTAACAGAAAGCGGCGATCGCGCAGCTCGTGTCAGTGACGATCGCGCAGCCCTCAAGTTCTGTGGTCAACGGAGACCGTAAAAATCCTATTCATCCTAATAGAGATCTATTAGTGTGAATAGGAGAGGGGATCAAAAGATCCCATGTACTAGGCCCCCTTTCCCACTTTTACATATAAAAATATCTAAACAATAAAAAAAGAAACATATTAGGTATTGCTGATTCCGAAAATGTCGGAACTATTAAAAAAATTCCTGTAAGTGAATGGCGTAACAAAAAAAACAAACAAAAAAAGCGCAATTCGCAATTTTTTTTGTCATCTTTTTATCACCCCCAAAAAAATGTGCACAAAAAACAAGTCCTCATACAGCTCTGTAGACCGAAGTATAAAAAAAAGTTATGGCTGTCAGCAATGCAAAGAAAGTTTTGCTTTTTTTTTTAAAGGTTTTTAGTTTTTCAAAAGTAGTAAAACAAAAAAAAACCTTTGTATCGCCGCATTCGCATTGAGCCGCAGAATAAGAGCGTCAGGTCATTTTTGGCGCACAGTGAACGCTGTGATGTCAAAACCCCTAAAAACCTTGGCAGAATTTATTTTTTATTTTGCCACATTCTGTATTTTATTTGTTTTTTTCCCATTTTTCAATACGAGATATGGTGAATTAAATGGTGGCATTAAAAAATGCATCTCATCCTGCAAAAAATAAGCCCTCATATAGCGACGTGAACAGAAAAATATAAATAAGTTATGGTTATTGGAACGTGGGGAGGAAAAAAATCCAAAAATGAAAACAGGCCTCGACACCAAAAGGTTAAAGGGGATACTGTGCTTAAGCGAGCGCTGCAGCCTTTTCATTAACAGGCACAGCGCCAAACATTCTGTAGTGCCAGTGCTCGATACTAGTCCTACCTCTTTCCCATTCATTTTAGGCCTCATGCACACGACCGTGTCCGTATTGTGGTCCGCAAACCACGGCTCCGCGATAACCTTCTGTGTGCAATCTGCATTTTTCTCACTCCCATTACTAGAAATTATTCTTGTCAACAATACGGACAAGAATAGGACACGTTCTATAATGTGCGGAACAGAAACGTGGATGCAGACAGCACAAGGATGACACCCGTGTGTTGTCCGTTTTTTTGCGGACCCATAGAAATGAATGGGTCCGTGTGCAATCCGCAAAAAAATGCAGATCGGACAGGGATGCACAATACGGTCGTGTGCATGATGTCTTTATAGGAGGGAGCTGCTGGGCTGCTCAAATGCTTCCGTAACTTCCATAGAGCTGTAGAGGGTGGAGCGCTGTGTATACGCGGTTTCACCAGAGGACGCTCACCTGTTTCTATTGAGGTTGAAAAGATAGATACTTCCTAAATGATCTCCAGCAAGGAAGCAATCTCCAGAGCTGTCAAACGCAACCTGTAGAAACCGCATCGTCTTGGCCTGGGAGCCCCCAGCTCCATGGAGGACGTTCACTATAATCCTGCAATGAAAGAAAAAGGTACAATTCATACGTCCATCTATACACAGCAAGAGACTAGTCACACCTGCAGAGCTTTCTATAGCATGCGCATGGATTTCTGTAAGCCCCACTCAGGTGAATCACTAAATTGTAGAAATTTCCACAATAAATCTGCTGTAAGCATACCCCGATGATGTCGTATAGCAACTAAAACCAAGACTTAAAGGTGTTCTTCATCTTCAGGGTGCCTTTAAAGGGGTTCTGCAGGTTTTTTTTTTAATGGATGATCTATCCTCTGGATAGATCATCAGCATCTGATTGGCGGGGGTCCGACACCCGGGACCCCTGCCGATCAGCTGTTTGAGAAGGCAGCGGCGCTCCAGGAGCGCTGCGGTTTACTCTCGATTTCCCTCAGGCCCAGTGACATCACGACTAGTATCAATGGCCTGGGCGGGGCTAAGCCCTGTTCACTTGAATGGAGCCTAGCCCCGCCCAGGCCATTGATACTAGTCGTGACGTCACTGGGCCTGCGGTAAACAGCGAGAAGGCCGCGGCGCTACTGCCTTCTCAAACAGCTGATCGGCGGGGGTCCCGAGAAGAAATCTGCAGAACCCCTTTAAGGCAGACTCCAGCCATGTGGTCGGACCTGCAGTGGGAAACGTACTTATCTGCTCCCCACCCATGGTTTCTGGTTCCTCGCTCGGCTACAGGATTCTAAGCATCCAGTTTGACACTGCGGCAGCAGAGCGGACCTGCCACCCATGCATCACATGAACAATGAATGTGACAAGGGGAGACGGTCGCCGGCCTGGCTTATCCATCTAGATGTTGAGACGCTGGGAACAAAGGAGCTGGAACCCAGCGGCTGGGAGCAAATAAGTATGCTCCTCTCCACATATCCGGCCATGTGGGGTGTGGGTCTTCCCAAAATGACACCCCCAGGCCGAGAGCTGTCGCCTCTCCTGAAATGTTTGTTTTAGTGACTATTTTGCGTTCCCCGTATAACAACAATTCTGGAGCATCTATTGTTAAGACTCGGTGTTGTGGCATTCCTCTATTATTCATGCTATAAGTCAATCATGAACTACAAGAGGTTTGCAACAAAAAGGTCCAGGTGGGAGTTACCAGATGGTGGCGTGTTCCTGCAGTCTGACACTATCCAATCAGTGCTGCCGGCGTCAACTGGAACACATGGACCATTATTGAGGACTGCTAGCAATTCTTTCATAAACTTCTAGAAGGAATAATACAGGAATGACACATCGAGTCTTACAAATAGATTGTTATTACACGAGGAATGAATGTAGTTACTAAAACAGACCCGTCAGGAGAGGGGACAGGCGTCTTTAATGAAATATAAGAGAGGTATTCCGATTATAGAACGCGCGCAGTCTCCTCATATAGCTGTTCGGCGGGGGTCCCAGGTGTCATCCCCCGCCGATCTGATATTGATGACCTATCCTAAGGATACGTCATCAATAGTAAAAGCTCGGACAACCCCTTTAAGAGCGCTGTCCACCCAACACTTCCAGCCCCCCCCCACCTCCTGCATGGACAGGGTCACGGACGCCGCCTGCAGCCACTGACCTCAGCAGGGACGTGTCCCTAAATAGAGAGGTCATTGCTGGGAGCGCTGCACGGACATGGCTCAGCAGGTGCACTTACCCATCGTTCGCGGCCGGCGTCGGCTTCCTGTGCCAGATCTTTCCCGTCTCTTTGCTTCCCAAGTCCGTGGTCTGCATGACGCCAGATGGAAAAGGAAGAACTCACAGGTTTTCTGAGCGGAGGAGGAGCTGCAGGGACATAGACATCAGAATATGGCTCCATTCTCTACTATGTGTCCAAAAAGTGCATCGCAGAGGACAGTGCATGCTGGGGGTAGTAGTACTGCAATCGTTAGCCAGCCATAGGTTGGGATCACAGCTTTAGAGAGACGTTTGGTCGGCACAACCAACAGGGGCACATCTTTCCCAGGCTCCTGAACGGCACGTCTGATTAGTTATACAACAATGCATCTGCGGATCCCAGGCCACGGCATTACCGGCCACGCCAGGCACTCAGGACCCTGGGAAAGCTGGGTGACAACACTTATGAGCACTGTAATGGCAGCCATATTGGTTGTCACCCAGCTTTCTGAAGCACAGATGGAACTAAAGGTCGTTAAGTCATGAAATCATAGCAAAGTGCAACAATTTTATTGATTCTAAAGCTATATTGTCATACATGGTGTCTGCCTGTGCTCTGGGGCACTGTAACTGTATATACAGTCGTGCGTTAGTGTGTCCTGCTCGTGTGTACGGTACCTGGTCTTGCAGCGGTTGTGAGGACACTCGGGGGTAACACAGACTGTAGGTATATGAGCCGCGCTGGCTCCGCCCCCTGCCCGGACCCTACCTACACCTGTGCAGTCGCCGGGCAGCGCAGCGGGAACGTAAGCCACGCCCCCCTGAGATAAACGCCTATAAAAACTCTGCCTTCTAGCCGCTTGGAATCTTGGGTAATCCTGACTTTCTTCAGCGAGACGGGACATGTGACGTAAGGCTGACCGTTAGAGAGTGAAGGACGTATGGGACAGTACGCGCCTCTCCAGGGCCGCCATCTTAACTCCGGGAAATTTGCCAGTAGTGTAGGTAAATAATGATACAGTCTTTATAGTCATGTTCCAGAGTCAGGGTGCCCCTATATACAGACTGGAGGGGAGATGGGTAGAGTTGTAAACACTGCTCAAAAGTAGAGCAAGGGATACATAGCAACCAATCATGTGGTGGCTTACATTTTGTAAAGGACCTTTGAGAAATGAAAGCTGGAATCTGATTGGTTACCATTAGCAACTACATTTCTATGGTGACGCCGTTCTTGTCACAACCAACAATGGAGCAAATAGGCATCATATTTATTCATCTAGTTTGTGAAAAGTTTTCCTCATAACTGCAGTGCTTGAAATGAAGTAGTCTGTGTGGCCAAACTACCCAAAGTGTACAGATAGCAAATGTTGACTTCATCATGTTGACAGATCCCAGATAAACTGCAATAAGATGCAAAATATATATATATATATATATATATATATATATATATATATATATATAAAAACGAAGAAAGGACAACACTCCAAGTAAAAAATATACTGGTCTTTAATCACCCATGCAGATGGCAACGTTTCAGCTCAAACAAGAGCCTTTTTCAAAAAGGCTCTTGTTTGAGCTGAAACGTTGCCATCTGCATGGGTGATTAAAGACCAGTATATTTTTTACTTGGAGTGCTGTCCTTTCTTCGCTTTTGTTCATCTGGGGTAAGCAGCAATATCCCTGGACATAGCACCCACACTGCTTGTCTCCAGTGCCGCCGCTATCTTTCCTTTTTATATATATATATATATATATATATATATATATATATATATATATTATTAAAAAAAATATTTTTAAAAAGTCACATTGAAAAATAAAGTTCTAAAGTAATTTTATCAGGAAGAACTCTTTTCAGACTGGAGCCGTCACAGCAATGAGCTGCCCGCCGCAGGTCCGGCTCCTTGCCAGCCTAGAGAAGCTGCAGTCACCTAAATATTTTCCCTGTACAAGCTTCAAAAGATGTAAAGCAGTATTAGGCCTCATGCACACGAATGTCTGCCGGCATTGGGGACCGCAGTTTTCTGTCCCTAACGCACGGGCACCATCCATGCGGTTGCCGCAGACAGATTTAGGCCCATTCAACTTGAATAGGTCAGTGATCCGTCCGCACCGCAAAAAAATAGGACACGTTCTATTTTTTTGCGGTCTTGAGGCATAGACAGAAAACAATGTAGGCACTCCGTAGTGCTGGGTACTTGCAGACCCATTCAAGTACAGGGGCGTAGCTATAGGGGGTGCAGAGGTAGCAGTCGCTACCGGGCCCAGGAGCCTGAGGGGCCCAAAGACCCTTGTGCCACATAAGAAAACACCATTATTATAAAAAGTGCTTGCTGGTCAAGTTACACCTCTGGCTGGAGAGAAGGGGTTAGGCCAAAAATTTGGCATGGGGGGGGTGTGCTGTTTCAATTTTTGCCTCAGGCAGCATGAAGACTATGTGCTCCCTTGCCACAGAGCACTGAGGGAAGGGGGGCCCAAGTTGAACTCTTGCACCAGGGCCTTTAGCTACACCCCTGTTCAAGTAAATGGATCCACATCCGTGATGCGGTGCACAAACGTCAGGTGCCTGTATATTGCAGTCCTGCTGTTTGCGGGCCACAATACGGGCACCGGCAGACAGCGGTCGTGTGATTGAGCCCTAATACAGTAATTCACTGATTGAGATATGATTGGATTACGTTCACCTCAAAACACTGATCACTGAACAGTAGAACGTTTGTATGTGTATATATTTAAAATGTTAAACTTTATTAATACACCTAAAAAATTGAACGAGAGTGAATACCTATGCAAAATAATATCCACAATAAGGGTTATCCCTTGTATAGGTATAAATGCCACAATTGGCACCAATTCCGCTCAGAGTGTACCCCCACCCCTATCACTTTAGGCGGGGTACATAGAGGAGGTAACTCTGCCAAAATTTAGCTTGCAAGGTGATAAACCCCTATCAATTGTAGAGCATCCACCAATTCAATGACGTGATGCATCCACATCATGTACTTCATCCTTATTCACTTGTAGTGAATTTACAGTCAGCATCTGGTGCCCACCTTGCTGCGTTACAAACCGTGTTTTGACACTAGCTATGGTTCGTTCCTGGAGTGGGCGGCTGGCATAGGGGTGGCAGTTTACTATGGTAACCGCATGTCTAGCTCCGTGATTGGCTGTCTGGGGGATGAGCTCCGCCTTTGATAGGAGTGGCCTAGGTGACTTAATCAGCTGTTCTCGGCGCCCGCGTCACGGCCATCCTAGCGCCGACGTTGCCGCCTCCAAGATAATGCACCTGGGACGTAAAAACCCAAGAGCAGAATATAAAATCAGTGATCCAGTCCTAACCTCAGTATCTGAGGAAAGGGATTTAGGGGTCATTATTTCAGAAGACTTAAAGGTAGGCAGACCATGTCATAGAGCAGCAGGAGATGCTAGCAGAATGCTTGGGTGTATAGGGAGAGGAATTACCAGTAGAAAGAGGGAGGTGCTCATGCCGCTCTACAGAGCACTAGTGAGACCTCATTTGGAGTATTGTGCTCAGTACTGGAGACCATATCTCCAGATATTGATACTTTGGAGAGAGTTCAGAGAAGAGCTACTAAACTGGTACATGGATTGCAGGATAAAACTTACCAGGAAAGATTAAAGGACCTTAACATGTATAGCTTGGAAGAAAGACGAGACAGAGGGGATATGATAGAAACTTTTAAATACATAAAGGGAATCAACAAGGTAAAAGAGGAGAGAATATTTAAAAGAAGAAAAACTGCTACAAGAGGACATAGTTTTAAATTAGAGGGGCAAAGGTTTAAAAGTAATATCAGGAAGTATTACATTACTGAGAGAGTAGTGGATGCATGGAATAGCCTTCCTGCAGAAGTGGCAGCTGCAAATACAGTCAGGAGTTTAAGCATGCATGGGATAGGCATAAGGCCATCCTTCATATAAGATAGGGCCAGGGGCTATTCATAGTATTCAGTATATTGGGCAGACTAGATGGGCCAAATGGTTCTTATCTGCCGACATATCCAATGTTTCACATGTGAGAGGGGCAGCGCTGTTTGTTTGTTTGTCAGTGTTGTCTGTCTAAGCCCTCAGCTCCTGATGATTTACCCTAAAGAAACGCGTTGAGCATATAATGGGCGATACATAGGCATATACAGACTGTAGCTGCTAGGTGTAGGGCGCTGTGCCGTCCCGGGCACTGCATCATCTGTGTGAGGGCGACATTACTAGGGGAGTTAAAAGGAGGATTTGGGGGGGGCGGAGCTAGCGCCAGACGGAGATGGCCGCATAGTTCACTGTTCTTCCAAGAGGTTCGCTTATAACGCCAGCTACCAGCAGCACCTTTGGGCGAGAATGGTCAAAATCGGTAACCCAAAGCAAGGTGACCACTCCACCACCTCTAAAAGCCAAATTCCCCCTAGAAACATGGAGAAATTCCTCAAAAAGGCAGCTGCAACAGTCGCGCAGAGAGAAGCCAAGATGGCGCCGACTCCACAAGCCAAAGCGCAGAAGCGCGCTCCGGTCCTCTCGGAAGGGGAAAGCGAAACGGAGGACTCACAGATCAGTTCTGACCTTCCCCTAACCAGAAAATATCTAGACGGAGCCCTGAGCAGGGTTATGGAACCCATACTTACAGAAATTTCTGCGTTTAGACAAGAGGTAAGACACATCGGGGATCGGGTTGAGGCCTTGGAGTCACACCAATCAGCGTCCCTAAACCACCAGACCGCAGTGTCAGATGCCCTATCCCGATGCTCTACTTACTTGAATGGGCTTCACAATGCGATCGAGGACCAGGAAAACAGAGGGCGCCGCAATAACTTAAGGTTCCGCGGGATACCAGAAGCGGTACTACCAGGGGACATTCCGGCAACTGTCCTTGCTATCTGCAGCTCACTGCTGGGGCCTGACTTCCCACAAGAAGTGGTCATTGAACGGGCACATAGGGCCCTTCGTCCGAAACCCAAGCCTTCTGACCCACCCAGGGATGTCATCTGCAAGTTCCTAAATTTTCCGATCAAGTCCGCCATTTTGGAAGCAGCCCGTAACAGCCAGATTTATCTTACGAGGACTCTAAACTTGAAATCTACCAAGACTTGGCCCCATCTACCCTGAAGAAACGCCGAGCACTGAAGCCTCTGACTGATTGGCTCCGGTCTAATAAAGTCTTATACCGCTGGTCATACCCATTTGGACTTTCATTCTCCTTTGCTGGTAAAAAAGTTTTCATCACATCCTTCACAGACCTGTATGCTACTTATGACATCTTGAACATCGACCCCCTGCCAATCGAGAACAGGGAGCTTTACCAGGACCTGAGTGATCTTCCAGAACTTCCTAAAATAGTCCCTTTTGAGGTCCTACACACTCCAAAGTCCTCCAGATCCAGGAAAAGAGGATTACAGTTCACTCCTAGAAGCCTCTCCCAGGACCAGTAGTCCAAACTACAGTTATTCTTCTCTACATGATTGGGACTATTGTATTGCCTTACTATTTTCCTTTTCTCTCCTGAGTAGTTTCTTGAAAGTCTTGTCTGGTAATTTAACGTATAAGTATATGTTTCTGTTTAACTTCCCAGGTAGATTCATTCCCCCTGATAATTTACTGGCACTAGCTGAGGTGTTATACGACCTCTTTTTCGGTCATAAGACCACATTTCCCCCATATGTATGTAGCATATGCATATATGCTTAGTTCCTTTTTGTTTGTTTTATTATGTTCTGTTCCATATTCTTACCCTGTTTTTTCCCCAAGGTACGAGACACTCCTATCCGCTACACGTGATCTTTGCTGCATCTCGATCCTGCATGTACACCTGGAGATGAGAACGCACGGCACCCTTTTACTCTCTTGGAGGAGACATCATCGGCTTGGAGTTAACTCCTCCTACACCTCACCGTATGGCTGATTTACACATTGCTTCTTACAATGTCAAGGGCTTTCACTCCCCCTCCAAAAGGAGTCAAGTCTTTGCCATTCTAAGGAAAGCCAAGGCTGAAGTGGTGTTCCTCCAAGAGACACATTATCGGTTCAATCGCTACCCCAACATGCAGTTTTCTTACTACTCTGACTGGTATCATTGTGGGGGCAACTCCTCTGCATCATGTGGGGTTAGCATAGGTTTTCACAGAAAGATCCCATTTAAACTCACCGATCAAGTTCTTGACCCAGAGGGAAGGTTTATGTTGAATAAGGGCTCCATTGGCCAACAAGTTTACACCTTTATTAACATATATGGTCCTAATTCCAATCAGTCCCAGTGGATAGCTAACATAGTCCCAATTGTCAACCCTTTTAAAGAAGGGATTGTGATAATGGGAGATTTAAATGTGGCCCTATTCCCTCAACTTGATATATCTTCGCACAGATCATCCCACTCTAGCAAATCCCTTAAATTCATCAGGAAAAACATATGGGATCTCCATCTGGTTGATTCCTGGCGTTCCCTTCACCCCAATACCCTTGACTACACCTTCTATTCTCCAGCTCACGGCACATATCACCGGCTGGACTACCTGTTCATCTCTAAAGAACATCTCCACCTTTGTAGCATAGCATCGATAGGCTCCATTCACTTGTCAGACCACTCCCCTATATTTATTAAGATACTAGCTCCAGCTAAAAACCCTACATGTTTTAACTGGCGGTTAAATGAGACCCTATTGGGTTCCCAAGATTTGGTAGATCAAGTTTCCAAACATCTAGCGGACTATTTCTCACTGAATGAAAGCACGGAAATCTCTATTAACACCCTGTGGGACGCCCATAAATCGGTTATTAGGGGTCACTTTATTAATATTGGGTCCTTTAAAAAGAAATCGCAAGAAAAGGCTATGGATGAAGTCCTCAAAAAAATACAGAACCTTGAGTCTTGCCACAAATCATCCCTCATTAACTCCCAGCTAAAAGAACTTTCTGAATATAGAGCGAAACTCAAATCTCTCCTATCATCAAAAGCAGCTAAGTATTTTATGAGCATGCAACATAAATTCTTTGCCCACGGAGATAAGGCCACTAAATTTCTGATGAGTAGGATTAAGGGAAGGAGGTCTTCTAACTATGTCCATCAGTTATCTTTACCGGGTGGTAAATCGATTTTTTCTATTATTTAGATCGCTGCACAATTCCGGGACTACTATAACAACCTCTACAACCTTTCCCCCACTGAATCCACTGACAAGAGAGCATCTGTTATAGGAAGCTTCTTAGACTCATCCAAAGTGCCTTATCTTTCCCCAGACCAGAAACTAAAACTGGAAGCCCCTTTTACCATCTTGGAACTCAAGAACGCTATGCTACAAATGCCAACAGGAAAGAGCCCCGGTCCAGACGGGCTTCCACTCTCATATTATAAAGCCTTTCAGAAACTCCTCCTCCCCCATCTCTTGAGGGTCTGTAACCAGTCGCTGCAAGGTTGCCCACTTTCTAGAGACATGACCATGGCGCATATCTCCCTTATACCAAAAGAAGGGAAAGACCCCAAACACTGTTCCAACTACAGGCCCATATCCCTCCTAAACATAGACCTTAAACTCCTAGCAAAGATGTTAGCCAACAGACTAGCTGTTCTTCTCCCCCTCCTCATACATGGGGATCAGATTGGCTTTATCCGTGCCAGAGAAGGCAAAGACAACACTTCCAGAGTGATTAATATCCTCTGCCATGCTAAAAGACTTTCTTCCCCTCTACTTCTCCTTAGTACTGACGCGGAGAAAGCTTTTGATAGGGTAAACTGGCAATACCTTAAACATACTCTACAGAGATTTGGCCTTCCTGCTCCCTTTGTACAGGCAACTTTTGCCATGTATGAGCAGGCGTCAGCTAGGGTACAAGTTAATGGAAGCTTATCTGCCCCTTTCTCGATAAGCAATGGGACAAGACAAGGCTGTCCCCTCTCACCTCTTCTATTTATCTTGGCACTAGAGCCCCTTCTTGCCAATATAAGACGAGATGAGGAGATTTCAGGTCTATGTTTGGGAGGCAGGGAACAGAAGGTGGCAGCATTTGCAGACGATGTCCTTATGATGACGACTAACCCTAAAGCCTCCCTACCACGAATTCAAACCCATCTAAATAGTTTCAGCTTAGCTTCAGACTTCAAAATCAATGCAGACAAATCCCTAGTCCTTTGCATGGGGGTTCCCCAATCTACAAAGAACCAGTTGATGGTAGACTCGCCCTTTAACTGGTCTTCACCCACTATTGCATACTTAGGGGTCAAACTCAGTCCCAACATACACAACCTCTTTTCTCTTAACTATATCCCCCTTAGAAAATCTATTTTTGAGGCCATAGACAAGCTGGCACAATCCAATCCAACTCTTTCCTGGTTCGGCCGCAAGAATCTCCTTGCATCCCTAATCCTTCCTCGACTAACCTACCTACAACAGGTATTACCTATCACGGTTCCCAAACAATACTACGAGCAAATCACCAAAAAGTTCAGAACTTTTATCTGGAATAGCAAAAAAGCGAGACTGTCGTTTTCCCTGCTTACTAGGCCTAGACATGCAGGAGGGATCGGCTTACCAAACCCCGAAACCTATGGCAGAGCTATCCTCCTTACCCGAGTGGTGGCCTGGCTGCGGCCCTCCCCTCACTCTCTCTTAGTGGAAACTGAGATGGATATCTTAAAGAAACCCCCCAGGGCTCTGCTCCTAGGTTCCCAAATGGTTATCCCAGGACAATTTTCCCATTACCCAATAATAAAAGCCACATTAGAGGCCTGGAAATGGTTTTCGTCCTCGCATTGCTCTATCCCATTTCCCTCCCCCCTTCTGACAGTGAAAGACATTATTGATACAGCTCCCTCCCCCATAAGATCTGCGACTCCCCAAGGGCTCAAGTCCTCATTACTACACGTAAATACCCTGGCACTCCCCTCGGGAGATTGGATGGACTACCAATCAACGAACGCTCTTCTAAACCCTCACTCATGCGATATCTTCACTATAGTGTACCTTAGAGCTTATTTGAAACAGCACATAAATATAGGGGACTTGTATCGCCCCATAGTGTGGTTTGAGTCGATCATCTCTTCCAACTCCACCCCCAGGAAACTCATCTCGTTGATTTATAGCAAACTCCGCTCGCCACCTATGCTGGCCAAACCATCATTTGTTAGTGGTTGGGAAAAAGATCTCAATATTGTGGTCCCGTTCAACAGTCTCTCCGGTCTCCTGAGTTCTCCCCATGGGGCCTCCCGCTGCGTACGAATTCAAGAGAATAGCTACAAAATCCTCACTAGATGGTACAATACGCCTGATAAGACATCATTGTACTCTAACTCTGCTTCGGGCGTCTGCTGGAGGTGCCATGGGGAAAAGGGAACTTTCTTCCACATATGGTGGACCTGCCCTCCCATTCATAAATGGTGGACAGAGATTTTTACTTATTCAAACAAGATTTGTGGGACCTCTATTCCAACCTCCCCGCAGTTAGCTCTCCTATCTCTCCCTCTATCTGAACATGCGGCAAAACCGCCATACGTATTTGCCCAAATGCTAATAGCCGCGCGCCTTTTCCTCCCCAAGCACTGGCTACAACCCCACATCCCAACCATAGACGACTGGATCCAAAAAATGGACCAAATTCATAGGTTTGAAGAACTTTCCTCATGGGAAATGAGATCTCATGACACCTTTCTCAAGAAGTGGCTCCCTTGGTCAACATTCAGAAACTCTCAAAAGTAAACTGGACTCCTATCTAATGACACCTCATTATACGACTCAGGGGATTAACCTCTACACTAGCCGACTACCCTCCAGATCGCCTTCTACCTCGGCCGTTAAGGGAGACGAGAATTATTCCCGAGGGTCAGACAAACATACACAAAGAATAGACCTTCTCCCCCCCGGTAAACTATGTTCTGATTGGGGGTATGCCCTTACTTATGTCAGCACGAATGTAGGTCCTCATCCTAAGTTGTGTTGATCTAGTCTATTAACATGCTTTTCTTTCTTTCTCCTCCATAATTCCACTGCACCTGATAATGTAATGCTCTTTGGTGTCTAGAATGTGTAATTTAAACCTACACTGTATCTCTAGCGAAATTGCAATGTACTCTTCTTTGTATCTAGACAGGCCTGCGTGCCTCTACCTTGGTACCTTGTTACCCCTTGTTTTCTGTTTGAAAAATCAATAAAAAAAAAAAGAGGATTTGGGGGCGAATTTAGAGGCTACGCGGTGTGAGCGTGTACCAACGCTTTTGTTGAACGCTGTATTAAGCATTTCTGCCCACTCCTCTCCTTGTAAGTAGTTTTGTCTGCCCTGTGCTCGGTCCTTTCTTTATTTGTGGATGCATCAAGTCATTGAATTGGTGCATGCTCTACAATTGATAGGGGTTTATCACCTTGCAAGCTAAATTTTGGCAGAGTTACCTCCTCTATGTACCCCGCATAAAGTGATGGGGTGGGAGTACACTCTGACCGGAATTAGTGCCAATTGTGGCATTTATACCTATACAAGGGATAACCCTTATTGTGAATATTATTTTGCATAGGTATTCACTCTCGTTCAATTTTTTAGGTGCATTAATAAAGTTTAACATTTTAAATATATACACATACAAACGTAGTAGAATGTTTGTATGTGTATATATTTAAAATGTTAAACTTTATTAATACACCTAATACAGCACCAGCAAATCTCATGTACACTTTTTTTTTTTCATGCGGAAATTGACCTGCCTTGCAGATTTAGAAAGTCTCAGCATCTCAATTGCTTTCCGATTTTTTTTTTTTTAATTTTTCTTTTGCGTGCAAATTTTGCCCTTTGCAATCCACACCAAAAACCGCACTAAAAATCCATGTGGAGATTCCATTTCTAAACCCGCACCCATGTGCAGGTACTCTAATGAATGATGTGCATTACGTTTGTTTTTTCTGTACAGATTTTCGTGCACCTCGTCATAACGACAGGTTAATTGATTTCCCATGAAATCGGTGTGCGTGTCAGAGAAACTAAATTGTGAACCCCAATGAGGACAAAAACCATACTTGCCAACTTCCAGCAGTAGAGTATGCAATGCATGGAAATGCTTTCCTACCCATTTTAAGATGGGACAGTCCCCTGTATTAGGCGCTGGAGATTCAGAGAGGATGACCGTGGCAATGAGTGGGGGCCGTAGTCTTCACAGTGGTCAGTCCTACTCCAGCACTCAATTTAAATGTGGCTGCAGTGGATGGAGGGGCGTACCCTTTGCTCCCCTCGGGGGAAACCCTGGGCTTGGGCGCTCCTGTCTGGTGGTGACTTGGGTTCCCTTAATGGCAGATGGTTGGCAGGGTGCAAGGCTGGAAGACAAGTGCAGGGGCCGGCGGATGATGGATTAACAGCACATGAATAACAGTATCTTTACTGAGGATGATGAGTGGCACAGTACAAATATCAATAGAGGGCACAGTTCTGAGGTATATCACAAGGTGGGCTTTTTTTCCCAAAGGCTGTGTATAGGGGTCAGAATGATAATACCCTCTAAGTCTTTCTCTACAAACACTATGCAGTTTTAATAATTGACCACATGAGTGAATCCGTTTCTCATAAATCTGCAATGCCCAACTGGAGGGTGCAGTCCTAGATCAGATGGCCAGTCCATCTAAGAAATGGGGTGGGAGCCAAAAGCAATTAACCTGAACCACAGGCAGTAAAGTCCTAAGCCATAAGCATGCTTTACCTTTACTAACTGAGTCACTGCATTGTCCTTTTTATGGTCCTCAACCTTCTGAAAATGTCTGTTCTGTTCTCCCTTAGAGATCAGTTCTTAGTACATTTTTCTTTTTGGTAGTGTACAATTTAAGGGGATGGTGTCTCGAGGCAGCAGCACACACTCTCACACGCCTTCTCACCAGAATCTAAGGCTGGCAATAATACTCTTGCAGTAGTGGCTGTATCTAAGTGTGAAGGGCATTGTAGCAATATCCCTCGCACAGCAGCAAAGTCTGTATTAGCCTTATAGGGCATCTGTTTTGTACCTATGTCACTGGCTGACCTGTTACATGTGCACTTGGCAGCTGAAGGCATCTATGTTGGTCCCATGTTCATATGTGCCCGCATTGCTGAGAAAAATGATGTACTATATGCAAATGAGCCTCTAGGAGCAATAGGGGGCGTTGCCGTTACACCTACACCTGCTTACACCTGACGATTCTTTGCAGACTCCTGTTGTACTTCGTTTCTCTCCTGGTATTTGACCTCGGCTTTTCCTGACTATTCTCTGCTCATTCCTTAGTACTGCGTAGCTCTCTAGGTATTGACCCGGTCCGTTCACGTTCCGTTATTTGTCTTGTCTGTCTTCCCAGCACGTATCCTAAGTTAGGGACTGCCGTCTAGTTGTCCCCTGTCATTAGGACTTGCGAGGCAAGTAGGCAGGGCCAGGGGTGATGGTGAAGCGCAGTGGTCACTATCCTCCCCCCTGTGTGCAGTGTACGTGACCGTCACAGTATAGATATAGGGCAGGGTGGGGATTGTAGTACTTTTTACTCTCTATCTTCCCAAAGTCTCTTTCTGTAGAATTGCAATGAGCAGGACCGTGGTATGGTTACACAGACGCCAAATTATGCAGTGGGTCAGAATATGGGTATGATAGTCTATAGTTTTGTTCGTTACACCAATTGCAGCGTGCGCAGGGTACTGTCACAGAGCCCTTTAACCGCCTCCGGACCGCCTAACGCAGGATCGCGTTCCGGAGGCGGCAGCCCTGCGCAGAGTCACGCATATATGCGTCATCTCGCGAGACGCGAGATTTCCTGTGAACGCGCACACACAGGCGCGCGCGTTCACAGGATCGGAAGGTAAGCGAGTGGATCTCCAGCCTGCCAGCGGCGATCGTTCGCTGGCAGGCTGGAGATTTTTTTAACCCCTAAAAGGTATATTAGACACTGTTTTGATAACAACGTCTAATACACCTGCTACCTGGTCCTCTGGTGGTCCCTTTTGCTTGGATCGACCACCAGAGGACACAGGCAGCTCAGTAATAAGTAGCACCAAGCACCACACTACACTACACCCCCTCTGTCACTTATTAACCCCTTATTCACCCCATATAGACTCCCTGATCACCCCCCTCTCATTGATCACCCCCCTGTCATTGCTCACCCCCCTGTAAGGCTCTATTCAGAGGTCCATATGTTTTTTACGGATACATGGATCGGATCCGCAAAACACATACGGACATCTGAATGGAGCCTTACAGGGAGGTGATCAATGACAGGGGGGTGATCACCCCATATAGACTCCCTGATCACCCCCCTGTCATTGATCACCCCCCTGTCATTGCTCACCCCCCTGTAAGGCTCTATTCAGAGGTCCACATGTTTTTTACGGATCCACGGATACATGGATCGGATCCGCAAAACACATATGGACATATGAATGGAGCCTTACAGGGGGGTGATCACCCCATATAGACTCCCTGATCACCCCCCTGTCATTGATCACCCCCCTGTCATTGCTCACCCCCCTGTAAGGCTCTATTCAGAGGTCCATATGTTTTTTACGGATCCACGGATACATGGATCGGATCCGCAAAACACATATGGACATCTGAATGGAGCCTTACAGGGAGGTGATCAATGACAGGGGGGTGATCACCCCATATAGACTCCCTGATCACCCTCCTGTCATTGATCACCCCCCTGTCATTGCTCACCCCCCTGTAAGGCTCTATTCAGAGGTCCGTATGTTTTTTGCGTATCCACGGATACATGGATCGGATCCGCAAAACACATACGGACATCTGAATGGAGCCTTACAGGGGGGTGATCAATGACAGGGGGGTGATCACCCCATATAGACTCCCTGATCACCCCCCTGTCATTGCTCACCCCCCTGTAAGGCTCTATTCAGACGTCTGTATGTTTTTTACGGATCCACGGATCGGATCCGCAAAACACATACGGACATCTGAATGGAGCCTTACAAGGGGGTGATCACCCCATATAGACTCCCTGATCACCCCCCTGTCATTGATCACCCCCCTGTCATTGCTCACCCCCCTGTAAGGCTCTATTCAGAGGTCCGTATGTTTTTTACGGATCCACGGATACATGGATCGGATCCGCAAAACACATACGGACATCTGAATGGAGCCTTACAGGGGGGTGATCAATGACAGGTAGGTGATCACCCCATATAGACTCCCTGATCACCCCCCTGTCATTGATCACCCCCCTGTAATGCTCCATTCAGACATTTTTTTGGCCCAAGTTAGCGGAAATAGTTTTTTTTTGTTTCTTTTTTTCTTACAAAGTCTCATATTCCACTAACTTGTGTCAAAAAAGAAAATCTCACATGAACTCACCATACCCCTCACGGAATCCAAATGCGTAATTTTTTTTAGACATTTATATTCCAGACTTCTTCTCACGCTTTAGGGCCCCTAAAATGCCAGGGCAGTATAAATACCCCACATGTGACCCCATTTTGGAAAGAAGACACCCCAAGGTATTCCGTGAGGGGCATATTGAGTCCATGAAAGATTTAAATTTTTGTCCCAAGTTAGCGGAAAAGGGAGACTTTGTGAGAAAAAAAAAATCAATTTCCGCTAACTTGTGCCAAAAAAAAAAAAAATCTATGAACTCGCCATGCCCCTCATTGAATACCTTGGGGTGTCTTCTTTCCAAAATGGGGTCACATGTGGGGTATTTATACTGCCCTGGAATTTTAGGGGCCCTAAAGCGTGAGAAGAAGTCTGGGATCCAAATGTCTAAAAATGCCCTCATAAAAGGAATTTGGGCCCCTTTGCGCATCTAGGCTGCAAAAAAGTGTCACACATGTGGTATTGCCGTACTCAAGAGAAGTTGGGCAATGTGTTTTGGGGTGTCATTTTACATATACCCATGCTGGGTGAGATAAATATCTTTGTCAAATGCCAACTTTGTATAAAAAAATGGGAAAAGTTGTCTTTTGCCGAGATATTTCTCTCACCCAGCATGGGTATATGTAAAATGACACCCCAAAACACATTGCCCAACTTCTCCTGAGTATGGCAATACCACATGTGTGAAACTTTTTTGCAGCCTAGGTGGGCAAAGGGGCCCACATTCCAAAGAGCACCTTTCGGATAGCACCTGCCATTTTTTACAGATTTTGATTTCAAACTACTTACCACACATTAGGGCCCCTAGAATGCCAGGGCAGTATAACTACCCCACAAGTGACCCCATTTTGGAAAGAAGACACCCCAAGGTATTCGCTGATGGGCATAGTGAGTTCATAGAACTTTTTATTTTTTGTCACAAGTTAGTGGAATATGAGACTTTGTAAGAAAAAAAAAAATAATCATAATTTTCCGCTAACTTGTGACAAAAAATAAAAAGTTCTATGAACTCACTATGCCCATCAGCGAATACCTTAGGGTGTCTACTTTCCGAAATGGGGTCATTTGTGGGGTGTTTGTACTGTCTGGCCATTGTAGAACCTCAGGAAACATGACAGTGCTCAGAAAGTCAGAGCTGCTTCAAAAAGTGGAAATTCACATTTTTGTACCATAGTTTGTAAACGCTGTAACTTTTACCCAAACCATTTTTTTTTTTTACCCAAACATTTTTTTTTTTATCAAAGACATGTAGAACAATAAATTTAGAGAAAAATTTATATATGGATGTTGTTTTTTTTTGCAAAATTTTACAACTGAAAGTGAAAAATGTCATTTTTTTGCAAAAAATCGTTAAATTTCGATTAATAACAAAAAAAGTAAAAATGTCAGCAGCAATGAAATACCACCAAATGAAAGCTCTATTAGTGAGAAGAAAAGTAGGTAAAATTCATTTGGGTGGTAAGTTGCATGACCGAGCAATAAACGGTGAAAGTAGTGTAGGTCAGAAGTGTAAAAAGTGGCCTGGTCATTAAGGGTGTTTAAGCACTGGGGGCTGAAGTGGTTAAAGGGTTTCTATCACTTCGTTTCACCTATTTAGCTTTCAGACACTAGCGATCCGCTAGTGTCTGCTTTATCTAACCATCCTAATATAAGAGCTTATTGTCCTGCCGTTTAGCTAAAAAAATAACTTATATAGATATGCAAATGAGCCTCTAGGTGCTATGGGGGCGTGATTAGCACCTAGAGGCTCCGTCTACCTTAACAAACTGCCGCCGCCCAGCGCGTCCCTCCAGCCCGCCCATCTCCTCCGGAATGCGATGCTCCTCGTATTCTGCGCATGCGCAGTGAATATCTGATCGCTTCCCTGCTCAGACATCTCCACTGCGCCTGCGCCGATGACGTCATAGTGCTCCGAGGAACAGGCGCAGTGGAGATGTCTGAGCAGGGAAGCGATCAGACATTCACTGCGCATGCGCAGAACAGAGACGCGCACGGAGAGGATCGCTTCAGCTGGAGATGGGCGGGTTGGAGGGACGCGCTGGGCGGCGGCAGTTTGTTAAGGTAGACGGAGCCTCTAGGTGCTAATGACGCCCCCATAGCACCTAGAGGCTCATTTGCATATCTATATAAGTTATTTTTTTAGCTAAACGGCAGGACAATAAGCTCTTATATTAGGATGGTTAGATAAAGCAGACACTAGCGGATCGCTAGTGTCTGAAAGCTAAATAGGTGAAACGAAGTGATAGAAACCCTTTAAGGTGTTATAACGCACGTCCCTGTTTAGGAATGCCAGAGTGGTGTAATGTCTCTGTATGGTAGTAGTAATTGTGTCAACGGTGTCTCCTACCTGGGTACGGCTGGACTCCTGGATACTGGCTCACTTGCAATAAATTGAGTATAGTGCTAGTAGGAGTAATAGAGGGATTTTGCAGCAGAAATTGACCTTTGGTAAAGTTCATACTTGTCTTTACTGATTGTAACTTTCATCCAAGCAAGATACAGCTTTAGTCCTAGGTCCCAGCAGGTATTGGCAATGGCTGGCAGGAATTTATCTTCTGCTCTATCAACCTGGAGCTTGCAGGAAAGGACGTCTGCTCTGTAGCTCTATACTGTGGCAGGAATTTGGCTTCTGCACTTTCTATCTTCTGCTGTATGGGGACTGACTAGCTGAGGAGGAATATGGCTTCTCCTGGGTCTCTGGACTTTACTCACAGTTATCTTCTCAGGGTATGCTTTCTTCCTGGAACTGGAGGTTGTCTGCTGTTTCATCCAGCCGAGGCTGCAGGGCTCAGGCTGGGAATTTGATCAATATCTCAGCCGAGACAAGATCCTGGTTTGGTTCCCTATATCTGGGAGCTCCTAACACACACACACCCTACCCC
Source organism: Bufo bufo (assembly GCF_905171765.1). Taxonomy (NCBI): domain Eukaryota; kingdom Metazoa; phylum Chordata; class Amphibia; order Anura; family Bufonidae; genus Bufo; species Bufo bufo. Next base: position 43,476,468 of record NC_053393.1, on the reverse strand, counting down.
TAGCAGCAGGGGGTGGGCTATACTCTAACTTCCTTCTCTCCCCATGCTGCACGATATGGGCACAGCCCACTATGCTCACAGAGGGGGAGCTAAGCTGGAATGAACTATTCCAGCCTAGATATACTAAACTGAACCTAAGTCCTTGCCTGAGGAGGTGGTGATGGTGAGTACAATAAAGGAATTCAAGAGGGGCCTGGATGTATTTCTGGAGTGTAATAATATTACAGGATATAGCTACTAGAGAGGGGTCGTTGATCCAGGGAGATATTCTGATTGCCTGATTGGAGTCGGGAAGGAATTTTTTATTCCCCTAAAGTGAGGAAAATTGGCTTCTACCTCACATGGTTTTTTTGCCTTCCTCTGGATCAACTTGCAGGATAACAGGCCGAACTGGATGGACAAATGTCTTTTTTCGGCCTTATGTACTATGTTACATTGCTGCAACCTGCTGGTGAACATGGAAATTACAGCAATATACATTTAACATGATTTATAATGCACAGTTGTGAGGATATAATGTAAACTTAGTAATGTTTAGTAACACAACTCTGGGGGGTTACATTCCCCCTTACTTCGAGTTAAGCCGTCCTCGGCTTATGCTTAGGAGGGGAGGAACCAGCTCCTGGGTACCCAAATAAGTACAAAGTGCTGCATGTATTACATATAAGACATACAAAGACTAACACGTAACGGCTACCCTAGGTTCCTGCCCGCATGAGTAGGGTGTCCTCGGTATAACCAGTGAACCAAAGGTCTGCACAAAGCAATCACTACTGACTTTGAAGTGTTCTGAGCTCTGTAAACACCAAAGAAAGCATGGGGGTGTCTTTACTCTGTAGTCCCGCCATTATGTAATCCAGTGATGCCCAACCTACGGCCCGCGGGCCATATGCGGGCCGCGAAGCCGTGTCATGCGGCCCCGGCCCGCGCAGTGACCGGACTTTATCAGCGCAGGGCGCGCTGCGAACGGCACAGGCAGCAAAGCGATGCTGCCTGTGCCTGCAATCTCCCCGCCCAGCGCCGCCTCCTAGCTAATTTATTCACTGCACTTGCCTCTGTGAAATTGAAGAGAAGCACCATAATCTCGCACAGGCGCACTGGCAGAGGCATCAAAGTGCGCATGCACCGTCTTCCTGGCCTCTGCCAGTGCGCCTGTACGAGATTACGGCGCTTCTCTTTAATTTCACAGAGGCAAGTGCAGTGAATAAATTAGCTAGGAAGCAGCTCTGGGTGGGGGGGGATATCTGTGGATAACACTGAGGGAGGGGGATCTGTGGATGACACTGAGGGGGGAGGGATCTGTGGATGACACTGAGGGGGGAGGGATCTGTGGATGACACTGAGGGGGGAGGGATCTGTGGATGATACTGAGGGGGGGGATCTGTGGATGATACTGAGGGGGGGAGGGATCTGTGGATGATACTGAGGGGGGGAGGGATCTGTGGATGACACTGAGGGGGGGGATCTGTGGATGACACTGAGGGGGGGGATCTGTGGATGACACTGAGGGGGGGATCTGTGGATGACACTGAGGGGGGGAACTGTGGATGACACTGAGGGGGGGGATCTGTGGATGACACTGAGGGGGGGGGGATCTGTGGATGACACTGAGGGGGGGGGGGATCTGTGGATGACACTGAGGGGGGGGGGGATCTGTGGATGACACTGAGGGGGGGGGATCTGTGGATGACACTGAGGGGGGGGATCTGTGGATGACACTGAGGGGGGGGATCTGTGGATGACACTGAGGGGGGGGGGATCTGTGGATGACACTGAGGGGGGGGATCTGTGAATGACATTGAGGGGGATCTAGGGAGGGGTGTGGGGATGTTGGGGTGGGAGCTCTGGAAGGGGTGGGAGGTCCGATAGGAATGTGGGGGTGGGAGATCCAGGAGGGGGGGCCCATAATTTTTTTTGCTATGCGGCCGAGTCATTTCTAGCTACGCCCTTGATGGGTAAGATTGGGCGGGCACTGGAGCGATAGAGCGCCCTGCTGTAGGAGAAGCCGGCAGGGGGATGAAAGGAAAAGGGGCCAGCTCCTGGTGGTGTCGGGCACACGGCGCAAGCATGGTGGTGGAGGATCTGACTGAATCCTGAAGACCAGACATCAAGGTAGACCTGCAGAAGAAGGTGACAGCGCAGTATGTGATGTATACATGTGTGTAATGTATGTAGTGCAGTGTGTGATCATCACATACTGCACTACATACATTACACACATGTGTACATCACATGCCCCCTCACAGTAATAATGCCAAGATATGTGCCCTTTTCACAGTAGTAGTGCTCACTCGTGCCCCCTCACAGTAGTTATGCCCTGATATGTGCCCTCCTCACAGTAGTTATACCCTGATATGTGCCCCTTCACAGTAGTTATGCCCTGATATGTGCCCCCTCACAGTAGTTATGCCCTGATATGTGCCCCCTCACAGTAGTTATGCCCTGATATGTGCCCCCTCACAGTAGTTATGCCCTGATATGTGCCCCCTCACAGTAGTTATGCCAGATATGTGCCCTCTTCACAGTAGTAATGCTCACACGTGCCCCCTCACAGCGTTTGCATTTCTTTCTGGCAAAGCTACCTGGTTCCGGCCCGCAAAATTTATATCAAGTCTAGTGCGGCCCTCAGGCAAAAAATGGTTGGGCACCACTGATGTAATCAATTGCCCGCAAATGGAAGGGTGGATTTATCCTGTATTCCCTTCCCTGCACCAAAGTCAAAATATAAGGCTTAAAGCACGGTCACTATGGTGACTATGGGTAGCAAAAAGGCTCTAAGGTTTGAGGCGCCATACCTTAGACAAAGGCACAGAAGGGGAGGTATTAGCGTCTCCATGCACTTCTGGCAGTCACAGGAGGAGGGTATGATAATGATAAGGAAGGGAGATCTGCCATCTGCTCAGTGTATAAATGAAAGCAACAGGTGGTAAGAGGACCCCTTTGTGCTGCAGGAGATTAACCCTTTAGGGGGGAGGGCTCTGGTTACTGACACTTTTGGGGGGCTATTGTTACTGGCTAGTGAGGGCAGGCGGGATTAGCCTCAGGGTGGGGGCAGTGGCGGCCATCTTAACTGAATAGTGAAATTGCAGTTTTATGCAGACTGGTTGCTAAGGGCTGAATCTTATTAAAGGGTTTCTACCACCAGAAATACGGTTATGTAGCTGAGTGACATTAGCGATGCGCTAATATCAGCACCACATAACAGTATGTTTCTAACATTAGTCCCTGCAGCCGTTTTTGTTAAAAAAAGCACTTTTGTTATATGCTAATGAGCCTCTAGGTGCTATGTGGGCGTAAAATCAGCACCTAGAGGCTCCGTCCACTCACGCTTTATCCCGCCCAGGTCCAGTGTTGTGCCCGCCCAGCTCCTCTTGATTGATGCCACTGTTCCCTGCATCGTTGGCAAAATCCCGCGCCTGCGCCGTTCACTTCTGTCTTCGGCGCAGGCGCAGTGAGTGAATGATGCGATCCTGGTGCCGGATTCCTCACTGCGCCTGCGCCGACTACGTCACAGTGAGGAAGCCGGCATCAGGAGAGCGGCCTTCACTCACTGCGCCTGCGCTGAAGACAGAAGTAAACGGCGCAGGCGCGGGATTTCGCCAACGATGCAGGGAACAGTGGCTTCAATCAAGAGGAGCTGGGCGGGCACAACACTGGACCTGGGCGGGATAAAGCGTGAGTGGACGGAGCCTCTAGGTGCTGATTTCACGCCCAAATAGCACCTAGAGGCTCATTAGCATATAATAAAAGTGCTTTTTAAACAAAAACGGCTGCAGGGACTAATGTTAGAAACATACTGTTATGTAGTGCTGACATTAGCGCATCGCTAATGTCACTCGGCTACATAACAGTATTTCTGGTGGTAGAAACCCTTTAAATATGGTTGAAGTCAGTCTAATAGTAACTGATTCTGGAATATCATGTTATTAGTAACTACATATATGAAAATTGAAATTAGGGTCTAAATGTGACAGTTATCCTTTAAGGACACAGGGCGTACCTGTATGTCCTGTGTATTTCCGATCACCGCCGCGCGACACCCCCTGTGTCGGCGATCGCAGCAAACCACAGGCTAATTCAGACCTGCGGTTTGCGGCGATCATGGGAGTTGCGGCAGGCGGTCGGCGGTGCCATCGGCTCCCCGTGCGGCTGTAATGGGGACCCGATGGCGCTGCCTTCCGGTGAAGAGCCTGTAAGATCCAGCCACCTGGATCTCACAGGCAGGAAGCTGTATGAGTAATACACACTGTATTACTCATACAGCCAATGCATTCCAATACAGAAGTATTGGAATGCATTGTAAAGGGGATCAGACCCCCAAAAGTTGAAGTCCCAAAGTAGGACAAAAAAATAAAGTGAAAAAAAAAAGTTTAAAAAATAAAGTTTTCCCCCCAAAAAATTAAGTTTCATGTAAAAAATAAAAAATGTCATTTCCCCTAAATAAAGTTAAAAAAAAGGTAAAAAATAGGGGGAAAAAACATATTAGGTATCGCCGCGTCCATATAGACCGACTCTATAAACATATCACATGTCCTAACCCCTCAGATGAACACTGAAAAAAAATTAAAAATAAAAACTGTGCTAAATAAACCATTTTTTTGTCACCTTACATCACTAAAAGTACAACAGCAAGCGATCAAAAAGGCGTATGCCCTAACCCTGTCCTGTATCTAACCGTCACCTCATGCCACAAGAAATGAGCCCCTACCTAAGACAATCTCCCAAAAAATAAAAAAAAATATGGCTCAAAATATGGAGACACTAAAACATAATTTTTTTTGTTTAAAAAAGCTGTTATTGTGTAAAACTTAAGTAAATTTAAAAAAGTATACATATTAGGTATAGCCGCGTCCGTAATAACCTGCTCTATTAAAATATCACATGATCTAACCCCTCAGGTGAATACCGTAAAAAAATAAAAATAAAAACGGTGTAAACCTTACATCACAAAAAGTGTAATAGCAAGCGATCAAAAAGTCATACGCACCCCAAAATAGTGCCAATCAAACCGTCATCTCATCCCGCAAAAATCGTACCCTACCCAAGATAATCGCCCAAAAACTGAAAAAACTATGGCTCTCAGACTATGGAGACACTAAAACATGATTTTTTTTGTTTCAAAAATGAAATCATTGTGTAAAACTTACATAAATAAAAAAAGTAGACATATTAGATATCGCCGCGTCCGTAATAACCTGCTTTATAAAAATATCACATGACCTAACCCCTCAGGTGAATACCATAAAAAAAAAAAACTGTGTAAAAAAAGGAATTTTTTGTCACCTTACATCACAAAAAGTGTAATAGCAAGCAATCAAAAAGTCATATGCACCCCAAAATAGTGCCAAACAGTCATCTCATCCCCTAGACAAGACAGTCGCCTAAAAAATAAATAAAACTATGGCTTTCAGAATGTGGAGACACTAAAGAATCATAAAAATAAATAAATAAATGCTTTGTTATGTAAAACTGAAACAAACAACAACAAAAAAGTAGTCATATTTGGTATTGTCGCGTCCGTGACAACCTGCTCTATAAAAATACCACATGATCTAACCTGTCAGATGAATCTTGTAAATAACAAAAAATAAAAACTGTGCCATAACAGCTATTTCTTGTTACCTTGCCCCACAAAGTGTAATATAGAGCAACCAAAAATCATATGTACCCTAAGATAGTACCAACAAAACTGCCACCTTATCCTGTTTCTAAAATGGGGTCACTTTTTTGGAGTTTCTACTCTAGGGGTGCATTAGGGGGGCTTCAAATGGGACATGGTGTCAAAAAACCAGTCCTGCAAAATCTGCCTTCCAAAAACCGTATGGCATTCCTTTCCTTCTGCGCCCTGCCGTGTGCCCGTACAGCAGTTTACAACCATATATGGGGTGTTTTTGTAAACTACAGAATCGGAGCCATAAATGTTGAGTTTCTGGCTGTTAACCCTTGCTTTGTAACTGGAAAAAAAAAATGGAAAATCTGCCAAAAAAAGTGAAATTTTATCTCCATTTTCCATTAATTCTTGTGGAGCACCTAAAGGGTTAACAAAGTTTGTAAAATCAGTTTTGAATACCTTGAGGGGTGTAGTTTCTAGAATGGGTGGTGTCTATTATGTAAGCCTCACAAAGTGACTTCAGACCTGAACTGGTCCTTAAAAAGTGGGTTTTTGAAAATTTCAGAAAAATTTCAAGATTTGCTTCTAAACTTCTAAGCCTTGTAACATCCCCCAAAAATAAAATGTAATTCCCAAAATGATCCAAACATAAAGTAGACATATGGGGAATGTAAAGTAGTAATTCTTTTTGTAGGTATTACTATGTATTATAGAAGTAGAGAAATTGAAACTTGGAAACTTGCAAATGTTTCAAAATTTTTGGTAAATTTGGTATTTTTTTATAAATAAATAAAAAAAAAAATTTTACTCCATTTTACCAGTATCATGAAGTACAATATGTGATCAAAAAACAGTCTCGGAATGGCCTGGATGAGTCAAAGCGTTTTAAAGTTATCACCTTATAAAGTGACACTGGTCAGATTTGCAAAAAAATGGCCTGGTCCTTAAGGTGAAAATGAGCCCGGTCCCTAAGGGGTTAAATGCCCATATAGGCGTCCGTTTAAAGGGGGGAGAGAACAAGAGCTGTAAAGCAAGGCACACAAGAGTAAGTTGCTACATACAGGGAGTGCAGAATTATTAGGCAAGTTGTATTTTTGATGATTAATTTTATTATTGAACAACAACCATGTTCTCAATGAACCCAAAAAACTCATTAATATCAAAGCTGAATATTTTTGGAAGTAGTTTTTACTTTGTTTTTAGTTTTAGCTATTTTAGGGGGATATCTGTGTGTGCAGGTGACTATTACTGTGCATAATTATTAGACAACTTAACAAAAAACAAATATATACCCATTTCAATTATTTATTTTTACTAGTGAAACCAATATAACATCTCAACATTCACAAATATACATTTCTGACATTCAAAAACAAAACAAAGAGTTGAGCTTGACTCCATCCTCAACCCGAAAAGGCCCCACAAGCTCATCTTTGATGATACCAGCCCAAACCAGTACTCCACCTCCACCTTGCTGGCGTCTGAGTCGGACTGGAGCTCTCTGCCCTTTACCAATCCAGCCACGGGCCCATCCATCTGGCCCATCAAGACTCACTCTCATTTCATCAGTCCATAAAACCTTAGAAAAATCAGTCTTGAGATATTTCTTGGCCCAGTCTTGACGTTTCAGCTTGTGTGTCTTGTTCAGTGGTGGTCGTCTTTCAGCCTTTCTTACCTTGGCCATGTCTCTGAGTATTGCACACCTTGTGCTTTTGGGCACTCCAGTGATGTTGCAGCTCTGAAATATGGCCAAACTGGTGGCAAGTGGCATCTTGGCAGCTGCACGCTTGACTTTTCTCAGTTCATGGGCAGTTATTTTGCGCCTTGGTTTTTCCACACGCTTCTTGCGACCCTGTTGACTATTTTGAATGAAACGCTTGATTGTTCGATGATCACGCTTCAGAAGCTTTGCAATTTTAAGAGTGCTGCATCCCTCTGCAAGATATCTCACTATTTTTGACTTTTCTGAGCCTGTCAAGTCCTTCTTTTGACCCATTTTGCCAAAGGAAAGGAAGTTGCCTAATAATTATGCACACCTGATATAGGGTGTTGATGTCATTAGACCACACCCCTTCTCATTACAGAGATGCACATCACCTAATATGCTTAATTGGTAGTAGGCTTTCGAGCCTATACAGCTTGGAGTAAGACAACATGCATAAAGAGGATGATGTGGTCAAAATACTAATTTGCCTAATAATTCTGCACTCCCTGTATCTGGCTAAGTGCAAAAGTTAAGTGCAATTTCACAATAAGTGCATGAGGTCACATTGCGGCACCTAAAAGAGAATACACACAATGGGCATATTATACTTGAAAGTTGCATAACATGTAAACATTTAGGCAAAATTTGTGCAATAATATCATAGTATAAATCACAAAGAGCTCAGGTATACGTTTGAGTCTTTTCTTTGGGTGCAAGCTTTTAACGTTGCAGTAAACATTTTTGAAAAACGTTATGCATTTATTAGTGCAATAATATGCTCAAATAAGGCTTGAGTCCTTCTTTTTCTTGAAGTGCTTGATGTAGAATCCTCTGGAAAAAGGCAAAAGTCAATTGTAATCCACAGGAATAATAAAGTTAATTGTAATCCATTAGGCGGTATAAAATGTCATATAAAACACATAAAAGCAGCATATTAAGAACCGTAGTTCCATAAGGCTATCAAGTAACCTGAGAAAGGGGATAAAACAATGTGCAAACTTTAGCACAACCTGGGATGTGAAAGGTTGTTGAAGGTGAAGATGGGGGGAGTCCTTACTGCACATGACCATCAGGGTGAGGACAAAATAGGGCAACCTGTAAAAGAAAACATTAAAACAATGCCAACGGGTCCTCACCCGTCAAGAACAATCCACGACGTGGCTCCCAAATAGTTCAGGTGTTGAAGAGAAAGGCATTTAGAGAAGGACTTCCGGGTCCTCATCGCTACTGAAGCGCATTAGGGGGCGCTCCTGCTTCTTGTAGCTCAAGGTTGCAGCAGTAGTGGTGCGCCACTGCCCTCTGGTGGTGTCCTTAGGTAATGGCTGTGCAGCTAGCCTGGTGAATGCAGCTGTGACATGCTGCAAGCCGGTGCAGAGGTGGACAATACCTCAGGCTGAAGGGGCCCTGTAGGCAAACTGGGGGTGCCTGGGGCAGCTTCCAGGGTAGGACATATGGCTGTACCCTGGGGTTGAAGGTGAGAACTGAATTGTTGATCTGGCCCACCCGTAGGGTTGGTGGTGCGGCCAGGTCTGGGATGAGGGGTTCAGGTTCTGGCTGGGGCTGTTCTTTGAACTGCAACCTGCCGTCTTGGGTCTCCTGTAAACAGCGGATTCTCCCTGCAGAGCCTGGGTCTTCCTGCCAGGTCTCTGGGGAAACTGCAGGGGACAAAGGTTTGGCTAGCAGGGTCACTCCTGCGGCGGAAGGGCCTTGGATGGAGCGCATGGGGGTATATTCCACCTGATCCCCCACGTACAGGTTGTGATGGGCCTGTGGTAAGGAATGACTCTTAACGGAGCGGCGGCCCACAAATATTTCAGCGCCAGAATGATTGTCCTGGAGGAAGCCCACTCCTCTCTCCACAGCAAACTATAGTACAGTTCCTGTGCACCGGACCGATTTCGGGTCATCTAGAACCTGCTTGATCCATTCCTCTATAGCTGTTTTGTATTCCCACGAGGTCTGGGTATGAGCTGTTATTTCCCACAAGACCTCTGGGTTAAGCCTCCCTGACTTAGGGGTGTCTTTTCCGGGCGGCAGAGTTGAAATTCCAGCCGCCTCTGCCGCACCAGCCAGCATGCGGAGCGGGGCCTGTTCGGGCCTACTAGGAGTGGCGGGACCCACTGGACACGGTGCAGGGGCAGCTTCGGACCTGGCCTGGGCCTCAGGGAGCGCGACTGCTCCTACCTGATGTCGCGGCCGGTTCCGGTGCCTCCTGGTGGTCATCTGGGGCTTCAGGTGCCGTCAGTGGTGCAGGCTGGTTCACGGCCTGGGCGACTTGGTCGACGGCATCTTCTGCAGGAGCAGGCTTGTCGTCACTGGCAGCCATCTTGGGGGACGTCTCATCGGTGCATCCAGCCGTTGCGGAGGAATCCACAGCCTCCGGGTTCAGGACTGTAGATAGGACGTCGTCCTCCGCGTGTTCAGAAACGGTGGCCATCTTGATTTGGTCGTCGGCGGCTGTTTCTCCACCAGTTGCGGCATGCGCAGCCTCCGGGGACACTCCGAACGTGCAGGGGCCAGCTCTCTTCACGAGCTGGGAGACCCGGATCTCTGGTAAGGCAGCCTCGTAGACTAGCTCTCCTTGTATCGCCATCTGGTCCCACTTAGGTGCTGGGAGCGCCATGTTTCCTGCGTCTCCTCTCTCACTTGGTACAGGGAATGAGGGTGGAGCCCAGAGGGAGGAGTCTTTACTCCCATGGCTCACATTGCAAAGTTCTTGGTGGGCAGGCTTGAGAGTTCCGGCTTCTAGGGGGACGTATTCAGCATTTTCGCGCTCTTGAGAGGGCGTTCTTGCATTTTCCCGCTTCTGAATGGCATGAAGAAGCGGGACCATTACCATATTTTTCGCCCTATAAGACTCACCTGCCCATAAGACGCACCTAGGTTTTTGAGGAGGAAAATATACAAAAACATTTTTTTTAACCAAAAGGTGTGCTTTTGGTGGGTTTTGAACTAATGGTGATCTGTTGGTGACACTGTTATGGGGGATCTGTTGGTGACACTGTTATGGGGGATCTGTGGGTGACACTATTATGGGGATCTCCAGATGGCTCTTATTGGGGTCTCTGGATGGCACTGTTATGGGGATCTGTGGATGACACTGTTATGGGGGGGATCTGTGGATGACACATATATAGCATCTTATGCTATGTGTCATCCACAGATCCCCTCCCTAACAGTGTCCCTGTAGTGTGAATGACCCCCAATCCAGGGGGTGGGGGTAGGATCTGGTTTTATAATGACAGCGGGCCCGTGCAGTGACTGTATTCTACTACACGGGCCCCGCTCACTGTATATAATCATATCTGTAATTGTAGGCATTGTTAATGTATAAAAATTCTGGGTAATCAGCGCCTGTATTACTTACAGCAAGCGCTCAGTAGCAGAGAGGAGGGAGGAGGCAGGCCGGGAGGATGGGCGCTGGCAGCGTGAGTCACTACGTCACATGCCTGCGCTGCCCACTTTATGAATGAAGCAGGCGGGATGGGCGCATGACGTAGTGACTCACGCTGCCAGCACCCGTCCTCCCGCCCTGCCTCCTCCCTCCTCTCTGCTATTGAGCGCTTGTAAGTAATACAGGCGCTGATTACCCAGAATTTTTATACATTAACAATGCCTACAATTACAGATACGATTATATACAGTGAGCGGGGCCCATGTAGTAGAATACAGTCACTGCACGGGCCCCACTGTCATTATAAAAGCAGATGCCGGCCCCCAGCCCCTCCTTCCTCTCAGCTGATACACCGTATAATTGAAAATTCGGCAAAATGCAGCATTCGCCCCATAAGACGCACTGCTATTTTCCCCCCACTTTTGGGGGGGGGGGGGTGCGTCTTATAGGGCGAAAAATACGGTATACGAATATGGCAAATTAATCCTTGGAGTGCTGGTGCGCACTGAGTAGCGCTTTCTGGCACATCAATTAAGTCAATAAAGTTATTTTTTTGGGTTTTGCACAATCTGCAGGCCTTGTAGCAGTGTTAAACATGCAAGTTTATCCTGATGAGGCACACAATTTGATCCGATACTGTTATGGCACACAGCTCGATCCTGTTCCAATGACGCCAAAAATGCAATGAGCAGGACCGTGGTACGGTTACACAGACGCCAAATTATGCAGTGGGTCAGGATATGGGTATGATAGTCTATAGTTTTGTTCGTGACGCCAATTGCAGCATGCGCAGGGTACTGTCACAGGGCCCTTTTAAAGTGTTATAACGCATGTTCCAGTTTAGGAATGCCAGAGTGGTGTAATGTCTCTGTATGGTAGTAATTGTGTCAACGGTGTCTCCTACCTGGGTACGGCTGGACTCCTGGATACTGGCTCACTTGCAATAAATTGAGTGTAGTGCTAGTAGGAGTAATAGAGGGATTTTGCAGCAGAAATTGAGATCCAGACCTTTGCTAAAGTTCATACTTGTCTTTACTGATTGTAACTTTCATCCAAGCAAGATACAGCTTTAGTCTTAGATCCCAGCAGGTATTGGCAATGGTTGGCAGGAATTTATCTTCTGCTCTATCAACCTGGAGTTTGCAGGAAAAGACGTCTGCTCTGTAGCTCTATACTGTGGCAGGAATTTGGCTTCTGCACTTTCTATCTTCTGCTGTATGGGGACTGACTAGCTGAGGAGGAATATGGCTTCTCCTGGGTCTCTGGACTTTACTCAGTTATCTTCTCAGGGTATGCTTTCTTCCTGGAACTGGAGGTTGTCTGCTGTTTCATCCAGCCGAGGCTGCAGGGCTCAGGCTGGGGATTTGATCAATGTCTCAGCCGAGACAAGATCCTGGTTTGGTTCCCTATGTCTGGGAGCTCCTAACACACACACCCTACACCTAGCAGGGGGTGGGCTACACTCTTTCTAACTTCCTTCTCTCCCCATGCTGCAGGACATGGGCATAGCCCACTCTGCTCACAGAGGGGGAGCTAAGCTGGAATGAACTATTCCAGCCTAGATGTACTAAACCGAACCTAAGTCCTTGCTAACACATTGCTGCCACCTGCTGGTGAACATGGAAATTACAGCAATATACATTTAACATGGTTTATAATGCACAGTTGTGAGGATATAATGTAAAATTACATCAGATGGCAATGTAAAGGCTCTTAGGAGATTGTAGCGGGGTAAAAGAGTTTAGTAACATAACTCTGGGGTGTTACAGAATCTAAGGCTAGTAATATTATCTTTGCAATAGTGGCTGTAATTCCCAGCTGAGGGCTACAAGATTAAGATATGGCTGACCAGGACTGTAAAGCCTCTGTCAACCTTAAACAGCAAATACCTTACTGACTGACTCCAGTGCTCGGCTTTGCAGATTCTGCAGATTCTGGACCTTCTATCTTCTTTTCTCTTTCTTTGAAGTAGAGATGGTTTTCTCTCTGTAAAGTTCTCAGAGAACTTAGGACTAGTTTTCTGGAGAGTAAGCACATGTTTCTCTCACTTGTACTCCTAACACACTATTCACTAGACTGAGCTAGGGGCGGACACAAGTCCACACCTAACTTCTTGCAGGGACTGAGTCAGGATAGTTAACCCCAACTGATCCATATAGAGATATGCTAGGTACATGGCATTTACATATTAAATAACATTAGATAACATTGCATAACAAGAACAGGTTGCAAGTACTCTTTTCTGCGGTAAGGCACATGTGGGCTTTGGGACTGCGTCTAATGATGCAGCATCTAGGCGCGGCATATAACTACAACACATGGAGGGCTGCTTTCTTCTGACCTTTTTCCAGGTTCTTCCTAGACGTAACAGAAGAGTTGCACCACCCTGGAGACTTGCCAACACTTCTGGGAGTCCATGACGTCTCCGCTTTTTCCAGGAGCATTCCCGAACATTATGGTTGCACAATCCGATCCCGTAACCCCTGCTGTTTTATGGGCAGAATATTTATTTACGGGTTTTGACACTATATAGCGTCACGCTACTTTTCTCTATGACATCACTGTGTTTATTATCTCTGTACTGTGACATCACTGTGTTTATTATCCCTTTAACCCCTTCCACCTTGGGCCTGTTTTCACCTTCCTGCCCAGGCCATTTTTTTGAAAATCTGGCATGTCACTTTATGTGGTAATAGCTTTGGAACACTTTTACTTATCCAAGCCATTCTGAGATTGTTTTCCCATTATAGTCATAAACTTGAGTCAATATATTTCACCTTTATTTGTGAAAAAATCCCAAATTTACCCAAAAATTAGAAAAATTTCCAAATTTTCAAATTTCAATTTCTCTACTTTTATAATAGATAGTGATACCTCATATAAAAGTGATTACTTTACATTTACCATATGTCCACTTCATGTTTGGATCATTTTGGGAATAAAATTTTATTTTTTGGGGATGTTACAAGGCTAAGGCTACTTTCACACTAGCGTTCGGGGCTCCGTTTGAAGGGTCTCACAAGCGGCCCCGAACGCATCCGTACTGCCCTAATGCATTCTGAGTGGACGCGGATCCGCTCAGAATGCATCAGTCTGGCAGCGTTCAGCCTCCGCTCCGCTCAGCAAGCGGACACCTGAACGCTGCTTGCAGCGTTCGCGTGTCCGCCTGGCCGTGCGGAGGCAAGCGGATCGGTCCAGACTTACAATGTAAGTCAATGGGGACGGATCCGTTTGAAGATGACACAATATGGCTCAATTTTGAAACGGATCCGTCCCCCATTGACTTTCAATGTAAAGTCTGGACGGATCCGTTCAGGCTACTTTCACATTTAGAATTTTTTTTAAACTATAATGCAGACGGATCCGTTCTGAGCGGATCCAAACGTCTGCATTATAGGAGCGGATCAGTCTGTGCAGACATCAGACGGATCCGCTCCGAACGCAAGTGTGAAAGTAGCCTTAGAAGTTTGGAAGCAAATCTTTACATTTTTCAGAAAATTTCCAAAACCCCCTTTTTAAGGACCAGTTCAGGTCTGAAGTCACTTTGTGAGGCTTACATAATAGAAACAACCCAAAAATGACCCCATTTTAGAAACTGCACACCTCAAGGTATACAAAACTGATTTTTACAAACTTTGTTAAGCCTTTAGGTGTTCCACAAGAATTCATGGAAAATGGAGTTAGAAATTCAGAATTTCACTTTTTTGGCAGATTTTACATTTTAATCCATTTTTTCCAGTAGTAAAGCAAGGGTTAACAGCCAAATAAAACTCTATTTATTATCCTGATTCTGCGGTTTACAGAAACACCCCACATGTGATCGTAAACTGCTGTACGGGCACACGGCAGGGCGCAGTAGGAAAGGAATGCCATATGGTTTTTGGAAGGCAGATTTAGCTGAACTGGTTTTTAGATCCCATGTCCCATTTGAAGCCCCCGTGATGAACCCCTACAGTAGAAACTCAAAAAGTGACCACATTTTGGAAACTACGGGATAGGGTGCCAGTTTTATTGGTACTATTTTAGGGTACATATGATTTTTTTTATTGCTCTATATTACGTTTTTTGTGAGGCAAGAAAAAAATGGATGTTTTGGCACTATTTTTATTTTTAACAACATTCATCTGACAGGTTAGATCATGCGCTATTTTTATAGAGCAGGTTGTCACAGATGCAATGATATCAAATATGTCTACTTTCTATGATGTTTGTTTCAGTTTTACATAATAAAGCATTTTTGAAAACAAAAATTAGGTTTTTGTATCTCCATTTTCTGAACGCCCTATTTTTATATTTTTCTGCCGATCGTCTTGTGCAGGGGCTCGTTTTTGCAGGAAGAGTTTTTATTGGTGCCAATTTTGGGTACATATGATTTTTTTTTTTTAATCATTCATTATTACACTTTATAGGGCAAGGTGACCAAGAAATTGGTTTGTTTTGGTGCAGTTTTTATTTATTTATTTTTACAGTGTTTACCTGAGGGATTAGGTCATGTGACTTTTTTATAGAGCAGATCGTTACGGACGTGGAAAAACCTACTATGTCTACGTTTCCTTATTTAAGTTTTACTCAATAATAGCATTTTTGAAACCGAAATAATGATATTTTAGTGTATCCATAGTCTGAGAGCCATAGCTTTTTTTATTTTTTGACCAATTGTCTTAGGTAAGGACTAATTTTTTGCGTGATGAGTTGATGGTTTTATGGATACCATTTTGTGGGACATACGCCTTTTTGATCGCTTGGTGTTGCACTTTTTGTGATGTAAGGTGACAAAAAAGTTTATTTTTTTTTTACACCGTTTTTATATATATACAGTACAGACCAAAAGTTTGGACACACCTTCTCATTCAAAGCGTTTTCTTTATTTTCATGACTATGAAAATTGTAGATTCACACTGAAGGCATCAAAACTATGAATTAACACATCTGGAATTATATACATAACAAACAAGTGTGAAACAACTGAAAATATGTCATATTCTAGGTTCTTCAAAGTAGCCACCTTTTGCTTTGATTACTGC
Organism: Bufo bufo; assembly: GCF_905171765.1. Lineage (NCBI taxonomy): Eukaryota > Metazoa > Chordata > Amphibia > Anura > Bufonidae > Bufo > Bufo bufo. The sequence continues at coordinate 43,460,734 of NC_053393.1, read as the reverse complement.
TTTGCACACTCTTGGCATTTTCTTGATGAGCTTCAAGAGGTAGTCCCCTGAAATGGTTTTCACTTCACAGGTGTGCCCTGCCAGGTTTAATAAGTGGGATTTCTTGCCTTATAAATTGGGTTGGGACCATCAGTTGTGTTGAGAAGTCAGGTGGATACACAGCTGATAGTCCTACTGAATAGACTGTTAGGTGCTTTTTTCTTGCCATAATACAAATTCTAAGTAAAGAAAAACGAGTGGCCATCATTACTTTAAGAAATGAAGGTCAGTCAGTCAGCCGAAAAATTGGGAAAACTTTGAAAGTAAGGGCTATTTGACCATGAAGGAGAGTGATGGGGTGCTGCGCCAGATGACCTGGCCTCCACAGTCACCGGACCTGAACCCAATCGAGATGGTTTGGGGCGAGCTGGACCGCAGAGTGAAGGCAAAAGGGCCAACAAGTGCTAAGCATCTCTGGGAACTCCTTCAAGACTGTTGGAAGAACATTTCAGGGGACTACCTCTTGAAGCTCATCAAGAGAATGCCAAGAGTGTGCAAAGCAGTAATCAAAGCAAAAGGTGTCTACTTTGAAGAACCTAGAATATGACATATTTTCAGTTGTTTCACACTTGTTTGTTATGTATATAATTCAACATGTGTTAATTCATAGTTTTGATGCCTTCATAGTCATGAAAATAAAGAAAACTCTTTGAATGAGAAGGTGTGTCCAAACTTTTGGTCTGTACTGTATATTTTTTGAGTAGTGAGTAGTACATGAACAGGTTGCCTAGGAGACCCAGCCAGAGGATGGATCTCCTCGTCACCCGTAGAAGGCAGGTCCCGATGCCGTGCAAGGCATTGGGCTGCCTTCTGACAAATTGAGTCCCCCCACAGCAGTGCGGGGACTCGATGCGCTCCCTCACCCGACACAAACCCCTTCTATGTCGCGGTCAGCACGGACCGCGACATAAAGGGGGTTAATTCTCCGGCATCCGCTTTTACTGCAATTCCGGCGGATACAGCGGGGGCCCGGCTACCAGGGACTGCCGGGCCCCTGCAGTGATCGCGCACCGCTCCAGTGCCTGCCAAATCACCATGACGTACTATTACGTCAAATTGTGAGAACACTGGTTTCCATGACGTAGTAGTACATCATGTGTCGGAAGGGGTTAATGAGACATTACTGTGTTTATTATCCCTTTAATGTGACATCACTGTGATTATTATACCTGCACTTTGACATCACTGTGTTTATTATCCTTTTAACCCATAGAGGACCAGCACTGTACATGTACAGCGGGCTGATCGGGCGGTTGCAGAAGCTGTGCCCTGCCCAATCAGCAACACTGACCCGGCAGTCACTGACAGCCGGGCCCCTGCTGCATACATTTTCATGGATGCCAACGTATTAACCCCTTGTATGCAGAGGGTTTGCGGAGGGTACGGGTGCCCTCCGCATTTCCATCGGGTCCCCGCGCTGCAGTGACAGGGACCCGAAGGCAGCCCGATGCCTTCCATAGGCATCGGGGCTTGCCTTCTATGTAAGCCTGGATGAGGTGACTGTTTGATTGGTACTATTTTGGCCTTTTGATTGGTACTAATCCAGCCCTTAGGACTCTTGTACATGGCCGTTGTGCTCCCGTGGCCGTATTGTGTATTGTTCTATCTTTTTGTGGAACAGACGGATCATGGACCTATTCAATGTGTCTGGAACCGACCCGGCCACCGCACGGACGTTGCCCGTGCATTGGGGACCGCAAATTGCGGTCCCCAATGCACGGAACGGAACCACAACGGCCGTGTGCAAGAGGCCTTAGGCTGGGTCTCACAGGCAGGCTGTCAGTATAAAGGCTGACAGGCAATGCATTATAATACAGGCTGTATTGTAATGCATTGCAAAGGGGATCAGACCCCAGAAGTGGAAGTTCCAGAGTGGGACAAAAATAAAGGAAAAAAAACTGTTTTTCATAATAAAAAAATAGTTTCAGGTAAAAAAAATAAAATTCCCCAAAACATCAAAAATTGTGAAAAAAAGAAGAAAACCAGACCTATTGGATATTGCTGCATCCATAACGACCGGCTCTATAAAAATATCACATGATCCACCCCCTCACCTGAACGGCGTAGAAAAAATAAAATAGAAACTGTGCTAAAACAATCATTTTTTTGTCACCTTACATCCCAAAAAGTGCAACATCAAGAGATCAAAACCCCCAAAATAGTACCAAACAAACAGTCACCTCATCCTGCAAAAAATGAGCACCTACATAAAACAATCGGACAAAAAAATAAAAAAAACTATGGCTCTCAGAATATGGAGACACTAAAACATGATTTTTTTTGTTTCAAAAATACTTTTATTGTGTAAAACTTAAATAAATAAATAAAAAAGTATACATATTAGGTATTGCCATGTCCGTAACAACCTGCTGTATAAAAATATCACATGACCTAACCCCTCAGGTGGACACTGTAAAAAAATTTAAAATAAAAACTGTCAAAAGCAATTTTTTTGTCACCTTACATCACAAAAAGTGTAATACCAAGCGATCAAAAAGTAATATGCACCCTAAAATAGTACCAATGAAACCGTCATCTCATACCGAAAAAAATGAACCCCTACATAAGACAGTCGCCCAAAAAATATGGCTTTCAGAATACAGAGACACAAAAAAATGCTTTAGGCTATATGCACACGACCGTGCCGTTTTTTACGGTCTGCAAACTGCGGATCCGCAAAAAACGGAAGCCGCCTCGGTGCCTTCCGCAATTTATGGAACTGACGGCTCATTGTAGAAATGCCTATTCTTGTCCGCCACGGAACGGAGCAACGGATGCGGACAGCACACGTAGTGCTGTCCGCATCTTTTGCGGCCCCATTGAAGTGAATGGGTCCGCATCCGAGCCGCAAAAACAGCTTTTTTTTTGTTACCATGCTTAACAAACAGAGTAATATAAAGCAACCAAAAATCATATTTACCCTAAAATAGTACCAACAAAACTGCCACCTTATCCTGTAGTTTCCAAAATTGGGTCACTTTTTGGGAGTTTCTACTCTAGGTGTGACTTGGCAACTTAAAATTATCCCAATGAAATCTGCCCTCCAAAAATCACATGGCGTTCCTTTCCTTCTGCGCCATGCCGTGTGCCCAGCAGCAGTTTACAATCACAAATGGGGTGTTTCTGTAAAATACAGAATCAGGGTAATAAATTTAGTGTTTTGTTTGGCTGTTAACCCTTACTTTGTTACTGGAAAAAATGGATTAAAATGTAAAATCTGCCAAAAAAGTGAAATTCTGAAATTTCATTTACATTTTCCTTTAATTCTTGTGGAACACCTAAAGGGTTAACAGAGTTTGTAAAATCAGTTTTGAATACCTTGAGGGGTGTAGTTTCTAAAATGGGGCCATTTATGGGTGGTTTCTATTATGTAAGCCCCACAAAGTGACTTCCTTTTGGATTTACTTCAAATTTTCTTAGGCTACTTTCACACTAGCGTTTTAGTTTTCCAGTATTGAGATCCGTAATAGGGGCTCAGTTTTGTCCCCATTCATTGTCAATAGGGACAAAACTGAAACAGAACGGAATGCACCAAAATGCATTCCGTTCCGTTTAGTTGTGTTCCCATACCGGAGAGTAGCATGCTGTGGTTTGCTTTCCGTCCTCGGATGTGGAGCAAGACGGATCGAGCATGACCCCCAATGCAAGTAATTAGGGACGGATCAGTTTTCTCTGACAAAATTTGCCACAATAGAAAATGGATCCGTCCTCCATTGACTTTCAATGGAGTTAATGACGGATCCGTCTTGGCTATGTTAAAGGGTTTCTATCACTTCGTTTCACATAATTAGCTCTCAGACACTAGCGATCCGCTAGTGTCTGCTCTGCCAAACCATCCTAATATAATTGCTTTTGGGGCAGCCGTTTTGCTAAAAAAAGAACTTTTATTAATATGCTAATGAGCCTCTAGGTGCTATGGGGGCGTCATTAGCACCTAGAGGCTCCGTCTACCTTCACAAACTGCCGCCGCCCAGCGCGTCCCTCCAGCCCGCCCATCTCCTCCGGAATGCGATCCTCCCTGTGAGCGTATGTATTCGGCGCATGCGCAGTGAATGTCTGACCGCTTCTCTGCTCATACATCTCCACTGCGCCTGTCCCTCGGAGCACTATGACGTCATCGCGCAGGCGCAGTGGAGATGTCTGAGCAGAGAAGCGGTCAGACATTCACTGCGCATGCGCCGAATACATACACTCACAGGGAGGATCGCATTCCGGAGGAGATGGGCGGGCTGGAGGGACACGCTGGGCGGCGGCAGTTTGTGAAGGTAGACGGAGCCTCTAGGTGCTAATGACGCCCCCATAGCACCTAGAGGCTCATTAGCATATTAATAAAAGTTCTTTTTTTAGCAAAACGGCTGCCCCAAAAGCAATTATATTAGGATGGTTTGGTAGAGCAGACACTAGCGGGTCGCTAGTGTCTGACAGCTAATTATGTGAAACGAAGTGGTAGAAACCCTTTAAAGATAATAGAACTGGATCCATTCATAACGGATGCTGATGGTTGTATTATCAGTAATGGAAGTGTTTTTGCTGAACCCTGCCGGATCCAGTAAAAACGCTAGTGTGAAAGTAGCCTAAGCCTTCTAACGTCCCGAAAAAATAAAATGGCGTTCACAAAATGATAGACATATGGGAAATGTAAAGTAATAACTATTATATGAGGTGTCACGATCTGTTTTAAAAGCATAGAAATTAAAATTTGAAAAGTTTCAAATTTTGGGGGTAAATTTGGGATTTAAAAAAAATGAAAAATAGACTGAAATTTACAACTATCATGAAGTACAATGTGTCACGAGAAAACAGTCTCAGAATGGCTTGGATAAGTAAAAGCCTTTCAAAGTTATTACCACATAAAGTGACACATTGTCAAATTTCCAAAAAACTGCCTGGTCCTTAAGGTAAAAAATGGCACGGTCCTGAAAGGGTTACTGTGACATCACTGTGTTTATTATCCCTGTACTATAACATGTTCATTTCCCATATATTTTGAATGAATATATTCTGAATGAATCATATTAAAACAAGTGACCATTTCTGAGTAGCATGTGCTGGGTGACTAACCCTACAATCCACAACTGGTCCATCCGCTCATGGCCTTCTCAGTAATTGTGTACAAGTCTACACAAAAAATATCCTAGTCCGTGTCAGTGTCACGATCAGTGTGTGTGGGAAACTCCACACTGAACACAGGAGGGAAAGGGAACAGTAACTGGGCCTGGAAACTAGGGAAGAAACAGGTCACCTCCTAGACAACCCTAATCCGGGCCCTGACTACCTATCAATATAAATAGACCTTGAAGGTAGGAATATTCATATGCAGGATACCTAGGCCCTGATTTCCCTATAAGGCCCTGGAATAAGTTTAGGACCAGAGGCAACCCATTCCTCCCCAGATGGACGAATGGAAGTCTCTGTCTCAGGCCCAGATACAACAACAGGGAATATAACAAATACAAACAAACGCAACACTTAACTTCTGTAGAAATGTAGAACAGGAACACCAGAGACGACCTCACACCAAACCCAAATGAAGCTATCTATCGCATAGTCAGAAGGGTGGGGTCAGACTATAAAGGGTAGTTGGACAGTTGTCCATGCAAAAATCACTCCAATCGAGAATCTGTCTCGCTTGACAGTCGATGGTAGGGTTATGTTTGCTTAACCATGGCAAACCCAAAACCATCGGAGCAGGCAGACCCTCCAACACATAACATAAGACAGATTCCTGATGGAAATCACCCACTCTTAAATGGATGTAATTTACCACCTGCAACGGGCATTTTTGGGTAAGAGGTGCAGAATCAATTGCAAAGACAGAAATGCTTCTCTCTAGTGCACTAGTAGTCAACACATGAATACGAACAAACTGTCCATCAATCAGGTTAACCCCAGCCCCACTGTCGATAAATTCCTCGGTTTCCACAGTTTTGGACTCTAGCGCCACCTCGGCAGACAGGAGAAATCGGATACTACCAGTAAATGACAAAATTACGTTTTTTTGCTCCCCACCCACACCACCAATAGTAATTTGGGGATTAAGCGTTTTTCTTTTGTCTACACCTTGACGCCAAATGTACGGACAAATATTTACGAAATGTCCCTTTTTTTCCACAACAAAAACAGACTCCCTACATATGACCAAAGCTCTTACCAGCAGTCCCAGGAATAGCTCCCCCAACTGCATAGGCTCCTCACAAGGCGTAACCAAAGTGGTCCCTTTACCATAGGTGTGAAAAGAAAGCTGCCACCTTATATGGCAGTGCGTCCTGAGGGTGAGGACCCTTAGATCTTCCCCTCAGGTGTCTATCCAGACGTACAGCAAGGGACATAGCTGCTTCCAATGACTCAGGTTTTTCATGAAAGGCCAACACGTCATGCAACCTCTCAGACCCTGACAGAACTGGCTACGGAGAGCAGGATCATTCCACTCCATATCCGTAGTCTATCGCCTAAATTCAGCGCAATAGATTTCCGCGGAACGCTCTCCCTGCCGTAAACCGCGTAACTTGGTCTCAGCCATGAGAGATCCGATCCGGGTCATCATAAATAAGACCCAACGCTGTATTTTCGATCACCGCCGCGCGGCGGGTGGTGATCGGAACAAGGTGCCTGCGCAAATCATTGACCCCCCGTAAAGGCGATCGCAGCAAACCGCAGGTCAATTCAGACCTGTGGTTTGCTGTGTTTCCGGGTTATTCGGGTCTCTGGTGACCCGATAACCCGGAATAGGACGGTGATCGGTGGTGTTATAATACACCACCAATCACTGTCCTGCGATCCTGAGAGGTGGTGTGACTCAGGATCGCTTCTGATTGGCCGGCTGGGCAGGTGTGGGTGGGCGCAGCGGCAATTTTGAATTGCCGGAGCTCCTTTCCCCGCTCATACACGTTCGTGGAGCGTGAGAGAGAGAGGAGCTCGTCTGTACTGTTAGTTTTTTTGTGCCATCAGGCACAAATCAGTGTATTTGGGAGAGGTAGATTAGGCAGGGATAGTGAGGCAGAGTTAGGGGGAAATTTTTTTTTTTTTTATTGTGGTCTAGCACCCGGATCGGGTGTCTGGGGTCAACAGCACTCAGCTGTGTGACCCTAGACCCCCCAGGGGTGCTGTAGCTTGCCCCCTGCCCCCACACGCACATTTTTTTTGGGCGCTTATTATTTTTTTTGCATGCGCTGACTGTGGCCAGCACTCTTAGCGTCCGGCCACTGTTAGCGCATCACCCACCCCAACGCTGATCAGCTTCGTACAGCTGATCACCGCGTTTGAATATTTATTTATTTTTTTGACACTTTTTGGGATTTTCAATTTTTTTTTGTTATTGTTTATTTAATTTTTTTCTGTTAGGTGTAGGGCAAAGTACGCGAACACCTGTCCCCCACACACACTGAATAAAGTTTTCCATGCACGCACACACTCCCCTATGGCCCGCCGGACGTTCTCGGCCGAGGAGGCATACGTCCTGCTTGCCTCCGAATCCGAGAGTCCCAGTGAGGACGAGGATGACCCCACTTTCCTCTTGTCATCCACGTTCTCCTCCTCATCTAGCGATGATGATGAGCCCCCAAGGCGGCGGAGCAAGGGGACTAGTTTTTCGGCCCTCCAGATAAGTCCACCTGAACCCCCTACCGGTGAACTTGTTTGGTGTATCCCAGAGCATTTTGAGCCTGTGATTCTTGATCTTGTTGGCTAAGCAGGAATCCAGATTCCCACAGTGGGCTTCACTGAATATGACTATTTTAGTCTTTTTTTCAGTGACCACTTTGTGAATCTGATGGTGGAGCAAACAAACTTGTACGCCCAACAGTTCATTGCTCAACACCCGGGCTCCTTTTTGGCTAGGGCCGGTGGCTGGACTCCGTAATTTTTGGAGGCCTATGTACCTGGAAGGGAGGTCGTGATTGATGAGTCTCTCATTGCTTTCAAGGGGGAACTAATTTTCTGCCAGTTTGTTCCCTCTAAGCGGGCGAGGTATGGCGTGAAGCTGTACAAACTTTGTTAGAGTACCTCAGGCGAGATTCCTGTATTCAACCACCAGAATGTCCCCCCACTCTGGGTGTTAGCGGGAAACTTGTGTGGGACCTTATGCACCCACTGCTAGATAAAGGTTACCACCTGTACGTGGATAACTTTTATACTAGTATCCCCTTGTTCCAGTCCCTCACCGCCAGATCCACATCCGCTTCTGGGACAGTGCGGAAAAATCAACGCGGCCTGCTAACCCAACCCCTCCAGGTACCTATCCTCAGGGGTGAGACCCGTGCCCTTACCAGTGGAAACCTGTTGCTGGTCAGATTTAAGGACAAGAGGGATGTCCTTGTACTGTCCACAATTCAAGGTAACGGCATCACCCCTGTCCCTGTGCGAGGTATCAAGGCAACGGTCCTCAAGTCCGATTGTATTGTCGACTACAATCGGTATATGGGAGGAGTTGATCTCTTTGATCAAGTCCTCAAGCCATATAACGCCATGTGCAAAACCCGGGCATGGAACAAAAAAGTTGCGGTTTACTTGGTACAGGTTGCCTTGTACAACTCTTTTGTGCTGTCCCGGAGCACTGGCAACACAGGGAAATTCCTCCAGTTCTATGAGGCAGTCCTTAAGGCCTTGATCTTTTCTGACCGGGAAAGAGCAGGCTGGAGTACAGTCGTGGCCAAAAGTTTTGAGAATGACATAAATATTGGAAATTGGAAAAGTTGCTGCTTAAGTTTTTATAACAGCAATTTGCATATACTCCAGAATGTTATGAAGAGTGATCAGATGAATTGCATAGTCCTTTTTTGCCATGAAAATTAACTTAATCCCAAAAAAACCTTTCCACTGCATTTCATTGCTGTCATTAAAGGACCTGCTGAGATCATTTCAGTAATCGTCTTGTTAACTCAGGTAGGAATGTTGACGAGCACAAGGCTGGAGATCATTATGTCAGGCTGATTGGGTTAAAATGGCAGACTTGACATGTTAAAAGGAGGGTGATGCTTGAAATCATTGTTCTTCCATTATTAACCATGGTGACCTGCAAAGAAACGCGTGCAGCCATCATTGCGTTGCATAAAAATGGCTTCACAGGCAAGGATATTGTGGCTACTAAGATTGCACCTCAATCAACAATTTATAGGATGATCAAGAACTTCAAGGAAAGAGGTTCAATTCTTGTTAAGAAGGCTTCAGGGCGTCCAAGAAAGTCCAGCAAGCGCCAGGATCGTCTCCTAAAGAGGATTCAGCTGCGGGATCGGAGTGCCACCAGTGCAGAGCTTGCTCAGGAATGGCCGCAGGCAGGTGTGAGCGCATCTGCACGCACAGTGAGGCGAAGACTTTTGGAAGATGGCCTGGTGTCAAGAAGGCCAGCAAAGAAGCCACTTCTCTCCAAAAAAAACATCAGGGACAGATTGATCTTCTGCAGAAAGTATGGTGAATGGACTGCTGAGGACTGGGGCAAAGTCATATTCTCCGATGAAGCCTCTTTCCGATTGTTTGGGGCATCTGGAAAAAGGCTTGTCCGGAGAAGAAAAGGTGAGCGCTACCATCAGTCCTGTGTCATGCCAACAGTAAAGCATCTTGAGACCATTCACGTGTGGGGTTGCTTCTCATCCAAGGGAGTGGGCTCACTCACAATTTTGCCCAAAAACACAGCCATGAATAAAGAATGGTACCAAAACACCCTCCAACAGCAACTTCTTCCAACAATCCAACAACAGTTTGGTGGAGAACAATGCATTTTCCAGCACGATGGAGCACCGTGCCATAAGGCAAAAGTGATAACTAAGTGGCTCGGGGACCAAAACGTTGACATTTTGGGTCCATTGTCCTGGAAACTCCCCAGATCTTAATCCCATTGAGAACTTGTGGTCAATCCTCAAGAGGCTGGTGGACAAACAGAAACCCACTAATTCTGACAAACTCCAAGAAGTGATTATGAAAGAATGGGTTGCTATCAGTCAGGAATTGGCCCAGAAGTTGATTGAGAGCATGCCCAGTCGGATTGCAGAGGTCCTGAAAAAGAAGGGCCAACACTGCAAATACTGACTCTTTGCACAAATGTCATGTAATTGTCGATAAAAGCCTTTGAAACGTATGAAGTGCGTGTAATTATATTTCACTACATCACAGAAACAACTGAAACAAAGATCTAAAAGCAGTTTAGCAGCAAACTTTGTGAAAACTAATATTTGTCTCATTCTCAAAACTTTTGCCCACGACTGTACTTCGGGAACTGGAGGCGCCCGGATTGTCCCATGCCAACACTTTCCAGGTGTGGTCTCCCAACACTTTCCAGGTGTGGTCCCCCATACTGGAAAGAAGGGACAGTCCCCAAAAAAGTGCAGTGTGTGTAACAGGAGGGGTATACGGAAGGACACCACCACTCAGTGTGACACGTGCCCCGATCATCCGGGCCTCTGCATTGACGGTTGCTTCAGGGAGTACCACACTTCCATGGAGTACTAAATTTATAATCCCCTTTCCCAATTTGAATTCCATTTAGCCACTGACAATCGAAAAAAAACTATGGTTCTTAGACTTGAGACACTAAAACAAAAAAAAACTTTTTTCAAAATTATTATTTTGTAAAACTAAAATAAATAAAAAAAAGTAGACATATTAGGTATCGCTGCGTCCGTAAGAATTTGCTCTATAAAAATAGCCCATGACCTAACCTCTCAGATGAACATGGTCAAAAAAAAAAAAAAAAATGGTGCCAAAACAGCTATTTTTTGGCAAATTTTTCATTTTAATCCGTTTTTTCCAGTAACAAAGCAAGGGTTAACAGCCAAACAAAACTTAATATTTATTACCCTGATTCTGCAGTCTAAAGAAACACCACAAATGTGGTCATAAACTGCTGTATAACCAAACGGCAGGGCGCAGAAGGAAAGGAACGCCGTATGGTTTCTGGAAGGCAGATTTTAATGGCCTTTTTTTTTGGCACCATGTCCCATTTGAAGAACCCCTGATGCACCCCCAGGGGTCGAGTCGAGGGGGAACGCGTGGGAACGGCGTTCCTGCACTTTTTTTTTATGGCAGGAACGCCGTTCCCTTTCAGGGCAAAAGGACCAGGAGGAAGCGGTGAAGGCTTTGTACTCACCGCCGCCTTCCTGGTCCTCGGCTGTCGGCTGTGAGGGCTGCGCACAGGAGCCGAGTGAGTCGCTCTGTGACGTCACTTCGTGTGCAGCCTACAGCAGTAGAAGAGGAGCGTCTGCGTCCAGGAGCAGGAGAGGTAAGTGTGTTTTTTTTTTTTTTTTTTTCATATTTTATTTATACTATAGGCTGAAATGAGAGGCACTGACGGGGGGCTGAAATGAGAGGCACTGACGGGGGGCTGATGAGAGGCACTGACGGGGGGCTGATGAGAGGCACTGACGGGGGGCTGATGAGAGGCACTGACGGGGGGCTGATGAAGAGGCACTGACGGGGGGCTGATGAAGAGGCACTGACGGGGGGCTGATGGAGAGGCACTGACGGGGGGCTGATGGAGAGGCACTGACGGGGGGCTGATGAAGAGGCACTGACGGGGGGCTGATGGAGAGGCACTGACGGGGGGCTGATGGAGAGGCACTGACGGGGGGCTGATGGAGAGGCACTGACGGGGGGCTGATGGAGAGGCACTGACGGGGGGCTGATGGAGAGGCACTGACGGGGGGCTGATGGAGAGGCACTGAGGGCTGCTATGAGGCATGGGGCTCTTATCTGAGGTCTGATTGGGGGTCATTCATATTGGGTTCTGATCTGAGGTCTTATTGGGGTCTTATTAACATTGGGGGTCTGATTGGTGGTCTGACCTGAGGTGTAATGAAAAATATTTTTTTCTTATTGTGCGGTGCCCACTTCCAGCCCTGAGCCCAGCTGCCTAGAGCACTGATCCGGAGCAGCTTGGAGAAAAAAGGCCTCACAGTCCCACACTCCTTCTGCTCGGCCAAGCCTGTCAGCACCTCAGTCAAGCCAGCCAGCACCCCTGAGGCCAAGCCAGCCAGCACCCCTGATGCAAAACCAGCCAGCACCCCTGATGCAAAACCAGCCAGCACCCCTGAGGCAAAACCAGTCAGCACCCCTGAGTCTTCAGAACTGTAAATAAATTATATATAAGGGGAGTTTTTGTTTTGTTTTGATCACAATGTGTACATTTGGCTCAGTCCGCAGCGACACAAATTACAGCATGCTAGATTTTCTGTGCTTTTTTTTTTTTTTTTCGCTACACGTAGCTTTCAAAAGCCCATCAAATGTATTGTATTTTAAAGGGGTTTTCCCATCTCAGACAATGGGGGCATATCGCTAGGATATGCCCCCATTGTCTGATAGGTGCGGGTCCCTATATATATTTGTTTATTTCATGTTAATTTTGCAGTTGTTTGTGTAAACTGGCACTTTACAATAAATGTTGCACAGAATTTTCAGCGAAATATATATATATATTTTTTTGGGGGGGGGTTTGCAGTGGATCTTGGGTGAGGACTTGACCCCTGTGCACCCCTAGAGTAGAAACTCCATAAAAGTGACCCTATCTAAGAAACTACACCCCTCAAAGTATTCAAAACTGATTTTACTAACTTTATTAACCCTTTAGGTGTTCCTCAGCAGTTTATGGCAAATGGAGATGAAATTTCAGAATTTCTATTTTTGTTAACCTTGCCTCACAAAAATGTAATATAGAGCAACCAAAAATCATATGTACCCTAAAAATAGTCCCAACAAAACTGCCACCTTATGCCGTAGTTTTGAAAATGGGGTCACTTTTATGGAGTTTCTACTCTAGGGGTGCATCAGGGGGGCTTTAAATGAGACATGGTGTAAATAAACCAGTCCAGCAAAATCTGCCTTCCAAAAACCACACGGCATTCCTTTCCCTCTACGCCCTACCGTGTGCCCGTACAGTAGTTTACGACCACATATGGGGTGTTTCTGCAAACTACAGAATCAGGGCAATAAATATTGAGTTTTTTTTGGCAGTTAACCCTTGCTTTGTTACTGGAAAAAATGGATTAAAATTGAAAATTTGCCAAAAAATTTAAATTCTGAAATTTCATCTCCATTTCCCAATAACTCTTGTGGAACACTTAAAGGGTTAACAACGTTTGTAAAATCAGTTTAGAATACCTTGAGGGGTGTAGTTTCTTAGATGGGTCACTTTTATGGAGTTTCTACTCTAGGGTTGCATCAGGGGGGCTTCAAATAGGACATGGTGTAAATAAACCAGTCCAGCAAAATCTGCCTTCCAAAAACCACACGGCGCTCCTTTCCCTCTACGCCCTACTGTGTGCCCGTACAGTAGTTCACGGCCAAATACGGGGAGTTTCTGCAAACTACAGAGTCGGGGCAATAAATATAGTGTTTTGTTTGGCTGTTAACCCTTGCTTTGTTACTGGAAAAAAATGGATTAAAATGGAAAATTTGCCCAAAAAATCAAAATTCTGAAATTTTATCTCCATTTGCCATTAACTCTTGTGGAACACTAAAGGGTTTTGAATACCTTGAGGGGTGTAGATTCTAGAATGGGGTCATTTTTGGGTGGTTTCTATTATGTAAGCCTCACAAAGTGACTTCAGACATGAACTGGTCCTTAAAAAGTGGGTTTTTGAAAAGTTCTGAAAAATTTCAAGATTTGCTTCTAAACTTCTAAGGGCTCTTTCACACTTGCGTTGTCCGGATCCGTCGTGTACTCCATTTGCCGGAATTACACGCCGGATCCGGAAAAACGCAAGTGAACTGAAAGCATTTGAAGACGGATCCGTCTTCAAAATGCGTTCAGTGTTACTATGGCACCCAGGACGCTATTAAAGTCCTGGCTGCCATAGTAGTAGTGGGGAGCGGGGGAGCAGTATACTTACCGTCCGCGCGGCTCCCCGGGCGCTCCAGAATGACGTCAGAGCGCCCCATGCGCATGGATGACGTGTCCATGTGATCACGTCATCCATGCGCGTGGGGCGCCCTGACGTCACTCTGGAGCGCCCGGGGAGCCGCACGGACGGTAAGTATACTGCTCCCCCGCTCCCCACTACACTTTACCATGGCTGCCAGGACTTTAGCGTCTTGGCAGCCATGGTAACCATTCAGCAAAAGCTAAACGTCGGATCCGGCAATGCGCCGAAACGACGTTTAATGCCTTTCAATGGGCATTAATTCCGGATCCGGCAAGTGTTCAGGATTTTTGGCCGGAGCAAAAAGCGCAGCATGCTGCGGTATTTTCTCCGGCCAAAAAACGTTCCGGTCCGGAACTGAAGACATCCTGATGCATCCTGAACGGATTTCTCTCCATTCAGAATGCATTAGGATAAAACGGATCAGGATTCTTCCGGCATAGAGCCCCGACGACTGAACTCTATGCCGGAAGAAAAGAACGCAAGTGTGAAAGAGCCCTAAGCCTTGTAACGTACCCAAAAAATAAAATGCCATTCCCAAAATGATCCAAACATGAAGTAGACATATGGGGAATGTAAAGTAATAACTATTTTTGGAGGTATTACTATGTATTATAGAAGTAGAGAAATTGAAACTTGGAAATTTGCTAATTTTTCTAATTTTTGTTGGTAAATTTGGTATATTTTTATAAATAAAGATTTTTTATTTTTTTTTACTCCATTTTACCAGTGTCATGAAGTACAATATGTGATGAAAAAACTATCTCAGAATCGCCTGGTACCAACCATTAGAACCAGCCGCCTGTGGTCTCTGAATCCGTAAGACTGTCTGTCACGGGGTTCCGAAGGTGCACTCGGTCCCCCATTGCCCGCAGAACTGTTGCTTAGCTTTTGGAATGAGGTTCTGTGTTTGATCTCATTCCCAGGGCGGCTTTACTAGCTGGGTGGCTCCCTGCTCCTAGTCTGCCTTGAGCGCCGAGCTGGCCACGTCACATGACCCTCACTCCCCACTATAAATACAGGCAGCCTGCTGGCTACAGGTTGCCTGTTAATTTCTAGGTTCCTGGCTATTTGTTGGACTGCTGAATACTTACCTGATCCTGTTCCCTGACCATCCTTTTTGCCTGCTCCTCCTGTACTGCGCTTCCGTCCTGGTATTGTGACCTCGGCTCCCACCTGACTACTCTCTTAGGACTCCTCTTGTTCTTCTCTGCTCTCCTGGTATTTATGACCCCGGCTTCTCCTGACAATTCTCTGCTTGCTCCATTTGTACTTTGCAGCTTTCCTGGTATTGACTCGGTCCGTTCACGTCCTGTTGTTTGTCTGTCTGTCATCCCTGCACTTACTCCAAGTTAGGGATTGCCGTCCAGTTGTCCCCTGTCATTAGGACTCGCAAGGCAAGTAAGGGTCAGGGGTAAGGGTGGAGCGCAGTGGTCACTTCCCTCCCCCCTGTGTGTGTGTGTACGCGACCGTTACAGATTAACAGGCCCAATAACCACTGTATTATGAATCCTCTGGTGACCCTGACTGACCATGTCTCTAATCTGACGCAGAGGGTGCAGGAGTTAGGGGAAAAACTCAGTTCTTTTGAGTTAGGGCAAGGTTCTTCCACTCCTCAGGCCTCCAGTCCGCATTTTGAGCCCCAGATTAAGCTCCCAGAACCCTTTTCTGGAGACCGGAGGAAGTTTCTCTCTTTTAAGGAGAGTTGCAAACTTTACTTCCGTTTGCGCCCCGTGTCCTCTGGCCCCGAGAGTCAACGCGTGGGCATTATCATTTCCCGATTACAGGGTGATCCCCAGGACTGGGCGTTCTCTTTACCTGCTGGCACCAGTTGTTTATATTCTGTGGAGGGGTTCTTTCAGGCCTTGGGTACCCTCTATGATGAACCAGACCGGGCTCTAGTAGCCGAAACGGCTCTAAAGGCACTGGTTCAGGGCAATTTACCAGCGGAGGATTATTGCACCCAATTCAGAAGGTGGTGTGTCCCCTCAGGATGGAACGAACCAGCCCTGAAGAGTCAGTTCAGGTCAGGTCTGTCTGATAAATTAAAGGATCTTCTGGTCAGTTATCAACTTCCAGAGACCTTAGAGGAGATGATGACCCTTGTTGTCCGACTTCACCGACGGGTTAGAGAGAGACGACAGGAACAACAGTTCTCTTCCCAGATGGTGGTCCAGCCAGAGGCCTATCCCAGAGACAATGCTGAGGTCTCCACCGAGGAACCCATGCAGGTTGGCATGACCCGAGGGAATCTTCGCCGCAGACGTGGAGAATGCTTTTACTGTGGAGATCCTGACCATTGGATCAACCAGTGTCCTAAGAAGGTCCTCTCTGTCAAGTCTCCTAAGACAAGGCAACCTAAAGACCAGGTACACCCTGAATTTTCTAAATGTAAGCTTTCGGTACCCATTACGATTTCTCTGGGAGTAGATAAATGGCCGGGTAAGGCCTTTATTGATTCTGGCTCAGCGGCTAGCTTTATTGACTCTGAGTATGCTGTAAGATTGGGTATTCCTATGTTTGCCTTACCAACTCCTATCCATGTCATGGCTATTGATGCTACTCCTCTTATTGGTGGTACGGTGAGCTTATGTACCTCGGAGATTTCTCTAACCGTGGGTGTGTGCCACTCAGAGATGTTCGCTTCTAGTCCTGGAGAACCTACCTGCTGAGGTGGTACTAGGGTTGCCTTGGCTCCGACTACATAACCCCACTATAGATTGGTCCAATGGGGAGTTGGTGAGATGGGGGCCTAAGTGTGACTCGTGCTTGTCCGTGGTACAGGCTGGGGTCTCAGTAAAGTCTGATACTTTACCCTCTGTTGTTAGAGAATATTCTGATGTATTCTCATCACCAACCCCGGAGGTTCTACCCCCCCCCCCCCCCATAGACCTTATGATTGTACCATAGAGCTAGTAGAGGGGGCCAAGTTTCCTAAAGGACGAATTTATAATCTTTCTATGCCCGAACGCAAGGCCATGGAAGATTATATTAAGGAGAGCCTTGTTAAATGGCATATTAGACCTTCTGTCTCTCCTATAGGGGCGGGGTTTTTCTTCGTTAAGAAAAAAGATGGTGGTCTTAGGCCATGTATCGATTACCGGAGATTAAATAAAATCACTGTCCAGAATAGATACTCCCTCCCATTGATTCCGGATTTATTTAACCAGGTTCTGGGGGCAACCTGGTTTTCCAAAATTGACCTGAAAGGGGCATACAATCTAATCCGAATCAAGGAGGGAGACGAATGGAAGACGGCGTTCAATACTCCGGTAGGACACTTTGAATATCAGGTGATGCCTTTTGGACTCAGCAATGCCCCAGCTGTGTTCCAAAACTTCATGAATGACATTCTTAGGGAGTACTTAGGTAAATTTGTTATTGTCTATCTTGACGACATTTTGATATTCTCTCCTGACTTCGAATCCCATGTGTCTCATGTTAAACAAGTATTAGAGGTGTTGAGGGAGAATCAGCTATCCGCTAAACAAGAGAAATGTGTCTTTGGTGTACAGGAGATTCTGTTTCTAGGGCATGTTCTGACTCCTCACGCCTTCAAGATGGATCCTGGTAAGGTACTAGCAATTAAGGAATGGGTAAGACCTTCATCCTTAAAGGCCTTACAACGGTTCTTAGGTTTCGCCAATTACTATCGTAAATTTATTATGAATTTTTCCGTAATTGCTAAACCGTTGACCGACCTTACTAAGAAAGGGGCCGATTTGGAGAATTGGTCTACTGAGGCCATTTCTTCATTTGAAAAATTAAAAAAGGCATTTAGTAGCGCTCCCATTCTGATCCAGCCTGATCAGGAGAAACCTTTTATTGTGGAGGTGGATGCGTCCGAGGACGGCGTAGGAGCAGTCCTTTCACAAGGTCCTGCTAGCCTCACTAATCTGAGACCATGTGCCTTCTTCTCCAGGAAATTCTCTCCCACGGAGAGAAACTACGACATAGGGAATAGGGAGCTGCTGGCCATTAAATGGGCATTTGAGGAGTGGAGGCATTTCCTGGAGGGGGCAAGACATTGTGTAACTGTTGTCACTGACCATAAAAACCTTATGTTTCTTGAGTCTGCTAAGATGGGCTCTGTTTTTTACTCGTTTTGATTTTTCCATCACGTTCAGGCCGGGAAGTAAAAATGTGAAGGCGGACGCATTATCTCGGAGCTTCCAGGCTTTTCAACCTACTGAGGTACCACCTGAATCCATCCTACCAGCAAAAATCTTCTTAGCAGCTCTTACCCAGGATATCTCGCCTCGCATTAGGTCTGAACAACATATGGCACCGTTATCCACCCCAACAGATAGGTTGTTCGTTCCCGTACAATTTCGTCTCCAGCTGTTGGGTGAGTGTCACGATTCTGCCTTTTGTGGACATCCGGGTGTTGAGGGCACTAAGGATCTGGTTTCTAGATCTTATTGGTGGCCCACTCTAACTAGGGATGTCAAGTCCTATGTGTCAGCCTGTGAGGTTTGTGCCAGGTCCAAGACACCTAGGACTCGCCCTGCTGGTAACCTACGACCCCTACCCATTCCCAGTAGACCCTGGTCCCATATCTCGATGGACTTTATAACTGACCTACCGCTGGCGGAGGGTAAGACTGTGGTTTGGGTAGTGGTCGATAGGTTTAGCAAGATGGTTCATTTCATTCCCCTGTCTAAACTTCCGAATGCTAAAACCCTGGCGTCTATTTTTGTGAGAGAGATTGTTCGTTTACATGGCATCCCGGAAAATATTGTTTCTGACAGGGGTGTGCAGTTTGTGTCCAAATTCTGGAGGGCCTTCTGTCAAAGATGTAAAATTTCATTGTCTTTTTCTTCCGCCTACCATCCTGAGAGTAATGGGCAGACTGAACGCCTTAATCAGTCTGTGGAACAATTCTTGAGGTTGTATGTTGCTGATGACCAGCAATTATGGGTCAAATTCCTTCCGTTGGCTGAATTTGCTTTGAAAACCCGTGTCAATTCTTCTGCTGGGGTCTCCCCTTTCTTTTGTAACCATGGTTTTCATCCCCGTTTTCATTCTGGGTCGTCCGTCTCCTCCTCTAACCCTGAAGCGGATAAACTCTCCTCCGAAATGTGCACAGTTTGGGCCCGGGTTCAATCAAACCTAGAAAAGGCTCAATGTTCTCAAAAACTCAAGGCCGATAGACGTTCAAGGGGGGTAAACTTTCAGGTTGGGGATAAAGTATGGTTGTCCTCCAAGAATCTATCTCTCAAGGTAACTTCTAAAAAATTTGCTCCTCGTTTTATTGGACCATATAAGATCACGGAAGTGATTAACACGGTATCTTTTAGGTTGGAGCTGCCTGAGTCATTCCACATTCATAATGTGTTCCATAAATCTCTGCTTAAAAAATATTTTGAACCGGTAGTACCATCAAAAGCCTCTCCTCCGCCGGTTCTTGTTAATGATGCTGTCGAGTATGTGGTGTCTAAAATAGTGGATGTCAGGAAGGTGCGTAATTCCTTGCAGTACCTGATTCACTGGAAGGGGTATGGACCTGAAGAGAGATCTTGGGTACCTGCCAGGGAGGTTCATGCTCCTAGACTTGTTCGTAAATTTCATCTAGAACACCCTGAAAAGCCCTCGCCTGAAGTCTTGGGTCCGGTGGCCCCTCGTAAAAGGGGGGGTACTGTCACAGGGTTCCGAAGGTGCACTCGGTCTCCCATTGCCCGCAGAACTGTTGCTTAGCTTTTGGAATGAGGTTCTGTGTTTGATCTCATTCCCAGGGCGGC
The DNA here is from genome assembly GCF_905171765.1 of Bufo bufo. NCBI lineage: Eukaryota > Metazoa > Chordata > Amphibia > Anura > Bufonidae > Bufo > Bufo bufo. The sequence goes on along the minus strand of NC_053393.1, from coordinate 43,441,110 downwards.
TTTACTAGCTGGGTGGCTCCCTGCTCCTAGTCTGCCTTGAGCGCCGAGCTGATCACTCGGTGCTCGACTGGTTGGTCTGTCCGTCATGTGACGCTGGCCACGTCACATGACCCTCACTCCCTACTATAAATACAGGCAGCCTGCTGGCTACAGGTTGCCTGTTAATTTCTAGGTTCCTGGCTATTTGTTGGACTGCTGTATACTTACCTGATCCTGTTCCCTGACCATCCTTTTGCCTGCTCCTCCTGTACTGCGCTTCCGTCCTGGTATTGTGACCTCGGCTCCCACCTGACTACTCTCTTAGGACTCCCCTTGTTCTTCTCTGCTCTCCTGGTATTTATGACCCCGGCTTCTCCTGACAATTCTCTGCTTGCTCCATTTGTACTTTGCAGCTTTCCTGGTATTGACTCGGTCCGTTCACGTCCTGTTGTTTGTCTGTCTGTCATCCCTGCACTTACTCCAAGTTAGGGATTGCCGTCCAATTGTCCCCTGTCATTAGGACTCGCGAGGCAAGTAGGCAGGGCCAGGGGTAAGGGTGGAGCGCAGTGGTCACTTCCCTCCCCCGTGTGTGTGTGTGTGTACGCGACCGTTACACTGTCGCGCGGAGGTAAGCTACTTGCAATGACAGTCCCTGCAGATGTTCGACCAGTGCAGACATAGGATCCATAGCTGCACTGACCTGAACGAAATGGTGGTTTTTATGGCGGTAGATAATGTCACGATCAGTGTGGGGGGGAAACTCCACACTGAACACAGGAGGGAAGGGAAACAGTAACTGGGCCTGGAAACCAGGGAAGAAACGGGTCACCTCCTAGACAACCCTAATCCGGGCCCTGACTACCTATCAATATGAATAGACCTTGAAGGTAGGAATATTCATATGCAGGATACCTAGGCCCTGATTTCCCTATAAGGCCCTGGAATACCGTATTTTTCGCCCTATAAGACGCACCGGCCCATAAGACGCACCTAGGTTTTTGAGGAGAAAAATAAGAAAAAAAAATGTTTTAACCAAAAGATGTGCTTTTGGTGGGTTTTGAACTAATGGTGGTCTGTGCATGACACTACTATGGGGGATCTGTGGATGGCACTGTTATGGGCGAATCTTAGGGTGGCACTGTTATGGGGAGATCTGTGGATGGCACTGTTATGGGGGGGATCTGAGGGGGGTACTGTTATATGGGGGATCTGAGGGGGGCACTGTTATGGGGGGATCTGTGGATGGCACTGTTATTTTGGGGGTGATCTGTGGATGGCACTGTTATGGGGGGGTGATCTGTGGATGGCACTGTTGTGGGGGGTGATCTGTGGATGGCACTGTTATGGGGGGGTGATCTGTGGATGGCACTGTTATGGGGGGGTGATCTGTGGATGGCACTGTTATGTGGGGGGGATCTGTGGATGGCACTGTTATGGAGGGGATCTGTGGATGGCACTGCTATGTGTGCCACCCACATATCCCCCACCCCATAACAGTGCCATCCACAGATCACCCCCCCCATAACAGTGCCATCCACATATCCCCCACCCCATAATAGTGGCATCCACAGATGCCCTAATATACCATAGCTAAACCTGTGGGAGGGGCCGGTGGCCACTGCTTTATTGCCTAAACATTTTATAATAATAGCTTTCATTGAAGTTCCGATCCCCAACCCTATCTGCACTACTTACAAAATGTCCTGTAGCAGGCAGAGCAGGGCGGGCGGCCGGCCGTAACTCACTGACGTCATGTGCCTGCGCCGCCTACTTTATGAATGAGTTACGACCGGCTGCCCGCCCTGCTCTGCCTGCTACAGGACATTTAGTAAGTAGTACAGATGGGGCTGGGATCGGAACTTCAATTAAAGTTATTATTATAAAAGGTTTAGGCAATAAGGAAGTGAGTGAGCGGCGGAGCCGGAGTACAGTGACCGCACCGGCCCCGCCGCATTTGCATGACACCGGCCCCTCCCCCGTCCAGCTGATACATCGCAGTCTGCGATGTAAAATGCCAGCATTCGCCCCATAAGACACAGGGGCATTTTCCCCCACTATATGCGTCTTATGGGGCGAAAAATACAGTAAATTTAGGACCAGAGGCAACCCATTCCCCCCCAGATGGACGAATGGAAGTCTCTGTCATAGGCCCAGAGGAATATAACAAATACAAACAAACACAACACTTAACTTCTGTAGAGATGGAAGAACAGAAACACCAGAGACAACCTCACACCAGCTCAGCCAAACCCAAATGAAGCTATCTACTGCATAGTCGGAAGGGTGGGGTCAGACTATAAAGGGTAGAAGTGATGACCACTGAGTAACAGCTGCGAAAAGGGAAGTGGTCATTAACCCTATCAACACTGAATAAAGAGAAATCAAGGAGGATGTTAGATTCCTCAATGCTCAGCCAGTCTCTCTGATCCCCTGACACCAGTCACCTGAGGGACCATGACAGTCAGACTACCGAGAACATACTTCCAACTGCTAAGCCAATGTCCCTCCCTCCCTCCATAAATAACAGACCAGACACATGATTTTGTTAATTATTTAACAACCACCGGACTCCTGGTGTGCAAGTCCACATTCAGCTCCATATGTCATCTCCACCACTTTAACCAACCTCCAGCTGTAAACGAAATTTTCAGGAAGATACTAGAATAAAGCAATGTAGCCATCAAAACAATAACCGGAAAAAAAAAAAATAGGGAGGGAGGGCAGGAGTTCCCACAGGTCGCCAATCAAAGAGGCCTGCTACCAGAGGCCTCCACTATAATTAAGCCCCAACAGAGCCAATCAGAAGCCAAAAGGAAGAGAGGGAGAAAGAAGTGCTAGACCTGGCGGGAACAAGAGGGAGGAAGAAGTAAATTAACCCCTTCCTGCATCCCTATGTCCCACCAGTCACTGACACCTTCCCTATGAGAATCGGTGTCCTACAGACAAGTAACCTAGATCACTTCTGTGAAGCCCTGAGTTAAATCCCTCTAAGTCCTTGTGTCTGAAAGACCAGCCACAGCTGAAAGAACCTTCTCCATATCATAGTTTATTTTTTTTCTTATCTTTAAAAAATAAATGAGAATTTTGTGTATGGCATCACTTTTCATATCAGAAAGCACTTGATTTACTTGAATTTGGAGATGACAGACACCTATTAAAAGCAGGACCACCTGCTTCCACTGAAAACTGATGCCCTCTTCTGGGTCCAAAAATAAAATAACACAAAAACCTGTCTACCACCTGAAAAATAGAATTGTAGCTAATAACTCAGTCCAATATACAACATGAATCTACTTGGAACCCATCTTCCCAATATTTTAATCATAGAATTATCAAGGTATAGCTTAGTTCCTTCCATAGCCACACCTACAGTACATATAAGGAACGAGCGGAGAACCTAAAATTGCTTAAAGAAGCAGTTATTATTTTTTTAGAGCTTTATATGAACACTGCATAAGACATAGGATAGTTTAATGATTGAGGTTACTAGTCGCTATATCGTAGAATTATAAGCTCTGTTCCCGGCTGCCATTGTCCCCCTTGACCCCCACTTTGACCATACAATTTACACAGTATCTGTAGAGTGGTCCGGCAGTCAGGCTGTCTATTAATTTCTATGAAAGCTTCAATGTCAGTTTCGTTGGTAGATATAGAAAATCTCTATGTCCACTCTAAAGGTGCTGCATGAATCGGTTGGTCAGAGTGGGGTTGTGTGGAACAATGGCGGATGGAGCAGAGCTTATAATTCTGAGATACAGTGACCGGTATGTTGGGGACAACAATACAGAAAAATGTTGTGCTTCTTTAAATACAAAAACTTTAAACATTTCTTCACTGCTGAATTAGGGTGCATTCAGACGAATGTATTTCTGGGTCCGCATCCGTTCTGCAATTTTGTGGAATGGGTGCGGACAAGAATAGGCATTTCTATATAGGGCTGGCCCTAAAATGTAGAACTCACATGGCCCGTATCCACGAAACACTTATGGTCGTCTGAATGTCGCATTAGAGTGCATTCACATGACCGTATGTGTTTTGCGGTCAGCAAATTGCATGGATACCGGATACTGGCCATGTGCGTTCTGAATTTTGCGGAACACACACGTCCAGCCCTATGATAGAAAAGCCTATTCTTGTTCGCATTCCACTGGAGCTCCAGTGAGCGATGTATAAGCCGGAGCACACATCATTGCTTCTGCCTGTACCAGCTCCACTCAATAAAAACTCTGCATAGCACATCCCCTATGCCAGGCTTTAGCATTTGGGGCATACCAGTGGTACAGTCCTCAGGATAGGTCATCAGTTTCTGATCAGTGGGGGTCCGACACCAGGGATCCTCGCCGATCAGCTGTTTGAGAAGGCAGCAGCGCTCACAGTAGCTCTGTGGGCTTCTCGCAGCTTTTCCTAGGCCAAGTGACGTCAGGTTCATCAGTCACATCCAATGAGCCGAAGTTATTACTTCGAGAAGTCTCGCGAGACTTCGCATAATAACTTCAGAAATTGATTTATATTATACTGTAAAAAAACATTTCCTTAACTCGGGTTCGGTTCCAAGGTACCACGGAACAGAAGTACGGGACGAAACCCCACGGAAGCACTCCGTAGTGCTTCCGTAGGGTTCCGTTCCGTGCTTCCGTTCCGCACCATTCCGCATCTCCAGATTTGCGGACCCATTGAAGTGAATGGGTCCGCATCCGTGATGCGGAATGCCCGTGGAACGGCACGCTCGCTCCGTACAGTATTGAAACTAAGTTTTAATGCGAATCGACTTCGGATGTTTCATCTGAAGTCGATTTGCTCATCCTTCGAGTGTCGGCACCTTCTCAATGAGCTGATCGGCGGGGATCCCGGGGGGTCGGACCTCCACCGATCAGATACTGATGACCTGTCCAGATTTTCACAGACTGATAACTTGCCAAGGAGGAAAAACGGTCAAATACTATGAATAGTTGATGACCTCATTCCTTCTACAATCAAAAAACAAACAGCAGCTAAAACTGGAGCCAAGTCCATATCAACATTCCCTACCTCCAGATTTCTACAGAACAAACATCATTTTTTTAAATTTATTTTTTACACATCCGCATAACCGTCCAATTTTGTGGGGGAAGCAAATTCCTGTTACACTCAGAGTCTAATCCCAAATCAAATTCCAAACAGCAGGGATATTGCCATTCTCGGAAGAAATTACCCAACAAATTGTAGGGTGCTTTTTCCCCTTTTTGCCCTCTTTTGAAAATGGAAAATTTGAGGCTAAAGCAGTTCTCAGGATAGGGGGATAGGAGTGTGATCCTTGGGGGTCTGACCGCCGGGACCCGCATCGATCCCAAAAACAGAGGCCCTGGAGTCACCTATGGTAATAGAGCGGTGGCCTCCACTTCTTTCACTGCTATGAGACTACTACTAGAGATGAGCGAATTTCTTAAAAGTTCAGATTCGCCGAATTTCCCCCAAAAATTTGCTTCGTGACAAATAGCTTCGTCACGAAGCGCATTTTTTTTGTAAGTAGCGGGTGCAATGACAGGGAGCTGCGATAGCGCCGGCTCCGTCATTGTACCCCTCAGATGCCGCGTTCATACATGATTGCGGCATCTGAGTGTAAAATTAACAATAAATAAAAAAATTCTATCAAATTTACCGCCTCCATTTGCTCGCGACGGGCCGCCAGCCTCCATCTTGCTTGAAGATCTCAGCCGAAATCCTGTGCGGCGCAACATTACGTCATCACGCCGGCCGGCGTGATGATGATGTAATCTCGCGCCACGCAGAATTTCGGCCGAGATCTTCAAGCAAAATGGAGGCTGGCGGCCTGTCGCGAGCAAACGGTGGAGGTAAGCTTCAATTTTTTTATTTTTTTTTTATACTATTTCAGTTTAAATCAATTCGCTGACTCGAAGCACAAGTTAATTCGGCTTCTATGCGAATAAAATTTATCCTGAAATTCTGATCGAATTCCACTTAGTGGGATTCGATTTGCTCAACTCTTACTACTACAGCGACCAATGGGGGAGTGTGTGGAGGAGGATGGGAGTGGTAGTTATGGCTTTGAGGGTGGTTGTAGTACTCACAGTGGCAATCTTTACCTCCAGCTCTCACTGGGGATGAGCATTTTCAGGAGGGTGCAGCCTTTCTCCCCTCAGGGCACTCCCTGGAGTTGGGGCTTCTGCCTGTGGTAGTTGGGGTCCCCTTGATGTTAGTCTAGTTGTTTGGGTTACAAGGCCGGTGGATGATGGAGTCAGTATCCAGGCCAGCTGGTGTCAACAAATAAGTCTTTTGTTTACTAAAGTGCAGAATGGGAGTAGTAGTACACCAAGCAGTAGCAAGACATCACAATGCCATCCTTTCCCAAAACCAGCATATGGAGAGCAGCAATGATGGTGGTTGTAGTACTCTCTCTGCAGAATCACTGGCATGCAATGAGGTTCCTAAGTCCTTCTGCAGTTCCCAGACTGAGGGTTGCAGAAACTTTAGATACAGTGTGGGGGATGCTTTGGCAATGTTCTCTGCCACAAATGTGCACAATACATGTCGGACTCCAATGCACGGCCTTGTGGGTTCTAGAACCTGTAACTTACTTCTCTCTGGAGTACTCTGGTGGCAAAGTTGCTTCCTTGGCTGTTAGATTATCAGAGACGGAAATTCTCTATGCTTGGGCCTAGCTCTGAAGAGCTTGCACATGTAGTTCTTCACTGTAGCTCAGCCCAAACTAGACTACTCTAACCAAGGACAAACCCAGGTCCATCACCCTGGAAACCTAACACAGTGACTCAAGGTGTTAACTCTTAGTTGTCCATATAGTGCCATTAAGTACACAAACATAACAAATTACATTTAACTCAATAACATGACGTTACAGCAATTAACCCTTTGCAGTAGTCCCTCTAGGGTAGTGCACTACCAGAGAAAGCACCAAGTACTGTGCTCAGCTTTCCCATATAAGTAAATTAAGCTGCCCCATTGTCATAGTGGATTACCTAACCTATGCTTTTATGATTGCTGGGGAGGCCCAGCAGTAAGACCTTCAGGGATCACACACTTATCTCCTATCCCGTGCATAGTGCTGTGAGAGTCTAAACCCCTTTAAGGACGGCACTGTAAACTTATGATGTCTTTCCCATAAATCTGTTCTGCTGCAACATCTATGTCTCACTTTGGGATCCTGCCTTACCGGATGCTGCTTGGTTGGCTGCAGTTTCCTTGGTTGGCTGCCAGTAAAAGGACCCAGGGCGATCATTTGACTACCCCAGGTCTGATAAAACAACCCCTTTAAGGGAATATAGACATCATAAAGGGTGTATATGCCCCGTCAGTACAATACAATGGGTGACCTTTTTTCTCCAAAATTGTCTTTAATTAAAGGGGTATTCCCATCACAGACATTGGGGGCATATTGCTAGGATATGCCTCCATTGTCTGATAGGTGCATATCTGATAGGTCCCCCTTTAAGTAAAAATAAAATAAACTTTTGAAGTAAAGGAACATTTTACAATTTTGTTTCCCTGTTTTCCAACATACAGGTTTTGCTCATTTTCCCTGGGACTGGCCTTGACTTATGAAATAATGATATTTGCACTATACATTCCTGCAGACCAGTTTCCCTGTACAGTTTAATGTATAAGCGGCTCTACCCAACCATAGAGTACTCGGCTAACATAAGCAAATATTGCTTCAAGGGGTTATGCCATAATTGATGTAAAAAATTAAAATCAGACATCATATAGCACATGACAATACCTTTTGTAACAAAGCTAGAACCAGCCCTGTACCTCCCATGGATCCAGAGATCTCAGCATTCATTGCTCTGCTAGATTTATTTTAAGCTGGCAGCTCAGGAGGTACGTCCTTTCTGCTGCAGATATCTCCCTATCACACCTCAGGGGCATGTCCTTTCTGCTGCAGCTCTCTTCCTGTAACTGTCACAGCTTCTAACAGTAGATTCAGCTGATGGCAGCTGAAGGATGGAACTGAGCATGTGCGACCACCTCAGCAATGTTACTGTCGTGGACAAAGAAACAAGGAAAAGCACAAACAGCAGGTGGCGCTATATAGATAGATTTCAATGAATAACTCGGGTTAAACCAGTAGTGGAGAAAACACATGTGCAATCTGTTCAGTTTTATGGGCAGCATCCTACTCTTACATTCCACATAAGGGACTGAGCCAATGAATTTCATGTCTCACTGCTCATTAATGTAGGTGTCCTATACTTACATATCAGCATATAACACCTTATTTGGGTGCAGAGCCTCCCCAGTAGTGCTCCCCACATAGTAATGCTCCTCCTTAGTGCCCCCACACAGTACTGCTTTCCTTTAGTGCACCCCTTAGGGTACTTTCAGACCAGCGTTAAAGTTTTACGGTATTGAGTTCGGTCATAGGGGCTCAATACCGGAAAAAAACGAATCAGTTTTATCCTAATGCATTCTGAATGGTGTGGTATTCCGGAACACTTGCCTGAATGCCGGATCCGGCATTAATTTCCATTGTTGAAATGTATTAATGCCGGATCCGGTACCAAATGTTCCGGAAAACTGGATCCGGTTTCCCGATCTGCGCAAGCGCAGACCTTTTAAAAATGTGAAAAAAATAAATACCGGATCCGTTTTTCCAGATGACATTGGAGAGACTGATCTGGTATTGCAATGAATTTGTAAGACGGATCCGCATCTGGATCCGGAAGCAAATGATACCCATTTGCATACGGATTTCCGGATCCGGCAGGCGGATTATTCTAGCGTTTTGGTGTCGGCCTCCAGAGAGGAATGGAGGCTGAACGGAGGCAAACTGATGCATTCTGAGCGCATCCTTATCCATTCAGAATGCATTAGGGCAAAACTGATCCGTTTTGGACCGCTTGTGGGAGCCCTGAACGGATCTCACAAACGGAAACCAAAACGCCAGTGTAAAAGTAGCCTTAGTAAAATAGAAAACTATAAAGTGTAATTCTCATATTTTTTTTATTTGCTAGTTTATTAGAGCTAGGCATGTATACCTGAGTTAGTCTGTCAATGATTGTCAAAATATCTGTAATTACCTTATAATAACAGCTTTCATTAATGTCCTCTGTCCCTTTCCACTGGTCCATTAAAAGACCGTTGCTAGGGCTTGTCTGTCTTCCCTTTAGTGTAAACAGAAGACAGACACTGCACACTGCATGCCTGCATTAGTAGTCAGTGAGGAGGCGTGTCTGTCAGTAATCCAATCTGATTGGCTGGCAGGAAGCTGCTGACTAAAGCAAGTGAGTATGTGAAATGAGGGAAGGCAGTTTTGGTCTCAGAGAACAAGCAGAGTAGCCATCCTGAGAAAATCCTCATATTGTAGGGTTCAAAAGAACTGTAACTAAGGGAAAAGCTGAAGGCATAGCTGCCAACTGGCCCTCATTTTCTGAGACAGTCCCACACTGTCCCAGGCCAAAAATGAGTAGGGTTTGCCCAGGGCGTGGCTTATAGGGCCCGATTTTACCAACTCAAAAGTTGGTAAGTATGTGAAGGAAAACAGTGGTATTAAAAAAAAACTAAAGATTGCATTATGCATAATGCTGCAGCAGCAGTGACATATGCTAAAATAGATTTTTTTATGAAAACATGAAAGTTCCACTGTAACTCTTTCTAGTTTTTGGTTTGCACTCCCTGCCTTTCCAGAGCCGTAACCTTTTTATTTTTATTTTCACATAGCCGTATGAGGGCTTGTTTTTTGCGGGACAATTTTTTCTCCATTGCCACCATTTAATATTGCCTATTAAGTAGTAGGAACAAAAGCAATTCTGCCACAGTTTTTTTTTTTTTTTTTTAGTTACGATGTTCAATGTGATAAAACTGAACAGTTACTTTCATTCTATAGGTCAGTACGAATCAGTCGATACCTTATTTGTATACGTAGTTTTTCTTGCATTTTGATACTGATTAAAATAATTAAAAACTTCAAAAAATATCAGTTTTATTTTTTCGTTGCTGACCCCTATAACTTTTTTGTAGTTAGTCAGGTCCATAAATATTGGGACATCGACACAATTGTAACATTTTTGGCTCTGTACACCACCACAATGAATTTGAAATGAAACGAACAAGATGTGCTTTACCTGCAGACTGTCAGCTTTAATTTGAGGGTATTTACATCCAAATCAGGTGAACGGTGTAGGAATTACAACAGTTTGCATATGGGCCTCCCACTTGTTAAGGGACCAAAAGTAATGGGACAATTGGCTTCTCCGCTGTTCCATGGCCAGGTGTGTGTTATTCCCTCATTAATCCAATTACAATGAGCAGATAAGAAGTCCAGAGTTCATTTCAAGTGTGCTATTTGCATTTGGAATCTGTTGCTGTCAACTCTCAAGATGAGATCCAAAGAGCTGTCACTATCAGTGAAGCAAGCCATCATTAGGCTGAAAAAACACAACAAACCCATCAGAGAGATAGCAAAAACATTATGCGTGGCCAAAACAACTGTTTGGAACATTCTTAAAAAGAAGGAACGCACCAGTGAGCTCAGCAAAACCAAAAGACCCGGAAGACCACGGAAAACAGCTGTGGTGGATGACCGAAGAATTCTTTCCCTGGTGAAGAAAACACCCTTCACAACAGTTGGCCAGATCAAGAACACTCTCCAGGAGGTAGGTGTATGTGTGTCAAAGTCAACAATCAAGAGAAGACTTCACCAGAGTGAATACAGAGGGTTCACCACAAGATGTAAACCATTGGTGAGCCTCACAAACAGGAAGACCAGATTAGAGTTTGCCAAACGACATCTAAAAAAGCCTTCACAGTTCTGAAACAACATCCTATGGACAGATGAGACCAAGATCAACTTGTACCAGAGTGATGGAAAGAGAAACGTATGGAGAAGGAAAGGAACTGCTCATGATCCTAAGCATACCACCTCATCAGTGAAGCATGGTGGTGGTAGTGTCATGGCGTGGACATGTATGGCTGCCAATGGAACTGGTTCTCTTGTATTTATTGTTGATGTGACTGATGGCAAAAGCAGCAGGATGAATTCTGAAGTATTTCGGGCAATATTATCTGCTCATATTCAGCCAAATGATTCAGAACTCATTGGACGGCGCTTCACAGTGCAGATGGACAATGACCCAAAGCATACTGCAAAAGCAACCAAAGTATTTTTAAGGGAAAGAAGTGGAATGTTATGCAATGGCCAAGTCAATCACCGGACCTGAATACGATTGAGCATGCATTTCACTTGCTGAAGAAAAAACTGGAGGGAAAATTCCCCAAGAACAAGCAGGAACTGAAGACAGTTGCAGTAGAGGCCTGGCAGAGCATCACCAGGGATGAAACCCAGCGTCTGGTGATGTCTCTGCGTTCCAGACTTCAGGCTGTAATTGACTGCAAAGGATTGACTACAAGTATTGAAAAGTGAAAGTTTGATTTATGATTATTATTATGTCCCATTACTTTTGGTCCCTTAACAAGTGGGAGGCACATATGCAAACTGTTGTAATTCCTGCACCGTTCACCTGATTTAAATGTAAATACCCTCAAATTAAAGCTGACAGTCTGCAGTTAACGCACATCTTGTTTGTTTCATTTCAAATCCATTGTGGTGGTGTATAGAGCCAAAAATGTTAGAATTGTGTTGATGTCCCAATATTTATGGACCTGACTGTATGTGTACGGAGCTGTATGAGCGTTCGTTTTTTGTGTGGCGATCTTTACATTTACTTTTCATTGTTACCATTCTTGGGTGTGTACGGCAGGACCCCATGGCAAGAATCTGAATTGGGCCCATTGTGATCCATCGCACCCCTTAGGGTACGTGCACATCTACTGCAGAGGTTCCAGCAGAAGCCTCTGTTGCAGATTGGCAAAAACAAAGGGCAAAATACAGCTGCATGCGGGATCTCGACTGACCCCATTATTGTGGATGGGATCCAGCAGGTGTCAGCAGTGTTTGGCATATGCTGGATCTGGCGATTCTGCTATTCTGCTGGTACGCTGGAACAGAATGCCAAAATCTGATTGCAAGTGATTACCTAGCCTATCCAATGAACTGAGCCCGCTGCTGCTACTTTTTATACAGTGTGTCATCCTTCTCCCATGGACTGTGCCTGCTCCTGCTTCACCTCCTCCCCAGTGCTGACTTACTGTTTGTGCTGCTGGCACAGCGCGGTCAGGGCCTGGGGCAGATCTTCATGGTGCTGGATCAGGTCAGGTCCGGACTGGTCAGTCAGGTCACAGTGCGACGAACAGGACAGGGACATTTTACAAAGTGCAGACATCTAAAGGATTTAATCCAGTCACAACTGATGTTTCTCTGACTGCTGCAGAACCTTCTAATACACACCTCAGCTGCTGCAGAACCTCATAATACACACCTCAGCTGCTGCAGAACCTCATAATACACACCTCAGCTGCTGCAGAACCTCATATTACACACCTCAGCTGCTGCGGAACCTCCTAATACACACCTCAGCTGCTGCAGAACCTCCTAATACACACCTCAGCCGCTGCAGAACATCATAGTACAAACCTTGATTTACACCCACATTTTTTGCCTTCACAAGGGGTAACCAGACAAAATGTAGCCCACATTTTGTTACCCATTTCCCCCTGAATACGGCAACACCCCACATGTGCTTGTAGCCTTCTGTATGGGCGCACAGCAGGGCTCTAGAGGCAAAGTGCAAAATATGGATTTTGCAGGCTTGAATAAACAGACATGGATTTTAGCTGCCATGTCGCCTGTTAAAAATTTCTGAGGCCCCCAGAAATTAAAAACCCCAAGAAGTGACCCGATTTTGGAAAGAGCACCCATGTATGAACATTTTAAGTGGTGGAAAGGGCACCTTTGACCAAACAGGTGTATTACAGAAATGAATATGTAGTGGTTGGTGAAAAGTGGATATGTAAGCTATGCAAACTAAATCAGAGATATAAGGTGGTAAAACTACAGGGTACATCAAGGATGAAATTAAATTAATGCTCCATGGATGAATGGTAAATTCTGAAACAACCTTTGATGCACAGGCCAGGTTTTTCAGGGCAGGTTTCGCAGTGGTAAATGGTGTCTTTCTTTATCCCCCTTTTGGAACACATTCTGTATCTTTTTTGGGTCCTTCCCATTCTCGCTGTTTGGGGGACTTCACCAGGGAAATGTTGCCCTGGTACAACTCAGGCACGGTAACTTACAGAAGTACTGGGGCCCTCAATTGCTTGGTTTGGAAGAATTAGGGCCTTTATCACCACCTCTTGAAATTGTAGGAATGTTCTTGTCTGGCCTCTAGATCTAAATAACACGAACACATTGTACAGCGCCATCTGTACAATGTGTACAGCCAGCTTTTATACCACACTTTTGTTTTTCTGTGGCACTGTAGGGCTTCAGAACTTGATCTGAAAGATCCACCCCTCCCATGTGTTTATTGTAGTCCAGGATGCAGTCTGGCTTGCGGACAGTGGTAGTGGTAACTCGTACAGCGGCGGGGGAGCTGGTGATAGTGTGAATGGTGGTCAGTAAAAGGACGTCCCTCTTGTCCTTGTACTTAACCGCCAACGTGTTCTGATTGAGAAGAGCATGGATTTCTCCTTTTCTTAGTGGTTGCCCTATCAGGGATCTAGGAAGGCCTCTCTGATTTTTGCATACTGTGCCGCACGCCACAGTTCCTCTGGAAGCTAGTGACCGGAACAGTGGTAGACTGGTTCAGTAATTATCCACGTAGAGATGGTAACCCTTATCCAGCAGTGGGTGCAGTAAGTCCCACACTATCTTCCCACTAACTCCTAGGACGGGGGGGGGGGGGTTCTGGGGGTTCAATCCGGTTGTCCCTCCCTTCGTAAACCCAGAACTTGTGGGTGTACCCAGAGCTACTCTCACAGACTTTATACAGTTTTATGCCATACCTTGCCCGCTTGCTGGGCACGTACTGGTGGAATCTTACCCTCCCTTTGAAAAGCAATAGGGATTCGTCTACGCAGACATGTTGTTCTGGCGTGTACACTTCTGAAACCTTTGCTTTGAAGTGGTCAAGGATGAGCCTAATTTTGAACAGAATTGATTGGAATCTATTACGGGCCATGGCATTACTGTAAATTGGAGTGTGGTACAAGACATCCGCACTCCAATACTGATTAATCTTTGTTTTTTTGATAAGGCCCATATGCAGCAAGAGCCCCCAAAAGGTCATCATCTCTGCTGCATTTACTGGGGTCCAACCTTGGGGTCTCGCGTATGGTGTTGTGAGGTTCTGGGAAATGAATTGCTGGGCGTATAAATTGGTTTGGGCCACCATAAATTTCTGTGAAGCCCGAACAATCTATCTGAATTCCTGAGCTGCACACAAACTCAGGAATTTTGGGATGATAATCCTCAGGGGGTGGGGTCCATGTGGGGCTCACTCTGGGGGTCTGCCTCCGCTGATACCCTGGGGCGGCTTCTAGAGGGCCCCTCATCACCTGATGATGATGAGGGCGTAGAGGAGTAGAGGAAAGTGGCATCCTCTTCTCCCTCAATGGCAGACTCAGTATCAGAGGCAAGAGATGCGTATGGCTCTTCAGCTGAGTAAACTCGTTGGAATGGATGGGCCATTTTTATTTTATCGGGGTGTAACGTGTGAAATATGTAAAACTTTAGTGTGAGGGGTATGTATAAAGGGGCTTGTAATAAATTTGAAATTAAATTTAGGAGAAAAAAGGGATAAGGAGAAAAGGAGAAAAAAAAAGCAAAAAAAAAAAAAGTTTTTTTCTGCATAAAAAAAGATTGTGCATGCAAAAACTGTAGTATAAAAATTCACTACAGTGATTAAAAAGTGAACACTGCATAAAAATGTAACTTATCTATATATATATATATATATATATATATATATACAGTCAGGTCCATAAATATTGGGACATCGACACAATTCTAACATTTTTGGCTCTATACACCACCACAATGGATTTGAAATGAAACGAACAAGATGTGCTTTTACTGCAGACTGTCTGCTTTAATTTGAGGGTATTTACATCCAAATCAGGTGAACGGTGTAGGAATTACAACAGTTTGCATATGTGCCTCCCACTTGTTAAGGGACCGAAAGTAATGGGACAGAATAATAATCATAAATCAAACTTTCACTTTTTAATACTTGGTTGCAAATTCTTTGCAGTCTATTACAGCCTGAATCTGGAACGCATAGACATCACCAGACGCTGGGTTTCATCCCTGGTGATGCTCTGCCAGGCCTCTACTGCAACTGTCTTCTGTAACTGCTTGTTCTTGAGGCATTTTCCCTTCAGTTTTGTCTTCAGCAAGTGAAATGCATGCTCAATCGGATTCAGGTCAGGGGATTGACTTGGCCATTGCATAACATTCCACTTCTTTCCCTTAAAAAACTCTTTGGTTACTTTTGCAGTATGCTTTGGGTCATTGTCCATCTGCACTGTGAAGCGCCGTCCAATGAGTTCTGAAGCATTTGGCTGATTATGAGCAGATAATATTGCCCGAAACACTTCAGAATTCATCCTGCTGCTTTTGTCAGCAGTCACATCATCAATAAATACAAGAGAACCAGTTCCATTGGCGGCCATACATGCCCACGCCTCGACACTACCACCACCATACTCCACTGATGAGGTGGTATGCTTAGGATCATGAGCAGTTCCTTTCCTTCTCCATACTCTTCTCTTCCCATTACTCTGGTACAAGTTGATCCTGGTCTCATCTGTCCATAGGATGTTGTTCCAGAACTGTGAAGGCTTTTTTAGATGTCGTTTGTCAAACTTTAATCTGGCCTTCCTGTTTTTCAGGCTCACCAATGGTTTACATCTTGTGGTGAACCCTCTGTATTCACTCTGGTGAAGTCTTCTCTAGATTGTTGACTTTGACACACATACACCTACCTCCTGGAGAGTGTTCTTGATCTGGCCAACTTTTGTGATGGGTGTTTTCTTCACCAGGGAAAGAATTCTTTGGTCATTCACCACAGTTGTTTTCCGTGGTCTTCCAGGTCTTTTGGTGTTGCTGAGCTCACCGATGCATTCCTTCTTTTTAAGAATGTTCCAAACAGTTGTTTTGGCCACGCCTAATGTTTTTGCTATCTCTCTGATAGGTTTGTTGTGTTTTTTCAGCCTAATGATGGCTTGCTTCACTGATAGTGACAGCTCTTTGGATCTCATCTTGAGAGTTGACAGCAACAGATTCCAAATGCAAATAGCACACTTGAAATGAACTCTGGACCTTTTATCTGCTCATTGTAATTGGGATAATGAGGGAATAACACACACCTGGCCATGGAACAGCTGAGAAGCCAATTGCCCCATTACTTTTGGTCCCTTAACAAGTGGGAGGCACATATGCAAACTGTTGTAATTCCTACACCGTTCACCTGATTTGGATGTAAATACCCTCAAATTAAAGCTGACAGTCTGCAGTTAAAGCACATCTTGTTCGTTTCATTTCAAATCTATTGTGGTGGTGTATAGAGCCAACAATGTTAGAATTGTAGCGATGTCCCAATATTTATGGACTTGACTGTATATATATATATATATATATAGATATATAGAGCTCTATAAATATCTATATAAACCCCTAACTACACTTTATTCTTTTTTAACCAAAAAAAGAAAAAAATGGAAAAAAAACCACAGATGTTGAAAAAAAAAAAAAAAGCGCAAAAAATAACCCCCTGGTGCTGATCAGGCAGGTATGTACTGAAAAGCACTTGGCGGTCACAACTCGCACACAGAAAAAGTTGTGCAGAGCTGGAAAATGTGAAAAAAAATGATCCAAAAAACAAAAAAAGTTAAACTCTTTTACCTCGCTACAACCTGTTAAGTGTATCTGTATTGTCATCCTGTGTAATTTAACATCACATCCTCACTAATGTGCATTGAAACCCTTGTAAATCATATATTGCTGTAATTTCCATGTACACCAGCAGGTGGCAGCAATGTGTTTAGCAGGGCCTTAGTAACAGTTTAGTATTTCTAGACTGGAATAGTATATTCCAGTTTAGCTCCCCCCCTCTTTGAGCAGAGTGGGCTTGTCCACATCCTGCCTCACGGGGAGAGAAGGAAGTTCAGTTAGTGTGCCAGCCACCCCGGCTAGGAGAAGGCTGTGCTTGTAGGAGCTCCCAGTTATAGGGAACCAAGCCAGTCTCTTGTCTCGGCTGAGACGAAAGATCATCATTCCCAGCCTGAGTACTTCAGCCTCAGCTGGTGGAAAGCAAGCAGCCACCTCCAGTATTCCAGGAAGAACCATACCCTGTGAGCATAACTGCGAGTACCGTCCAGAGACCAGGAGAAGCCAAATTCCTCCTCAGCTAGTCAGTCCCATACACAGCAGAAGATAGACAGAGCAGAAGATAGTAATTCCTGCCACATATTGCCAATACCTGCTGGGACCCAAGACTATTGCTGTATCTCACATGGATTACTGCTGCATCAAGTAAAGACCAGTTTGAATTATATTCCAAGTCTGGATCTCATTCATTGCTACCAAGTTCCTCAATTACTCCTACTAGCAACACACTCATTTTATTGCAAGTGAGCCAGGACCCAGGAGTCCAGCCGTACTAAGGTAGGAGACACCGTTGACACTATTACTATTACCACACAGAGACATTACACCACTCTGGCATTCCTAGCCTGGTACGTGAGTTACAACATCTTAAAGGGCCCTGTGTTAGTACCCTGTGCACGCTGCAATTGGCGTCACGAACAAAAACCATAGACTACAGTCGTGGCCAAAAGTTTTGAGAATGACAAAAATATTTGAAATTGGAAAATTTGCTGCTTAAGTTTTTATAATAGCAATTTGCATATACTCCATAATGTTATGAAGAGTGATCAGATGAATTGCATAGTCCTTCTTTGCCATGAAAATTAACTTAATCCCAAAAAAAAACTTTCCACTGCATTTCATTGCTGTCATTAAAGGACCTGCTGAGATCATTTCAGTAATCGTCTTGTTAACTCAGGTGAGAATGTTGACGAGCACAAGGCTGGAGATCATTATGTCAGGCTGATTGGGTTAAAATGGCAGACTTGACATGTTAAAA
Source organism: Bufo bufo (assembly GCF_905171765.1). NCBI lineage: Eukaryota > Metazoa > Chordata > Amphibia > Anura > Bufonidae > Bufo > Bufo bufo. The sequence goes on along the minus strand of NC_053393.1, from coordinate 43,423,132 downwards.
GGAGGGTGATGCTTGAAATCATTGTTCTTCCATTGTTAACCATGGTGACCTGCAAAGAAACGGCTTCACAGGCAAGGATATTGTGGCTACTAAGATTGCACCTCAATCAACAATTTATAGGATCATCAAGAACTTCAAGGAAAGACGCTTGTCCGGAGAAGAAAAGGTGAGCGCTACCATCAGTCCTGTGTCATGCCAACAGTAAAGCATCCTGAGACCATTCATGTGTGGGGTTGCTTTTCATCCAAGGGAGTGGGCTCACTCACAATTTTGCCCAAAAACACAGCCATGAATAAAGAATGGTACCAAAACACCCTCCAACAGCAACTTCTTCCAACAATCCAACAACAGTTTGGTGAAGAACAATGCATTTTCCAGCACGATGGAGCACCGTGCCATAAGGCAAAAGTGATAACTAAGTGGCTCGGGGACCAAAACGTTGACATTTTGGGTCCATGGCCTGGAAACTCCCCAGATCTTAATCCCATTGAGAACTTGTGGACAATCTTCAAGAGGCGGGTGGACAAACAAAAACCCACTGATTCTGACAAACTCCAAAAAGTGATTATGAAAGAATGGGTTGCTATCAGTCAGGAATTGGCCCAGAAGTTGATTGAGTGCATGCCCAGTCGAATTGCAGAGGTCCTGAAAAAGAAGGGCCAACACTGCAAATACTGACTCTTTGCATAAATGTCATGTAATTGTCGATAAAAGCCTTTGAAACGTATGAAGTGCGTGTAATTATATTTCACTACATCATAGAAACAACTGAAACAAAGATCTAAAGCAGTTTAGCAGCAAACTTTGTGAAAACTAATATTTTTGTCATTCTCAAAACTTTTGGCTACGACTGTATTATACTCATATCCTGACCCACTGCATAATTGGTGTCCGTGTAACTGCACCCACGGTCCGGCTCATTGCAAAAGCGCATGGACCAAATGGCGTCCGGGTGCCGGCTCTCACAGGGGTACCAGCAGTCCCAGAAGCAATGAGCGCTTCCATCAATACAGATGAAGCGCTGACACCCACATACTGCGGCGTGGCAGGGAGTGGAGCGCATGGTTCCTTGCCCCGCCGCCGATCACCGCCATAGGCTTCAGGCCTAGTAGACCTGAAGCCTATGCGGTAGTGAAATCCCGGCGCAGGCGCGCGTGATGACGTCATCGCGCGTGCCTGTGCCGGGACTCAGCAGCACAGTGCCGGGACTCTGCGAGCAAGCACAGGTAAGTATTTAGCTTTTAGGTTTTGTTTTTTTTTGTTTTTTTCTTTTATGTGCCAACTTTGGGGGACATGAGGGGGCCAGGGTGCACACAGGACAGAGGACGTGTGGGGGGAAATTACTGTGTGGGGGCAAAATTTTTTATTTTATGTGCCAACTTTGGGGGGACATGAGGGGGGGCTGCACACAGGAGGACGTGGGGGGATATGGTGGGATACTGTGTGGCACAGTGGGGGGCAAATTATTATGGAAGGGATTACTATGTGGGGGGAAAATTACTATATGGGCAATGTGGGGGACACTACTGTGTGGGGGGCAGCGTGGAGGACGCTACTGTGTGGGGGGCAGCGTGGGGGACAATACTGTGTGGGGGGCAGCGTGGAGGACGCTACTGTGTGGGGGGCAGCGTGGGGGACAATACTGTGTGGGGGGCAGCGTGGGGGACACTACTGTGTGGGGGGCAGAGTGGGGGACACTACTGTGTGGGGGGCAGCGTGGGGTACACTACTGTGGGGGGCAGCGTGGGGTACACTACTGTGTGGGGGGGCAGCGTGGGGGACACTACTGTGTGGGGGGAAGCGTGGGGGACACTACTGTGTGGGGGGAAGCGTGGGGGACACTACTGTGTGGGGGGAAGCGTGGGGGACACTACTGTGTGGGGGGAAGCGTGGGGGACACTACTGTGTGGGGGGCAGCTTGGGGGACACTACTGTGTGGGGGGCAGCGTAGGGGACGCTACTGTGTGGGGGGGCAGTGTGGGGGACACTACTGTGTGGGGGGCAGTGTGGGGGAAATTACTGTGTGGGGCAGCATGGGGGCCTTTTTATTGGGGAGGCACTGTAGGGGCCATTTTATTATTTCTGGGAACACTATACAGGGATTATTGCCTGGAGCACAATATAGGGTGTTATTATTACTGGGGGCACTCTAGGGGACATTATAACTGCTGTAGACACTATAGGAACATTTGGGGTAACTGGCTTAGTTGCCCATAGCAGCCAATTAGATTCCACCTTTCATATTTGACAGCTCTTTTGGAAATCCAGTTCTACTTTACACCAGTTTGATAAATGACCCCAATTATGTCCATTAGGGTCACTATTTTTTCAGCAGTATAGTGCCTGGGGCATTGGGGAGCACAATGGACACAGTATTGGGGGTGGCAGCAAGATGACACTGTGGGGATGGGGGGTTGATGGAAAAACTGAGAAATCTAATGTGTCTGAGTTACAAACTCTGTAGAGACGAGATGCGGCTGAAAGAAATTCTCATGGTGGTCTAACGGAGGAGAAGAGGAAAGAGAAGGTCTACATGACAGGAGATGTCCCTGGATGTAAGAGGTATGTGGTCACGTATGGGGGGGGGGGTGCCAGAGAAACTTGCTGTGTCCACCCCTCCTGTCCATCCAGGGCCCCGGGCCCCTGTCTCACTCCACTGCCTCTCATTATGGTGGCGTCTGAACCGCATTCACCATAAGGGCCTTCTAACGTCACAGGGTCATGTGATTTTGCCCCCCACCCCGTACTGTGCTCCTCACCCCGTACTGTGCCCCCTTATAGCCTGCATTGTGCCCTCTTACCACACCCTGTACAGTGCCCCTAGTCATTCCCTGTACTGTGCCCCCTTATACCCTTTTATCCAATCACTGTATGGCGGTGTTATCCGGTCACTGTATGGCGGTGTTATCCGGTCACTGTATGGCGGTGTTATCCGGTCACTGTATGGCGGTGTTATCCGGTCACTGTATGGCGGTGTTATCCGGTCACTGTATGGCGGTGTTATCCGGTCACTGTATGGCGGTGTTATCCGGTCACTGTATGGCGGTGTTATCCGGTCACTGTATGGCGGTGTTATCCGGTCACTGTACGGCGGTGTTATCCGGTCACTGTACGGCGGTGTTATCCGGTCACTGTATGGCGGTGTTATCCGGTCACTGTATGGCGGTGTTATCCGGTCACTGTACAGAGGTGTTATCCGGTCACTCTATGGCGGTGGTATCCAATAACTGTATGGCCATAACTGTATCCCTTTCCCTGCCCATGCCACCTTTTTTAGACCTGGCATGAGCGGGAAAAATATGCAGATTGCGGTGCTAAGGACCTTTGCGCCACAATCTGTGTCAGAAATACGCCTAACATAGATGTATTTCTATTTAATAAATGATCACCTAATTGTATTATTATTCGGGGGTAGGGCTAATATCTTTATTTTATATAGATTCTATTGTATTATACTGTGTCCTGTATTTCCCAGTAGATAAATGATCCTTGGGAGACACAGTCCTCATCCCTGACCACCAGGAGCAGGTAGCGCTCTGTCAGTACATGGCGGCCTCCCCTCTCTGCCATGCTGCTCCGCTGTATACTGGTGCTTATTCTGACACAAGGGCTGGGTTCACATCCCATTTTTGCCATCCATTTAATGCATACCAAAAATGTATGCGTTAACAGATGCCTCAGACTGATGCCGTACATTGGGGTCCGTTCACCATAGAGTTCCATTGTAAAAAAAAAAATATACGTTAACATATGATTTTTTTTTTTACTGGACTCTTCAGGATACAAAAATGTGGCATGCCTAGGGTGTTTGGCACCCGGGGCGGGTCCTTTCCCCCCCCCCCCCCCCCCCCCCCCCAATACTTGACCACATACCTCTTACATCCAGGGACATCTCCTGTCATGTAGACCTTCTCTTTCCTCTTCTCCTCCGTTTGACCCAGACCACCATGACAAATTATTTCAGCCGCATCTCGTCTCTACAGAGTTTGTAACACAGACACGTTAGATTTCTCAGTTTTTCCATCAACCTCCCCATCCTGGTGTCCCCACAGTGTAATCCTGCTTCCACTCCCAATACTGTGCCTGTTGTGCCCCCCTAATGCCCTAGGCACTATACTGCTGAAAAAATAGTGACCCTAGTAGACATAATTAGGGGCAGTTATCAAACTGGTGTAAAATAGAACTGGATTTCCAAAAGAGCTGTCAAAAACGAAAGGTGGAATCTGATTGGCTGCTATGGGCAACTAAACCAGTTCTACTTTACACCAGTTTGATAAATTACCCCAAATGTCCCTCTAGTGTCCACAGCAGCTATAATGTCCCCTAGAGTGCCCCGAGTAATAATACCACCCTCTATTCTGCTCCAGGTAATAATCCCTGTATAGTATCCCCAGAACTAATAGAATTGGCCCTACAGTGCCTCCCCAATAGCGCCCCTACGCTGCCCCCATATAGTAATTTTTCCCACACTGCCCCCCATAGTAATCCCCCCCATAGTAATTTGCCCCCCCACACAGTAATTTCCCCCACACTGTCCCCATACAGTAATTTCCCCCACACTGTCCCCATACAGTAATTTCCCTCACACTGCCCCCATACAGTAATTTACCCAACACTGCCCCCCACACAGTAGTTTCCCGCAGTTGGCGCACAAAATAAAAGAAAAAAGAAAAGAAAAAAAAGAAAAGCGAAATACTCACCTGCGCTTCACTGTGCTGCTGCGTTCCGGCACAGGTGCGCGCCATGACTAGTGATGAGCGGCAGGGGCAATATTCGAATTCGCGATATTTCGCGAATATTTTGTAGAATATTCGTCATATATTAGTGAATTCGCAAATTCGAGATTTTATTCTTGATTGCGAAAATTGGCAATGTATTATTCGCGCAATGTGCGTGAAATATCGGCGAGGGGTAGGCAACTTTTCTATTGGTTGCTAGGGATGTTGCTAAGCTGTGACAAAGCCTTCTCATTGGCCCACAAGCTAGAAGAAGGGAGGGATGATCACCTGATGTGTACTGTGTTAAAAAAAAAACTAATATTCGTCAATATAAATATATAGCACTATATTCTAAATATTTGCGAATTCTCGAAGTGCCGATATTCGCAAAAAAATAAATAGCTTTTTGAATATTCGCGCTCAACACTAGTGATGATGTCATCACGCACGCCTGCGGCGGGATTTCACTACTGCATAGGCCTCAGGCCTACTAGGTCTGAAGCCTTTGGCGGTGATCGGCGGCGGGGCAGGGAACTATGCGCTCCCGTGCCCCGCCGCAGTATGTGGGCGTCAGCGCTCCAGCAATATTGATGGAAGCGCTCACTGCTTCTGGCACCCCCCTGAGAGCCAGCACCCGGGGCCCCCCTAGGCACACCACTGCTGAACAGCTCCTTCTCTCCTCCAGGCCCGGCCCAGCGGTGATGTCATGACGTGTGTCTCACTGCTGCAGCGGGCCGGAGGAGAGAAGGAGTGCAGGGAGATGAGCTGCGGTTAGTGAATGACAGGACCGCCGGCCAGTGGGGGTCATTATACAGTGTGGAGCCACAGGGGGACATATAAATGTAAAAAATGCCTCAAGGAGGCCCACTGGGATATATTGCCCAAGGTCGAACCTGGAGCCGGCCCTGTCCTACGGGTTTAAGAAAAAAACTGATCCTGAATTTCAAGCATCAGTTCTGCACATTTGGCATCTGTTTGAGCCATTTCCATCTGAGGTCCGTTATTTTAGACCTAAAAAAGTCCTGGATGCAAAACAGAAAACTAAACGGTGATGTGAAACCAGCCTAAGAAGAGAGAACTACAACTCTCAGCATGTCCAGATTATTATAGGGCATCATCCAGTTTCCCTAGGTGAGAGCTTTAAAAGGAAATAACTATAACCCCAGTATGGCCAGACTTATTATAGGGCATCAGTAAACATTACAGAGAGGGGGTATAAGAGGAGAGAACTACAACTCCCAGCATTACCAGACTGTACTTGGCATAAGTTGCAATTACATGGAGAGGGATCTAATAGGACAGAACTACAACTCCCAGCATTACCAGACTGTACTAGGGCATATGTTGAAATGACATGGAAAGGGAAATAATAGAACAGAACTACAACTCCCAGCTTTTCTAGGATGTTATATGGGTCATCCCAGGACACCACTAACCTCTCCTCCAGGCACAACACAGAAGCTCCGCCCCCTCACAGCCACATCCCACAGGTCTTTCACCAGTCCTCTGCACTGGTCACATGGTTGACATCACCAAAGGTCCTTCTCCACTTCTTACATTCTCTTTTTACAGGTAGCTATAATTAGTGGGCAGGGTCTATCCTCCACTGCGGGGCCCCATAGCAGCTGCATGGTCTGCCTCTATTGGAGGTACGCCACTGATGTACGGCTTTTGTATCACTTTTTTATCAACCAAAAATGGCGAATCAGCCATTTTGACAGTTTTATTCTATTTTTATACTATGGACGTTTTCGCACGTGGCAATACCTGTGATGTGTTTTTTTTTTGTTTTGTTTTTTTAGGGGGGGGGGGGAGGGGGTCATTTAAATTTTCATATTTGTTTTCATTTTTTAAAAACTTTATTTTATTTTTTACACTTTTTTATAGTTCCCATATAGAACTGTAACAAGCAAGCATTAGCATTGGAGTCTATGAGAAATTTACTAGTTTCCTATGGAGCCCTGCTACAGACAATGACTTCATAGGAAACATCATGCAGCAGCCTCATGTCATTCTCTATGACAGGAGTTGCTACATACAAGATCCACCGATTGCCGCACGGGGGAGCCGGAGCATACCTGGAAGTGTTCTCTTTTGGGTTTGCACGTGCTCAGATGTTTCAAGTGTCTGCAATCGGCATTATTGCCGATCGCGGACATGAGCCACAGATGTCTGCTGTATGAAACAGCAGGCACCCCATGGCTATGCCGCCTTCTCAGCCCAGGAGCAGGCGCCATCTTTAAAGACCCAGCTAGCGCCGTACTAGTACAGCAGTGGTCGGGAAGGGGTTAATACTCACCTAGCCCCGCTCCCCTTATGAATGGAGCACATCCCGCATTACCCAGTAGGTGCAATGCAGTGACATCATCGCACCTGCTGAGCTGAGCACGCAGGCCAGGGACAGGCCAACAGGCACAATCATGTCACTACATCTTGCCTGCTGGGGACAGCACGGTGCAGGGAATGAGGCCCAGGCCATCGTTACTGCAGGCCCACGTAGCAGCCGTTATAGGTGATACAGCAGTAGTTCCGCCCCAGACAAAGCGTGAACACTTCAGTATATACATCAGTGTGATCTCTTCATCAATTATTCAGTTATGTAATACATAATATATACATTCAGAAAATCATGTCAAAAGTCTATATCACAGTGAGATCTATAGCAATCTCAACATTAGTAGCATTCATATGCTTATATACTCAGAGTAAAACATGCAATAGACATAAAGGGATTAAATTAGTGTATGAATGGGGTCAACAAAAAGTATTTTACATATTTCAAACCAGAACCTTGATCTGAATACTTTGGCAATTGCATGTAATTAAAAATGTAGTATAACCAGTTAGCTATTCAATAAAATCTACCTGTATAGCGCCACCTGCTGTTTGTTCTTTCTCTTCTCTTTCTGTCCACCTCAGTAACATCACTGAGGTGGTCGCACATGCTTTATCACTACTGGGTGGACTGTGGGGCATTATTACTACTTGGGGTTTTGTGGGGCATTATTATTATTATTATTGGCATGATATGGAGGGTGCTACTACTACAACTATTATTGTAGGAGGCACTATTACTAATGAGAGCACTCTGGGAGAGAATTATTACTATTGGTGGGACTTTTGAGAGTTCTTTGGAGAATATTTGTGTGGTACTGCCGTTGTTTTTTATTTGGGGGCATTGTGGAACACAGCGGGCACAGTATTGGAGGTAGCAGCAGGATAATACTGTTGGAGCACCAGGAGGAGGAGGATGAAAAGCGAAGAATCTAAGATGCCTGTTTGGCAAACTCTGCAGAGACGAGACGCGGTTGAAAGAAGTCATGTGTTGTCTGTGCCGAATGGAGAAGATGAGGAAAGAATGTCTACCTCAGAAAAGTCACTGGATGTAATAGGTATGTAGTACTGTATTCTCCTGTATGTGTGATAGGAATTACATTCAGCTCTATCTAAATATGTTTTTAGCACTGGGACTGGTGAGGGGGGAGGCTAGGATTGAAAATTTAAAGGGGTTGTCACACAAAAAATATTCTACAGTTTTCAAACTAGTACCTGGTTCTGAATTCTTTTGTAATCACATGTAATTAAAAATTGTGTATAGCCACTGAGTCTTTCAATAAAATATATCTGTATAGCGCCACCTGCTGCTTGTTTTATTTCTTATTTCTTTGTCCGGCTCACTGAGATGGCCGCACATGCTCAGTTTCATCCTTTAACTGCCTCCTGAGCTGTGATAGGGAGAGCTGAGACACGCCCCCTGAGCTGTGATAGGGAGAGCTGAGACACGCCCCCTGAGCTGCAGCAGAAAAGACACTCCCCTTGAGCTGTCAGCTTGATATAAATCTAGCAGAGCAATGAACGGGGAGATCTCTGGATCCATGTGAGGTACAGGGCTGGTTCTAGCTTTGTTAGGAAGGTATGGTCATGTACTATATGATGTCTGGTTTTAATTTTTTACATTAGTCATGGGATAACCCCTTTAACACATATGCATTGGGGCTTGGGCCCAGAATCATTTGAGACCCTAGCAATGTCCCTGGTTCTAACTCTGTTAGAAAGAGATTGTCATGTACTAGACAGGCTCAGACTGGCCCACAGGGGTACAGGTGAATCCCCCGGTGAGCCCCTAGTCTCCTATCCCCTGCACAAGTGGCACATAACACAGTAGACGTACTGGACTACATACATATATTCAATGTACAGCACTGAATGTAGAGCTGTGTAGAGCTGAGATGACTTCCAGGTATAGAGGAAAGCTACCAGTGTCCTCTTCTCCCCAGGACCTACCTTCTCAAAGTCACTGCAGGGACCCCCGTATTCAATCATCTGGTAGCATCTTGCTGCTGTGTGAGCAGGTAATATTTGAATATATCCATATGGTGAGCCCCCAAAATAAATTTTACTGGTGTGCCCTAGGCACCCCAGTAAAAACTGGTACTAGATGTCTTATTTTTTTTATTTTTTTTTACATTATAGGATAATCCCGTTTTATATAAATTAGTGAGGGGGCAGCACTCGCCAACATGTGACTTTTCTAATATGGCTTCAGAGCATTACTTCCTTCTGTAAGATCAGACAGGCACAGTTCCGGCCTCAGAAAGCCGTATACATGCCTGCTGTGCTTCTGATGCAGTAAAGATTTATTTCATCTGTAATACAACAAGTCATATTATTCCCTGTTTCAGCTGCACAGCTAGATGCATTTCACTCAGAAGCAAGGGGCTTATCCCTTCTGTGGAATCTGCCAGAACTGTACTGCTGTAGCTTGCTTTCCCTTACTTTCCACTGTGTTTGTTTTCAGGTTCGGGACCCACAGAACAGATAAGGAGGGATAAGGGCTGTTTCACGTGAGCAAGTCCATTGCTGAAATCACGCTCCGTGTGTGAATGTGATCCTCCATTCTGGACTTGCAGGAGCGCATGGCATTATCATGATTTATAATGCTGACCTTACTTTTACAGGATCATACTGACATCTTTATGTCACTATGATTCTGTAGAAGTAAGGTCAAGTAGAAACACACAGCATTATAAATCATGATAATCCCATGTGCTCCTGCAAGTCCAGAATGGAGGATCACACACGGAGCGTGATTCCCGCAATGGACTCCTATTGTCATGCCCCACTCTGACGATGTGCGGAGGTCAGCCAGGATTGCAGCACGAGTTTAGTTTTTGTTTTGATGCTGTGCTGGATCCGCCTCGCATCAGGTGCACTGGGTGGAGTCATTAGTTTAAATGGTCTCCAGCTAGGTGCTCTGAGCGGATTATACTGTTCATTTGGGTCTGGGAAGTTTGGAGGGAAGGTTGGCTGTTTGTTCCTGCTCTCTGCAGATAAGTAACATTTCTTGTTTGGTTGTTTATGTCATCTATCCCATCCAGGTTCTGTGCGAGCAGGCTGCTCCTTTCTCCCCACTTCACCATCTCAGGGAGTTCAGGGTTCTGTCAGTATAGGCTGGAGGACACAGCAAATCTACCTTCAAGGTTTGTCTGTGGGCTGAGCATTGCAGGGAAAGAGGTCAGGGATAAACTAGGAGGTGACCCTTCCCCTGTCTCTCGTCCAGAGCCTGGTTGGTGTGTTATCTGTTAAACTGTGCACGTCCGCCGTGACATTATAATCCGCCATACTGTGACTGCCATTGCTCAGCGTTTATGTGATGGCGTCAATTGATGCACTGGTTGACCGCATGCAGGGTTTGTCCCTGGAGGTTGCGGATCTGCGTAGTACGGTCACACAGTGTCAGAGGGTGTTGGCTTCAGGTACAGGTCAAATTGTTGGGGAGCCTAAAGTCGCTCTTCCTGAGAAATTTGCAGGGGGTACTGATGATTTTTTTTGTTTCAAAGAATCATGTAAGTTGTACTTTCGATTGTGCCCATTTTCATCAGGTAATGAGGATCAGAGGGTGGGTATCATCATGTCTTTGCTGAAAGGGGACGCGCAATCCTGGGCTTTTTCCCTGCCGCCCGGTTCTCTGGCTCTCCGGTTGGTGGAGGAATTTTTTAAAGCCCTGGGATTGATTTACGATGACCTAGATCGAGTTTCGATGGCAGAGTCAAAATTACGTAACTTACTACAGGGTAAACATACTGCTGAGGTTTACTGCACAGAGTTTAGGAGGTGGGCTACTGAGTCGGGGTGGAACGACCCCGCGTTACGTAGCCAGTTTTGTCAGGTGTTAATTGAACGGTTGAAGGATGCTCTGGCTTTTCATGAATACCCAGATACTTTGGAAAACGCAATGTCTCTGGCGATACGTTTGGATAGACGTATCAGAGAGGTGTAAGGGTCCCTCTGTGCAGGGGATTCCTCCCGCGTGTGGTTTTGTTTCACCAGCTGCCCAGGGTGATATTGCTTGTTATTCTGGGGTAGGGGAGGAACCCATGCAGTTAGGTCAGATATCTTTCCATTCGGATAGTAGAGACTTTCGAAAAGTGCACAATTTATGTTTCTATTGTGGGAAGAGGGGTCATTTTGTTTTTTCTTGTCCGTATTTTGAACCACAGGGGAAAGTGATAAAGAAAAAAGAAAAAAAAAAAAAAACTCCCCTCACACTTGGTGGTAGAATGGTGTGGTGGAGCAGACTGGTATGCAAGTTCCCTGCAGTTCCCGTTTTCTCCTTTCAGCTATGGTGGCGCTATAGTCTAGAAATGTGTTTGTTGATGTTTTTCTTGATTGTGGTGCTGGGGTAAATTTAATTGACTTTCTGTTTCTTGAGGGTTTGGGACTAAGTATGTGCACGTTAGAGAACGAGATTCATGTTTTTGCTATTGATTCTTCCCCTCTTTCTCAAGGGAGCCTTACTCACGTTGTTCATGGTATTCATTTAAGGGTGGGTGATTCACATGCTGAGATTATTTCCTGTTTCGTCATGAAGGATTTGCCAGCTCCAATAGTTTTGGGGTTGCCATGGTTGTCTAGACATAACCCAATTATAGACTGGCAGGCGAGACAAATCATTGGTTGGAGCAAGTTTTGTTCAGATAATTGTCTTGTCACATCTATTTTTGAAGTGTCCGTTACGGCTTTGCCTCAGTATCTCTCAGATTTTTCGGACGTTTTTTCGGAGGGTGGGGCTCAGGAATTGCCCCCTCATCGTGACTATGATTGTCCTGTGAATCTCATTCCGGGGGCTAAGTTGCCTAAGTCTCGGCTCTAAAACCTCTCTCAACCCGAGAGAGAGGTCATGCGAAAGTATGTCGCCGAGAGTTTGGCAAAGGGTCATATTAGACCATCTAAGTCTCCAGTGGCTGTAGGTTTGTTCTTCGTGAAGATGAAAGATGGATCACTGAGACCGTGTTTGGATTTCCGGGAGCTGAATCGTATTACAGTCCGGGATCCATATCCCCTGCCTTTGATCTCTGATCTTTTTGATCAGATTGTTGGAGCCAAGGTGTTCTCCAAGTTGGATTTGAGAGGAGCCTACAATCTGATCAGGATCAACGAGGGGGATGAGTGGAAAACGGCCTTCAATACGCACGAGGGTAATTTTGAGAACCTGGTAATGCCTTTTGGGTTGACGAATGCGCCAGCGGTATTTCAGCGATTCGTCAATGATATTTTTCATAATTTGGTGGGGAGGTTCGTAGTAGTCTACCTAGATGACACTTTAATTTATTCTCCTGATCTGAAGACCCATCAGGATCATGTGAGACAGGTTTTGAAGATCCTTCGGGAGAATAAGTTATACGCCAAATTGGAGAAATGTTTGTTTGCGGTGCAAGAGCTTCCATTCTTGGGATACATGCTTTCTGATTCTGGTTTTCGTATGGACCCCGAAAAGGTCCGGGCGGTTCTGGAGTGGGACCGACCGGAGAATCAGAAAGCTTTGATGCGATTTTTGGAGTTTACGAATTATTATAGAAAATTTATTTAGAATTATTCCACGCTAGTCAAACCTCTTACTGATATGACCAAGAAGGGCGCTGATGTCTCTGTCTGGTCGGATGAGGCATTGCAGGCCTTTTCGGCTATTAAGGAGCGTTTTGCGTCTGCTCCCATTCTGGTGCAGCCGGATGTATCTCAGCCATTCGTGGTCGAGGTTGATGCATCAGAGGTGGGGTTGGGGCGGTGCTTTCGCAGGGTCCTTCTCCTGGCAAGTGGGTCCCGTGTGCCTTCTTCTCCAGGAAGCTCTCGGTCGCCGAGAGGAATTATGATGTTGGAGACAGGGAGTTGTTGGCGATCAAGTTGGCCTTTGAAGAATGGCGTCACTGGTTAGAGGGGGCTTCTCACCCTGTTACTGTGTATACAGACCATAAGAATTTGGCTTACCTGCAATCTGCCAAGCGTCTGAACCCTAGACAGGCCAGATGGTCATTGTTTTTTACCAGGTTCAATTTCGTGGTTACCTTTCGCCCAGGGGTCAAGAACGTCAAGGCAGATGCCTTGTCTCGCAGCTTCCCTGGGGGAGGTGATTCAGAAGATCCAGCGCCGATTTTGGCGGATGAAGTGGTGGTCTCCGCTCTGTACCCTGAATTGGAGATGGAGGTGTTGGGAGCTCAGGAGGGGGCTCCTGGTTCGTGTCCCCCAGGGAGGTTGTTTGTTCCTGAGGGCGTACGATACAAGGTGTTCAAGGAACATCACAATACTGTTATCACGGTCGGCGTGGCTATCACATACGTGACACAGAGGGAGGGAACGAGGAAGGCCCTGCCCAAGTGAGAGGGAAGATGGTGACCCCTGACTCACCTGGCGGCTGGCACCTGGCTGCCCTGACGTCCCTAGACGGGTTCCTCACCCGTACGCCGATCACGTGCCTAAAGCCCTGGCTTTCCCTGAGCTGAGCCCTAGGTAGTGAACAGGGCGATGGGAACACTAGTCCGCACCACTAACTCTAAGGGAAAACACCAAGGGGAGGACAGACAACACAGACTCAACATATATTCCCAGGTGGGCGACAACAGGAGACAACAATAAGCCAAACAGGGATCCGGAGGGTAGCACACAGGAACAACAACCAGGATTAACCACTCCAGTGGGTCAGTATAGATGTCCAGGCAGGAAGCTCTATAACTGGCAACTAGAGAAGTGTGAGGGGAGAATATAAGGAGGTAGGGAGTGGCAGACACGAAACAGCTGAGGAGGAGAAGCTACGGATCCCTGAGAGAGACAAAAAGGATAGCAAGGCAAACACAGAAAACAATAACTAAGAAACACCATGATCTTTAGATATAGAGCGCGCAGCCACCCGCTGCGACTTCCTGACCCCGGGTATAACGGAGTCAGACGTGGCTCTTGATACCCTCGTGACAGTACCCCCCCTTTCACGAGGGGCCTCCGGACACTCAGGACCAGGTCTCTCCGGATGAGAGGCATGGAAAGTCTGAATTAACCTGTTGGCGTTTACCTCTGACGCTGGAACCCACATTCTTTCCTCGGGACCGTAACCCCTCCAATGCACAAGATACTGAAGAGAGCGGCGGACCCGACGAGAATCAACAATTCTGGCTATTTGAAACTCCAGATTACCATCCACAATAACAGGAGGAGGTGGCAGCGGCGATGGTTCTAGAGGTGGAACATACTTCTTGAGTAACGATTTATGGAAGACGTTATGGATCTTAAAAGTCTGAGGTAGCTCCAGGCGAAAAGCCACAGGGTTAATGATGGCTACTATTTTATAGGGACCAATGAACCTAGGACCCAGTTTCCAAGAAGGAACCTTCAACTTAATATTCCTAGTAGACAACCACACAGTCATTCACTCCTAGGTCCGGACCTGGCGACCGTTTCTTATCGGCCATGCATTTATATTTACCACTCATCTTTTTCAAGTTAACTTGCACCTTCTGCCATACCGATGAAAGAGATGAAGAAAACCTTTCCTCTTCGGGAACCCCAGAAGACCCCCCCTCTTTGAAAGTACAAAATTGGGGATGAAAACCGTATGCACCAAGGAATGGTGACTTGCCAGTGGACTCCTGATAATGATTATTTATGGCAAACTCAGCTAACGGTAAGTATGATGACCACAACTCTTGGTTTTCAGACACAAAACACCTTAAATATGTTTCTAGGTTTTGGTTGGTACGCTCAGTCTGTCCATTCGACTGAGGATGGAAAGCTGAGGAAAAGGACAAGTGAACCCCCAAACGGGAACAAAAAGCTTTCCAAAACTTAGAAATAAACTGGGTTCCCCGATCCGAAACCACATCGGAAGGGACCCCGTGAAGCTTCACGATTTCACTGATAAACACCTGAGCGAGAGTTTTAGCATTAGGAAGTGCGGGTAGCGCAATAAAGTGTACCATTTTGCTAAACCTGTCTACTACTACCAAGATAACTGTTTTACCCGCCGACAACGGTAAGTCAGTGATGAAATCCATAGACAGATGTGTCCATGGCCTATTGGGAATGAAAAGTGGCAATAAAGACCCTGCTGGACGTGTATGAGAGACTTTCGCGCGTGCACAAGTAGAACAAGTAGACACGAAATCCATTACATCCTGACGCAACCTTGGCCACCAAAAACGACGAGATAAAAGCTCCAAGGTTGCTTTACTACCCGGGTGTCCAGCAAGTGCCGAATTATGATGTTCTTTTAATAATTCAAGACGCAGGTTTAACGGTACAAACAATTTCTCTGAGGGGCAAGAGGCCGGGGCGTCCCCCTGAGCCTCTAACACCTTTCCCTCTAGAACAGAGTGTACAGCAGAGACAACCACTCCTCTTTGTAAAATAGGTACCGGATCACAAACATTACCCCCTCCAGGGAAACTACGAGATAATGCGTCTGCCTTGGTATTTTTTGCCCCAGGACGATAGGTGATTACAAAGTTAAATCTGGTAAAGAATAGCGACCACCTAGCTTGTCTAGGGGTGAGACGTTTAGCCGATTCTAGGTACAGAAGGTTCTTGTGATCCGTAATCACCGTGACGGGGTGGATTGCTCCCTCTAAGAAGTGACGCCACTCTTCAAGCGCCAGTTTAATCGCCAACAGTTCCCTATTTCCAATATCATAATTCTTCTCTGTAGAAGATAATTTTTTGGAAAAGAAAGTGCAAGGACGCCATTTGGCAGGAGACTGACCCTGAGACAATACAGCTCCCACTCCCACCTCTGACGCATCTACCTCGACAATAAAAGGCTGGGAGACATCAGGTTGAATTAGAACAGGTGCCGAGGTAAACCTCTCCTTTAGAGAGGAAAATGCATCTTTAGCGGCGTCAGACCATTTGGAAAAATCCGTCCCCTTCCTAGTCATGTCGGTAAGGGGTTTAACGATCACTGAATAATTTTTAATGAACTTTCTATAGAAATTAGCGAAACCCAAAAACCGTTGTAGGGCTTTAAGGTTCTCAGGAAGATCCCAATCTAAAATTGCCTGGACCTTCCCAGGATCCATGCGGAAACCTGAAGCAGATAATAGATATCCCAGGAACTGTAATTCCTGAACAGCGAAGACACATTTTTCAATTTTCGCATATAATTTATTCGTCCGTAGGACCTGCAGTACTTGCCTGACATGCACCTCATGTGTTTTCAGATCAGCCGAATAAATTAAGATATCATCTAGGTATATGACTACAAACCTGCCGATGAGATGACTAAAAATATCATTAACGAAATGTTGGAAGACAGCAGGGGCATTGGTCAGACCGAAAGGCATAACAAAATTTTCATAATGCCCCTCAGGGGTGTTAAAAGCTGTCTTCCACTCATCCCCTTCCCTGATACGAATCAGATTGTAGGCCCCCCTAAGATCAAGTTTGGAGAACCACTTAGCACCCGCAATCTGATTAAAAAGGTCAGGAATGAGAGGAAGAGGGTATGGGTCACGGATGGTTATCTGGTTTAACTCACGGAAATCTAAGCAAGGACGCAGGCCCCCATCTTTCTTTTTAACAAAGAAAAACCCTGCAGCCACGGGTGATGAAGAGGGTCTGATGTGTCCCTTAGCCAGACTCTCGGAGATATAATCTTTCATGGCTTGTCTCTCTGGACCCGAAAGATTATATAACCTGGACTTGGGTAATTTTGCCCCTCGGAATCAGGTTAACCGGGCAATCATAAGGACGATGAGGTGGTAGTTTCTGACAACCCTTTTCAGAAAAAACCTCCTCAAAGTCCGAAATAAATGTAGGTAGGGAAGCTATGGAGGCGATTAAGCAATTTGTTATTTAAGCAATTCTCTCTGCAATGCTCACTCCACTCCAATATCTCCCTGGCCTGCCAATCCACCACTGGATTGTGCGCTACCAACCAGGGAAGACCCAATACCACCGGAGAGGGAAGGCCCTCCAGAACGTAACATGAAAGACACTCATTATGGTGGTCCCCTACCCGAAGGTGTAAATTACGAACAATGTGGGTGAGGTTTCTCTGAGACAGAGGAGCAGAATCTATAGCGAATACGGGAATAGGTCTCTGCAGCGTACAGAGAGACAAACCCATAGTGCGGGCAAAATGGGCATCAATCAAGTTTACCCCTGCTCCACTGTCTAGAAAAACAGAAATAGACTCCGTCTTAACACCAAAAACAATGACCGCTGGTAACACAAATTGAGATGTTCGTATGGAGGAAACGTATACCCCCCGGCTGACATCCTCCGCACAGCCCGGGGTTAGTAGTTTTCCGACGGTCTTTTGTTTTTGAGAAAGAAGGGACAGACATTAATGAAATGACCCCTCCCCCCACAGAAAAAACAAGCCCCCCCCCTACGGCGAATCTCGGGAGGACGGACCTGACGAGAAGTTCCGCCTAGCTGCATAGGCTCATCTAAGTCAGTACAGGCTGACTGTTGCTTGGGAGAGGTAACCAATTGCTCCGGAATTTTCGATCTCTCCCTAAGACGTCTATCTATTCTGATAGAGAGGGACATAACAGCATCAAGGGAAAGGGGGGTCTCTTACAGCGCCAGTGCATCCTTAACCCTTTCAGATAACCCAGAGCAGAACTGACTCCTGAGAGCCGGGTCGTTCCACTGAGTATCCGTAGCCCACCTACGGAACTCTGAGCAATATTCCTCTGCTGACCGATCTCCCTGTAGGAGTCTCCGTAACTTCGACTCAGCCAGGGCGACTCGGTCAGGGTCATCATATATGAGACCCAAAGCCCCAAAAAATCCCTCCACTGACCGAAGAGCCTGAGAACCAGGGGGTAACGAGAACGCCCAGGATTGCGGATCCCCCTGAAGCAGGGAAATGACAATCCCAACCCGCTGTTCTTCATGACCTGAGGAGTAAGGGCGCAACTTAAAATATAATTTGCAGGCCTCACGGAACGTTGCAAATTTGTCCCTTCCCCCAGAAAATCTGTCGGGAAGAGCAACCTTGGGTTCAGTGACAACCTGGTTACCCATAGCAACCGCTCGGGGTGCGGTCTGCTGCATTTGCTGCTGTTGTTGGAGAACAGACGCCTTCAATCGTGCCACCTCCAAAGACAGGCTTTGAAGCTGTTCTGCCAAGGCATCAATAGGATCCATATTGGATTCTAAGTAGAGAGAGAAAAAAAAAACAACTTACAAAAAATTTAAAAAAAAATTATTATTTTTTTTTCTCAAAAAGTAAGGGCCAGTTATAATATCACGGTCGGCGTGGCTATCACATACATGACACAGAGGGAGGGAACGAGGAAGGCCCTGCCCAAGTGAGAGGGAAGATGGTGACCCCTGACTCACCTGGCGGCTGGCACCTGGCTGCCCTGACGTCCCTAGACGGGTTCCTCACCCGTACGCCGATCACGTGCCTAAAGCCCTGGCTTTCCCTGAGCTGAGCCCTAGGTAGTGAACAGGGCGATGGGAACACTAGTCCGCACCACTAACTCTAAGGGAAAACACCAAGGGGAGGACAGACAACACAGACTCAACATATATTCCCAGGTGGGCGACAACAGGAGACAACAATAAGCCAAACAGGGATCCGGAGGGTAGCACACAGGAACAACAACCAGGATTAACTACTCCAGTGGGTCAGTATAGATGTCCAGGCAGGAAGCTCTATAACTGGCAACTAGAGAAGTGTGAGGGGAGAATATAAGGAGGTAGGGAGTGGCAGACACGAAACAGCTGAGGAGGAGAAGCTACGGATCCCTGAGAGAGACAAAAAGGATAGCAAGGCAAACACAGAAAACAATAACTAAGAAACACCATGATCTTTAGATATAGAGCGCGCAGCCACCCGCTGCGACTTCCTGACCCCGGGTATAACGGAGTCAGACGTGGCTCTTGATACCCTCGTGACAACTGTTCTCGCTGGACATCCTGGTGGTAAGTCCACCTGTGATCTGGTGTCCCGGAGGTTCTGGTGGCCAGGGTTGCGTAAGAGTATTGAGAATTATGTGACAGCTTGTGAAACCTGCGCTCGGTCTAAGGTTGCTCATACTCTACCGCCTGGTTCACTTCTTCCATTGTCTATTCCATCTCGTCCTTGGACACATTTGTCCATGGACTTTATTACGGACCTGCCGAGTTCCTCCGGGAGAACAGGGATTTTGGTGGTAGTCGATCGTTTCAGTAAAATGGCTCACTTTATACCACTAACAAGTCTGCCTAACGCTAAGACTCTTGCGCAGATTTTTGTCTATAAATTGCACGGTATTCCTTCGGATGTTGTCTCTGATAGGGGCACGCAGTTTGTCTCCAGGTTTTGGAGGGCGTTCTGCTCTCGACTTGGCATTCAACTTTCTTTCTCGTCGGCTTTTCATCCACAGTCGAATGGTCAGACGGAGCGTACCAATCAAAACCTGGAGACCTACTTGAGGTGCTTTGTGGCTGAGAATCAGGAGGACTGGTCCTCATTCTTGTCCTTAGCAGAATTTGCATTAAATAACCGTAGGCAGGAGTCCACGGGTAAGTCGCCATTTTTTGGCGCATACGGTTTCCATCCTCAGTTTGGTACCTTTTCTGGGTCTGGTTCCTCCGGGATGCCAGAGGAGGAGAGATTCTCTTCTGCCTTATCCTCTATCTGGCGGGGGATTCAAGGGAATTTGGAGAGGATGGGTGAGAGGTATAAACGAATGGCTGACAGGAGACGTGTGACTGGTCTGGACCTGTGTGTGGGTGATCTGGTGTGGTTGTCCACTAGGAATATCAAGTTGAGAGTACCATCTTGGAAACTGGGTCCAAGATTTGTTGGTCCGTAAAAAATTTCTGCGGTGATCAATCCTGTGGCGTTTCGACTGGATCTGCCGCAGACTTGGAGGATACATGATGTCTTCCACAAGTCTTTACTAAAAAAATATGTTAAACCGGTGGTACCATCGCCATTGCCTCCTCCTCCTGTTCTAGTCGAGGGAAACTTGGAGTTCGAGATCTCCAGGATTCTCGACTCGAGAGTTCTGCGGGGTTCCCTCCAGTACCTGGTTCACTGGAGGGGATACGGTCCTGAGGAGAGGATGTGGGTTCCGGCGTCAGATGTCAACGCCAGCCGACTGAGGGCCTTTCATAGGTCCCATCCGGATAAGGTTGGTCCAGGGTGTCCGGAGGTCACCCGTAGAAGGGGGGGTACTGTCATGCCCCACTCTGACGATGTGCGGAGGTCAGCCAGGATTGCAGCACGAGTTTAGTTTTTGCTGGATCCGCCTCGCATCAGGTGCACTGGGTGGAGTCATTAGTTTAAATGGTCTCCAGCTAAGTGCTCTGAGCGGATTATACTGTTCATTTGGGTCTGGGAAGTTTGGAGGGAAGGTTGGCTGTTTGTTCCTGCTCTCTGCAGATAAGTAACATTTCTTGTTTGGTTGTTTATGTCATCTATCCCATCCAGGTTCTGTGCGAGCAGGCTGCTCCTTTCTCCCCACTTCACCATCTCAGGGAGTTCAGGGTTCTGTCAGTACAGGTTGGAGGACACAGCAAATCTACCTTCAAGGTTTGTCTGTGGGCTGAGCATTGGAGGGAAAGAGGTCAGGGATAAACTAGGAGGTGACCCTTCCCCTGTCTCTCGTCCAGAGCCTGGTTGGTGTGTTATCTGTTAAACTGTGCACGTCCGCCGTGACACCTATATCACATTTACTGACACACGGGAGGCTCCTGCGATGGTCAGAAGCGGTGTAGAAGCTGTTGTTTTATCAAGCTTAGGATCTCAGCTAGCTCTGATACGACTCAACGACTCTGCTGTCTTCTGAGTCTCTCTATCACAGCTCAGGGGGCGTGTCCATGATCTCCCTATCACAGCTCAGGGGGCGTGTCCATGATCTCCCTATCACAGCTCAGGGGTCTGTCCATGCTCTCCCTATCACAGCTCAGGAGACAGTTGAAGGCTGAAACTGAGCATGTGCGGCCTTCTCGGTGAACTGGACAAAGAAACATGAAAAGAAATAATCAGCAGGTGGCGCTATACAGATACATTTTATTATATAACTCAGTGGCTATGCAAAATTACATGCAATTACAAAAGTGTTCAGATCCAGGGGCTGGTTTGAAAACTGAAGAATATTTTTCATGGGACAACCCCTTTAAGTAAAATAGTATTCACACATATTATACATGAGAAAATTGCTCTGTTACGCAGTCATAAGTCATAAGCATCCCTATTTGACATTCGAAAAGTTTTTGTTTATAAACATAAAATTGCTACTAATTTTGAGCTCAGGATTGCTATAGATTTCACTGTAATGTAGTCACGATCGTATGAATGTACAGCGGGATGCGAAAGTTTGGGCAACCTTGTTAATCGTCATGATTTTCCTGTATAAATTGTTGGTTGTTACGATAAAAAATGTCAGTTAAATATATCATATAGGAGACACACAGTGATATCTGAGAAGTGAAATGAAGTTTATTGGATTTACAGAAAGTGTGCTATAATTGTTTAAACACAATTAGTCAGGTGCATACATTTGGGCACTGTTATCATTTTATTGATTCCAAAACCTTTAGAACTAATTATTGGAACTCAGATTGCCTTGGTAAGCTCAGTGACCCCTGACCTACATACACAGGTGAATCCAATTATGAGAAAGAGTATTTAAGGGGGTCAATTGTAAGTTTCCCTCCTCTTTTAATTTTCTCTGAAGAGTAGCAACATGGGGGTCTCAAAACAACTCTCAAATGACCTGAAGACAAAGATTGTTCCCCATCATGGTTTAGGGGAAGGATACAGAAAGCTGCCTCAGAGATTTCAGCTGTCTGTTTCCACAGTTAGGAACATATTGAGGAAATGGAAGACCACAGGCTCCGTTCAAGTTAAGGCTCCAAGTGGCAGACCAAGAAAAATCTCGGCTAGACAGAAGCGACGAATGCTGAGAACAGTCAGAGTTAACCCCCAGACCAGCACCAAAGACCTACAACATCATCTTGCTGCAGATGGAGTCACTGTGCATCGTTCTGTAGTGGCCTCACGGACTAAGCGTGGGCACTACACGAGGGTCAATTGGGGTGTGCGTGACTTCTCTTCACTAGGGACAGGAGTGTCATTTCCAACTGTGCATATGTTATGTGAATTGTAAAGTATTGTTGTTTTTATATGTAATGTTTTTCCCTGTATTATGTAGTATCAGGCCTAGTCCCTGTAGTTAGTCATCCTAGACGCTAGAGGGAGCTAGAGTAGCCTTAGGATAAGTATTCAGGCACAGACAGGGAAGGGAGTGAGTTCGGAGGTCGAGTGTAGAGAGTTCAAAGTCAGGGGTCTGCTGAGACCAGTGAGGAGGACAAGCCAGAGCCTTCTCCTGACATGCAGCTGGACAGCCCAGGCTGTTAGCTGTAACCAGGGGGCTAGTCGAGGGATCCTAGCCTACCTGTGGATAAAGAGAGCCTAGGTTAGCTCTGAAGACACCCCAGTAGCAGGATAACGCCTCCTGGGGAAAACCAGCAGTTATCCTCCCTTCCATTCCAGTCAACACCAGGTCAGATAAGTACCATGATGGACAGAGTTATATAGAATGCAGCAAGTGCGATCTTGGAGAAAGAACCGATATACCAAGGATAAAAGCCAGCATCTAGGCATCCGGGCCTTGGGATCCAGCCAGCTAGAATAGCTGAAGGGGATAGAGCAGGGTTGCACTGTAAAGCAATCATCATTGTGTTCCTCCAAGTATCTTGCCTGTTTATTTCCTGCCACCATCTGAAGTTTACCTGTTTGTGAAAGAACTGTCTGAGGAACTGCCTTACAACCATCCATAAATTGAACTGTATGTGTAAAGTTTGCACTGTGAGTTTCCAGTAAAAAGACGTTTGGTTTATCTACTGATTCCTCCATTATTCCATCTGTCACTACACGGTGTGCCACCGTTCAATTGGCACTGGCGTCACGAACCTTAAAGGGACCTTGCCCCGGGCACATAAAACACCTGCAACATCCAGGGCACCTCATCCAACATCAGGCCTGGTCCCTAAATACCGAGTGAGCCCCAGAGGACTTTTGTGCCAGCCTCTCCTTCACTGCTGTATGCCTGCCCAGGGTTTCCATACATAACTGTGAGTGACCCTCGCTTGCCATTGACCGTGACCTCACGTTCGCATTAACCTGCAGGTCTGGAGTAGCGCAGTTCAACCATTCGGCGCACTTTACACGAGGAGATGCTGTATGCGAGAGCGATGCAGAGGAAGCCTTTTCTGCTTGAGGTGGGCTAAAGCACATTCGGACAAGCCAGCTTCATTTTGGAATAAGGTGCTGTGGACTGATGAAACTAAAATGGAGTTATTTGGCCATAACAAGGGGCGTTATTCATGGAGGAAAAAGTACACAGCATTCCAAGAAAAACACCTGCTACCTACAGTACAATATGGTGGTGGTTCCATCATGCTGTGGGGCTGTGTGGCCAGTGCAGGGACTGGGAATCTTGTCAAAGTTGAGGGACGCATGGATTCCACTCAGTATCAGAAGATTCTGGAGACCAATGTCCAGGAATCAGTGACAAAGCTGAAGCTGCGCCGGGGCTGGATCTTTCAACAAGACAACGACCCTAAACACTGCTCAAAATGTACTAAGGCATTTATGCAGAGGAACAAGTACAACGTTCTGGAATGGCCATCTCAGTCCCCAGACCTGAATAGAATAGAAAATCTGTGGTGTGACTTAAAGAGAGCTGTCCATGCTCGGAAGCCATCAAACCTGAATGAACTAAAGATGTTTTGTAAAGAGGAATGATCCAAAATACCTTCAACCAGAATCCAGACTCTCATTGGAACCTACAGGAAATGTTTAGAGGCTGGAATTTCTGCAAAAGGAGGATCTACTAAATATTGATTTCATTTCTTTTTTGTGGTGCCCAAATTTATGCACCTGCTAATTCTGTTTAAACAATTATAGCACACTTCCTGTAAATCCAATAAACTTCATTTCACTTCTCAGATATCACTGTGTGTGTCTCCTATATGATAGATGTAACTGACATTTTTTATCGTAACAACCAACGATTTATACAGGAAAATCATGACGATGAACAAGGTTGCCCAAACTTTCGCATCCCACTGTATATATTATACGATATCACACTGATGTACGTAGTGACGTGTTCACACTTTGCATTGCTTGAAAGTGGTCCTAATGAGGAGCTGATCTGTGCCTTGGGTGAATACATGTCACATTCTGTTAGATATTTGGAGCGCCGCTCCGTCTTCTTTGGAAACTGTTTACATCCCCCCCCCCCCCCCCCCCCTCCAGATGCAGAATTCACAATGTTTGCTTAAAAAGCAATCGCCTTTAAATCTACAATTAGAATGATGGATTGCATTCTGGGAGCAGGGGAGCTATGATATGTTCAAACAACCGCACCCTGTGCAACCACACAGGCTCTTATAGTTCGCAGGAAAGCTGACAAGTCTCCAGCAGCTGTCTGATACCGGGACCATGAGACGTCTCCACCGCAGATAATGGACCTGCACAAGAACGGGACGGAAAAAGAGCAGGAGAAGGCCCCGAAGGCAAAGTAATATATCTACGTCCCAGTAATGACTATTCTAGCGATAATCTATAGATGTCTTAACTGTTTTTATAACTGTACTATTTATTATTTATTTTATGCCCTTATATAGAATTGATGTCTTAGGCCACGTTCACACTTCATCTATTTGGTCAGTTATTTCCATCAGTTTTTGTGAGCCAAAACCAGTAGTGAAGCCTCCAGAGATCCAGTATAAGGGAAAGACCTGCACCTGTTCTATGTTTTTGGCTCACGATAACTGATGGAAATAACTGAAGTGTGAACTCAGTCTTAGGGCTCATGCACACAAACGTATTTTATTTCCATGTCCGTTTCCGGTTTTTTTGCGGACCGTATGCGGAACCATTCACTTCAATGCGTCCGCAAAAAAAACGGAAGTTACTCCGTGTGCATTCAGTTTCCATATGTCCCCATTTCCGTTCCACAAAAAAATAGAACATGTCCTATTATTGTCCGCATTACAGACAAGGATAGTACAGTTCTATGAAGGGCCAGCTGTTCCGTTCCGCAAAATACGGAATGCAGATGGACGTCATCTGTATTTTTTGCAGATCCGTTTTTTGCGGACAGCAAAATACATACGGTCGTGTGCATGAGGCCTCAGGGCTCATGCACATGACTGTATGTATTTTGTGGTCCGCAAAACATGGATTCCCCCAAAAAAACGGGTGACATCCGTATTGCATCAGGGTTTTTTGCGGATTCATTGTAACAATGCCTGTCCTTGTCCGCAAAATGGACAAGAATAGGACATGTTCAATTTTTTTGCGGAACGGACATGTGGAGATACAGAAATGGAATGCACACTAAGAGATTGTTCACACGACCGTGCCGTGTTTTGCGGTCTGCAAATTGCGGATCTGCAAAAAACGGATGCCGCCCGTGTGCCTTCTGCAATTTGCGGAGCGGAACAGGAGGCCCTTTATAGAAATGCCAATTCTTGTACGCAAAACGGACAAGAATAGGACAGGACTCATAATTTTTGCGGGGCCACTGAATGGAGCAATGGATGCGGACAGCACATGGAGTGCTGTCCGCATCTTTTGCGGCCCCATTGAAGTGAATGGGTCCGCATCCGAGCCGCAAAAACTGCGGCTCGGATGCGGACCCGAAAAACGGTCGTGCGCATGAGGCCTCAGGGGGACTGTGCTTTTAAAAAGCATTTTTTATGACATACTCATACAAATTTTGTCAGGTGGGGTCTGGGTGCTGATACGTACACTGATTGGTAACGTGAAGGGGCAGAAGCTCGTACCCCTTCTCTTGGTGATCTGTAAGGGTCTCAGAACCTGGACCCCGGCCAATCAAGACTTATGACTCGCCTCTATATGTAAAAGGTTTCTTGAAAGTGCAATTAGGGTACTTTCACACTTGCAGCAGAGAGATCCGGCAAGCAGTTCCGTCGCCGGAACTGCCTGCTGGATCCGGCAAAACGTATGCCAACTGATGGCATTAGTAAGATCAGGATCCTTATCAGTCTTAAAAATGCCTGATCAGTCGAAAAAATGCATTGAAATGCTGGATCCGTCTTTCCGGTGTCATCCGGCAAAACCGATCCGGCATTTATTTTTTTCACCTTTTTTTCAGTCTGCGCATGCGCAGACCGGAAGGACGGATCCGGCATTCAGAATACCGGAACTAATACCAGCACGAATACATTCCTATGGGAAAAAATGTCGGATCCGGCATTCAGGCAAGTCTTCCGTTTTTTTGGCCGGAGATAAAACTATAGCATGCTGCGGTTTTATCATTTGCCTGATCAGTCAAAAAGACTGAACTGAAGACATCCTGATGCATCCTGAACGGATTACTCTCCATTCAGAATGCATTGGGATAAAACTGATCAGTTCTTTTCCGGTATAGAGCCCCTGTGACGGAACTCAGCGCCGGAAAAGAATAACGCTAGTGTGAAAGTAGCCTTATCCTAATGCATTCTGAATGGAGAGCAATCCGTTCAGGATGCATCAGGACGTCTTCAGTTCAGTCGTCTTGCCATTTCAGGACGGAGAAAATACCGTAAGCATGCTGCAGTTTTCTCTCCGGCCAAAAAGACTGAACACTTGCCGGATCCGGCATTGATTTACATTGAAGTGTATTAGTGCCGCATACGTCATTAAGTGTTCTGGCAAAACGGATCCGGCATTCCGCATGCGCAGACCGATTTTTTTTTTTTATACCGGATGGCACCGGAGAGACGGATCCGGCATTTCAATGCATTTGTCAGACGGATCCGAATCCGTCTGACAAATTCCATCAGTTTTCATGCGATTTGCCGGAATACTTTGCCGCAAGTGTGAAAGTACCCTTATACTTAACTTTTATTAAACCTTCTAATTAAAAATCTAATTGCCCATGCAAGGGTAATTGTTTATTGCCCTCTGTGTAGTTTTTTTTTTTTTTTTTTAGTTTGAGAGTAGGGACATAATAGGGGCAGAGACCCAGCACTTGGACCCCACTCCTCCCTACCCCAGTCCTTTAGATAGACCCTTTACAATTGTTTACACTCCTCCAGAACAATGCATGATTTTTAATTAGAAGGCTTAATAAAAGTGAAGTATTGATTGAGGCGACCTTCCACTATTGTTTGCTGTTTCTAATATTGGGTACCCAGTGCTTTTGGACCATCATTGACCATTGATCCCGTGGTCGTGTGATTAGATTTCTTGTGTGAGAATCTCTCCATTCAATTCATTGGGAAACTGATTCTGCAGTAGAAAATGATGCTGAAAAATCCGCAACAAAATGTGTGCATGTTTATTTGCAGATTTTCCTGCAGCATTTTCTACTTCGGTTTCCCATTGAAGAGATTCTCCTACAGGAAGTATGCAATACGGCATTATTTACGCTGCGGAATATACCGTAAATTCCACACAGGAACACAACGCAGGGATAGACAATGTTTAGGTCCACAGGATAACACGGGGGAAGTCTTGATGTTGCGGGCTTTCTGGTGGAAGATTCCTCCACGTGTGAGTGCACCGTAATTCATTAATTCTATCCCCATGTCAGAAATCACTCCTATAGCCGGTTGTCTTGTCATGTAATGATTGCTGCTTTGTAGTATTGGACTGAGAGAACTATAGAACATGAGCTACATGAGGTATAGACAGAAATAACCAATTCAAGACCTGATCATTTTCCCCTATTCCTGATCAGACACGTCTGGTAGTACATTAGTACATGCCGTTATTTATTTTATACACTTATATAGATCTGACATATTCCTCAGCGCTTTACAGACATTAGCATCATCCGCTGTCCCCAATGGGGCTCACAATCTAAGGTCCCTATCAGTCTTCAGTCTGTCTTTGGAGTGTGGGAGGAAACCGGAGAACCCGGAGGAAACCCACGCAAACACGGGGAGAACATACAAACTCCATGCAGATGTTGTCCTTGGTCGGGTTCTGAAAGGAATAATTTTTTTTCCCATTTAAATAATATTTAGTCTTTTTTTTATTTAATTTTTTTTGTGAATCACGGGGCTTTATTTTTCTTATAGTATGTTTTGTTTTCATTTTCTATATCCAGAATGTAAATAAATGGGAGAAACTTTTTTGTCCATTTTTTTTTTCTACTTTTCGCTTAACACAAAATGCAACTAAAATCCTTTATTTTTTTAAATTTTAATATTTTTTAAAAAAATATTCCATTTCTATTATGGTCATTTTTATATGGGGGGATATATAGTTTATGCCATCTGGCGACCTTTTTAATGTTATTTTAGTTATTTATTATTTATTTTTATTTTGTTTTGTATGTTTGTATCTATTTATTTTATCTATTTATTTAGTTATTTATTTTACACATTGTACCCGCCCCCCCAATAAGGTCGCTTAAAACCGTCAAGAGGATTTTGAATTTTTTACATTTTACTTACTTTTTTTTATTGCAGATTTCTCATGCACACGGCTGTATGTATTTTTGCAGTCCGCAAAAAAGGATGACATCCGTGTGATGTTTGTGTTGCATCAGTTTTTTTTTGCGGATCCATTGTAACAATGCCTGTCCTTGTCCGCAAAACAGACAAGAATAGGACAGTGGGAATACAGCCTGTGGAGCCTTGCGGCACATGTAAGTTTTGCCTGGCACCTGACGGTCACATGATCAGATGATCAGCAATCCGCCACCAGTCAATCACATGAACAGGAAGCATTATGGCTGCTTCATGAGCGATGGGGAAGGTAGGGATGTTAATATACTGTCTCTGCCTTCTTTAGGACGGGGGGTCTCACTGATCTCCATACAGCTGCAGACATCTAGAAATGTCCTTGTGATGTGACAGGATTGCCAGCCGGACGACTTTAAACATCCGCAGGTGGTTAATCATGGATGATATAAATCTTATTTATTTATTTAATTAAGAAAATGCTATTTTTGTTGGTTTAGAGGGGTTGTCTCATTGAGGGGCACCTGACTGCCACTGGACTTTCTCCAACACCCTCAGCAAATAGTTAATTTTGCCGGGTAAACATTCAGGTGAATGGACGTGACGGCTGGCACAATTCTGGCACCAGGATCTGCTGTGACATCTATGCCGGTATATTGTTGTCTTTATGACCAGCTCTTAGTTGAAGTTTGCAGAGTTTTTTTTCATATAAAATCTTCTAAGTAAAATTTATTTCAGTTTCTTTGTGTTTACTTTTCCCAAAAGAGGTTGTGTTATGTGATGGTCACTGAGCTCCACAGTCCCATTAATACTTGGTTTTCTAGCAATTTGCGATAACCCCCATCGTTTCTACACAATGTTATGTAAACTGCGGACTCACACAAATCAATAGAGTTCCCAGTGTCTACGTGCATAAAGGAGGGCTTACCATCTCAATACCTGGCATAGAGGAAGACCAGAAAAGACACCAGTATTATAAAGGGCACATGCTAGGTGGGGCCCTAGTACAGAATCTACATTGGGGTCCAGGGACTTCATGTTATGCCTCTGCTTGCTTTGCTTTGCATGATCCCAATTTGCAATCATCCAGGGGCCCAAGGACATCACCTTTAAATGCAATGGAAGAAGTCTTTATGAGATTTATTCCTTCTACATTATTAAAGCTGCAATCATTTGGCAGAACGTGGTCTTCCTGAGATATGAATTCTATATATGGAGCCACTTGCAATGGATCAGAATGTTGTAGGCTCTTTGAATAATGAAT